>NC_044586.1:33219035-33837994 GCF_901933205.1 Camarhynchus parvulus | reverse complement strand
TCACCACCCCAAAAAAATTTCTTCAAGCTTAATCAGCAATTTAAGTTCAAATCAGAAACAAACCTACAAGCTGATTTACCATGTAGCTCTGTAAGTCTCCACAGAAGTAAGAAATCAATGAACCAAAAGCATCTACACAATTGAGACACAGCTTTTCCTGAGAGCTGCTCTGAATTACTGCACTGCCAGTATAACAAAGTGATTTTTAATTGTCTTTATTTTGCAGAGTTGGGATCCAGATTTGGCAAAGACTGCAAAAGCTTGGGCAAAGAAATGCTTATTTAAACATAATATACATCTCAAAGAGCGAGGGAAAGTTCACCCCAGATTTGCTTTTATTGGAGAAAACATCTGGACTGGCTCACTTTCTGCCTTTACCGTGAAAGGAGCCCTCGCCGC
Source organism: Camarhynchus parvulus (assembly GCF_901933205.1). Classification (NCBI taxonomy): domain Eukaryota; kingdom Metazoa; phylum Chordata; class Aves; order Passeriformes; family Thraupidae; genus Camarhynchus; species Camarhynchus parvulus. The sequence continues at coordinate 33,837,595 of NC_044586.1, read as the reverse complement.
TTGGTACGCCGAGGTCGAAAACTACGATTATGAGACCAATAAGTGCACTAGAGTATGTGGCCACTATACACAGGTAGGCATTGCATTTCTCCATCTAAACCATGAACCAGCTTTGCCATTTTGATACAAAACCTCTACATTTCTGTTAAAGATTCAGTAAATCTTTCCAGGTTCTGTAGTCTTACTATATGTCTGCGTGCACAAGATGTTCTTACGTTTCAAATTATGGGAGGAAAAGAGTCGCTGTGTTATTACTTTAAATGTGGCAGTTTGTGGGGTTTTTTTGGAAGAAAACAGTGCAGCTATCCAGCAGTCAGATTAGCCAAGCAGTGGCTGAAAAAGAGACAACAGCAGTGGCTGTGAGCTGCAGAGCATGAGCTCAGCTCTGTCAGGCAGACTTCAAATGCCAATGGCTGGAGAAGTACCATAATGAAAAGAGATGTCTGCAGTTCTGCAAACATCATGTGCACACTTTGTCCAACTGCTATTCCCAAAGGAAGCAGGCAAAGGGAGCAAAAGGACTACAGTTGCCATGCAACCCTGCAGTCACTACCCACAGCTATAGGAAAGCAGGACAGCTTGCAGCAGCAACTCTAGGCTTAAATTTTGACCTGAGGCTATTTAATATTTTTTGCAGAGATACACATGTGCTTTTAGGACTTGAGTAGATGAGGTGAAGCTGGTGGGCTTTCTGAACTTGTGTGCAGAGAAGATACTTGGATGCAGGAGCTGTGAGAGGTGACTGTGCCACTCTTTGACCTTGCTCTCAAGAACACTGCAAGAGTCAGCACCTGGAAACTGCACAGCACACTTTACCTGGCACTAAAGCACAGTGCTGTTGACCATGGTGTTTGTAGAGGAGTGGCCCATGCAATTTCATGGGTGTAGAATAAAAAAGTAAGATTATTCACACTTGGAGTTAGCAATGATAGCAATTGTAGCTAGAAGATATGTATCTGACAGCCTCAGGAGGTATCCTTGGGTCTTTCCTGTCATCATTCCTCTTCTTCCCAACTGTGGAGAAGAGAATTTTCCCTGGGCACAGTTACTGCAGTTACCACAAATCACTGCTCAGTCAGTGGCCTCCTGTGATAGGGAAGGTCCTTTTATTCAGTCCTTCACAGTCCTCAGGAAAGAAGTTATCTACAGCTGGTGCCAGGAGCAACCTCTGCTCTGCCACTGCACTAAGTAAACCCTCAGGAGCCTGAGGATTGTCCCATCTTCCCAGAGCTGGTACCAAACAGCCATAAACAGAAAGGGCCAGTCCTCCCCTTTAAGTCAGTGGAAGCACAAATGTATTTATGTTATAAGTTGCCAGGATCCTTTCATATTGCTCATGTAGTCAGTCATTGCTGCTGTTCATCACCCTCAAGTACTGCTGTGCCCTTGTCTCCCCTCTGCTGCTGTCATGGGACAATTTTCAGGACTGCAGCATTTGGCTGTACTCTGATAGGATGCTGGGTTCCACAGAAAAGCTTCTGGTAGAGAGAGGATCAGTAAGTGAACTAATGGCCTTGCCCCTAGATTATCTTAGTCACTGCCATGATATTAAAAGGCAGGAGTGCAGCCTAAACACAGTCCTCCTCCCAAAGAACCAGTGCCTTCTGAAAATTTGCTTTATGTCCCCACAGGATTTAGTGAAGGGGCAGCCAGCCCTCATAAGAGCTGTAGCAGATCATGCAGCCTTTTCTGCACAAGTGTGAACTCAGCTCCCACAGCAAGAAAGATAGAATGCTAATGGATTAGGTTGAAACAAAGGAGGTGAACTTCACCTTTCTCCTTTGCAAGAAAGGAAAACAACCTGTTACAGCCAGTTGTGTCTTCTTTCTGCAGAGTTTTAACAAATATATGGTGAATTGGGTAAAGTAATCAGTCTTTTTTCAGAACAAACTATGATTTATGAGATCCATTATTGCTGCTTTTCCCTGTGAAGCCTGCCAAAGGAGTCCTCCTCATCCCATTTGTGTGTGATAAAACAGGGGAGAGCATGTCTTCTCCTAACTCTTCAGGTGCTGAATCAAAGCCTTGTCACCAGTGTATCCATCTGTCTTTGCAGGTAGTTTGGGCTACAAGCTACAAGGTTGGTTGTGCTGTGCACTACTGTCCCACGGTGCAATACATCTCCATACGCAACGCGGCACACTTCGTCTGCAACTATGGGCCACCGTAAGGTTTTTTGTTATGAACATTTCACAGGCTTTGGGTCCTACCCCTTCCCTTCCACAACATGCACATTTATTAGATTAGTCCATTTAGTCCTTTTGTTTGTGGGAGGAAATAGTCTCCAAAATAGAGAAGAGGTACGCCTTTGTCCAACCAGGTGTTTTTTATTTGCTAGATGAGGGCTGTGTATTGGAGACAAAAAGCAGTTGGACTGGAAGAAAGGATTAAATATAAGATGTTGACATGAAAATACTGAAGTGATCATCTGAAAGTTAATCCCTTCCTCCTAAATGCCAAGATGGCCCCAGACAGTTGCCAAAGTGCAAACCCAAAGTCTGAAGATATTTCCACACGTGCCTGAGGAATTAAGCCCTAAGTCAATGGCTTGGATAAACATTGAAGTGTGCAGTGCTGGCAGCCTTCAGTTTTAGCAGCTGAGGGCTGCTTAGGAGGCTGGGGCTGCTCAAGACAAAATTTGATCCAGAGGTCCTTCATGTGCGTAGTCAGTAGGATATCCAGCTAGGATGGATGTATTATTCTCTTCTCCAGCTAATTAATACCACCTCAGTATAAATGCAGCTTTAAAAGCCATTGGCCAAGCCATGTTGGGCCAAAGCCAGGCAGCCCTTGAGCTCAAGCAAGTTTGGCATTCCTTTTGCCCACGTCTCATCCTTGGAAGAATATGTACCCCTGACTAAATATCTTGAAATGACACAGCTGCTGCTCTCCCCAGAAACCCCACACCCAAATGTGCGGAGGGCCAAAATCCCACTGGATTTCTTGCCCTGTGTTGGCATGGGGAAGAGGAGTGGTCCCTTCACCAGCACCCAGCAAAGCAGACAGGGTGCTCTCTGGAAAGGCAAGGTGCTCTAGAGAGGGCTTTAAAGCTGGGCCCTTCCCTGCTGGGTGAGGACACCACAAATGATCAGTTGCATGCTAACAAGTGGAGTAATGTCACATCCAGCTGTTGATTTTGAGAAGCAGCAGCTTTATTGCTTTGCCAAGGGCCCAGGCAGGATTCACACACAGTTTCCTCAAGTGAATGTACTGTTTATCTTAGACCAAGCAATAAAAGCCTTGCCTTGCTGAAAGTTATGAGGTTTTACCATGAAGTTTCATCTCACTGCTGAGATTTCATGCTTACAAAATCCCACTCTGTGTTCATGGGCAGTTTGAGGCATGCTGTAAGTCTTGCTTTGGCCATGCTTTGAGCAAAGCACTGAAGCTGTGTTCCGTGCAGTATCAGCTTGAGCAGAGGTAGTTGGTCCCACTCACACCACTGGCAGAGGGAGGGAGCAGGACAGAGTCCTATATCACTCCTAAAATATTAAACAACAAATGGATGAAATCACCACCTATGATTCTCCAACACCAGAGCATTCCTCTTCAAGGCTGAATACACACATACATACACAGTAACTGAACCTGCTCTTGCTTCCATAGCCAGAGCCAGCTGTGATGTTCCAGAGTCTCCATGCACACAAATTACCCAACTCTGAGACTGCTTTAATTCCCAGGTTTGCAATGCTGCTGTCTCCAAATTCCTAAACAGGTGTCCCATTACACCTAATCTCTTCTGTTTCACTGCATGTCTTGGGCACAGGGCATTCAGACGGGACTCTTGAAAAAACCCATCATTCTATCAACACAAGTGAAGCAGAACTCAGGTTAAAACCTAATTAGCAGTAGGTATTACCATATTCCCAAGATGGTTTGAGAGCAGTGGTGTTTTCCTTCGCAGTGGGAATTACCCGGTGCGCCCATACAAGACGGGGACAGCGTGCAGCGAGTGCGGTGGTGAGAAGTGTACCATGACGATGTGTCGTAAGTAGAAGACAACCAGACATCCTCCCCAAGCATGTGTAGAAAGGGAAAGAGCACACAAAAGATAGTGGCAGGAGGCAGGCACAGTACTCTCCTGTTCCTAAATATAGGCTGAAAAACTGCAGTCAGAAGCCAAGTGGGTAGTGGTACATAAAGAGAGGGGATGAAGGCAGAAGGAGCCTGTTTTCTACCCTGGGGACTGATGGAAGGGTCTGCTCTTCAGGTACTGGAGGGTGTGTTACAGATAATATGGTGGCTGCAGTTTAAAGTGTTATTACCCCTGCCAGAAATTACTGCTTATGGAAACAGAAAGTAGAGAATGGGATACCTGTCCTGGGGGCTCCAGGTTATCCACACCTGATGTGTGAGCTGTGGCTTGAGCTGGTGCAGGTCCAAGCAAGCTCTGCCCCTGCTATGTCACTGTGGGTGGGGAGAGCAGCCATGCCACTGCCAAAGCTGCTCACTCCAATGATCATCAGCCAGGCCATCTGCTTTCCCCTAAGCACTGGGAGAGAACAAGGCTGACATGCAAGAGCATTCATGGAGATGCAGTGCTCAACTCAAGTCTGACAGCCTTCCTGATATGCCTGCACTTGGCTTTTTAATGGCTGCATGGAGTCAGGAGGGAAGGAGAACTGAAATTTCCATAAAGACAAGGCACTGTGCTGTGGCCATTGGCCTGCAGGGAGCTGAGGGTATGGTCACACTTTTACCCAGCACTCAACTATTGGTGAACTAAAAGGAGTGGGAAGATGCTGTTAAAACATCAGTACCTAAGGAATTTAAGGGAGTCCTGGATTCACAGAGCCATTTAATGCTAGTTGCAGGCTCTCAAAACACAGGCCACAGGGCAAAAATCAGTGATCTTGGGAAGCACACACAGGAGGGAGTCCTTTCTACAACTGCCACTGGTGATAGAAGTCAAAAAAGTGTGATAAACCACTCCTCACCAGAGTCCTGAGAGTCCCTGTAGGGCTCTCCCAGAGTCAGCAGGTCTTTGCTTTTTCCTGAGAAGAAACACATCAGCTGTATTTATAAGCCCATTGTGATGCTCAAATTTCATTCCCTTTTGGTTAGTCAAATTGTTTCTAGATTGTAAGTGCGCTTCTGTTTACTTCTTTTCTCTCTCCAGAAAATGAAGAGCGTGACAAAGTAATTGGTAAGTACCATTGGAATTACTGTTTCCTTTTGTTGCCCTTGTTGCAGTTATACTTGAAAACGAGTGAATTGTTTTGTTTACAGAGGATTCCAAGTGGCAACCAGAATGGGACAGGCCTGCGTGTGATGAGTTCTGTATCTCCGTTATTGTTTTAAGATTAATACTCCTTATACTGACATTTGTGGCCTCATGGCTCTTACCAAAATACTGGTCTCTAATACCTGCCAGTGGGTAACACACATGTAGAAGACCTCAAAAGCACTTGGCTCAACTCATCTCTTCCATTCTCATAGGTTACAGGCAGCACAAACATTGGTAGAGACATTGTTTGCAATGTGACTTACAAGTACAGAAATAACATCTTCATTGCAGCTTGTAGTTACAAGCACTGATAAGCAGCTTTCTCATTGCTCAGAACCAGTTAACAGTTAAAATAGATTTAGATGTTAAAAATCTTTAAAAGTTAAAAAGTTAAAATATTTTTAAAGTGGAGCAGTGTGCATGTGATCTGGTGGGTACAGGGGCACATTGTCCAGGCAGCACACTAAGGTGCAGGCAGCTGCCCAACACACTTTAGGAAGGGCTGGAGAGTGTCCAGCCCAGGAGCCAGGCCCCAGCCCACAGCCAAGGCACAGGCAGAGCGTGCACCTGTCTCATTCCTTTTGCACTCTTACCTCGGGCACTCCTACAGCAAGATACAGAGTGGCCTGTATAATTTAATCTTTTTAAAGGAATTTTTGGATCCCTGTGAGCTCTGGCATTTGCATCCTGGGGCAGGGAGCACACTTCCAAGTCTCACAGAGCACTTGTCATTGGTACTTTCCTTTGCTCAGAAATTGTTTTTAAACTGACGGGCATCTGTGCTGAAACAGTTTCACCCGTGTTTACATGGTTATGTATCACTGCAATCTTTCCTGTTGTGGTTTTTTATTTTGTTTAGTATAGGGGTTTTACTGCTGTTTCAAACAATAAATTGTTATTTCCTGCTTCCTGTGTATGGCAGTCATGAATTTGCAACATGACCTAAAGCTTAACTGCTGGTGCACAAAATAAATCCAGATTCAGCTCCAATTTGCACAACACTAGAAACAATACTGGGAAAGATAGAACTCCAAATAAAATCACACTGTGCCCATAGTTACAAGTTTGGTTTAACAGCTGCCAAAGAACAAATCTCCTGGAACCTGCACATCTGGAGCAGGCAGAAGGCTGCGGGGACAGCTGCTGCATTCAGTTCAGTATGTCCTCTACCAACCACAGTCACCCAGCTCAAGCAGAGTCTGGAAGCAGCAGAGCTGCACAAACTCACAGCTGGACCACAGCAATCCCTGTCCACACATTTAGAAGCTTCTGCACCCCTGTCCCTCTGCACACACTGCTGTGGGAGAAGCTGGGAAATTCCCCTCACCCCTTTATTTCTGCAGTACTGTCACCACAATACCTGTCAGTGTTTCTACATGCCCACTCCTGACCCTGACCTTACTACTGGCATGAATTTTAACTGAAAACACTGGAACTGGGACCCAACATTTCTCACATTACACTTCCAGATCATTCTCAGCTAGTACTCTTATACTAGAATCATTTCAGTATCACAACATTTCTTGAATAAAAAAATTCTTCAAAATGCAAATATGTCTGGGGACAAAATTACGAATTTCACGCTTGATATATCTTTATATATATACACCTTTGGTGACTGCAGGAGCCTCCATAGCCAAGACAGCACACTCACAGACACTCTTGTGTAAAACCCAGGCCTCGACTTCTATGTACTGCAAAGTCCCAACTAAAAATCAGCTGGCAAGTGGCACATGGGCAGCAGGACATAATGTGTGGGCACTCTTCCTGCACAAGGCTCCACAGCAGACCTTGCAGCAGTCTCTGCCCCCCATGTAGGGTAGTGTCCTACTACTGGAAAGAGGAAGGCAGGAAAGAGAACCAGATACATTGCTGTGTCCGGGAGCTTAAAATGAGCTCAGTAGGAGTTCTCTCCTGCTTAGTTTAATTAATGCGTGGTCTCCAGGAGAAGAAACAGAAGCAATGCAGAGACTTGAAAGTTCAAAATGTTAACAGTTTCATTTAACTATATAGTTAAGCAGCTCTCAGGAAATCCTAAGAAAAACCTTCCCTTAAAAACCTGTGGGCGTAGGGGGATTAAACCCCCAAACTTTACAACGTGGCATCTATCAAACAACAAAAAAGGATGTGTTTTCACCTACTAGTTTCAAATAAAAGGTCACTAAAAGGCATTGAGCTGCATCCTTCTAGGAGAACCAGTTCCACTGCAAGTGCAGTGATAAAAATTCCAAACCCTAGCAAAGGCACTCAGAATCATAACATTAGTGTGGCTCTACCTCCCCTTCAATACATTTGTTTCTTTAATCTCAGAGGTATGAAATAAGCAACAGCTGCTCTGCTGGTGCACTTTATTTCATCACATTTCACAGTTTCGGGAAATTGAAAAACCACTAAACTTCCTTTAAAATAGGGCAAGTGCCAAAAAAAAAATAGGAACACAATTTTTTAAGATATTCTTGCAAGAAGGAACTAAACTAAGAATATAGTTAAAGGTAAATAACACAACTTTTTGCTTTCCCTGCAGCACAATCCCTGTGTAAAGACACTTGCTTTGTACCATATTCTGTGTAAAAACCCATCAGGATAATGCTAATAAATGACAATTTATCAATGGTTTCCTGGACAACACAATGAAGGTTGTGCGGTAGATTAACTAAGGTTTCAGAACATTGTATTAAAATAGTTTATTAGCATTGAGACATGACACACACAAAAAAAATCAGCTTTTACAAAAATAAAAGCATTATATAGTAATAAATCTTGCCTGCTTAGCAAAAGTTATCACCACAGCTTGAGGCTGCATATTGTCTGGTAGTCTTTCACAGAATTACCTTGAGCTTTCACCTTCCCAGAGTTATCTGGCCCAAATGTTTAACTCTCCACATTAAACTCCTCAATGTTTCTATTGTGAAACCTTCCCTTTACACAGATGGATATGATCCAAATACATTCTCTTACTATATCAAACAACACAGCAGCACAGATTTTCTTCACCAACCTCGCCAAGCTTGTAAAGCTATTGTAGGTCCTCTAATTAAACTGTACTTAGGAAAAGAGAATGATCCTTTACTTAGCATTTTCTTGTCAACATTATACTGACAGCAAAAAAATCTCCCATCTTCAGAGTGTAAAAATGTTCATTATCAGAGGTGACAAGTAAACATCCTGGGTGGTGAATTACTTCTTTTTCTTTTTTTTCTTTTCATCTGCTGCCATTTTTAACTTTACTTCTTCCTCAGGGAGCGCTCCTAATTTCTTCTTCTTCGCATTCTTTACCTTTTCTTTGATCGCTTCAATATCAATCTTTTTCTCAGTGGAGGCTACACAGTAAGAAATACAAAGATTGTTGTATAAAACATTTGAGAACATAAGCTCTTACTCTGCACATAGTGTGGTTTTACCTTAACCTTTAGAAAAAGTTAGAACTATTAGAAAAGGTTAGAACGATTTCCCCTATCTTGTACCAAAGTTGTGATGTAAGTTTTTCAACTAAGTATTGCTCTCTGTTTACTTGAATGTAAAAGTTATGGCAGCATCACTGTAAAACTGAAAGGCAAAAATTGACGAAGCTCCAACAACCAATTGAGATTGACTCTTCAATGGAGAATTACCATTTTATAGGTATAAAATTATTGGCTAGATGATCTTTCTACTGTCCCTGGCAATCTCTGGGCATGGATCTTACCACCAGGATTTTTTTTGCACGATCTTTCTTTTTCCTAGGCTGTATTCGCAGAATCACTCAGCTTAGAAATTGACAACAGAAGATTTTACAGCAGGAAAAAAATGGTTACCTTTCTTTGTTTTCACAGCTGGCTTTTCCTTTGGTGGGATAAAAGCTTTATTTCTTTCTTCTTGTCTTCTCTTGACTGCATCTGCTTGCTTTGCCTGAAGTTACCAATAAAAAGGTCAAGCAGCAACAGAGCAGGGCAAAAAAGGACAACAAAAAAAATCAGATTCCAAGTCAGCAATCAAATGCTTTTTAACTGGACCCTGGATTAATACAACTTTACCTTTATCTCTTCCATTTGCTTGCGTTTCTTCTGTCTTTCTTTCAAGAAGTATTCACCACTTGCCAATTCTTTATCAATCTGTGTAAGACAAGTAGCAAGAAGCCTTAGTTAATTATGCATTATAAGCCAGACCTGTAGTATCAGGGAATCAGAACATGACAGAAAAGGCCTCCCCAACTCTTTTTACAAAGAACACAATTTCAGGTGTGCTATATTCCTGCATAACCAAATAAAGATTCAACTGACCTGGCTTTCTGGCTGTGGAGGTGGGAACGGTGTGTACTCCTTCTTAGTATTTTTCTTCTTGGGCTCCTTGCGTTTTTTCAAGTTCTTCCGCTTGAATTTAGGCAAAAATCTTTCCCAACTTTGTGTCCTCAGTTCAGGATCTTTTGCTAATTCCCTTTTGATCATCAAAGTCTTCAGTAGTTTCAGAACATCACAAAGATGTTTTATTAAAAAAGAGTATTACAGTAGAAGCCAAAAGATCCAAAATAGAAGTTTACTAGACTTTCTTAGAGGGAATATGCTACATTGAAACCTTGCACATCTCACTTCAGTAAGAGCAGAGGGGCTTAATTATGAACAGAACCAGAAAGATGTCTCAAAACAGGGACAGAATGCACAGGAGAAGGTGCTTCAGTTTAAATGAGCAAGTATCAAGCCAACAATCAAAGGGAAAGTTTCCTTTGATTTTGCAGATACTGCCATTATGGTGTTATGGCAATGTATCTTAGTAAAATGAAGGATATCAAAGTCAGTGGTTTTTATAAAGCAGTACACTACAGAAATTCTCAAAATAGATTACCACACAGAAACATGTAATTTTTTAACATACAACCCTCAGGGAAGAAATAGCATTTTCTTGTAAACAAAGATGCACAGTGGACCATGCTAACCTTGATGTTATATATGGGATGTATATTCTTCATTGTGTCCAGAACAACTTTTCTAACCTGTATTGAGTACAAAAGAAGAAGAATAGAAAGCTCATCAAGTATTTCATATGCTACCAATTAAAATATCAGCTATAAAACACTGTGCTTCCTCTGCCACGCTGAAGTAGTAACATTTAAAATTACAGAAACATTAAGGATGGAGAAGATCTCCAAGATCATTGATTCCAGTCTTTAAAAAGCTAAAGCACAGGGTTAATTGGAAGGAACAGCAGTTCAAAAATGCCAATACTATTGTCATGCTTCTAATAGACTCCAGCAGGCCCCACAAACATTATTTTCATGTTACCATGGATCTTATGGTGTTGTGAGGAACTTGCTTTTGACAAGTGTTCTTCTCCCACATAGTTACTAAAATATATGCAGATGCGTTTTCTTCCAAGACAGAAAGATCTTGGAGTCTAAACAAAATTCAGCAGCTAAGATGATAATACTGTGGATATTCATGCAAATGTAGCTTACTAACACACAGCTGAATAGTCAGTGAGATACTGCTAAGGTTGCCAGATTTTGTGTATTACCCACCCTCAAGCTGAGCACAGAAATTTGTTTGCTACACAAATGGCTCATCTACCTCATCTTACCTCTTTTAGCCCACTAAAGGGTCCAAGAGCTGAAACAGTGTTGCCTTGCACCATAATATAACAGTTGGTTAACAGTTCCAGGGCCTACACCAAAAAAAAGAAAATAAATTAGTATAATATGAAGACCTGACACAAATTTGGGTCTCAGTATTGTGTGGTTACTACACCTCTAGGAATTACCTTCAGAGTAGATCCTTTTGGCCCAAGAAGCCGTGCTCTTCTTTTTATAAAAGTCTCTCTCTTCCTCACCAGAGAGCCGATCTTAATGATGTCACATGCAACATCATCCTGAAGGATACGAACTGCCTAAAGAGATGCAGACAGTGTCATCTGAATTCAAATGTATTACTCATAGCAATCAAGAGAATACTTCAGTTTATTCTTCTCCCTTTGTTTTCAGATATATTTACTTTAAAAATATATTTTATTTCTTTGACTCACTTGAAATTCCAACATTTTTAAAATGTAGTATTTTATAAATATTATGACTGAATGTAAGAATAATATTGTGATAGAATTTAAGACAAAAGATAGGCATTATGATAGATAAAAGCTTTCAGGATTTATTACAGACCTGCTCAAATGGAACACTTCTTGCCAGAAGTTTTATTAAGTCTCTAGCCCTAATGATTGCATATGGATCAAAAGTCTTCTTAGTGGTAGTGACAGTCATGCTTCCCTCAATTAGATCCAGCGCTGCGTTCACATACTGCAGTATTTGAAAAGAAACACCAGCTCAGTATCATAATTCAGCTTTGGCAGTAAGCAGTTAACTAACAGAAGGTAGATCTATTTTCCAAAATTTCTTGAGTGACTTTTAGCTTAAGAAAATTCACACACACAGAGACAAAACCCAGACTGAATATGTGTCACAAGGCCCAAAGCACCACCTCTCTCATCTCCCTGAATTCAAGCACAGCAAAGCTGTCAGTGCCTGGATGATGAGATATTTGCTGTTGCAAATACTATGTTGACAGCATTTGCAAAGAACTGCCAGTCTGGCTACACAGTTCTTCACCGATTTTGATGACAAAAAATGACACTGCTAATTCAAAAGGCAAGCACAGTAGAAATGCACAAACATGGTATGAGAAAAGCAACTTGCAATGTTTTCATTAGCTTAAGACCTGTATGTCCCAAAAGGTAAAGTGTAGTATCAAAATGGTTAAAAGTTCATACATGTTCCCCCAAGGCTTTCTGGACAAGTGGCCAGCACTCTTTCAAGTATGCTTCTCTATACTTTGGGAACAATGTTGCAAAACTGCTTTCTTCCAACAGCCCTCTGGGATTATCCTCTCTTGTAAAGGCTGGCTCTTTCCATCCATCTGGCACAGTGAGAAGTTCAGATTCATCAACTGCTATTAAAAAGAAAAAAAACCCAAAACTATTGTTATAAGAAGATTGATTTAATACACTGTTAAATGCGGTTTGCATCTCTTCTGACCTTAGAAAAATTACTGCTTTAAATTCTTTATATTAAAAAAAAAACAACAATAAAAAAAGAAGAAATCCGCAGCTGAGATATGCGCTGTTGATCTGGTACATACAAGCTGATTATTCAAGTATACTACACAAGAACAAGGCACACACTGAGGCGAGGAAGCCGAGAGCGGGCACACCACAACACGGCACCGTCGCTGCCGGCCCCAAACACCCATCAGCCGCCTGTGCCCTCCGCAGCCCCCCACGGAGCCCTCCTCATTCCGCGGCCCTCCCGGCCAGCCGCCAGTCCCGCATCTCGTCCTCACCTGGCGCCGCTTTCTTCTTGTTCTTGTGCTTTTCTCTGTGCTTCGGACCGGGCCCAGGCCCGACCTGCTCCTCGGGCACGGCCGCCATGTCCACGCGCGCCGGAAGGGGCGGGGCCGGGCCGCGCGGAGCTTCCCCTGCGCTCTGTGGGACCGCCCTGCCGATGCCTGCGGCCCGAAACACGTACAGAAACACCCGGGTACTGCGGTGCTCGTAACTAAAGGAAAGGGGCTCCTGGTGAGACCGGGTTTTTCAGCTGAATAACTTACTGTTCAGTTCATGAATCTGGATAGTAAATAAGTAATTTAAGGTTTTCTGGGGGATGCTTTTCATCCTCTTCCCTGCCCGTTCCTGTACCTGTGCCTGAGCATTTCCTTTAATGAAGAGCAAGAATGTGCCTCCGCCGCTGTCTTTTGTGGAGAGCATGAAAAGCCAATGGGGTGAAAAACTGGAGGAGACCTTTAAGAGCAAGAGCACTCTGAGGCAGGACAGTGTTGTCTTTGGCAGGTGTTCACTGCATTTGTTCAGAAAAACCTGCACTCTACGATATTTAATTACCTAAATGATGAGGAAGAGACTTCTATTAACTGATCTATACTTGAGTAAAATACTAAGTTAAAAATCAGTTTTGACTCTCCTAAAACCTATCCTTCGGACCTTCCTTCTTGTGTTTCCTCGCCTGCTCCATCTGCCAGCCCTTTGCTCACCCGCATCCCCCACCACGAACAGTCCTTTCATCCGCATCTCCCTTATTTCCTAGTCCTTTCTGTCTGCAAGCCTGACATCGAGCTGATGCAAGCCGTTTTAGCCATTCATGTTAATTTCTGTCTGTCAGCATCCTTCAGGCAGGGGCCAGGAGCGGTTCCCGGAGAAGGGAAAGCAGCTGAAATGGGAACCGGCGAGGCCCCTGGCAGAGGGGGCTGGCGGCGCTTGGGGCGCTGGTTACCCATCCCCGGCCCCGCTAGATGGCGCTGCCCGCCGCGCTGAGCCGAGCGCCCGGACGGAGCTGCCTCCCGCGGGAGGGACAGGACCGGGGGGGATGGAGGCGGTGGGGAATGTGCTCCCCCTCCGCCCACGCAGCCCTGCTCCGTCCGGCACCGGGCTTTGGATGCCGAATGCCATTGACATTGAAAGGTTCCGTGCCCCTGGACAAGCACAAGGAGGCAAATTTGCCTCTCTCAGCTCTTGGACACAGGAGCTTTCTGGGGCTGCTTGCCGGGCTGGCATTTCTCAGCGCTGCAAAGCCTCTGAGCTAAGGACGGGGTCCTGCCCGGCTACAGGCACCCGGTGGATGCGAAGGGAGCGCTGGGGCTCCTGGGGAGGCGGCGCAGTGAAGTACGTGAAGGGCACGGTGTGCGTCTCTCGCCTGAAACCTGCACACGTGTTGAGAAAGTGCAGCAAAACAGATTTGGAAAGAGTTTGAGGGATGATAATTAGTTTAGTTCTGCTATTGTTTAGTGTCTGATGACTTCTGTGGTACAGCGAAAAAATCACGGGGGTGGTCTGTGGAAGGGGCATGTCCTCAGCGCTGGGCAGTGGGAGTAAGCCTACTGATGGGATGAGAGAGTTAGAGAGGCTGCAATCCATAGAAGAGAAATTACAGGCTGCAGCCTCCAGCCTGCCAACCTCCTAAGTAGTGTGCTTGCTTGCTTGTGTGTACATCCCACACCTCTGAGTGGCAGTGACAGCCTACCTATGTGCCGTGTCCTCTCCTGCATCCCAGCCCCTCGGCCAGCTGCTACTCCAGGGGGGTCACAGAGCCCCCAGCCCCTGTGCTGGAGGAGAAGTGAACGGTGTGTGGGGTAAGGGGCAAGGGACAGGAGCCTTGAGACTTCTTTTCTAACGATGGACAACCCTCTGTGGTCCAGTGCTGCCCTGAAACATCTCTTTGTCTGATCAAGACAGATTCACTGAAAATAACAGAAAATAGAGGCAGTAATGATAACAGGCTTGGAAGATGGGATTTGAGAAGAGTCCTCAGGCCCTTCCTTTCTGATTCTTTGAAGGAGACAGTAATTTCTTACCTTTCCTCTTACCTCAGTATCTGCAGTCTGGTTGGATACAAGGAAGCCACTTCTCTAAATTCCTAGTATGATCAGGATGCTCCCACAGACCTGCTCTGCTTTTCCAGACAGCAGCACGTGTATATAATTTTTACTATTCACAGCTCAAATGCAATAACCAGCTACTGCTCATTCGGTGGGGTTAGGAAGCTGAGGACAGCTAGCTACAGGGACAATGGCTACTGAGGGGACAGGGACTGGCACTGCTGTCCAGGTGACTGGGACAGGGATTCTACAACCCCACAGGAGCAGGGTGCTCTGCACACTGGTTTGAAGCTGAGCTCCCAGGCAGGAGGGACGGTGTGAGTGCCGCCGCAATGGTGGGGCACAGTTAGCACAGATGGGGATGCAGTGCTGCTGCATGCTGTAAATCGCTGTACTCCACCACCCCTTCCCCCAGGATCTGCATGCCCTCCCGGCTCTTCCAGGAGCAACATGTTTTCCAAAAGCACCTTTCACTGGCAGCACATACCATGTTCAGTGTTCTCCCCAGCACAGGAGAGACCCAGGTGCAAAGGGCTCCTTCGAAGACCTTTGTCTGAATAGTACAGATCCTAGTCTAGCAAGACCCCTATACCTGCTGAAGCCCTTGCTGGGCTTGGGAGGACGTGGCTCAGCTCTGTGTGTGTGTGGGTGTGTGTCTATGTGCAAGTGTTTTTTCCTCTTAAAAATAAAGTGAAGGAATGAAGCAGCACAGCCTCCCTCACACACATTTATATGATACAATAAATAGGCAGAGCATTGCTGTTAGAAGGAAGGTGCCTTTTTATTATGCAGCAAAGTAATTATTTCCCAGTCAGTAGATAGGACTCCAGCCACTTGGCACTTTCTTATGTGCCATTTTTCAATCCAAAAGAGCAACTTGGGATTTTGTGATAATTCAGGCAATCAGATGAGCTCATGCACATGGCATTCATTTGCTAGAAACACCACACAGATCCCATTCAGCTTTAGCACTCATAAATCCATGTGACACTTTTATCTATTTATAAACTTTTAACAGCAGGTTATGATTGTTATGCAAGCCATTTTCCAGGGATTAATAAGCAGCTTTTGTTGATGGCAGCAAGAAGGGCCATTAACTGCTCTGGGACAGTCATTAATCTGTAGTAAATGCCAAACATCTGGATCATTTCTATGTAATTAAATAATCAATATTGCCTTTTGATTCAAATAAGTGGAGAACTGTATTTTAAATTTATCTTGGCTTAGGGTGTTCTTAATTCTTTTAGTTTACAACAAGGCAGGAGGCACATGGACAACCGAGATTTTCTCCTGGTGTAACAGGCTCTTAAATTAGCAGGTGTTTTATATAAAACCTTTCAAGTGGTCAAAATAGCATTCAAACTGGCCACCAAAACTATTTCATTGGATTGGATGTGTTGTCCTTTTTCATAATAGACTACTTGCATTATTGGAATAAAATTAGGTGACTTGACCCTGGGAGGTAGCCGAGAAGAATTAAAATAATCAAACAGAAACTTCTCCTGCTCAGCCACCCTCAGAAAAGTCCATTGTAGTTCATTCCCTGGCTCGCCTGACCTGTGTCCTCAGGCGGATGAGGTTGTGGTGTCATTTCTCCATCTCTCTCTCTCTCTTCCTTTATCTGTCTGGGCATGGGTGTGAGTCACTTCTCTGGCTTTGTTTTGTTCTTGTCTTTGCTGTGGAATCCATTGATCTGCAGAGGTGCTCACAGATGATGGTATTTGTGTCCACTGCAATCCTGGCCAGGCAAGAACACACCGCGGTGGGGCTGCTGCCTTCTCTGTGGTGAGCTCAGGAAATACCCCAGCAAGCAGAGTTCATCTTTCCCTTTGAAAGAGAGCAGAGAGGACAGTTCCTGCTGAACCCTCAGAGTAACAATGAGCTGGAAAACGAGAGGACTGTGAGGCACAGATGCATCTTAAAGGGCTTGCTGGAATAGCAAAGCAAGGATAATGGGGTAGAAAGAAGAACCCAGAATAAGAGGGAAGAACCTATGGGTAAAAGAGACCATAGCTTTGTCTGGGAAATTATTTGCTTGCAATAAAATTGCTGTCAGTTTAGGGGCAAGAAAAGGATGAGAGCCAAACTGGGAAAGGAATTTAGTGTCATGAAATCAAACCAGCAGGTTTAGATCGAAAGGTCTTTAGAGCAGGAAATGTGCCTAATCATGTATTCATACAGTGACTGACAGAATGAGGCTTTTGTCGTGATTTGAGTCTCTGGGAATTGTCAGAAAGCAAACACCAGATCAAGGCAAGCTGCACCAGGACCTCTGAGATATACACAGAGGAGTAAAAATGAGAGTGAAGGTGCGTGGGGGTGAGGGGTAGGTATATCAGAAGCTGGGGAAGACACAGGCAGGGGCCTGAGGAAGGCAGTGGAAGAAAATGTCTAAATCATTATACTGGTCCAAAGCCTCAGAGGGGAACAGTCAAGCGGGGATGAGAAAGTGTTTGGTCCCATCAGGTTTAGAAATTCTCCCACATGGTGTGGAGAGCAACTCTCGGGGTCGGCTGCTTGTTCTCTGCCCGCGAGGTGAGTTGGGTGGTCCAGGGAGCGACCCCAGGCTCTGAAGAATGAGACTGGACTCTTTGCTGTTCGGTCTTCAGGTTGTTTATTAAGTCTTATCTACAAAATTTTCTTCCTGGCAGACAGAGGTCTGACCAGCAAGGCAGCCACGACGCTCTCCGACCGCCCCCAAGGCTGCTCCGTCTCTTATACCACAAATTACGTATATCATATTTACCTTTACTTTCCAATACCTATCACCCATGTTGGACAGTGCACCCCTTCCCCAAACCAATCCCTGAGTGCCAACACCACAGCAGAAGATGGAGAACAAGAAGAAGAAGGAAGAAGGATGAGACACGCCCTGTTCCCTCCATCTTGTCCCCATTACCTTTATACAAAAATTTTTAAAACTTATATTTTCACCCTGTGTACATCTTATAAAAACACCCTTTAAACCTGTGACACCTTCCAGCCCTCATACCAAACTGGCAATTCATTTGCAGGATCGAAATCCAGCCACCAAGTGTTCTGGGCATCATGCCAAGATCTCCGAGCCCCCTGACGGGGTTTCGGCTCTCGACGTGGTCTCGGGGGACTCCTCACATCCGGAGTGATGTGCAGAGTTCCCACAAGCAACAACAAGTTCCCAAAGGCCCAGTAGGGACAGCTAACAGATTTCTCCAGCTGTTGCAGTATCCATCCTTTTTAGATACTGCCTAACATGGGCTGTGCCTGCCACGGCATAGCTGGTCTAATGCCTCTTGACTCCCCAGAGGAGCAGGTGTCCCTCATCACCTGTGGATGATTGTGGCAGTACCAAGCGGACACCAGGTGCCCAGAGGCTCATGTGTGCTGCACTACTGAAAGCCAGTGCCTCTCCCAGCCCCTCTAATGGGGAAAGGGGCTGATCCTTTCTGAATGAGGGCAGGGGAAACACCCCCAAGCCCCCATCCTCCCTAACAGAGAGTGCCAGGGCCCAGTCAGAGCAGCACAAGAGGATCTGCTGTACTGCTCTCTGTAAGCATGCAAAGAGCAAACCCATTCTTAGAGGCATACCATACCCCAGGGCTATGGATTGAAGCTGAAAATTCCCCCCTGCCAAAAGGTCTTTTAATATAACTTTGAAGTCATACCTGAGAAAAGAGTCTGAGCATGGTTTTTATTTAGGAATTTGCCTGCTCATATGCCTTATTCTGAAACACTCCAGCAGTCTATTTTTCTCTTGCACTAGAATCTGGACATTATTATGCAGATTTCCACTCTAGCAATATTACGGCAGAATAAATAGCTCTGCTATACACGAAGGGGAATCCTATTACATCTTCAGTAACTCTCAGTAAGCATTATCGCTATTATACCAATTGAAGAGACAGAAAACAATTTTTAATTAAAAATATTTATAGCAGGCATAATACCAACTGCCAGTTTCACTATCCAGTGAATGATTTTGCAGCTGGTACTAATTCTCTCTTATTTCTATGAGGTTAGCCAATATCAGCTGTTCATTAAGCAGAGGACATTTCAGGAATATCCATATTATATGTTGTAACTAACTAAGAAGTTCTTCCTTTGACAGATATTAGGAAATCAAGATTGCTTGGCTATGTTATTCTGGGACTTCATAATAGAGAGGTCGTTTCCCAGTGATCTGAGTGGGCTGCATCATCAGTTTTATTCAAATCAATCCTACAAAACTGCTTTCCAGCAGATTAGAACATTTTAATTAGCAATATATCTTTTGTCTTCTATCTGCAGTGGAATAGGGGGTGGGAAATTTATTTCAGTACACCCTTTCTTTTACTGGGAGAGCAGCATAATCAGAAGGTGTCAGCAGAACCACAGGCAAATTAATTTGAGATGCAGAGCTTTCTACAGCCAGTCACAGTGCTTCTCCTTGCAGTGGGTCGGGCCAGGCTGTGTGGGTGAGTTCACTGCTGCTGTTGGTGCCAGACGCTCTGGGGGGCAAAGTCTGATAAGGCTTTGTTGGGTGAAGGGCGTGACAACAACCCACTGGCTCACCCTGAACATCCCCACACTTGCTGTGCCACAGAGCACATAAAACCTCATTTCCTGTCCTTGTTAGATGTATGTGTCAGTAAATGTGCATCTGTGTAGCTGTAGGTGATGGACAGCTGTCCCTAGAAGCTGTAAAAGCACCTATCTGCTGCAGCCATAACTTGGGCTCAAAGGAAACCAGCAGACAGAGGATGAGCTGCAGAGGAGCCCTATTCCCACATATCTTCCATCCTCCTACCTCTCTGTGCCATAGGACACATGTCTGAAGTATGGAGCTGGAACATTGCCTCCACCAGTTTTGTGAACATGGAGAGCTCTTTCCCCATAAATGCAGGGATTAATGAGAGTCAGTTTGTCCTTGGTTCACATTCATGTGGTTCAGAGGGATTGTGGCATGCTGAAGGTTCCAGCCCATAAAATCTAATACAAACTTCTTGTTCCCTGTATTCACCCCAGGATAGCTGGCAGCCCAGTCAGTGAGGAAATCCCCTGGTGATTTTTCAGAGGAGCAGCTGGGAACTGACAAACCAAGCAGCTCATCATAACCTGGCATGCGAATTGCTAAATCCCATATGGTTATTGTTTTTCACTTTAAAATATTAGCAGTGAGTTTCAAAACACAGAATTTAGCAAGCTGTGTTTCATCACTGGAAAGATCAAACCCCATTTGAGTCTGTGAAGCCATTTACAACATGCTTATCCTTCCACCTGCAATAGATTTCACAGCAATTTCCCCTGGCCTGTGTCCACAGTGACAGCAGAGGGGCCCAGGGGGAACAGCTGGAAAGATGAATGATGTGAAATGGTGGAGATGGGCATCTGTGAGGGGAGCAGAGGCTCTCCCAGGAGGTGATTGAGAACAAGAGTTTAAAGTAGGGATGTGCTCTGAGTCGCTTCCAGGGGAGCTTCCCTCTGCCCACTGCCAGCAGACTGACCTGTGAAGAGCAGCTGCTGTTGCTTAATTAGCCTTTGTGAATATTCTGCTTTAATCCATCTTTAAAGCTCACAAAAGCCTAACATGTCTGTGTGCTGCTCTTGCTCTAGGCAAGATTGCACCACTTATCAACAGCTTCAAGAAGCTGAGATTCACCAGCAACATATAGGAATGTCCAATCTATTACAACCATTTCCTTTTACCTACAGGGAAATAAGGATGTCAGTCAGCTAAAGAACAAACTCTTTCTTCTTTGCACAGGTGGCCATGAGGGCTTCCAGAACACTTTGGACTGAGTATATGGAATGCAGCAGTTCTAGATGTGACTTTCGCAGTAGTCCTAGACTAGCTCTGATTTCAGCCATTTCCCTTGATATTTCATGGAAGTGAGCAGTGTGTATTTGAGGAAAGTGCCATTTGGCTTCTAAAGGCAGCAAGCAAAGTTTCAGTGAGAAAAATTATACTAGTCAACCCTCAGGAAAGGCAGTCTGAACAAGTGGAGCAGCAGAGCATGAAGCATTCTTTCTTATCTTTTTCCTTAGCTTTTTGTGAAATGGCACATGGAAAGACATTGTGTTATTTCTCCAAAATGTTTTTTCTGGATTAAAGCAAAGTTTATAGGTTGAATAACACTTTTCACCAGTCCTGGAAGAGGGGAGTCCATCAGTGTAGTCAGCCCTAATTGTGCCTGAGAACCTGGGTATCCATTTCCAGAGCTGCTACTACACTTGGAAAACCATTTTCCTTGCCTACACCGTAAATTTTCATGGACACAAACTTTTTCTAAGTATATGTTTGTGCAGGAGGGCAGTTTGAGATAATCCTGTGTGAGGTACCACCACAATGCAGACTACTGACTGCTCAGTGCTGAGTTTATCATTAAGTTGCAGAAGGAAATACAATGGAGCTGCTGGGTGGCAAAGTAGCTGTTAAAACAACCATTCCAAATAAAATGTCACAGGCTGAAGTTTGATGGGTAAAATTTCATTTCTGCATGCTACCGGGTGGAAGAAAAGAGCCCATCTGTTCTCCAGGCATTGCACATTGTTAAGCAAACTACTCGCAGCTTGGCAGATCAGAACATTAGAAGAAAAAATATTTTAGAAAAGCCAACCATAGATGAGCATGAATACAAGATGAGTCATTGAAGTTTGCCCAAAAGCAACATAAAAATGATGGTTCTTGCCAGGAAGTTATGCCAGGGTATTCTCACGGGCTTGGCTGGCCAGGGCAGGCGGGCGGAGAGAGAGAGAGAGGCAGGGAATAGGGAATAGGGGTGCATTCTTCCTCTGCCGGCGCTGGCCAGGGCCGCTTGGCTGCTCGCTGCAGGGAGAATGCCTGTGTTTGTCTTAGCAGACAAGGGGCACCATTATCACATACCTCAGCAGGGTTGTGGATGTCAACCAAATAATTGGTTTTATTTAGAATATGACATCCAACTGGTGAATAAAGCATTTTGGGTGTCCTGGAAAGATTTTATATACAAACCAGCTGGAATCCCATTGACAGGAACAGCCTCTTCCTTTCCCTTCCCCCCACCCCATTATTTTGAGTCAGACAGAGCTGGAAGTGGCTGAGAGGAACTCCAAGAAGCCTGTGCCTTTGAGCAATAAAGTCTACTGGTGCTAAACATCTGACACTTATTCATTAAGAGAGACCCAGGCAAGCATTTCATCATTGAGATGAGTATTTAATACATGAATGGGTAATGAGAAAACATATTTGTGGCCAATACAAAAGGCTGTCATACAAGGAGACTCCAAGTCTGAGCAGGTTGGGAAAGCTGCAGGGTGCTTTGGAATTCTCTCAAGTGAACTCACACTTGCAAAGCTCAAAGTTGCTGCTTCAGCCTCTGAAGAAAAGTGGAAGTAGAATGGGCAGACAGTCATGGGGCAGGCAGCGGGTGCCAGGCTCCTGTCTTCCTTTAGCACAACCACAAGGTCACAGGGAAGAGGGAACCTTATCCAGCTTCCCATACAGACCATCACAGCTGCACCCATCCCAAAGTTTTTCCCATCATTCCAGAGCTGCATGAGTTATGTGCTAGGATGTTCCCAAGCTCAGAGAAAGTCCATCATGGTAGCCCTTAGTATGTGTGTCTCATGAACAAGGCCGGATAGATCCATCTTACTGTGGCAATCTACTATTTGTTTGAGGAAAATTATTCAAGGTAGATCTACTCAAAACAAGAACATAAAATGACTGAAGGCCTCCAATAGATGAAGATTAAAATACATTTCAAATGAGACCAAAAAAGGACAGAAACATTCAGTAAAGTGCTTTTTCTCAGCTTTTGGAAGATGTAGGATGCTGGCTCTTGTAACAGGACCAGAGTGTGTCATGCACATCCCAAATATCCCAAAAGATAAGGGAATGATTTTTTCAGTAACTTCTTAAGTACTGGAGGCATTGTAGAAAATTTTAAACTGGATTGTGATGTGCTAATTAAAAATGACAAGTAGGAAGTCATTGGTTGAAAGATTTTCATTCTGAATGAAACTATGGAGAAGCTTGATGTTCAATTCAGGGATCAAGAAGATGTACATTTACTCACTGAAACCGTTGTTTCATAAGAGCAAACTGACTTTGTTTAATATATCGCTTACTTTTCTGGTTTATAAGTTTGTCTGAAAAAGGCAATCATGGACATGACAGTCTGCTAATCCATACTTGTTGTAACAAGCTAGCTGGGTGTTATCTCAGAAAAACCCCACCAGAATCAACAAAAACTCCCCACTACGTAATACAGGACAGACCCAGTGGATTAAGCCCTCAGTGATTAACAGTGAGGAGCAGTCATGAAATGGACTGCTGTGTTTCTGAGTCAGGCAGCCTAGGACCAAGGCACTGGTTTTGTTCAGCACCTGAGAGTGATTCCAGAACCCTGCAAAGGCAGTGTGTGGAAAATGCTTAGGCAGCAAGGGAAATCCATTATGGCATGGTAGTCATGCAGAGTGAGCTGGAGCGCCTGCTCAGCTCAAGGCACCCAAACAAGAAAGATTTTAACACCAGGCAATGCAAAAACACACATGTAGGGATGAGGAGTGCTGGATCTGTGTGGCCAGAAATAGGATGCCGGAAAGAAATTACTCTGTAGCGTTTATGAATTAAAAAAGGTCAAGAAATGCAACTGAACTGCTCAGAACAATGCTGTGAAAAAATAAAAAAGAGATATGAGGGCAAGAAAATAGTGAGCAACACAGTGATGTAAATGCTTAAATACAGCATTGGTGAGGTGATCCTGAGCACCTGTGTCAAGTTAGTGACTACATTTCTTACAAAATTAAGTTAACTTGCAGAAGAGACCTACTAAAGAATTGCAATATAGGAAAATTGCCAAGAGCTCTGTAAAAAAATATAATTTGTTTGTCAAAATCTGTAGACAATGCTTCTATTGTGTCTTAAAATGCCTAGTATTAAGAAGGTATTAATATTTCAGATAAATGACTCAGTGGTAATATTTAAATTATCAACAGATAATAACTATCAGGTTTAGGTAGCAGAAATAAGAAATGCACTTTTTACACAAGTAAATTTGTACACAAGTACAAATGTGGTTAAAGAAGGGCTTAGATGTAAATTGTTTCTCCATTTCTTGATGGCATCAGCTGATTATTTGTTGCCTTTCTGGGTGATATGCTTTAGTCTAACACACGGTATTGATTTCAATATATGAACACTCAAAATTAAATTATCTGTTCCTTGCATGTGATTGTGCTTCATTTCATGATTCTTTCTTGCCTTAAGCTTGGTGACCCTCCCAGTTCTCTCCCCACATTGTTCTGCACATTAAGGTTTGCACCATGGAAACCACAAATAAATTAGAAAATGTAAAATCTTATAAAACACCGTGGTTAAGCAGCAGCTCTTACTTAGTATTTGAGACCATTTACAAATCAGGAGAGAGGGAACAAAGGGGGTCAGCAAGATAGATGAGACATGCCAATTGCAGTACTAGGTGCTAGGATTATTGGGGTTGTGGGTACCCAACAAGCTCACTGGAACCAAAGGACACCCTGTCTCGCGAGTCAGGTGGCCCCACTTCAGCATGTGCTGGACTCAGAATCCCACCTAAATGTTCTCAAAGCCTTTTACTGTAAGTTTGGGCTGTGTGCTGATCCTGTTATCAGGTCTAAGAGCAGGAACTGTGGTCCTGCCAAAATTAGATAAGGGTTACAAAAAAAGAGAAAAGGGCACCAGCAGACGCTGCTATCAAACAGAGTGCTTGCTTGTGCTCTCACACTGCTGGAAATCATCAGCAAATTAGGAATAAAAGGAACATGCAGGCGGTGTGTTCTCAGCTGAACTGCTGTAAAAAAATGTCACAGTATTTGCATTGACACCACAGACTGCTTCATTACTAAAAAAAAAAAAAAAAAAAGAAAGAAAAAAAGGAGAGGGAAGAAAGATAGTATTGCAATGAAGATTGTCTTTTCAAATGAGAATAGTCAAACGTATTTAGTTAAATCTACCCTGCAGGAATCTAAAATCGCTATAATTGAATGATGGTCAAAAGATAATAGACTAAACAGTAACTGATAAAAATGACTTAAAACATTTTAAATGTTTTATACAAAAAAATAAATGGGAATCAGACAAAGATGTGGAAGAGTTTGAGTTGTTTATGTTCATGTTTATGCATCATGTTTCAGAGCAGACCCTGGGTGATGCATAGAGACTCAGGAGTCATTGAGACTGCAAAATCAGGAGGGATAAATGCCATGGGAAATACTGGTAGCTCAGATGAAATTGTGCTCTTGAGAGCCAGCAGTATTCTGCAATCACTTGAAAGCCTCCAGAGTACTTTAGCATCTCTTGGCCTTTGGTGAGAAAAGCAGGATGGGGTTGGTTTCTGCATACAGCAAAGCCATTTGGAAATGGGATACCAAGTTGCTAAAGGGATTTTTTGAAATCTCAGTGAGGCAACACCTCCCCATTTGACAATGCTCTTCATAGTTAGAATGATGAGCATTCTAATGACTCCTCTGGTGTTTTGAATACCACAATGCATCATTTATTCCTTTTCATACAGGAGGAAACTTCTCTTGTAACTCATGAGACTGTTTGGTAACAGCCAGTCTGTGACATCCCTCTGGGGAATGAGGAACATTACAGCAGATACCACCTCATGAATAATTCCTGTAGCACACAAGAAAGATCAGCAAGAACATTCCCCATATCCCTTCAGTCATGCCTTCCAGAGGGACCATAACGCTTACCTCTGCCTTGGAGAAATAAAATCAGGGCATACATTGCAACAGGACAAGGTTTTAGTTCAGGAACATTTTCATACCAGGGCCTTAAGCTGGGAGAAGAGAGCGTGACTATGCTTGCCCACTTTTACAGCAAGAACATTTCCTCTCATGGCTCTCAGTTTGACTGCCTTGCCTAGCCATCAGGTCCTGCTTCAGATTTGGTCTTCATGTTATTTCACTTGCATCGGAAGGCTCCAGGGTAGCTGTTTTTTCATCAAAGTTCATCTCCACCAAAATCAATGTTGAAGGAAAGAGTGAAGGCATCTTCAAAGAACAATGCATATGAATAGATTCATCTCAACCAAAGGGGTTACAGTCAGTATCTTTAATTACAATATAAATTAGCAGCAAGGAACCTTCCTTTAAGTAATTACTTTTAATGTTGTTACATTTCTTCTCCTTGATTCTTTTTCAAGGAAGAGGTAGACCTTGCTGATTACTAGCCACAAAGATGTGTTGATTTGAAGTTGTATACAGTCTTTGTGCAGATTTTTTTTTCCCCAGAGTGACACATGGTGAATATATTTAAGCCATTACATAACTTAACATACCCTGCTTAGGCTCTTCATTCTGTGAAACAGAGAACAGTAATGAAAATTGAAAAAGCTAACTCTTTTTTGTGTCCTGCTGTTTCTGTATGGAAAGTGGGATTTAATAAAAGTACAGAAATTTAAAACTCTGGTAAATTGGTTTCATATGTTTCAGTTACTCTTCTCACACTACATTTTGCACTGGAAATTATTAACTTGGTTACTGAAAGCCTTATCCATAACCAAGGATTTTAAACAACTAAAGCAAAACAAAGTGGATATTCCTTCTGTTCCTGGAGAAGTGGCTGCTGCTGCTGCTGCTGCTGAGAGCTGGTGCATCTCCTTGGTGAAACTCTGGTTCAACATGATCAGCTCTTGCCATAGAGCTCCAGCTGTCTCAAGGACTTTGAGAACAAACAAGTAGTGTTTGAATATTATCTATTGGTGTTTATTCAGTTCAAGATATTTTAATACCCTACAATAACCTTAAAATGGATCATCGTGGTTGTGAATTAAATATCAAATATATAATTACTTAAAGGAAAAAAAAAAACCTAAGTTTAAAATAATATGTGAGTTGGTCCATATAAATTTAAATTTATATTAAATAATATTTGGTAAGAAATATGCTGTATTTGTTCAAATAATAAATAATATTTAATTTTATTTTTTGTCCCCCTACAGTATGGATTACAGTGCTGTGTACCTCTACTGCACCAGACAGAAGCCATGTAATGAAATTGGTGACCCAACTTGCTCAGGGAATGGAGGAGGACCAGGCTTGGCTAGCAGAGAGCTGGATCCACAGTTATAGTCAAGACAGGGACCATGTGAAGGGTGCTGAATGAGTAGGGTGTGGGTATTTATCACATTGTGGGGGCAGCAGCTTTCCCAGTTGTCCCACTTCTGGGGAGGGAGTGAGGTACTTCAGGGCAACGATTCTCCCTTCCTGCCAAGTGCTGGGGCACTTCAGGGAATACATGCTGCATCCAAGGCTACTGCTACCTACTGAGAGTCCTTATGGCTCAGGGTTTCTCTGAATCTCCACGCCAGAAGATACCAATTCATATATTTATCAAATCCAGGGCAGACTCAGCTTTAGTACTGAGAAATTTTATTTTACTGTTGTATTACCCTTTTATTCCTAACATTTACAGTCCCCTTTCACGAGCTCTTTAGGTTATAACTGTGCTGTAGCAGCATATGGCATTGTGAAAGCACTGTGCCATAACAGCATTTTATTCTGACAGTCATCTACTCTCAGCTGTAGCCAGAGCTATGATCAGGAGTTAGACCTATACCCCATCCGGGTCATTTTATGTGCACCACTGTTCTATTAGAGGAGGCTTTTTAGGTGTCCCTGCTTCTAAAATTGTCAGCTTTACTGCTGCATTCACTCAGCCTCCCCCCAAACACCAGCTTCAAAGCCTCAGTGCTTTCTGAGCGCCATTGGGCTTTCAAATACAAAAAAATATTGCTTTTTCCTAAAAGATGTGCTTTGTTCCTTTTGTTGGGTAAGCAGAATGTTCCGGCAGCCTCAGCACTTCATCATTAACTGCAGACCATAATTCACACCCAGCTTGGGAGAGAACTGGAGCAAGAAGAAAAATGGTTTTGCCTCCCTGCCCCTGACCCTATGCCACTGTATTATTTGTTACAAGATTGCTCAGCCGTTCATGAGTATAAATCAGTATCATTCAAAAAGCCGTGTCAAAGGAAACAATGAAAATCCCAGGATTTTATGAATGGGAGGGATTGTCCTGTGCTGCCAGACTTGGATCAATGCAAAGCTGGCAGGGGATGCTGCTGCAAGGCAATAAACACTGCCATCTGTTACCTCTGAGTTCCTGGAGCATGTAAAAGGCACCAGTGAAAATCAGTCCTGCCCTGACACGGCATGCTTGGGCAGTTGCTTCCCTCCCATGAGAGCAGCAGACAAAGCCAGCGTGCGGTGATGTTGGTGACACTTTGTCACCACAGGGAAAGGCACCTAGGTGTGCTGGGACTGCTGGGGGCATCCCATGGTGGAAACCCTCCAGGAGCTTTCCAGCACCACGGATGTTGGATGCTCATCTCCCCCACAGCACTGGCATGGATCAGTGCCTTGGAGGTGCTGGGGCTCTCCTTCTCTGCCCAGGGAGGTCCCATGTGCAGCACTCTAGGAAGAGTGTGCTGCACTTTGTGTATTTTTGTGTGCATAAAGCAACCATTCCCACCGCAGCACCTCATCCCAGGTCCGAGGGTGATTCAGGAAAGCATGATGCTGGGCAGAGGGGCTGCTTCCCTCCTCTGATCTATCTCCAAGTGAACAGGACCTGTTCTCCACGAGCATCTTCCTGCTGTGGGGAATGAGGGCTGCCTGCCAGGATCTGCCATGGGAGCAAATGCCTTCCCACATCAGCCCGATGCTGACGGCTTGGCTGAGCAGTGGCGCGTTGTTCCTGCACACTCGGGCATGATGTGGTTGGGATTATTTACACCCAAGATACCTGCAGCTGAGATCTTAAATACAGAGGCACCTCAAAAAATAACAGGCTGTTATTCTCTGCTCTGCAGAGAAATCTGTGAAGCCTAATAACAGAAACAGAAAGGGAGACACCCATGTGCAAAAGCAGCCTGCTCAAAATCTACCCAGTTATTTTTGGTGCAGAGTACTACTAATGTTTGCAGACATATTTTTTTCCACACCCTGTGTTCATACAGAACAGGGGATAAAGTCTGTAATAGCTCATCATTTCCATTTCCTTACATTCAGATGACATATTTCCAAATATAAAAACTGGGTGGACAATACTGGCTACCCAAGAAACAGGACTGGAAACAGTGTGTGTATGCATATCTTTGAAAGTCTGGCCCCTGGGGGCTGTGTGAATTTCTTTTACTATTTTAGCTGGGCCTCTCTAAAGCTCTTCCCCTCCCAGGCACATGGTTGTTTGGAGCTGAGGCCACACGCCCCACAAACACTTTGGGACCTGCTGACCATACCACAGATTCACTGGGATGCTACAGGGGGGACCATCTGTGCCTGATTATGGACAGCAAAGCAGCCGTCCCACAGCAGGGACAAGCATGAAGATGAAGCTCTCAAAAGATTTAATTACGTAAAAGTGATTTCTATTTTGAAATCCTCCAGGATTTCTATTTTGAAAATTAACTACTCAGAGAAAATGCTTTTGCTGTCTATTTGTGTCAAAATATTTGTGTCCCTCTCATCCTGCTTCCTAGTTGCCTTTGTATTTACAGGAAACATTGCATGGACTGTGACACCAGACATGTTCTGAGCGCCATTTGTCCTGAAAATCAGATTCAGTGCTCAGGATTAAACTGAGATGTGCCAGAGTTTCTGTTGAACATGAATAAATGGCAGTTAGCTCCTTACCCCTGATCTTGTTAAACAAGAGTGATTAGAAATATGCAGTTGGCTGGAAAAAAAACAACATGGAAACCCATGAAGTTATACAGAGCAACCTCATAAGCTGATTTTTAGCTTACCTGGTTTTCATCTAGCAAGAACTTCACCAGGAGGAAAGTAAGACTAGTCAGACAAGGAAAAAGAAACATTCACATTAAAATCCCAATTCATTTGCCAACTAGGTCTCAAAACACTATGAGCAATGACTGGCAGGTGCCTGGAACCAAGCTACCCTTGGCAGTCGCTTATATGGTGCTATGGCCCAGCAATTATTTACTATATTAGCAGATAACTGCATTTGATCAGAACTATCAACTAATTTAGATAATTCACATTCACATTTAGATAATTCAATACCTTGTATAAGGGAGTGAAGGGACCCACAGCACCTTGGTTTGACTGGGTACATTCCAGTTCCAGATCCCAGTGTGAAATACAGATGTTGTAGACTGCTGGTCACACCGTGTGGGCAAACATTTAGAAATGCCCTTTTCCCTCCCAGTCACGCTGGGGTTGAGATGGTTCCATGGGATTAAGAGATGGGTTCATGGGATTAAGAGAGATGAGCTGCTGGCTGGAGCCTTCCCATCCAACCCAAACCCGTGTTTTCTGTGGGCTGTAGCTGGAAGAGGGCACCATGGGGGCACGTGGGGCAATGGGAAGTGAGCTGCCTGCAGCCTGTGTCACTGGTGGGGACATGTCTGAACCAGGAACAACTATATCTGTCCAGAGATGGGCATTCAGGGCTCAGCCTCCAAGCTGCTCAAACACTGGCTAGTTTTGGGGTTGGGGAATGGCTTACAAGATGCACGAGCTGACCTACATAACAAGGTCTGTCCTGGTTCTGGTGGGGGAAGCACAGAGAAGGTGAATCAGCAGCTGCAAGGAATCCATGTGGCTGTATGTACCTTCCCAAGGCCCTTTCAGTTCCTCTTTGCTACCAGACTGTAGTGGGATTTTGAAATCTGACCCCTGAGAGCAGTCCCAAAGCAGAGATCATTGGCTTTTTTTACTAAACATGGGAGAATGAGTGACAGATTTGATTCCTGCTGGGTGCTCCCCTGATCCCAGTCCTTCAAGGGAGGAGGCATCCTCTCCTTTCCTTTTTGTGGGTGCTGTGATCCTTCAACAACTTGCACATGTGGTCTGTCTTAGTTTTGCCTGCCTGATTACATGTGTTTCTTTGAGCATCTATAGAGGAATGAAGACCTGTGACACAACTGTGCAAGGCAGGCAGGAAGAGCTTGGATCAGACAGATGGTGTATCCTGCCAAACAGGCAGCACACCTTCCCAGCCACTGCAGAGGCGAGGGTGCAATGCTGTGGTATCCCAGGCTAGCTGGGAGCTCTGCTGTGATCCCCCTGCGTCTGACCTCCCATCCTGACACTGCCACAGCATTATTCTGGTCAGGAAAGGACAGCAGTCTGTGTCTTGGGCAAAGTGTGTCATACAGCATCATAGAGGACAAATACCCCAGTGGTGCCAGCTCAGCCTCCCTGAATGCCTTTTGTCACGGTCCTTAAGGTTTCTTATGACAGTCTTGTCTCTCAGCTTTGGTAGCAGATAGCAAGTCTGCATCTCAAACCATAAAAATCTACCAGAAACCAGGTTTGGATAATTTCCCTAACATCAAATGCTATGTCCTTTTCTTTTTGTGCACATCCTGAAGATGTAGAGCAGGGGCCAGATTTTCACAGAATGATGATGTAGGTACAAATGTGTGGCCAAAAGGCTGGAAGCAGGACATAGAGCAAAATATTTGACTTAGGCAAGTGGGTGCAAGGGCTTCTGGTCCTGAGTGGCTCTGGTGTAGATTAGAGCATCACAGGGTGACTCAGGTAGGAAGGGAGCTCAGCAGGTTGTGGGTGTAGCCTGCTCAGAGCAGGAGCAGCCTGTTTTACATCCGCCTTTGCCTTTCCCTCGTTCTACTCCATCACAGCTGACCCCGGGGATTGTCTTGCAGCAGATGCAGCCAGGTCTCTGCAGTGGTGTGTCCCAGCTGGGGCTGCTGCTTCCTTTCCTGGGCAGTGAGGAGCAGCACTGGGCTGCTGTGGGACTGATGTATGGAGGGAAGGATTGCCTTCAGCCACTGCCCCAGGCAGTGAACGACCTGAAACCGCTTTGCAGTTTTCAGCAGTCTTAACAATGGAGATCACTGTTTGATTAAATATTGCACAATCTCTTATCCTTATTGATTCAATCTGAAAAAGAAATAAATATATATATAAATATTTACACACAGAGTGCTGCAGAACATTGTAGAAACCCTGTTTCCATCAGGCTGCCCACAGAGGTCGGTAGGGGGGACCAAGAGATCGAACAAGCAAGCAAACAAGAAGAAAAAGGCAGACTTTATTTGGACGTGGGGCTGACAGAGGGCTTGTCTCTGGATTAGTAACGGTGAACTGCAACTACAGAAACCTGTTTTGTTACTAGGACATGTTACAAGTCAGCAGACAGCCACATTTTTCTGACTCATCAGCTGATACTAATTAATGACTTGGGAGCACACCAAAAATCCCCATTGGCCTTCCTTCCTTCCTTGAAAGGCTGTGATTGTCTTTCTCCCCTTCACCGCAGCTTTAGAAGAAAAATCACATCAAAAGCCATGCATTTTAAATATGGAGAATGACCAAAATAGCTCACCAGTCCCAGCAGCACCCCAAATAAAGGCACAAATCTTCCAGAGGGAAGGATGCAAACCTAATCTGGAATATAAAAGATAACACTTTTCCCCCCCTTTTTTTCATATGAAAATCAACATTCTCTGTTACCAGAAGTGCCTGGGACAAAGCAAATGGCCTTGTCTGCGGGCTGCTACATCTCTCTGCCAGCCAGGCTAGCAATGCTGAGCAGCAGGATTTCAGGTATACACAATGAAAATGTCTTTGTTTCTCTGAACAAAGGAATGAAGCAAAACTCCACAAACCCCAACACCATTCTCCTTCAAAGTGGGTAGGTATGGCCCCTTGTCTACCCAGGGATAAAACCTTTGCTAATGCCACATCTGCATCCTCAGTGGGGCCAGCATCAGTTAAAATCCAGTTCCTAAAGGTCAGGCTTACAGACTGACTCCCAGCACCTGTATTTCTCTGTCCTAGAAAACAGAACCCCTGATCTTAAATTCTTGAATCCTTCATCCCTTATTTAATGTCCAGTTTCTCATTTAAATAATCAGTGTTGATTTGAAACTAATTTTTCCCAAATTCCCCATAAATATTAATCTTCAGGGGAATGTATTTAGACAAAATGTAAATAGTTTCCTTCACATAATTTTGTTTGGACAGAACAACTGCCACCAAGATACCGTGTGATCTCCAGGGTACCATGAATAGCGCTTTCATACTTTTCTGTCACTGGGTGTAATTAAAAGATCTCTCTTTTTTTTTTGTCTTGAGTCATTACTGCATAAATAAAGCCTTCTTGTGAATTACCTCAGTCTCCTTCAATGCACGAAGAGCACAGAGCAAAGCTGTGGTTTTGAATTGTCTGTTTTTAACAGATATAACCCTCTCAGAGCTTAACCATATCTTTACAGACACAGATGCTCAATTACGTCTTTGCTTTCATTCTTCTTATGCTCCTATACTGTTTTGTGAAGCATGAAGGAGGATTAAATGCACTTGCCATGATTCCTAGAGGACATTTAATTGGGTGGATGTCCTGATGAAATAATTAGACCTTCATCATATATATATCTAACTCCAAATGAAATATTAACAAGTCTGAGAAAGATAGAGATGAATAAAAGTGTCTAAAACAGTTATTTTCCACAAGTATTCTCACAATACATGAAAGTATCTCCAACAGAAAGTTTGATGAGAGCAATCTTGAGTGACTTGCTCCCCTGCAGAACTCAGTCCTATATAAACTCATACCTCAAAAATACATTCAAGAATACTCTTCTTTTTATCTCTAAGGGCTTATCAGAACAGACTGTCTTGAGATGGTATTTTTTTTTTGCCTCTGCTGTTCTTCCTGCTTTCACATTTCTGTGGCTGGAACATACAAAAAAACATTTTGGCATTTTCTTCTTCCCCCTGAATGCAAGAGGCCTAATGCATGTTTGCTTGGGACTAATGACTCATGCACACTGGAGCTCACAGCAGGCACTATCAGTGCATTTTGAAGATCATTAAGAGTGGTTGACATAAATTTGCCTGCTGCAGCAGGGACTCCCAAAGGGCTACTGACTGCCCAGGGCTCAAACAAGGAGGCCAGCTGGAAGTCAGGCTGAGAACGAAATCGCACCTCCAAAAGTTTCATATTCAGAAATATGAACAGCTTCTCACTCAGAACTCAGAATTTAAAAGCTGAAAAGTTACAGAACGAACACAGGCATCTGTTTACTTTACCCCTTAACCTTGTTAATTCTGCAGTGCAGCCTTGCTCATCCAAAGCTTAGCACTAATTTAGTGTCAAAAATTCAAAAGCATTTGAGTGGCCAGGCTAGAACAAGTTTGCTAGTAAATTGGCTTGCTTATGAATTGATAAGAGCACATAATTATTTTTTTATCTTTTATCTATATTTAATTTATTTAAATAAAAGTTTTGGCCATTTTTTTGGTTTTTTTAAAGTTCCCAAAGGGTCATATTTGTCAGAGAAAAGAGGATCTGATTAGAAACTCCAGATCTTTATTTGCCTTCTTCACGGGGCAGCCATGACTTTCTCCTCTTTCCCACTGATGACCTGTAGTGGGGAGTGTTGCTTTGAAATACAGACAAGGACGAGGTATCTCCTACAGAAAGGAAAGAAGAAAAAGAAACAAAAGCAAGGAAACACAAGCGTCACCAAAACCACATCTGTTTTCCTGTGGCAGGACTAAAGAATCCAAGCTGGGCTGGTTACTGACATAACAAAACAAAGTTGATACTGTGCCTTTTTCTGCCAGAAGACTCCATCTCAACACTCACATGTCTGTAGACCAAATTTGTCTCAAATTCTGACTCTAGGCTGTGTGTGTTTTGAACATGTGAAGCTTTAGGCTTCACATAGGAACAGAAATGCAGGTATGAGCCAAGGCTTTGGAGTGATTTCTAAAGCAAGTGTGGGAACAGGGTATGAAGATTTCTTAGCTGAATTTGTCTGTGTTTCTTGTGCTTGAAATTATTGTAATTTCTACACAGAGGGCTTGATTTAGCTGCATATTTGTACATGGTAAACATAAAAACAGAGTTTGACTTTAATAATGGAGTTCATAGCACTGAAACACTGAATCTAAAACCCTGTAAATAGCAAATCCTTTTGTGAGCGCTCACTAAGTCCAGGCATTAATCCATGCTGTTTGCATTGGATTTTCCCCTTTGCTTCCTCCATTTTGGTAAAAATACAAATAAAAAGTTAGTTGGTCAAACATGTGAGCTTGCCCCATGCATATTCATGGAGAAAATGTGTTCATGTGAGTTCAGTGTCCCAACCAATCCACCTGATCTGGGTTATCACTCTGTGTTGCACATACCAGACTAGTTAAAAATGAAACTAGAAGAGCTTTGGACCACTCCACATCAAGAGCAGAAAAGTGAGTTGAACAAGGTGTTCAAACAGACAACCTAAGAGAACACATTAAACTAACCCTAATAAAAAGATTCCATTCCTCAAATTTCACATCTGGCATCTGGCAACATTTTCTCCTTAAACACAACTGCTTTTCTTTTTTTTTTTATTTTTTAGCATATGCATATGGCTAATTCATAAATGAATTGTGATAAGAGTGCCATGGGGGTTATGTCCATATGCCACGGCTTTGAAAACTCTTTGGGTAATACCAATAATAAAAATTATGAAAGTATCATTGTAATAAAGTTGTGACAATGGTATGCTAAAAACAGTGGATGATCTGACCCAGAAATCCCTCAAAAAAGGAAACTTTTGTTCTCTTAAACACAAGGACAGGCAAGGTGTTGCAAGCAGTGTGATAACTGAGCTCAGATACTTGTCCTGCTCTTCTGGCCCCCCAAAAACAAATGTAAAATATTCATCCTATAGCTCAATATCTTTTAACACCCATCTGGTTAGGACTTTACAGCATACAAGGATAGGTAAAATCACATTAGAGAGGTTCATTTCAGCAAGCTCTGCATTTAAACAAGGTGTCACATCATGTCAAAAAATGTCACCATGCCTGACACAAACTAGCAATGCAAGGTTTATTTTTTAAGTTATCTACTTCTTAATACTTATCTACAATACACAAGTACAATAAAACATACTTATAGGAAAAACATAGGGTTCAACCAGGTGTTTTTTCAGTCTCCGCTTTGGAAGTCCTTGGTAAAAGCTGTGACCGTTCTTTAAAAAAAAATAATGAATTTTTGTTGAAAGTCCCTCAGGACAGAGAATTAGAA
Organism: Camarhynchus parvulus; assembly: GCF_901933205.1. Lineage (NCBI taxonomy): Eukaryota > Metazoa > Chordata > Aves > Passeriformes > Thraupidae > Camarhynchus > Camarhynchus parvulus. The sequence goes on along the minus strand of NC_044586.1, from coordinate 33,802,020 downwards.
TCATAATCTAATAATTTATTCTCATAACTGGCTGCTATGTTATGGAATGCTCCTATGAAGCTTTGGATATTGCAGCCCAGTTGTTATCTGCCAGCAATGTTTATGCACACAGAGCTAAAGATCAGCCAAAATTTCATTACAGGAAATAAAAAACCACTGGAAGACAAACGCAAAAACCATTTGGTAGAAATCATAGATACTGGAATGAAACCTTTTTCCCATATTGTATTAGGAACAGAATTTATTACAGAATTCAAAGGCAGAGCTGGAAGAGATGGCTGAGATAATTTCATTTGAGATTTTGCAGAACATCAAACTCAGATTTCTCTGTTAACCCCTGTTGTATCCAGATCATCTCTTTCAGCAGGAAAATAATGCAAGCTGTGGTAGTTATTAACTAGCTTAATTGTTAATTAATCCTTTTGTTAAGCACTTACACCTTATTTTTAATCTGAAATATTTCTGTATTTGACTTCTCTTGATGGACAGTGTTCTATATTTGTTGGGCTGAAGAGTTATCTGCTAATAAATTTTTCTTTCCTCTGTAGATATTCACAGGCTGCACTAGCCTTGTTTTTGATAAGATAAACAGACTTCCCTCCTTGAAACCTCCTCATGTTTTCCTTTTTTGTTTTTTTGACATTCTGGTAGTTCTTACTTGAATCCTCTACAGTTTTCAATATTCTCCTTGAATTGCTGACACCAGAAATGGACTCATTTGGCCACTGTGCTTGTGCCAAACATGGAGGTAATATATCCTACTTCCTCCCACTCAGTATTCCCATGTCTTTAATCATTTGGCAGCAGGGCTGGGTTAGCAGCTCATATTCATTGTGGTCTCCAGCTCTTTTCCAGTCTGTCACAGTTTCCTCGGAGGAAGCACTGCCCTTTCCCTGGAAGGATGGTCTGCACTATCTCCCTGGGAGTCTGGATTTGAGCTTGGCTGCATTTTTTAAGTGCATGTATTTTAACAGCAACCAGACTACCAGACTATCAGGTTGTGCAGTCTGTTGTGTGCCACTGTTCTGTCTGTACCTCATTTTTTGTCTCTCCTATCAGTACATCACTGTCAACCTTCAGGAAGATGACAAAGCTTTAAGATCTATTTCATGTTCCTTCAAAGCAAGGGAACATATTTCTGTCATGGGCACAAGCACAGGCTCTGTGTTCAGGGATCTCTTCTCTCAGTTTTATTTCTGTCTAACTGCAGGTTCATTGGCACCAAACTATATACTATCACCAAATGGCAATAAACAAATGCACCAGGTTATGTATAGATTAAGTTTAGTTCTGCAAAGGAGCTACTCTAGTTAATGAGAATGCTTAATCACAAAGAAGTGTTTAACAATCACTGGCTGGGAAATTAAAGCCTAAAACCACCACATTGCTTTTCTTCTCAAGGGATGTTTACCACTTCTTGACATTTTGGGGGGGATTACTACTGCAGCCCCTCAGTGTGAATGCAGCACATGAGACTGTATGTGCTTATTAATAATAGCTTTCTTCTGGTTTCCTCTTATCCTCCTGGCACTCTTGTCTAAGCTTTATAAATGTGAATTTCCAGACTTCGAAGGGCAGTTTAAAACTTGTCATTTGCCCATAGATGCTGAAACTCCACTCAAGTATGCCTGCACACTGCAAACCTATGAATGACATCCACGCTGGCCCCAAACTGCAGTAATGTTCTAAATGCCACTAGAGATGCCCAGTGAGCCTGGCAGCCTGCTGCCCCTCCAGCTGGAGGCAAGAGGAGTCTTATGGAGTGGGATGAACCCAGGGCACTGCAGCTCTCAGTACAGCCGGTGAAAACAACCCAATAGCAGTGATAAGAAAAGCAGGGCTCGCTGTGGCACATGCCAAAAGGGAGTCCCTGCTGGAAGCACCAGGCAGGACACAGGACCCGCAGCAGCGTGGGCAGGACAGACGAGCTGGCAGGACCTGGCTCCCAGGACGTGCCCTGGAAACCAGGGGGAATCTCAGTGCACGCAGCCATGGCCGTGGGCAGAGGGCAGCTCCATCAGCACACTGAGCAGCTGCACCCGGATTCAATGGTTTCTTTTCCTGTTCTCTGACTGACAGTGAGCAGAAGGGCTGCTTAGTGTTAGGGGCAATTTGTGTCATATGTTTAGGCACCAGTGGTGCATTGTATCCCCGTGGTGCCTTTGCTCTCCCCCTGCCTAGCCCCTGGGCACCTGACATCACTCCGGCAAGCTGCTGTACAGCAGGATTTTTCCAGCTGGCGCTGGTTTAAAAGCATTAACTGATCCTATTAACTGTCTTTGGAGGAACCCACCTTGCAACTGCAATGAGATCACGACACCCCTGACGCCTCTGGAGGCCAGACGCTCCATTACACGATGACTAATGGAGCAAAAGCCTTTCCTTTGCACATGTAGATAAAATCCCTGGAGCCCACTCCTCCTGCTCTATCCCCCTCCCTGCCTTCCCACCCCTTCCCACCCTTCCCCACAATTTTATACTGGTTTTTAAACAACTGATTCCTTGGGAAAAAATACATCTCATTTCAAGCTTCAGGGAAACCAACCCAACCCAGCATCTTGAGAAGATGCTCAAAGACCCACTGGGCTGTGGTGCTGAGCATGACACAGGAGCAGAGTCCAGAGGTGGACTCAAATCTCTGCAGCCACAGGAAGCGAAGCAGCTGTGCCCCTGCACAGCGTGGGTAAGTAGAGCAGGCAGCAGCTGCTGGGCTATTCCATCCAGCATGGTGAGAGAGGAAGGAACAGAAATTTATCTCAAGCCAGGAGGCAGATTTAGGCAGGCTGTGTGACTCAGCAGAGCCTGCCCATGGTCAGTCCCACCCCAGTGTGGAGGGCTGCTCTGTGGGGAGATCCATGGCACCACACCTCTGTAGTGGTCACACCCAGGCAGTCTGGAGCTCTCTTTTCATGGCTGTGCCAGGATTAAGACCACTCCAGCTGATGCCAAGCTAAGGAGGAAGTTGAAGAGGCATAAATGCAAGTTATAGTGTTCTTCTTGGGCACTGCCAGGGCATGGCTGGGCTTCAGCAGCTCAGCTGCAGAAGCCAATGGTGCAGAGGTTCGCCTGTGGGGCTTTCAGAAGTCAAGATGTCTGTGTCTTCCTCATTTCTGGTCCTGCTTGGTCTGTGTCCATACAGTGACACGGAGCAGCGATAACATTTAATTTGGATTCATGGCCACATGTGCCATATCTCATGAATAAAAGAAGGGAAAACAAAGGAAAAATTAACTGATTGGGGTGTAGTAGGGCTGAAATTGGCCACATAAAAACGGGGCCAAACAAAGAATTTGAGCACTTGCTACTGGGAACAGCCCTGGGGAGGCTTGAGGAGACCAGTGTGTCAGCCAACCCCATCTGGGCTTTCCAGTATCACCTCTTGCACTTCATATTCACTACAGAGCTGAGCTAATAAGTGCACAAGCTCTCCTTTTCTTTCTGGCAATCCTATTTAATACACAGGTACTTCTCATAATTCTTTCTGCCATCCCTCTGAATCCTGAATGATTAATATTTACAACAACTAAGTAGCTGTGAAACTGCCTTATAAAGCAGATTCATTCTTATTCAAGTGATACTGGTGCAATACTGCAGGGCTCCTTCATCATAAACTCAGAGATCAGTGCCCAGGGAGTCCTGAACAAGAAGGGCTGCTCCAGTTAGTGACAGTGTGCAGGGTGCCAGAGAGCCTCTAGTGATTTTTTTTCCTCAAAGGTGAATGCATTGCTCTAAATACACAGTAGTTTCTAGCACAGCTGGCCTGCACGTGCAAAAGAGTCATGGACACTCCCAATAAGCCTCTGTTCAAAACCTGAAAAGGCCAGGAAGTGTTTTAATGTAGTTCTTCTCTGCTTTTTAAAAAGCACACAGAAGAAAGCAGGCTGCTTTCTTCCATTCCTTGACCGTAAAGAGCCTTAACAACCCCCCTGTCTAAAATAAGGGAAACTGAGCAGCAGGTTGAACAAGATGAAAGGGACTGAAATATTACTAGAGCTACAGCAATCTTCTGTTCTTATAATTGTTTACATTCATTCTCCTTTGCCACTGTCCTTTACTAAAAACATGTATTGATTTTTGTTATCTGTTCCTCTGCCTGCTCTCCCCCGAGTCATTTAGATGCTTACAGGAATTTAAATAGACTTTCAGAAATGGTGCTTCCATATCTGAAGGTTATTTAAAAGGATACTGTCAAGACATTTCCTTTGTTTTTATTTTTAAAATTTTTTAAGTTAAAATTTGAAGATATTTTATTTTGACGGGATTGATGCTTATCCAAGCATAGGTCACATTCAGATTTCCCTTATTACCTGGGCTCTACAGAGCTACCATTTTTTCCTTCATCAGAGAACTGCTACCAATATAAACATTCCTCACACTGTAACATAACAAACTCATGTCTCCTGCAGAAGAAACTAAAAATAGAAAAAAAAGGAGTGTGGCATTAACTTGCTGGTTTATGTAGCTACAGGAATTCATGCTGGAGTATCTTCTTTTTTTTTATTATTTATTATTCCTTTGATGCATAGGAAGAAGGGAAAAATTGCCAGCAAAGTCAAGCTTTCATTTCCAGCATTTACTACTAACTAGGAACGTCCAGGCTCTCTCCCAGAGAGAATTAAGCAGCTGTCTTCCATGGGGTCTTCCATGCTTTCCAAGGTTTCAGGAGAGAGAGGAAATAATTTTCTCTGCCAGCCTTATGCTGGGGACATCTCTTCCATCCATATAGCTGGGTGGTTTCTTCTTTTTGGGGTGTAGGGTATGAATCACACTTACTTTCCTTAATCCCATTCAAAGTAATTTAAATCTCTCATTAAGGTCTCAACTTGTCCTACTCTCAGCAGAGAGAATGATAGCACAAATATCTTAAGCATGGGCTTAGCAAAGCATCAGACAAGAGGCATTGGAGCAGGCCCATTTCTTTGTGATTTTTCTTTATGATTCAAAAGACCTAAACATCAAATAAAATGTTAACACCCCTCTGGTTGTGGGCCTGCCGTCAGGCTTAGGAAAATTAAGGTTCATCCTTGAAGATAGATGACTTAGAATTACTACCAGAGGGGAAAAAAATTGAAACAAATAGGTTTTGTTTTGTTTTTGTGCTCTGGTCATCAGGCCTGCTGAAGAAGCTGTTATTAGTTACACAGTCACCTCTCAAAAAAGAAAAAATCCTTCAAAAGTGGCTGCTCTGCCAACACAGTGAAATGCTGTGAGCCCGTATGGAAGGGTAACTTCTCTAGGCAGAAGCTTGCCCTGGGCAGAGAAACCACACATGTTGCTGTAAACAGGCATCCACAGCAAGTCTGTGTCTGGAGCAGCAATTACCCCCCTGCCCTTTCCATCCCCAAAAGAAATTAAAGTGCTCACTGCTAATAATCATGTAGGAATTGTCCAAAAGGGCTTTGTGTTGGTTTGTAATTTTCCAGACATGAAACACTTCCCTCAGCCGGAAACAGAAAGTGAAAGAGAATCTGGCCTGATATGTCTGTAAGGAAACCCAGGGATACTTTGGATGAAGCCACAATTGGCCAAGAATCATGAGAATTAACTATATGGCAAGTAGCTGTGGATTTCTGTCCTAGAAAAAGCAGTCATAGGCAAGTCAGTTAAAGAAATTGGTTGACAGAAAGGAAGGAGAATGACAATGATTTTAACTAACACCAGTCATCAACGGAGTTTGCTTGAGAAATGCCTCAAAGAATGCAGTGAGTGTCCACATCTATATTTCTCTCTCTCACTGATGGGCTTGTGTAAGGTTTTGTTGATTTTATGCCTGCCTCTAAATCTTATAGGAGCACTATTAAGATGTTAGCATTTGAGCATGAACAGAATAAGGCACTTGGTCTTTTTTTAAAGGACTTCCCTTAGAGAACTTGTTGATATCTCCTTGCTGCTGTGGTTCAGCACTGAAATACTGTCATTGCAGAGAACATCTTTGAAGTTATCCTTTCAAAGGGAACTAACTGGGATGAAATCTGTTCTGCAGAGAAATCTATACAATTGTTGCAGCTTTTGCTTTTATAGATCCAATTTTTTTCCCTTCTTAGCCTAGCCCTTTTGAACTTTACTTCAGTAACAGACCTTCTTGAACACAGTCTGAAGCAACCACAAAAACAATCTTTAAAAATCACTTCTATGCAGCTGAGGGACACTACATTCCCTTCCACTGGCTTAAATAACCTTATTCTAAATTCAGTGAAACAAGAGCTGATCCAGTGTCTCAACAGTGGTATTTTACAATCAGCATGTTCTTTTCTCAATCTCCCAAGAGTAACAAAAAAACCCCCATGTTTATAACCTTTGTTGGGAAGACAGTTTGTTACACTATGTGCAATGCCAAGACTGAGAGATGTTCCAGGACAGGGAACCCACAGACTCAAAGCTAATATAAACAAGAAATTACCATTGCAAAAACTAATTTGCCGTTAATTCAGCTGGAAGGTTACTCAGGCTGGTGTACAGCAGCTATTGTGTTCTCTGGTCTGAAGTATTATGGGGTTTTTTTGCTGTTAATGGTAACAATTGTCCTAGTTTACAGTATGCTGGAGTGACACAAGTGTTTGTTCAATCCTTATTAAGCACTCAAAAGTCAGTTGAATAAACCTTTTCATTTTCTCACTTCCTTTGGGAGATACTTGCCTGAAGACAACCCCAAACTAAGCCAGCTAGGGGGTTGCAAGTGAAAAGATGCCACTAAGTGTTGATCCTTCTAATACACAATGTCTTCCAGAAATACTTTGGAACTTCATTTGCACCTCAGATGAAGCTGAACAGGCCAGCTGGCATTTTGGGCAAAACCAGGGTGGATCAGAGACAGATGGAAGATTAAAGATAACTTAAAAGGAAACAAAGGCAACACGCATAATTTTGAGATGCTTTAGAAACATAAATGCTCACACAACCACTGCAGAGCTAGCAATGAAATCCGGTTTCCTTGAGCAACAAAAACATTTACTCCTGTGAAGAAGACTAATAAAACATTTTTCTCACTTTTTCAAGACTCATAAGGTTTTGAATTGCAGCAGTGTATGAAGTAAAAAACGAGAAAATAATATGGGCTTTTTCAGTATTGAAATAAAAACTTCCAGAGTTCATTGAAGAGGGATAACTTCCTTGTGGTTTCAATCAGTTCCGGTGAGAAGGAGGAATTTTCTGCACCCCTTCTTTGCTCTGCAGCATGAAGCAGTACAGGCAGATGATACACTCAAGAGATGTGCACATTTACAATTTTGGAGCCATTTGTCATCTTTCTGCTCTGCAATTTACTGAGTGCCTGCTCCCATGTCAGTAGATGGAGGTGTGTGTAATGGCTGAATGGGGATCTGGGACTTTAAGGGACTAAGGTCACCCCATTCCTAATGGGTGACTTCAAAGAGGATTCCCTCCACTTTTTTCCCTCTAATGGAAATGGGTTCACAGGATGGGTTTAAATGCCAGCATAAACCAACCTGTGCTCTCTAAGAGAAAACTGAAATAGTGTCTCATCAGCTGGCTTTTGTAAATACTCTGCTGCTATTACATTCACTGCCAGGGTAATTTTTGTGAAGGAGTTCAGACAGAGAAACCGTAGCTCAGGCGCTGCCTGCACACTCTTGGCAGTGGGTGAACACGACACAAATGCTTCTCTGTGTGCTCAGTGAGGGAAACATCCTCACATGCCTGGAAGGCTGTGGAGGTGAGACCCAGCCTGCCCTGCTCCCAGTGTGGCTGACCACAGTGCCCAGCATCAGAGGTAAAAGCCAGTGTTTCAACAGAAATTCTCTTTCCTGGGTGATATTTTCCTTCGCAGAAATTTATATGCTCTGATCTAAAAAAAAAAAATAAAGGATTTCCCTGTCCTTTTTGTGCAGTTTTAAAATCTCTCAATTGCATCTGAAATACAGGGTTTTAGTTCTGGTAAGCAGATACTGTTTTGGCTAGCTCAGGAGACTGTTCTGTAACTTCATCTTCGCTACTGAACTAGATGTTCCCTGAGTGGGAGGAACTGATATCTGAATTTCAAAGCAGTTAATAGTCTTACTTGCACTTCTGCAGTATTTGGAAAATTGTAATTAACCAGCTTCGCTAATTTACGTTTTTAATATTTAAATGTTGCTTGTTACACAGAAGTTGATTGCTGTAGTAGCTTCATTCTGAAAGCTCATTAGAACTGCTAAAATGTTTAAATACACACAGCTGAAGAAATACATGCATTTTTATAAGGCAGGTATTATGGCAATACTTTGAATTTCATTGGCCTGAGCAAATGTGCCAGACTTCTGCAGGATTTTTTAATCAAGCTTATTTGCATTTGCTTGAAAAGGTACATTGCAGTTTTTCTGAGCTAAATACTTAAATGGCACTAGCTAGCAGGAGTTCTAAGTTTGTGTTTTGCACTATCATTAACCTTCCATTATGACACAGCCAAGGAAAATCAGACAGGGAATCTTTTGTGCTCTGTGTGATTCATGCAGGATGTAGATAAGACATGGACAGGAGAAGCAAGACTGGCATCTGGAATTTTCTTTTAAAGCATACCAATATTATTTAAGCACAATATCTCTTTATTTAAGAATATATGCTCCTTTTCCTGAGCTGGGATGAAATTAATTCATATATGGGAATGGGATATGAAGACCCGCTTATTGAAAAGGGAAATGCAGATGAAAGTGTAAAAAGGGGCAACCAGAGAGGAAGGATGTGGCAGGAACGTGTTTCTGCTGGGTGCTGTGGCATGACCAGACATGAGCATAAGACATAAACCTGAGACAAAAAAGCCTCTTCCTATTTTCAGGCTTGTCTTCCAGTCCTGTCCCAGCCAAATCAGGGATGCAGATCACTCTGCACTAGGGCTGCATTGCATTGTAAACTCTTGTTACCATCATGTGTGATAAAGCTCTTAGCTCCTGTGGTAATACAGGGAGAATTTTCCTTCTATTTCCTCTGTCATGTTTTCCCTTTTGTCGTTATTTTTCCTGCTGTAGTAGCTTCCTTTTCCCAAAATATAACTGATTCCTGTCCATAAATATCCCACAAATGTGCCAGATTATGATGAGGAAACCATCACTGGGCACATCTGAATGTGTAAATACCCCGCTGCTGCTTTTCTGTCTGTTCAGCTAGTTGGGAAAAACACCTCAGAAGCCAAAGGCTATATATACATATATCAATATAGACAGATAGATACACATGCAGAATTCTCCAGTCAGCAGATCTTGTAAAGGAGCTGGCATTACCCCACCAGCATGAGCTGTGGCATGCTTAGTGCAGCCAGCTGAAGCACAGGGAAAGCCTTATTCTGGGCTTCTTAATCCTCTTCACTTTTTCCTGGAACTGCCAAACTCCTGCTGCTGTCCCGTCATCCTTTTTCCACCCCTCTCCAAGCCTGGCTTTACATTCTGCCTCTTCCTCTCACACCTGGAATTTCTCTGGAGTCTGGTACACTGGGGTCCTTGTGTGAGTGGGGTGCACTCTGCTGATAGCTGCACACCTCAGGACTTGCAGATGCTGGTCTTATTGTCCTTCAAGTGGTACAACAGAGGAGTAAAAGACAGAGCTACACTACTTACTGCATCTCTCAGGAAAATGTGGGAGGAAGCATTGAGTGCAGAAGCTGTGGTCAGGAGAACAGAGATGCTGCATGAGGCGGTGCCACAGACCCCACAAACCAGAGGTGGGCATGTTGTCCATCTCAGGAAAGCTGAACTGAAAAACAGAAATTGTTTGGCAGATTTCTTCAAGCGCTGATGGGCTGTCCTCGCTTCTGAAGGGATCTAGATGCACCCACTGCTGGGCTGAGCTGTGTCTACCCTAGGAGTGCCCATGCTAGTGAGCCTTACTGAAAGGGGGTCTGAAAATGTGGCGCCTAAAGGCAGGCAGGCAGAAGCCTGGGGTTCACCTTTTGGAGGCAAGTGCTCTCTTCTGTCTCTCTAACTTTCCTCACCTGCAATCAGAACCCCAGCTGACCATAAGCTGGAGCTAGAAAAACAGACAGCCTCTCTTCCCTTCCAATGACAGACTCTTCAGGAGTCTGAGCAGTGTACAATGCCACTGCTGCTTGGCTTCCACACCTGAGAGTCTCCAGTTTCACTGCTCCTTTGGGTAAGGAGGATACAAAAGCTCTCAGTCCCTACAGTGCAGATGAAGGGCTTGTTTCTCAGGCTACTCATGCCTCTTGATTTCCTCTCCGTGGCTGAGAGGAGAAGAAAAAGACAACTCCTGCAAAACACAGGGCACTGAACAGAACCCTGATGGATGTATCCTGCCAGCTGCATCCTGGCACAAATGCTGCATCCGGGCTCTTGATGGTAACCACACTTTTGGCAGGTGGGCAGACTGTGACCTCCACATGCCCCAAGGCACCCCCCAAGTTAGCAGTGCTCTCAGCTCATGGCAGAGGGACTGCTTCACACCAGGACTGGGCTGACAAAGCCTCTGAAGAGAAAAGGGGTTAATGTTTATTTGTCTGAATTGCTTGCCACAGCTGCTGCAGCACTGCAGCCAGGCTCCAGAAAGCTGTCTGTCACACACATGGATCATAATGCTGGTAGTAGCCTGGATGAGTTTTCTCTTTCCCAGCTGCTCCCAAGGGTGCTGCTCATCCCAGGAATGGGATACCTCGTTCCTGCTCACTGACTGTGGCACTGCACAAGCAAAGTCACAGCTGTGTGCTGACCCTCACAAGCCACTCTGCATGTGTGCATGGAAAGCAGACACACTTTCCTTCTCACAGGGCTCAAGTAGCATGTAATAACTGCTTAAACCAAAGGCACTTACTCGCAGTCCTAATGACTCTCTTCCTCCTCTCCTGCTCTGGTGTGAAGAAGATCAAGTTACTTATCAGAGGTTCTCACTGCTTTCCACTTCTTTCCCACCAAATGGCTCTCCCATCTAGCCAGAAACATGCTGATACCTTCCTTCCTTAAATTTGGATGGAACCAGGCAGTGGGTGAAGCCTCTGGAAGGGCTGCTTGGGTGAGAGCCATTCTACTGCAATGGAAATCTACTGCCATGGGATCAGAGTGGCACCAACTTCCATAGAATATTATATACAACAAATAAATATTGAAAAACCCACAGCTGCTGACAGCCAACCTCATAGTTTTCAATAGCTAGAAAGATCTAAGGACAAAAATTTGGCCCTACTGAAAGAGGCGGTTTCCACTGATCTCAAAGGTGCCAAGTTTTCGATAAAAGTTCATATTTTTGGGACTCACTTATCTGTATTCAATTTCTATGTATTCTGGAGGCATTCACAGAAGTACAAGTCAAACAGGAGGAAATTGATCTCTGCCCCCAGTTTGTGACAGTGCATTACCAGAAAGAGACCCTTATAATAAGTAATGGAAAAATTTTAATTAAAAGGGAGATTCTCACCAAAATCTGCACAGTAGCATAACTACAGCCTAAAGTATCTGAAAACACCAGAATGCAGTATTCAGGTCTGAGGGGAAGCCTCTTTCAGAGTCTCAGTCTCAATAACTGAATAAAGAAGAAAATTTAAAAGCAGTATTCACTGCATCTGTTCTCTGTCACATGCCCTCCACAAACAGCCTTTTACCAAATTACAGGCATAGTTAATCTATTAAGCGCAGCAAGAAAGAAACCATATAGCATCATATTTTCCCTTCTAGCATACTAATTGCCTGCCTTTTTTTTTCTTTTCTCATTACAAAGGTCATTTTATAGTTTGTCTTGGTGCTATTGGGAGGGGCAGGAGGGTAATCCTGAGCCAGAGGCAAACAACATGCTGTGGTCTGAGTACTGCAGAAACATGCTGACATCTTTTACAGGAGGAAAAGAGTGTGTGTGTGTGTGTGTGTGTGTGTGTGTGTGTGTGTGTGAGTGTGTGTGCACGTCTGGAGAATGCCACTGCTCACATGCAGTCTGGTGCAGCTTGGCAAGCTGCAAACACCATGCCCACGTTTCATCTGTTTCATCTGTGCAAATGGTGTTAATTCCTGTGGACATCCCTCACAATTAGAAGTGTGGCAGCTGATAAACAGCAACATTTATGCAAGATAAATCCCAGTAATGCTTTCAAAATAAATGCTAGAAACCTGGACCAGCATCAAAGCAGAGTGATCCTGTGCTCTAAGGTGGAGAGGAAAAAGGTCTGACCCTCCACAAGTAACAACTCACATGGCTGCTGTGCCACAACACTCACTGATTTCATGGCCTGTGTATTTCATTTCACAAGCAGCCTATGGGTAATACATCTGAAAATAGAGTCCTGCCAGATGAAGCAGGGAAAAGAGTAGAAGTAGCTCAACTCCTCCTACTGAGCTCCTATCCTCCTCAATAGGGGAATATGGCTCAACCACTTTGGCAGGGGAGTGGTATATTTTTCTGCTACTTTAATTTTTATCATCACCACTCATAAGTTTGGTAAAGAGAGTGGTATGGCAGGTTAAAAAAAAGGGAGAGGGTGAGAGTCAGGCGAGATGAGTGTAGGGAAGGGCGTGTTGGAGTGATGCTGAGGTGAGAGGAGGGGAAGGAGAGGCTGGCAGCCAAAAGCCGTGTAACCTTGAGGATGCTTCCCACCTCCACAATGAAAGCAGTGCCAGCTTGATTGTGAGGATGTCACTGAGAGGAGGGGTTTGGCAACATAATTTATGAGTCCTGCTGCTAGAGATTCCTCCTTGTAATTTTCTCCCGAGTGCGCTGTGCATACCAAACGCTTCCCCCACAAAAGCGGATAAAGTGCTTGAATGCTGCAGAGATGGAGATACAGCACCTCCTGCTTCACCTCTGCTGCTTCCAAAGCTTACCTGGAAAACTATTATGTAGCATTTTAATTTGTCATCTATATATTTTAAAACACTGTCTAAAAAAAAATCAACTTTCATGAAGTACGAGGGCTTAAAAAACAGAGGCTTCAAAAAAAGTGTACAAATGCTTATTCTCAATGTACCATATAAAATTACAGTTTCATCAGCTGTAACTGCACAAATCTAAGATACAATTTCACATCTCTAAACAATTTTTCATGTAACATGATAGTTATGTCAATTAATAAGTTATTCAATAAATATTTTAATTGATGTCTAATTAACCCACTGTGGAATGCAAGTATATTTATAGCTGCTGGTAAAGACACATTTCTAAACAGTAAAATAATGCTATTTTACAGAAATTGGGTACATAATAACAGAGCAATTATGCTCCTAGCTGCAATGTGCATAATTTGTGATCTTTTAGGTTAATTCTGCTGGGCTGCACTCCAGTACTCAGCAGTAGCAGGCTAAGAGCAGCAGTATCTCCCCGAGGCAGTGCCTCCCTCTTTCCCCTATGCACACTCCTTCAGCCAAGGACACACACAACAAACACAAGTACACCTAAAAGGAGAATCTCAAGTTGCCTGGAGGGTATAACTGTGTGAAAACAACCAAAAACCCCAGTCGTGGCACTCACCTGAGGGCTGAAAGGGAGTGTCAGGCACAGAAGTCCAAAAAATGTGATGCCAGACTGCAGCTGCTGCCTAGTTCTGGCAGTGCCAGCATCTCTAAACATTTGGCTTTTTTTCCTTAAAAAGGAACTGCTGCTGTTGAACTATCAGGGTTGGATGATGCAGGGCAGTCACCTCCATCCTGGAGTGTGTGCACTGAGCTTCATCCTCTCCCTTGGGAGCACCAAAACCTCCTTGTGCTTCCCATCTGACTGCCTGAACCACCATACTGCCCTGAGAGGAGACACAGGACACTCTTGTCCTCTTGGTGAAAGCAGGTCACCTCTCAAGGAAGGAGTGATCTGGGGCTGGGGACACGGTGAGGGCTGAGCACAGCCTGTGCTGGGAGATCAGCAATGGGCAGGCTGGAAGCACAGGGCTCCCCCATGGGTTCAGCCAAATAAAGAAGAGAAGGAACATAAAACCACAGTGCTGTGGGGAAGTGGGTGAAAGCTGTTCCTTCTTTGATGTACTGACACACTGAGTATTTGCAGTTCTGGCAGCTTCTACACTCAGCATTAGGGGTCAATGATAGCAAACACAGGTGAAAGTGTGGGAGGGTAAGAGGGGGGAGAGCGGAAGCTGCTCCCCTTGAGGAGGCAGAGGTTTAGAGTGGAGCCTGTTCCACCAAAAAAAGTCAATCATCAGACAGAAGGGAAGCTCATGGAGAGCTTGGTGATCATTCTCCAGCATCATTATGGAAAACATGCCTTGCCCTATCTTGTGTTGTCTGGAAATGGCCAATTAAATACTGCAATAAAGACGGTTCCCATTTGTTCTATATAACGAGACTGTCCATCTGTGTTGTGAACACAGTAATAACCTCACCAAAGCTGCATGCCTGAGCAGTGAAGATCATTTGGTATTGCTTGGCTTGGGGAAAATAATATAGGACTTATTTTCAAAGGCAAGATTTTTTGAATATTTCATCACACTTCAGGTAAACATAAACTAGGGAACACGACAGACACACAAATGTGTGCATAATTTCATTGTTTAATTTTTTGCCCTGTATTCTCGCTGGAGCTATTCATATTTTCTGTTGGTCTTTAAAGCTGTGTTGCTACCTTGTTAAAATAATTTTGTCTCAGTAGCGGTTTGCAATGTAGCTGTCTGCACTCTCCCAAGCTGCTGCCAGCTATGAATTCCCAGGTGCACTGCCTGTGAAACTGAAAACCCAGAGTTATGGTCTTTTGTTATTCATGGCCATGAAAGTGGGCATTGCATGTGCTGACATCTATTGTGTTCTGTTGCAGAGAAATAAAGGAAGAAAAAAATCCCAAAACCTTGCTGGCTCCAATGTTGAGTTTAGTGTTTTGAACAGAAAACAACAAAATCTAATTGAACAAGTTGGGTTGTCTGCTCTGATGTGTCCTGGACTCCTGGTGTCCAGCATTTAATTAGGCAAGCAGGCAACAAAGGAGGCAGAGTTTGTGTGTGAGGCAAAAGAGAATCAGGTTAAATTGCACAGGATGACATAGAGGATTGCTACAATGAAAATATCCGTGCATTGCCAACTGGGTATCAGCTGGTATCACATCCCTTCAAGGGGGATGCAGTACCTCCAATGTGATGGAGAATGAGGATGGGGCCCTAAGATAGTACTGCAGGAACTTTAGACAGTATTTGGATGTGTGCCCATCTGGGTATTCCTGTGAAGAGAAGCAGGATATCCCGACAATGGCTGCACGATGACTTGTAGCTCTGACAGAGCTCAGCCCCTCGGCTGAAGCAGCCAGAGCAGAGGGAGCTTCAGCACTGAGAGCAGCACAGATGACAGTTTGATTCAGAGAAGGGACTTTTTGTGCCCCTGGTCCCTGAAGGCCACAAACACAACCTGGCTCCAAACAAATCAGCTCTGCAAAGGCACTGCAGAGAACAAGACTTGGCTTTCACGTGCATGAACTTCCAGGGGTTGTTTGGCATCTCCTTGGTTAAACTGAAGGCGAGCCCTTGGAGGGAGGAGATACCATGCAGAAAAATGCTACTGGGGAGTCCCAGGAACGTCACTCCCTGATTCAGTGGGCGCTGCTTGATGTGCCCCGTCAGGCAAAGCAGCACCAGCACAGCCACCAAGCCAGTAACACACCCACTGTGGCTTTCCACAGCAGCAATCTGGAGGTAAAGATGAGACAACTGGCCTTTGATTATAGCCCAAAGAAGAAGAAACTCCATTGATTCTGATGGAGTTCAACATGGGACTGAATTTCACCCATTGTTCACCATGCTTGAGATACAAATAGGCTTTTCTTGAACATCCATAATTTCTTATACCACTGAATTGTAAATATGTTTATTGTGGGCAACAGTAAGAAAACAAGTCACCATTTATAATTGAATTTCCTCCTATCCCATTTGCTGTAACAACCTTAGGTATTCATGGGCTGGGACGTGTACAGTGAACGCTTACATCTCTGTTCTCCCAGGGCAGCAGGGCCACACCACAGCTGGTAAGACTTGTGCTATGTTGTGCCAGTGATTGTGCCTCCCAGGAAAAGCCTCTCCCACTGTCCACCAGCAACAGAAAGGACCAAGTACAACAATTACTTGTCATTTACTATTTTGTGGTAAAAGGTTTCAAACAAGAAGCTCCTCTACTGTATTAGAAGGGGGTAGAGAGGCATGCCATATATTCTTTGACAGAGGGGCTATATACATGTGGTCGTGACAGAGGTATTGAGAGACTGGGAAAGTAGAAATGCACTCAGCACTGAAAGAAAAAGAAAATATAATTGGGGAAGAGAAAGTCTGAATAGGGAGATGAAAACTGAGTTACTTTTGTTGATGGAAGCACACGGAGATTGTCAAAAGAAAAGAAAGATCAAATTTAGTCATATAAATTTTGTCCTTGTGGACAAGGAAAGGGCGCCTACTTTGCACACAGCTTTTTAGCTTTGGATGTATTAGTTTATTTTGTAATTGCATTTTTAGCCTACTTAGGGAATATCAAATATGGAATTTCAAGCAAGCCACTCAATTCTTTCTGAAAGGCAGCAGGGGATACTTTAACCTTGTCTTTGTCCATATTCTGCTGAGTGTGTAGCTCTAATTAGATTCACAGCTCATATTAATATTGTGGAACCAAATGCTCAGGAGTCACATCAATATTTCTCAAACTTTCCATATGAAAACTATTCATAATTCAGTGTTCATTGATTTTTAAGACTGATGACATTTGAGTTGCTGAGCAAGTAAATGGGGTTCATTTGGGGTCATGTCTTTAATCTCTGCTGGTAAGTAATATCTGGCTTCTGCTGCTCCTTCTCTCAACTCAGAGATAAGCAATGAAACTTAGCTATTTGGTACTAATGACCTAATTGACCTAATTGCTACTGCAGTCCAGGGAGCCAGAGAAATAACATGTATACTTTCTTAGAGGAGTTCTTATACGTACAGGTCCACAAAAGCCTCAACTTGCATATATTGCTCTGGGAAAAGAGGGTGGGTGAGTGGAGAAAGTCTCTGGAGTGTTATGTTTGCTGGCTGAACTGAGTACATCCCCTTGCTACAGCCAAGAAGAGCAGAGGCCCAGCTGTGGAGCAGCCTGACCTCCCCTTGCTTCCCAGGGCACCCCATTCCCACGAGCCAGCCCCACCTGAGGAACTGGCAGGAGAAGGGACCCTCCCCAGCCTCAGTGCCCCGTGCTCCATGCAGAGGGACATCAGCTAGGTTTGGACTCCCCAGCCTCAGTGCCCCGTGCTCCATGCAGAGGGACATCAGCCAGGTTTGGACCTGTTACACGGCTCATACCACCTTGCAGATCTTGGAGCTGCTGTCCAATGATGGTGGGCTTCAATTTGATACTGTGGATGAATGTAAGGAAAAATGGTTTAAAAGAAAAAGGCCAAAAGCATATGTAAACAAAAAATATGATTCTTCTGGTTATAAGAGTCTTTCATTTTGGTGGGTTCATGGAAACTACTCCATAAATCACCATTAGAAAAGAGAAGATGACATTTCTAAGTCAGGGAACCTCCTTTCAGTTCCCTAAAGCACTTTGAGATCAAATTTGATTTTCAGACATGGTGAGTCTTGCCTAATACAGTCTAAATTTAATCTGAGTGGCAGGCAACCTGCATTCTTGAAGATCACATACTTGTTTAGGTTCTTAATGTAGTTCTCCAAAGATGTCATTCTTCTTGGGCGATATGAAAGAGCCTCTACTGAGCCTCATGTTAACAAATAGCAGTTGTGACCGACATGTCAAGACTGGTTATCCTGAGCTTGGTCCTCCCTGGGCCCAGCTGCTTCTGCTAGGCCACTGGAAAGACTTTCCTCAGCAGAAAAGTGCCAAGCAAAGCAGGATAAATACACTCCAGCCCTGAAAGACTCTTTTCTTTAAGGGTAGACCAACCAGGGAAAACCAGACCCTTCTACTTCTTGCTGTAGTTATCTTTGAGGAAGAAAATAATTCTCTAGCACTCTTAATCTCTCATCAGGTCTTATTCCTTAAGTGTTTAAATGTGCTACTGTCCTCCTAACAACTCAAATTATGCCAGGAGTACTGTGCTACAGGCAGTAGGTGTTAAAGGTTGCCACCTGCCCACAATAACACAATTTTAGATTACACTGAGAAATAAGAGTTGGGAAAAATGACTGACATGAGGAATCAGAGGGAGGCTTGCATGGTTTCCATGGACTGGCTGTGTACACAGTTTGAGGTATG
The DNA here is from genome assembly GCF_901933205.1 of Camarhynchus parvulus. Taxonomy (NCBI): domain Eukaryota; kingdom Metazoa; phylum Chordata; class Aves; order Passeriformes; family Thraupidae; genus Camarhynchus; species Camarhynchus parvulus. The sequence continues at coordinate 33,783,931 of NC_044586.1, read as the reverse complement.
TTTGTAAGTATCTAAACAAATACTCAGCTCAACAAGAAGGCTGAGAAATCCAATTTAACTGTGTAAATATGCAGTTGGATATTGTGTCTAGAGAAGCAAGTGGTTTCTAATGCAAGCATTCATGTACAATTTTGAGTAATGACTGATTTTCATGTTATGTAAATCGGATTTTCTAGCTATTACTCTCTTGATAAGACATGGTTAAATTTACTGTCAAAACTGAAAAGTATTCTCAAAGCTGTTTACATGGTGATGTATTATGCTCATGAAGGCATGATTTCTACGGTTCTGCTGGTTGCTTTCAATGTTCTGGCTATGGAGAAAATGAATATTTCTGCATTGCTAAAATGTTTTATAATTCATATTCAAGGGACTAGCAAGCAAATAAAAAAAAAAGAATGTGTTAGACTCACAATAATAAAGAAAAATACAACTTTTATCTCTTGAATTTTGTCCTGAGTATTTACAAATTGTTCAAAATGAGACATCATGAGCTCTGTGCCAGTCTTCTACTTCCTGATGAGATCTTGGTGGTTAGGACAAATAAACCCAGGGGAAATTGAGAAGCCTGCATTGAGATGCCTGGCAGATCACCTAAGCAGTCACCTACATAAAAACAGCAGCCTAATTTTGCCAAACTATGGCACATAACTTGCAAATGTTACATGTGTTTAAGAGGTGAGAAAATGCTTACCATACCTAAACTGGTAATGCTGCAAAATCAGAAGGCTGGGAGGAAAGAGCTGGGACACTTACATTTCTGCAAAAATAACTGGTTTTCAAAACATTTCTTATGGTGTAGAGTGTAAAAAGTTTTCAAAAATACAGAAAATATGGAACACAAATGGCAAAACTCTGACAAATGGCAAGTCTATCAGTAAGTGAACTGAAGTATTTGTAATCAATGAAAAAGCTCCCTCTGCACAAAATCTCAGAATCACAGAGGCTATAAAAGCCCTCTAAGATGGGTTATATTCTGGTTTTCCCTCTAGTCATGGCAGTTATGACAGCCCCCAGTATAGCTGGCGTGCCCTCCTGCAAACAAGAACAGGGGTACACATGTCAGCCTGACAGCTCAGCCTAAGGAGTTAGAATGACCTCTAGCTTTAAATGTCCCACCTGAAGTTCCAGAAAGTTCCGTCTGAACATGTGGAACAGCTTCTTTATCTTGCAGGTGATGAAGCACCAGCACAGGTTGCCCAGAGAGGTTGTGGAGCCTCCTTCCCTGGAGATATTCAGAAGTCATCTGGACACAGCCCTGAGGAATGTGCTCTAAGGGACCCTGCTTGAGCAAGGTGATTGAACCAGATGACTTCCAGTGGTCCCTGTCACCCTTACCCATCCTGTGATTCTGTGAAATCAAAAAAAAATTAGAATGTTGTTTCGGAAATACTCATGTGGAAAAGTGCAGCTTCAGCTTTGTTGAACACTGCACATATTTAAGTGGTCAAAGTATTCTTCAAAAGGAAGTTTTCTGAGCCAACAACAAGCTCTGCAAAGGAGACAAACATCCAGCCAGCCAGGAGCATTTGTATCCAGCCATTCCTCCTGATGCTGAGTCTCAGAAATCCCTCTCACCAGTGTGACAGCACAGCACTAGCTCTGTGCACCTGGGAAAGCTTTTGCTCGAAGTCCTGCACACAGGGAAGTGCTTTTCTCCTGCAAATTTTGAATTGCCAAAGTATTTGAAGAACTAAAATGTTCCCTTAATACCAAATCAAAATCAAACAAGTTGATGCTTTTCTTTTCTAATACCAAAAGTGAAGTTCAGGGTGCTTCAGGGCTCTATGCTTACACACATTATTACAGTGTATTCCCTTCAGCCTCATTGTTGGTTTGAATTATTCATGAAAATATACCTTCTACATCTGCAGATGTGGAAGATGATACATTTTCAAATGAAAGGTCTACTTTGTTATGCAATAACACAGTTTGTGGCTGAGAGAATGAATAACCAGTCAGGGTGTGGGTTGGCACAGGTGACAGAATCTGTTCCAGGGTCTGCAACTGTCCCAGTAGAGAGATTTTGCATATCAGGACAAAAGACCAGGGAAGAGCCATAAAGACCAGGAGATTTAGTACAGCTGGTTTAAACTGTCTGGCTTAGCACTCAGGATAAGTCATGTCATTATTATACACAAGCAGTAAAGTATGAAGCTGCAGTGTAGGTATTGATCTGTGCTTGTAGAGTTTTTGTGTAGCTTCTTAATCAGGCTGTATTTGAGATCAAGAATATGCTATAAAGCAAGTTGTAAACAGAGATCACTACAGTCTTTACCCTGTGCTCTCCTTCCTACTCCCATTGTCCAGCTCCTAACATCTCACCCAGTGAAGCTGCAGCTGTCCAGATGCTGAGCTGTGGGAATCCTCACTCCAGGTGCCCGCTGAAGAGCCACTTAGACACCAGGTCTCTGCCCTTGGAGGTGTTTGGCCACCAGCCTGCTTTGCAATGCATCAGCACTCCTGCTGTGCCCGATTAAAGATACAGTTGGGTCAGACCTAACACTCTGCACTTTTCCAGGAACTCTGTGGACAGCAGGTAGGGACATCCCTCCCCACAAGTGTTTGGAGTACCAGTTCCATCCCCAGCTCCCTGCCATGCCCTGGTGTGCCTGACAGCTTGTAACAGGATCTAGGTGAAATATCCTAATTTGGGGAAGAGAACAAGAAGCAGGGGTTGGAGTCCTCTAGGGAGGGAAGGTTACTCACCTGCTGGAATTAGCCCCTGCAATTAGAAAGGAGCATTTAACCTCAGACATCGACTGTGAGGCATTCCAGGCTGATGTGAATTAATCTGAAAACTGTGATTTTTTTGTAATTCCATTTTACACGTGTATACAAGTCCATACAAGACATAATTAAAAGCTCTGCCAAGAGTAAGTTTATGAATAAGGTTGTACAAGGGGAAATGTAGCCTGGGGCTATGTTTAAAGGTCTGAGCCCTTCAGGTAGCTCCCCAGATGACATTCAACATGCAAAGCAATAGAAAACCAAGTGCTGTGCATGTAGAAGTGAGCATATGAAGGCTGAAGAAGACACAAAGCCACACTGAAGGTACAGTAGTTGTAATCACAGGAGACTGATGGGATGCTCCAGGCATTGTTCAGCTCTGTTATAGCTGAACATCAGCCTGAGGACATTAATTTGGCATGAAGGTCCTGGCAGAGAGAGGGGCATCATACAAGGCCACGGACACAGCACTTCACCTCCCTTAATCACATTCTCTCCACACTTTGGCCTCCTGCTCTGCCTTTCCTTTACTGTGTGCTAAGCAATTTGAGGCAGGAGATGCATAAATTACCATCAGCTGGACACATCTGTCAGATGATATCTGTTTGAAAATATTCTTTATTCACTCTCTAATGCCTCCTATACTGTATTAAACACAGTTAAGGGTGTTGCTCTCACCCACGAGCCTGCCAGTGTAAGGATAGCAAACAGTACCTAACATGTTATGAAATCCATAGCTTGGAGTAAAAGGACCACTGCCTTCATAAAATATTCATTTACCTGGCTCGGAAATCATGCTTTCCCCTGGCTTTCCAAGATCTGCCCTGCAGACTCCCTTTTTGCTTGATCTATCCTTTGTCCGAGCATTCCCTGCTCTTCCTGAAATCTTCAGTCTCTCTGTCTCTCCTCCTCCCTCACACATCTCCACACGGAAAAAAAATAAGTGGAAAGAAGCAGTGTGAAGGCCCTACAGATGATTTATGTCAGGCTGAGTGCATCAGAAGAATTCACTGGAGCAAAAAGGCTCTGGATCAGGAAGAGGTCAACCCACTATTTCAAGTGTTGCCACTGATCTGGGGCCATGTTATGGCTGGTGACAGCAGTGAAGCGCATTCATGCATGTACCATTTTATGCAGCAGAACCTAGGGCAGCAAGGCCCCCAGTTCCACCTAAGCTACTGTGGATTTGGGCACCTAACCCTCTTAAATCCTTTTGTAAACCCCAGTGTAAATATCTTTGCTGCAAAATATGAAAAATCTCTCCAGCCAGTAGAGCACACCTGTGCTGGTTCTTAGACTGTGCCAATACCGTGCAACATAACACCTCTAATTAACAGCAAACACTCCTCAGCACCTGGCTGGGCCTGTCTCTGTCTATGTGACAAAAAGGAAGGCTCAGTGAAAGCATATCTTGAATTTTGCCCTGTAACTGCAAAAAAAGTGAAGAGAGAATTTTTTTCATCAATAACATTCAGAAACCCACTAAAATTAATAATGCAGAACTGAGGGTGTACTGAGTCAAAGACAGTAAGGCATTTGTGCTGCTGAATGCTTCCGTGTGCTTCTTTCATTAATATGACACAGAAGCAATATTACCTTATACTTCTGGAATAAGTTTTAGGACCCAAAGCAATTTTATAAGAATTACTCTCATAGCAGCTCTGGATATAGGGCAATGATCAAGCAGGGAACTAGTGACAGGACGGAGTAAAAACTCCTTTTTCCCCTGGAAGTAGGACTGCCCTGGAACACCACCATCAGCATTTCCCTGTGCCTCAGGAATGTGGGGTTTGCATGTCATTTTTAGCTCCTACCCCTTATCAAATCACCCTTGAAAAATACAGATGGCTCCATGGTTGCTTGAAGTCACAGGTTTATTTTGTTCTCTCCACCATAAAACACGATGATCATTTGGAAGAGCCAGAAGATAATCTTGATAGAACAAAGAAAGAAAAGCAAATATTTCTCTCAATGACCTCAAAACCAGTATTTGGTGAACTGTGAGTCCTGAAGCAGATGAGCAAGTGCAGCAGTGAAAGAGCCCTCCGAGGTGCCCTGATGCTCCTGAGCTACAGCAGTCACCAATAGCAACCACTGCAGGGGAGGCTGCATGTCACCAGCAGCAGGGGCAAGCAGGGGGGTGCCTGCTGGTTTAATACAGCTACAGACAGTGGAATAAATGGATCAGAGCATGCTGCCTTTCAGCTTCTTTTAATATAGGTACTGTGATTCATACTTTATAACTTTTAGGAAATAGGAGCTAAGGCTTTGCACAGGCTGAAAAAGAGTATTTCCTATCCCTCATGGCTTGAAGCACAGCTGACCTCTGACCCACCTCCCTGGAACCATCCTGTCCATCTGGGAACAAATCCTGCATTTTGCACAGCCTACGTGGCAAGGGGCTTGACACAACCAGCAGAAGCTTCCAGTCACTAACATAAATCAGACTCCAGGAGAAGGGCTGCTGGTTTAGCTCAACCTCTCATCTCTGGCTTTATCTTCTTTAATAAATTCACATCTCTGACAGCAAGCCTTGGTATCAGTGAAGCAATGAGCTTCTTTATATACAGCAGCAAGTAATAGCCACAGCTAGTGTCAAAGAGGGTGATTTAATTACAGAGTCTGGAAAATATTTCTTCTAGAGATTCTTGTCCCTCTTCCCAGTTTCAGGAGAGTCTGGTAAATATTCAGATTTCTGGATGCTTAAATTAACTAACAAAAGCTGTTAGCTTGTACATATACCCATTTTAAATTTTTCTTTTATACTAAGAAATATAATAAGGATGCTAGAGGAGATTATTCCCCTAAAAGGAATATTCCTCTAAAAGAATAAACTATATTAACATTTCATTTAAAGTTATTCCTCCTTAATGACTCTAGCATAGACAATTTTACATTTTGCCCAACCTCAGATAGACCAGATATATCTCATGTATATACTTATTTTTCTTTATCAGTAGAGAACACTGTTTAACTTTGAGAAGAAACTGAAATATTGATTGTTTTTTAATACAAAGGCTTTACTAAATGTATAAGCTGATCAATTTGGCACATTTGGAAATAAATCATGGGCCAAATGCAGTAGTAACCCTAGACTATCTTTTCTAGTTACAATTTTTTCATCATAGTTCAAGATTAATTTTGACTGCCAATCTGCCTTAGCTTATTCTACTACTTATTTAAGACTTTTTCTACTTTTCTATTCTTCTGTGGTTCAAGGCATTATCTTTTTAATTTATCCTTGCTTTCAGTTTATAGGAATATGAGCAGAACGGGTGGTGGCAGCAGATTTTGTGCTCTGCCCCATCACCTGGAGGAGATGTTCAGCACTGTGAATGTTGTTAACGTGCCACTTGAATATCACTACTGCACTGTTACCACATCTTCAAAATCGCATTCTGTGTAGTGGAAATTGCCTGCATAAAATGGATTCTTAGGTTAGTGCTAAAGCCCTTATTTTGCTGCTTTAAAAAATATCCAACTGCTACTCCACTCCTCTCTCCTTTCTCTTTTCCTCCCCTCTGCCCTTTCCTTCCTATCTGTTCCTCTTCCATCTCCTCCCGCTTTTCTTTCTAAAACTGAGCTGCACCTGCTGTCAAAACTTTTGTTTTCACATTTACTTGAGGGCTATTTCTTCTGCAAATCAAGTAACCAAGTTGTGTAGAGGATGGAAGGAACCCCAGCACACACAATTGCAGTTGCTTCTGCTGCTTGCTGTGTTTCAGCTGGGTAAGGAGAAATGACATTTTCAGTGTAGATTTACTGTACATTCTCTAAGCAGAGCAAACATCAGTGCTTATGTTCTTCCAGGCTGAAAAAAAATTTAAAGCCCCTGAAAAAAGTTTGGGTTTTTTTTTTCCCAAACCATTGAAGTCAGTGGGATTTTATTGCATGAAAATCACTTATTTGCTCCAAAATATCTAGTGCCATGGCAGCCTAGATTACCCTGAAGACGTTTTAATGTCCGACCATGCTGAAAAATAACTGCAGGGACCTATCCCTTTTTCTGGCAAAGTGCTGCTGATTTGGACATGGTCCTTGCCTGGATAAGCTCTGCAGAGTGGTGTTCTAGCTGAAGGGCAGGTATATCCCATCTGTGCAACTTTTGCAATAATGTTTTCTGGCCTCACATTTTCCAAGCATGCCCTCAGAGCCTGGCATTTTGGTTACCTCATCAGAGAAACAAGGCGTGTACTTTTTTGCCTTTATCAGTGGAGACCTTTTTAAGCACCTTGCTGCCAGCAAAGCTGATGGCAAAATTAGAAACAGCATAAATTGAGTGATTACAAGAACATAAGGAAAGAAATAATTCATCTAAAATAATGAAAGCTCCTTTCTGCCAGCGAAAATGATGTCAAAATTAGAAAAATCAAAAATGAAGGGACTGATTACAAGAACATAAGGAAAGAAATAATTCATCTAAAATAATGAAACCTCCTTCTACAGCCTGTGCCTAAAGCCCCTTCTGGCAAGTTGGTAGAAGCCTGGCATCAGAGAATGCTTGAGGTTGGAAGGGCGTCTGGAAGTCATCTGGGTCTAAGCCCCCCTGACCATGCAGAAACAGCTAGATCAGCCTGCTCCAGGAAATGTCCAGTTGGGTTTTGAATTTTTGCAAGGATGAGGACTCCACAACCCGCACAGATAAACTGTGTCAGTGTTTGACCACCCTCAGTGCAAAAAAAAAAAAAAGTATTTTCTTGTGTTCAAATAACATTGTATGTATCATTTGTGCCCATTGCCTCTTTGGGCACTACTAACAATCTGTCTGTATCCCTGATCTTCATTGTGTCCCATCAGATGCACATTGATGAGATCTCCTTTCCTGAGCTTTCTCTTCTCCCAGCTGAACAGTTCCAGCTCTCCCAGCCTCTCCTCATGGGAGAGGTGCTCCAGTCATCTTAGTGGCCCTCCACTGGACTCTGCTATGACCATGCCTCTCTTGTACTGGGGAGCCCTGAACTGGACAAAGCACTCCAGGAGAGGCTTCACCACCACTCAGCAAAGGGGAAGGATCACCTCTCTCCTAATGCAGCCGAGAGTAAGACTGGCTTTTTTGCTGCGAGGGCATGCTGAATGTTCATGCCATTCACCAGGACCCTGAGGTTCTTCTTAGAAAAGCAGCTTTCCAGCTGACCCTCAGCACATACTGGTGTGTGGGGATGTTATTTCTCCTGCTTGACTTGGAATTTTCCTTATTCAAGAAGTGACTTGCTTACAGTCCCCCAGATTTTTACCAGTACACACAAGGGAATACTTTAGTTGCATGTGTAGAGTTCTGCTCATGTGCTGTTGCCATCAGCAAAGTGCTGCTTTCCCTCACAATAACCTGACTCACATGCTGGGCTGGAATAATTTTTGCCTCTCCCAAGCCTGTATTTGGCTCTGTGTGGCTCCTCCTCATGATGAATGCAAGTAACACATACCCCTGCACTGGCAATAGCTCCCTTGTTGAGAGGGTGCTAAATAGTATCACTCTACCCCCAAAAGGAGATTAAAAACAAAACAAGGAGATTAGAAACAGCTGTTGGGGGAGTGGTGATGATGGGGTGGAAAGAGGACACTCCCAAGGCAAATATGACTTCTGCATCATGGTTCAAACCAAAATAAACCAAACTAATAATAGAGGGAACTAAAGGGATAGTCACTGGATATAAAATGTGACTCAGACCATACTGAGGGACAGGACAGGTGGTGCAGGATATTGGACAAAAGGCTGTTTATCCTGTGTGGAGAGGTGCTGTGAGGGCTCTGATGGCCCCACAAGAGCTTCCTCCCTGCATTCCTGGACAGCACTTCCACAACCTCGGAATGAGGAGCAGGCTAGGAGGGACTGTCCACAGCTCCACTCACATTTCTCTGCCTCCTGGGAGCTTCTCACTCCAGATCACAACATAGCCGCTGAAACATGGGCAGTATGAACCTCCTCCTGACTCTGCTTTTGGTCTGCTACCCTGCCATGCCAACACAACCCCTCACTCCTCCCCACCTCCCCATGGGGCCTCAGCCCCACAGCTGCCTGCTGCTGGCTCTTCTGTTTTCATGGAGCTGCTTCTGTGCCACTGCTCCCAGCCGTGGGGCAGAGGCAGAGCCAGCTTAGATGGAGAGGCCACACAAACCCTGGGGACTTACACTCAGCCTTGGCTCCGTCAGCCAAGAGATCTCTGCTTTTGACTTCAGGTGAAATGAGAGGACTACTGGGATGAGTGACATCTGGGAAGAACCTGTAACCAGGCATGACTTGCACAAAGGGCAGAGCACTGAAAATTGGTAACATCTCTCAAAATGGGCTTAATGTAACAAGAATCTATCCCTATAAAAACAAAAGTGGAGCAGAAGAGACACAGTTATCAATGTGTCCTCTGGCGTAGCCAGTTTGTTGTGGAATTAAATTCAGCAGAGCCTCTGCCTCCCAATTCCAGACAGCAATCAGTGACTGCCATGGGAGAGCTCACAGCCCAGGCGTCTCTGAGCAGAAGGAATCGAGACTCATCCCTTTGCCTTTGTTTAATGAAGAGACACCCTCATTAGGTGTGCATGTGGGTGTGCATTACAAGAGGATTTGTTCCCAGAAATAAACACCGAGGTGTCATCATGCTAGTCATTTGTTTCTGAATTAAAAACAACATTATACAAAAGCTACTACAAGCATTGATTGATTCATTGCTGGGGAAAACAGGTATTGTTCTATGGGAAGGGAGAAACTGGAGCAAAAATACCTTAACAGAGACTGTTGAAGTGGAGTTGTTGACTGTGCAAAGCCATGAGTGATTTGCACCAACCAGGCACCATCCCTTCACCAGGCTCTGAGGAAATGGGTGCAAATTGGATTGAAACCGGTGCTGTGCTGCTTTGGGGTTTTCATGTCAATGGTTCTTCTCTGTCAGTAGGCTCAGGGCACCATCTGAGCCATCACTGCTGGTGGGCTGATGCTGGAAGGAAGCTGGCCCCACCATAAACCCTCTGAAGAGAAACTAGCACAGCCCCATTGCTTCTAGCGTTAACTTCACTGTATCATTTCATTACATGCATGATGAATTTACTGGCTGGATAATTTGAACCCATTGATTTATAGATTCTGGCTTAATTATAACCTTAACGTTATCATTCCATTGCTTCATTTTCAATTAGTCCAGCAAGACTTCAGTAAGTGAGCCCAACAGTCAGGTCTCTGTGTTTGTCTGTTTGTATTTAGTTTAAAAAAAAAAAGGCAGAAAAAAATATATGCTAATAGCTATTTATAATCCCAAACACTGGGAAGGAAAGCATAACAGATGCGAGATGTGTTTGGCTTTTTTCCTACAAGAAATTCACACAAGGTAGAAGACACCACCTCTCCCACACAGATAATGAGCCACACTGACCGAAGTATCAAATGATGAATTATTGACAGCCCACCACAACTTCACACTTTATCAAAGTGGCACTGATTTCCCCAGCACAAGAGATAAAATAAAAATGAAGGAAAATGAAGAAGAATCATCAGGAGAAAATATTCTCAGGCAAAAAGTGGACAAATCAGTGCACTTTCAGAGAAGTACTACTAAAAAAAAGGACAATAGTTTTTGAGACTTTTCAGGGATTTTCTTTGCTTCAGGTTTTGACAAAGGAGGAGAGGATCTGGACACAGGAAGGGAGAAGGACACAAAGTAATTAAATGAAGCAAAATGATTTTAGATGTGCAGCTGTGTTGTAAGAAGGCCCCTGCACAGTACTCCGTTCTCCCACATCAGGGAGAGTGTTCCCATTTCCCAGGAGAGTGTTCCCAATGCACAGAAGTCCATATCCTCCAAACTTGTGTCTCTGTGCCACTTATTGCTGGCTGCTTTTGTTTGCCACGGTGCTAGGGACAACAATTTAAGGTTACTCTGCTGCTCTTTGTGCAGGTCTCTATGCAGAGGGGCAGCTGGTGCCCTCCTCCAGATGTTGTCCCAGAAATGAAATATTGCAAAGGGATTGCCTTGTATGCTGCACAAACTGGGGAAGTTCATGACACTGCTTTAATCTTTTCATTATTCCGCAGAGTTGCTGCCTGACTATTGAACCCCTGCTTGACAGTTTGGATTATTAGAAGGAGAGGCATTAATGCATTTAATGTATATACACGATCAAAACAATGGCTGTTGACAAGGTCAGAGAAAAATAATTAAATGCCATAATTAACACAATATATTGGCCATTAAAATATGATGCCTCATTCTCTTGACAGAGACACTAACAAGAAAAAATGACCTTATTAAAAGTCTTCATGTCCCTCTAAATCAAAGGCACAGTTTTTACAGTGCCGCCGGCCACAGGTTCTAACCAGCAACACCTCTGGGAGATGTGATGCTGTGAAGCACTGGGAGGGGGTGTCACACTGAATTAGAGATGGGGAACATTGCTGAGAGGTCTGTACCAGCACCTTTCTTTGCTTTAAACCCACTCCAGCCCACAGCCCTCTGAACTGAAGTAGCACAGCAAGGCTAAAATGAGCCCAGCAGCATGTGTGCTGCAGCACAAACGATGGTAGAGACTCAGCGGAGCTGAAGCAAAACATACATCAGCTAAAAGTAGCTGATACTAAGCAGCATTGTCTGCTAGATCCCAGGGCAAAAGTTTTGGGTTTCTCCATATTAATTTACAGCAGGCTGTTTCCAGTCTTAATCCTTTCCACTATTCATTCTTCCTAACTGCTGAAGAGGGAATTCACTACCCATTTATAGCACTCTGAATTCTGGAGAAGGGTGATGCCACGCAATCTGTTACTCTTATTGACAGTTGGGGCTTCTGGTATTTTGGCCTAAAATGTGAAAGCCCATTACAGGGTGTATCAACATCACAGCTACAAATAAATCTTTTAGGTCTGAAAAATATTTCTCCTCTGGCAGCAAAAAAACAAGCTGCTGTAACATTAGGAGGAGGTTGAACTAATTGGAAGTGCTTAATGCATGCTCAGCAACAGCTGGAATAACAGAAAGCTGTGCCTGACTGGGAACAGCAGATGTTATAAATTTCATCTGGTCAGATCCAATGGCTGATAGGGAGGTCCTGCTCCACATCTGTGAAATATTCACCAGATTCCACATACAAACCTTCTGAAGCAGGCGTTACCATGGTCTTTAGAAATAGAGGAGCACTTTTGCTCCAGAAATGTTGACAAAGGAATGTGTAGCTCTCCGGCAGCCTTCAGAGTAGGATGAAAAAATAGTAATTGTGTAGAAAAACTTTATAAATGCCAATGGTGAGCACCAGCTTAATTTTAAAAAGTGATATGTGTTCCAACATCTCCATATGCAATTTTACAGACAGAGATTAGACAATATTAAAATTAAAAACAAGTATGGGATTTTTATTACAGTAATTATGCCACTGCAGTTTCTGACATGGATGACATTAATTGCACTCTGTAAAAATGTCTTCTGTATCTTATGTGTTCATAAAAGAAAAAGCTAGGTGGGCATAAACCCACTGATGTTATCAAAGCCACAAAGATGACAAGAACAGGATTCAAAGAGCACTTGCATTTCAGTTAGGGGGGTTACAGGTATCTGAGTATAACAGCAGCCTGCAAAATCCTCCCAACGAGCTCTCTGCCTAAGACACCAGGAGTGTTTCTGGCTTTCCTCCCAGCAAGCTATGGGCAGAATGACCCATGGTCAAGTTCTGTTCAGCATCCTGCTGGTGAGGGGATTTGGACAGGGAATGGGAAGCCAAATTTCAGATTCTCTTGTGAGCACTGATATGCAACTCAAGGCTGTGTGCTTGTCCCCTTCAAACTCCATTAGCACTGGGCTGCTGAACAGAAGGAATGACAGACTGACAGGAATGAGCCTGAAGGTGGAAGGAGAAGAAGGGGACCCTTGTCCCTGAGTCTACATGCTGCAGAGGGGAATGGGGATGCCTGGCTCTAAAGGCTTTTTACAGACCCCGTGTGCAGGAAGGAAAGCTTTGTTCTGTGTTTCTCTTCATGGAATGATTAAATTACCTTCCACACATTTTTATTGACTGTGACCAACCTTACCCATCTGCCATTCATGCACAACAGCTTGGGTGTAGTTTCTGACAGATGTCCCCATAATGCGATGTACTCCAGGCTTCCAAGATGGTTTAGTTGCTGCAGGAGAGGGAGGAGGTGAGCAAGGCACAGTCAGGAGTTGAGAGCTGACGTAAGCCAGGCCTCTGGTTGGTCTGTGAAAACAGGAACGCTGCTCTTCCATCATTCCCCAGTTTGTTGCCATCCTGTTAATTCATTCATGTCCTCAGTTTACTTCTGTGAGGACCATTGACTTTGGTTTTAGATCCCGTGGCACAAGGCTGCATGTCAGTCTTGTGTTTTCTTCACGCAGGGGAACGGCAAGCAGAGCTTCTTTCAACTAGTATTATAATAAAAAAGTTTTTAAAAATTGTCAAGCCAGGCCTTATGCTCCAATTTTATTGGATGAAAGACATGTAGAAGAAGCGAATGTCTCATTCACAAGCTGGTCAGAATCGGATCGGGATTTGAACAAGTACCTTTCATGTTTTCCAGGTATTCTTCTTCCATTCCCACTTTTCTGTTCCTGTTGGCTCCATGTGAGAAAGGAAACTTCACCTGCCAACAAGCACAAAATCAGTTTATTTCAGCAAGAAAGTCATCTTTATGCCAAGTTAAAGTGCCCAGTGAATTTCAGCTTCAGTCACTCCAGGCATTAAACTACTAGGAAGCAGCTTGTGAGCATTTCAGATAAGTTTTGTCTGTGTTCAGACAAGCTGGATTTGGTTCTGTCTACAGTCACATCCTGCTTTTATGGCTTCTAATGCCCCTTCCTTTGCTTTGGCTCTGTGACTGGCCCTCTGCCATTACTTCTTGGGTTTTCTGCCCCTTTTCTTCTTCACAATAGCAGCACACCTGGCATACGGGTGTCAAAAATCCCTTGGGCTTTCAGGAAGACAAAGAAAATCACTGGTGTTAACACTGAAAAAACCAAACCTAAACAAAACCTTTCACATGCATCTCATTATTTCTTTATATGTGTGTGAAGCCTTCAGAGGCTGGAGGATGCTCAAAGCCAGTGCTCTGCAGGCTCCATACCCATTTGTTACCCTAGCTGGCTTGGCTTTAATAGCCCTCTGTCCTTCTCTTTCCGGGCTGAAAAAAGACTGAAACACAACCAACCTTCTTAAATAAATATGCTGATACATAATACTGGTAAGCAAGTCTCATATGCATACTTTTATGCTTCTTGTTGACTTTTCTTGGTGTCGTTTTCCTTTTTTTCCCCCCCTGTGGCCATTTAATCCAGCTTCTGCCTCATTATCAAGAGTAATTTTTTTACATTGTAAAAGATGTATTACTGCAATTACTTATGTTTCATCTATTTCTTATCCTGACTCTTCAATGCCTTTTTTTCTCCCCATCCCTGTCTCCACTGGGCCTGTCCAGTGGGCCTGTTTGCTATCTTGCTTGTACTCTGCCTTTTAGCATGAACTCAATCCTTTTTACATCAAATGTTCAGTTCTCTGAAGTTAGACTGGTTTCCCATTACCTGGAAAAAGATAAAAAATACAAATTTTGCAGTTGGGCAACAAGAGAAAAAAGAGAAGAGAGAATGGGTTTGTGAGGTGCTTGACTGTCAAGTGCAGCTCTGCATAGCATCAGTCAAAATACCATGGCAAATAAGTAGAAGCACATGAGAGAATTGTCCACAGATACTGAAACTGCACATAGAGCCATCTACTCGCTAAAGAAACATACTGCATATCAGAAGTGGCTGGCATGCTTGCACCTGCTAAATATTTTTTGGCAATGGTACTGCCTGCCTGCCAGCTTGAGGTCAGTTTGACAAATGTATTTATGGAGCCACATCTCTGCCTCTGACTCTGTGAATAATTTCTCATGCCCACATTGTAATTACAGTGAAGCAGTGGAATTTGACAAGTTCATGGTTTGTTGATATAAAGTGAAAAGAGCAAAAAACCTTCTTTAGGAGAATGGAAACTGAGCAGTGATCCTCTGCACAGATTAAATGAGTTGAACTCCTCTGAAAGAGGTTGCTTTAATTGAAAATGTCTACAACATCAGGCTAAGGCATAGCAGAAAGCTTTGTCTGTGCCAGCCCACAAGAAATCATTCCAGATCAATCCAAAAGAAATGTTTTGTCTGTCTGAATCCAGGTCTTCTATGAACTAGGAAGGAGGTGACACCATCACCTAGGGCGGGAGAGATACAGGACCTTAAAGATATAGCAGGGATCAGAGCTGACATAGTCTGTAAGCTTCTTGGGTGGATTTGCCCCAGTTTCTGTACCACTTAGTCACAGCTGATGTCACCTGGAGTTCTGGGTGATAGACACCTCCTAAATTTGTCACTAGGTCCCAAACCAGCAAAGTCTGTGAAAATGCTAGCCTAATGGCAAATACAAGCAAGGATATAAAGGTGCAGCTAAGACAGTCAGGCATGAGAGACCTGTAGAAAAATCAAAATCAAACCACCCATTCCTGGCAAAATGAGAATCCAAAATAAAATCTAGCGTCTAGAAGCAGGATTCCTACATCAGCACAGGGTTGCACAGAACAAGCAGCATTTCTACATTGAGTGGCAGGTGGGTTGCCTGGAGGTTCCCAAGCAGGTACAGACGTACTGAGGAGGGAGGGAAGGAGCGAGTGAAGGCGGTTGGAGTCTCCCCTCCTCGCATTAGCATCACTGCTGCATCCTCACAGCCTCTCTCAGCTGCACGCAGTGGCTGTGGCCATTCAATTACACAGCTCACCCTGCTTCTCCCTTCCCTCTTTCTCCCATCCACAGCTGGATCTGTCCCCTGTGAGGAGAATTCGATTCCTCCCATCTGATACGGATGTTTAATGTTGAAAAACAAAATTATTTTGTTAGGCGAATAAAACACAGACAGATTCACTGATAACCAAAATCTCCCTGTTGCTGTCAGTACACTTGAAAATGTCTGCACTGCAACGGGAAGATGCTCTTTATTTAGACTGAATCTGCAACCTAAAAGGAAACAGTAAGCTTTTCAAATTAGAGCTGGTCTTTAAAAGCTTCTCTTTGGTACTGTTAGAAAAAGACTTCTTCCATAAAAGGAAATTTCTAAATTAATTCTCCAGCTGGTAGTACTTCGCTGTCCTCATAAAGATGCTGCTTACACTGAGGAAAGAGAGATTTGAACAACCACTCCTCAGCCCCACCCCTAGAACTGCTTTTATTTTGCTTGAAGAGATGATGAAATGATTCTGGGGAACTTGAGCCCCAAGATGGAGAGGGTCTGCACTGCCTGCCAAGAGCTCTGCCAAAAAGTCTCAAAGGCCACCATTTGCACATGGACAGTATGAGCAGTGTCTGACCTCTCTAAGCTAAAATGCAGGCTTCAAGCTAGGCCAAATCCCTCTTTCTGGCAACTAGGGAAATGTGGGAGAGGAGGGGATAGAGATGTAAGTTCTGGCAAAGATTAGAGCAACCAGCAAGAAGAGTTACCATTGTTGAAAAAAATTGCTCTTTTCTGAAAATTATTCCAGGCACTTGGGCATGTGTGTTTCTTCACCATGAAGTGGGTGATATCAGAGATTCCTAGAATATAGGGTTGAAAAGACCCCATTATTAAGAATTGCCAGTGATTAAAGCTCCTTGGTGTCTTGAAGTACTCTGCAGCTCAAACATCTGTACTCTATTTCCTCCACTGTAATCTCATCTTCTTGCTCCTTGTTCACCTAAGGTAGAATATGGGTGGGGCAGGAAATCATCCACCACCATCTTTATGATGATCTTTTACATATTTGAAGACTTCAGCCTACATTTCCTTCAGATTCTCCTCATCTGGGCTGTGCAGTGCCTGTTCTTTTTAAATGGTTTATATTTTCTGGAGTATCTTTTTTACTTTCCTTTAGGTTCCTTCCACTCTTCAGGTGAAGTGAGTAGCTGTATTAGGTGGTTTGCATTAAAAAATTCCCATTTAAGTGTCCTCACCTAATGATTTGGTTTGGCTTTTTCTCATCAGTATGGCACTTCAGTTTCTGATGCATAATCAACTCCCTCATGTTTTTCATCAGAATTGATTCCTACATGTTCATTCCCATACCTGCCACTGATTCTTCCTAGGCCTGTGTTCTCACTTAGCTCCACGCTGGCTGTTTAAAACTAGTGCTCTGATTTGTCATAATCCCTTGAAATCTCACTCATTTGGCCAGTCCCTTCCACAATCTCAGCCCCTGACTGAATAAAGATACAGTCCATTTGATCATCCCTAGGATGGATGGATGGAGGGACACTTGCCCAATCTCACACAATGTAGTCAATGTAGTCTTCAGTTAGACAGTAAACCATTGGTGACTACCATCTGACTTCACTTTTCTAAGGTATTCTGGTGCCCATCTTACCATGGATTCATCTTGAGTATTTCAGTGGCCTGTGATATAAGACTGTGTCAAAGCCTTACTGATGTGGTTAAAATTTTCTGATGTTGCTTTTGATGGAGAGGACAAAAAACGTTCTCTTGGAAGGATCTGAGCAGCCTGCAAAGGCTGCTAAAGGAACCCAGGTGCTAGCACAGCAAGAGTACATATTGCCCTTTGAGAGTGCTCCAATTAGAGCTCTTGGCCCTGCTGCAGTGAAAATGAGAACAAGGCTGAGACTCACCTCACTTGAATTTATCCACCTAAAAATTACACCATTTGACCTGGTCTGTGTGAGTCAAACAGGCTTTCCTCCAAACACTGATCTAAACTTAAGGTAAATCACCACCAAAAAGAGCTAATTTCTTGACTAGCCAAACTACGTAGCTCATATGAGATAATACCTTCCTCTGTGTGGTTTGGTTCCTTCTTCCTGCAGAATTTCATTAATATGAAGTATTAATGCTCTCACTGACCATCAGCTTGGAATTCTTTGTAAGAGATGGTTTTCCACCATGTGAGGTGGTTCTTGTCAGCTGAGGTCTTTGAATACCATTCTAAAATCAAGAATAAAGAAAAATTGTTGGGTTTTGTTCTCACCACTACACCACAGTGTCTGGAAATTTATTGTGTTTGAAGAGAATCAGGCCATTTCTCTTTGCTAGGTCCATCCCTCAAGGCCCAGACAAATGCCCAACAAAAGCTAGTTCAGACTGAAATTTCAAGGAATGGTTTGGACATCTGTTTCTATTTAATAGAAAGACTCTCTGTAATACACAGATAACTTCTTTGAAGTTCATTGATCAGGCCTATTTTAGGTCATAACCCAGCAGCCAGACTGACAGACACAAGGACAATTAGACCAAGGAAAAGAAACACCTTTGCTCAAGCAGGTGTCCTGAAGCATCCTCTTCTGCTTCTGCAGGAGCGTTTCATTCCTGATTTCAGGCTGTCCCACAAACAGTGGAAGATGAAGGAAAGACACAAAAATCGTTCCTGAAAGTTTCATCAGAAGGAGATGGCAGGGATGTGAATCAGCTCCCACGCAGCTGCAGTTTACAGTAAAGCTGCACAGCATGACCTGGGTCGATGGCACTTCCCACAACACACTGCACTGAGGGCTCTGCTGCTCTAGGAGCTGACTCATGAGCCTTCCTGTCACCCTGCTTCAAGGACATGCCTCTCTGAAAGAAAACAGGGCAAGCAGCTATGGGATCAATCCTAACCTGCTGCCGTGGTGCGTCAACTTGCCCTCCCCAAACACTTCCACACCAGCAGGTTGATTCTGCACTTTTGCCAGGGACAGGGCATTCTGTTCCCTCCAGGAATCACCTAACCACAGTGCAGGAGGCCTCTCCCAGAGTCCCATAGCAAGCCTTGGTGTGCATTTCTGGTGGGAGGGCTGGAGGGACCAGAATGGCACTGGCCTTGACAAGGAGGCTGAGGTTGGCCATTCTGTGGCCCTGGTGTGAAGCTGCCTGGACTCTGGCCCGAATTAGAGAAAATTCTCCAGGAGTTTCTATAAACACGCTCACACTGCCCAGCAGGTGCAGGCATGCAGGACAAATGCCCATGTTCAAGGTTTTACTCTTTATTAAACAGGTGATATGTGCCTGTCCTGGGTCACTGCTGCAGAGCCTACTCTTGCCAAATCCCCGGGCAGTGGTATGCCATGAGTGGAAAAGCACAGTAGAGCATTCCATTTTAGAAAGCATCATGCTCAACCTCACTAGCTACAAACTCTTTATATAAATTGCCATAAAGGCATCCCAGTGCCTGTAGTCCTCTTTTCTGTTCTCTATCCATTTTCTTATTTGCTGCTGCAGTTGCTTTCACCTGGGGGGTAGGGAAGTCTGGAAAGATCATCCTGAGCTACTGAGCTCAGCCTGCCCTAGTCACTGTTCAAAAGGTCCACAACACACAAACGGGTTCAAAAACACATGGCAGTGCAAAAAATGAGCTCAAAGGCCCAAACTGGCCCGGATTTGCCAGAAAGAGCAGGGGTGAGTAACACTCCAGCTCCTGTGAGACTCATCCAACCGTCTCTTCCTGTACTGCCAGCTGAAAGAGGAGCATAACCAAAAACTATTCAGGAAACTAGTGCCTTTAATGGCAGTCACTCATTATCTGAGCTCTGCAGCACACCACTGCTACAGGCAGTGGGATGAGTGCCCAGCTATTTGCCACTTCCCAGTCTCAGACCTTTTATGTGAAAAACTGTTTGCACCAAGCCAGTGATACTAAGCCTTCCTCATACTGGGATGATGGAGCAGGGGGGGAAAGGGAGGAAAGGTTAGCAAAGGTTTACTGAGTTATCCTAGCCCAGGTTGTGGAAAAAGGCTGCCCTGAATCCAAGAAGAGTCTAGGGTGAGAAAGGCAATTCTCATTTTAACCAAATTACATTTGGATCCTTATCTGGTCCTTTCTTCCTTTTTTTCCCCCTTCTTTTTAGTTTTCTTCTCTTTCTTCTTCTTCTTTTTCTCCCTTTCTTTTATTTCCCTACTTTTGTTTTTCTTCCTTTTTTTCTTATTTCTTTTTTCTTTTCTTTTTCTTTTTCTTTTTCTTTTTCTTTTTCTTTTTCTTTTTCTTTTTCTTTTTCTTTTTCTTTTTCTTTTTTTTTCTTTTTCTTTTCTTTAATGCCTCTAATCCACTAGGAATTTATATGTGATTAGTACAGGCATTATTATTATGCAGAATAATAGATTTTTCGCAGAGTGCCAGCAGGATTTGGTTGTGATGAAGATCACATCTCTTCCAATGTCTAAGACAGGGATTTGGGTGCAAGTCTGCAGAACAGCAGAGGGTCATTTCTAGCTCTCTTGCTTCTCAGTTAGGATTGTATTATTCAGAGCAATTACATGTATTAAGGCGTGGAAGAAAGGGATGCTGTAAGCTCCAGAATAGCTTTACAGGACTTCCATGCATGGGGAGCTAATGTTTGCCATATCCAGCTCAACCAGCACTTAGCACAGGTCCAGTTACAGACCTCCTACATTATCATCTTACATTTGTAGCCTCTTGTGACATGAAATAATGAAGGCAAATCAGTCAAAAACTGAATAGTTACCATGCCCTTTGCATAAAACCGAGTGGGAAAATGTAAATCTATTCTCTCACATAGTATAACTTAGCTGGGATTACAAAGAAATGAAAAGCCATGTATCCAGTGTCTAGAGCAAGCCTTTTCAGGAGAGCACCATTCATTAGCAATCCTTCCCCACACACAAACTGCTCTTCTCCCTTACATGCTTTCTGTCTTCTGACACCTGTTAGTTTCAAGGTTAGGATAATGGAGTGCACATCCCCAAGGAACCAACAAAATGAGTACACAGTATTTTACTTTCCAGAAAGAATGAGCTCAGCTCAGGCAGATTGTTTACACAGACAGACCTC
Source organism: Camarhynchus parvulus (assembly GCF_901933205.1). NCBI lineage: Eukaryota > Metazoa > Chordata > Aves > Passeriformes > Thraupidae > Camarhynchus > Camarhynchus parvulus. Next base: position 33,763,450 of record NC_044586.1, on the reverse strand, counting down.
CCAAAACACTCGTAGTCTGCATTAGGTTTACTCCTAGTCTGCAGGTTTATCTGATCATACAAGTGATTTCATCTCACTGCAATACAGCAGCTTAACAGAACACATCTTTTGCAGATCCCTTCTGAAAGTGTGCTTGGTGCTCCATGAGTAACACTGGTAATGATGTGGGTGATGGTCAGCAGGGCAGGCATTTGCATTCTGCCCCAGTTTTAAGGAACAGAGGCCTATTTTCAAGATGAGTCAACTCATTTTATGCCAAGAACAGTTGGCAGCAGTGCTTACTAAAGCATGTATGTTGCCACATTGTGTTCAGTCATTTTAGTTTTGCAATCATAGAGCCAAACAACAGGATGTGAGTTAATGCACCTTTGATTAAAGCTTGGGCTTGTTTTAGCTATTAATGAGCATCAAAGCTTATTGGCTACTGAAGAATGTCGTGACCTTGGAAGAAAGTTCATATTATTTTAGGAAAAAAGATTCCAGCAGCTTTCAGTCCTTCTATTAAACTTCTAGAGAATTCAGTAGTGATGTTGTGGCTAAAGGCATCAGGGTATAATTAGTAGCCTGTTACACATCCCCGATACAGCTTTCCACTTGCATTATAACTGAACACAGATGAAGAATCTAAGCTAAGGACAATAATAAAACAGTATAGGTTTATTATGACAGCATAAAACCATAACAGGATCTGGTGCCCTTCATCTCTGAGGGTCTCTATGTAGCTCGGGCCCTGAATTGCCTCCTCACTGAAGCTGGGAAATTTGCTGTAATAAGCAGCAAAGGAGGGATCAGGAGCTAAAATATTTTCATAATGAAGTTGCTAATAGAGAAAATGTAACTGTTAAGAATTATGGTCTACATGGTTTGCAATATCTCTTTTACAAAGATTTTTTTTTTAAAGGAAAAAGTAAATGAGCGATACCACAAGGAAAAGATCATTTATCCAGTTGCTTAAGCTTCTTCCCAGACTTCTGGACCTGAACACTACTGGAGGCAGAATGAGGCTAGAGGGACCCTTGGTAAATACCATGTCCTTGCTGATAAACCACAGTGCTGATCAGAATAGTGGGACTGTATTGACTGTGGAAAGCATTTCTCTGAATAGCAGCAGGGCTTTTCTGGGAAGGCACAGCACTATTGCACACATAGACATAAACCTGTGCTTTTCTAGCCAGGAGGCTGTACACCTTATAGTCTGCAAACCTAGGTTGAACCTTGTATAAAAATCACTGGAACCGAGATTGATTAGCTTCAGCAGAAGAAAACTTCACTTCTGTAAAGGAGCTGCAGACAATGTTTTACACAGTCTGTATTGCTTTCATTTAATGAGCTAAATAAAAGTTTTCATGGTTCTGACCTTGCCTTGCTTTTATGACTCTCGGAGAAACAGTTTTGTTTCCTTATCTCAAAATGGCTTGAGTCATAGTCTTAGCCTTGCCTTGACACCATTTGCATCTGTGAGCTTGCCTAAGTATAGGCAGAGCAATAAGAAGTTTGTGATTCAGCTTTGGCCATTCCCTGCTAGAAGCTGGATGCCCAAGGCTGTACTTAACAGTAACAGGGAAGGAGAGAGGCTTCTAGTAGTTCTTTGATTTTTGAGGAGGTTGGATTTCTTTTTTCTTTTTTTTGGTTTTGTTTTGGTTCTGTTTATATTTCTTTCTCCTGCATTCTCCCTTGAACAGGACTGCCGGGAAATGTGATAATGAAGCGCCATTTTGCCATTTAGTCAGCCAAAGAGGAATGAAAGAATTGTGTCTTGCACAGGTGCTTTTTACTCCAGGGGAATTCAAACACTGTCTCTGCAGCAGTCCAAGTTAATTCCAACCTGACAGCAATAGGTGAAATATAAGGGGCCCTCATCACCACATGTCACGTTGGTGCAGGAATGCCATTAAGCAGCCTGTGTGAGTTACATTTCATTGATAATGAAATCAGCCTCCCTCATTTCCTCTGAGAATGAAGTAGCAATAAGCAGAAGCAGTCCCTCTCCTACTCCAAATTCACTGAAATTATGCAAAGAACTCATCACTTTGAAATGTGAAAGAAACTTCATGTCCTTCTCAGCAGGACAAACTCAATTAGACAGAAAAAATGGAACAGCTGCTTTTTCAAAGGGACAGATGACCTTATGGTGTAATTTTCACACTCGGTCAATCAAAGCTTGTGGTGTGATTCATTGACCATGAGAATGAAACTAGACAAGAGACATAGTTAAAAGGTCATTCTCTTCTATGGATATAAGAAGCTCAAGTAAAATATTAAAGAGCACATGGCCCTCTTTCAAGAGATGTTGGCAGTGCCTCCACCTGCCGTCAAACAAAAGAAGAGAAGAATGCAAACACTGCAATGATGCCCAAGAACCATGTACAGACTTTCAAGTTTTACCCATGCCCCTATGGTCAGTGGTGCAGATTTCCTAACCCTAAGCTTTTCTAGGGAGATTGGACCTGGCCAATGAAGCCAATGGGAATTTGTGTGTTGGTTACAATGGGCAGGCCTGTTGTGAAGGAGAATGGAAAACAGCTGAAAAGGGATGACAGCTACAGCTTATGGAAGCAGGTGTTGGGATTTAGCTTCAACTGTTACCATTTGCCTCATTTAAACCAATACTTCCAGCCCCAGGAACCTATAAACAAAATAAGGGAATGAAAGCCCCCATGGATAAATGTACAAATATAAGCCAGAAAGCTTTTTCAGTATATAATGGTGCCTCTTGCTGCTTTGCTGCAGGCAGCATGGCTGGCATGGGTAAGACCAGAACAGCCTTTTCCCCTGCAGCTTTGGGCCCAGGAAGGGGATTTCATCTCTCCTGAGCAGAAAGCACAAGGAGGCAGTGGTTTTGGGGACCATACATCCAAAGGACAAGGTGACCCCACTCATACCTTCTCACAGTGTGGTGATGAACAGACCACTGTTGAGAAGGGGAAAGTCCTTAAAAACTGTGCTGGGGAGAGAGATTGCTAAGACAGTGATTTGAAAAGCAGAAGGAAATGTCCACTACACACTGAGAGCACCCGTGGCCTGGAGCTGAGAGACTACAGGGAGGGCTGGAGGAACATTTCACACAGGAGCATGAGGCATCACTGCCACCAGTGACCCTTTTGTGGGAGGAGTGCTGTGCTGTACCCTGGCAGCGTGGCATTAGCACACAGTTAGGTGCTGGCCACATTTTTGGTTATCTAATCAATGATGAAAAGCTGGCTGCCCTCTGCAACGCTGAGTAAACAGGTGGCTAACCCTGAGCAGAGCTGCTCAGTTCTTGTATTCACCTACAGGAAACACAGGGGCCAAGAGATCCTAATCCTTGGCTGCATTGTTGTCTCTTGTTTGCTTCTTTCTCCAGCCCGTGTTGGGTCACTGCTCTCAATGGGCTGTTGAGAAACCTCCCTCCACACCTTCCATCCTGTGCCCTATGAGTCCCTTTCATAACTTCCAGCCAGGCATCCAGAACACCTCTCATATTAACAAATCATCTGCTGGGCTGCAGAGAAGTTTAGACTGGAACCTTTTCTTTGTACAAAACCCATGAGTTTGGGTACACAAATACACTTAATGATTTTATCAAATTCTACTGGTTTAAAACTAATAACACCTGTCCCTCTAAATAGCCCTCAGCTTCTTTCATTTTCACATTTTTTTCAGAAAAAAAGTTCATTTCTGTAATAAAATGACATTTCATTAGCAAGCGTATAGTTAAAAATACAAAAATGATAGCTCAACCCCCAAATTTACTGCAGTTCTTTTCCAGCTTTTTGGAACTGTTTCCCAGCTGTACTGGTTATCTGTGCAGCTCTTCCTTCCCTTGCCCTAAGCAGCCTCTGGAAGTCCAGCATACAACATCTCTAACCAGGAAAGCAGACTGACTGCTCCTCCACAGTACTCCTGTATTACCTTCATTTGATTCATCTGGATTTACCCTTGTTTGACTCTCCTGCAAGTCTGTTGACTTTGACTGAGTAGAGATTTACATCATTTCCTCATGGGAGTTTTGAAGGCTGATAACACACTGCACTGAGAGTGTTATTTCCCTATTTTATTTCCACAGCAGAATAAATCCAGATATACTCCTGTGTATTGCTGCACCTGATGTTTTTCCTATTCACTTTTGATTCAAGAAAAAATCACATCATAAAGGATGTACCTACAATTGTTACTGGGTTATGGTTAAAAAAGAAAGGACACCCAGATCCACATCTCCTTTTCTTAATCAAGCTATTTGACAAGAACTACCCACTCTGTACCGTGCCAGGAAAAGGAAATTGAGTGTGTGTGTGGCTGGAGGCAGCAGCACAGCTATGACAGGCTGCAGTCTTAGTACAGAACTCATAACATTAACTCTCTTCTCTGCTCCTGACTGACCTAATACTCTGCATTATACATGGTGCTCATTATAACCCAGGTGAATGACAGAAGCTGGGATCAGCACACTCATGAGATGACCAAGATGCAGGCAGGTGAAATGATTTCTTGTTTGGTGAACCCAGATAATGGAGTAGCCATTGACCCCATGAATCTGGTGAATGACATCCAGTCATGTTTTATGTGGCCTTAGGTAGTGAAAATGAAGTTCCTGTGCTTGAAAGTCCTTTTGAAATGTCTCAAATAAATAACAGCAGGGACTGAGAAGCACTTCTGTGGGTGCACAAAGACATGAAGAGGAGTTTACCATTAGGATTTTTAGACTCTTGTTTTTCCCATTGGTACATCAGGAACAGAAAAATTAAACTCACAACCAGGGTGTCAAGATACCTTGTGCAAGAATGAAGAGGATTCACTCTGCATGAGGAGCTGTAAGACCTCAAACACCCGAAAGTTTGGGCTGGTCTCTGATAAACTAACTTTCTACACCTCCCTCATCTCTAAATCTGTCATCACCAGCCTCTAAACACTGCAATTTTCCTCCTATGACCAGTCTTGACATTTTGCACCAGGAATCTGGTTTTTCGCTCCTGCCTTAAGAAAATTAACAAGTAGGAGTTAATCATATATTTTCAGGGGGAGAAAGGTTACCAAATTCATGAAGCACTGTTTTACACTGCTCTTGTGGGAGGTGAGCCCTAGCAACAAAAAGCACAGCAATTTTATAACACAGTGGTCATCATTAAGAGCCCCAGAACATGCACAACTGTACCTTTTCCTACCCTTTTCCCAAAGAGCTCAATGGATTTTTGTCATGCCAGATTCATGGTTCATTTATTTTCTGATGCAACCTACTTTCAGTGGAACCTAAGATATGTAAAATGCTGTACTAGCAATTTCAATATTTTCTTAATTGATACATTCCCTTAGAGTCACTCTGCACCACTGGAGCAGATCAAAGAAGATTGGCTTTCACTCTCAGTCCTGCAGCAGAGCCAAAAGCATCCTAATTCCAAGCAGCACAGGAAGATTTCTTAAACACCATAATTTGAATTTTCCTGCTGATAGCTCAGCTATCAGCACACACTGTTCCCTTTGCTCTCTCTTTTCCCTCTTCTCTCATGAACCATTCTTTAGTTGTTTTGCTTCATCTGCTCAATTCTACCTGTTAATAGTCTTTCTAATTTTTTGTGTTTATTTTTTCCCACTGTGCTGTTGCTTCATTTTGTCTCCTTCCTGCATGCAAAGTCCTTTTTTCTCTTTGCTGTTCTTGTCTGGGATCTATTTTTTCTTTTTTTTTACTTCTCCCTCCTTTCAACATATCTCTCCCTTTTTTATCCTGCTGCTCTTCCAGTATTTACTGTCAATCCCTGTTTTTCTTTCCCACTGAGCATGGAAAAGGAGGATTATCATGATGACTCCGTAGCCTTGCACAAACACCTGAAGGCCTGGTGAAAACCAGGATTTATGTCACAGCCTTGCAAACACAATGGCCCACAGTTCCTGCCCAGGGCATTTGCATTCCTTTTCCCTAGGGAAGGATTTCAAAGACTAGAAGGGAATTTGCCTCACACCAAATGGTCTCTTGAAAATCTCAGGCTAAGCACACAAAGGGCTGGATGGGTGACATGGACTGAGGTTGTGGAGCAAGGGATGGGAATTACTTGCTCATCTGCCCATCTGGTACTTTAAGGATGCAATAGCAAAGAGACAGGAACTGCATCAGATTTTTCCCCCCTATGAAAAATAAACCAATAAATTGAAGCAGCATTTGCAGTTAGCCTCACAATATATGCAACAGTCTGTTGCAGTCAGTTTTAAACAAGAAAAGAGCTACTTTTTCTCCATGTCTGTTCAGCTGGTGCTTTAATTTTGGGTGATCCTAAAATACCTGCCTTGCAGGGTTTAGGCAGTGCTGGTGTGACTCCTGTGCAACTCTCCAGACACTTGGGTCCTTAGCTCTGGATTTGTCTTGGAAGTGCTGGATGTGGCCAAAAGACGCTCTGGTCAATTAACAGCTGTTCCTGACAACTCTCCAGAAGTCTGCAAAAAAATTATGTCCCTTCAGAAGGGTGCCAAAGCCACACAGGGAGTAGCCCCTGAGTAGCCTCTGAGTAGCTCTGTCAGGTATTTTGCAGCCTGGAAATCTGAGCAGTGATTTGCATTTCTCTTCTAGTGCATTTTTGTTAATGAGACATTTTAGTTTCTGGTGTGATTCCCTAAAAATAAAAAGCTATGGGCTGACTGTGTCCAACTACAAGGCTGTGATGCTTGGTCTCTCTGAGTGTCATTTCAGCACAGTGGGGCTGCCTTTGAACTCCCCCCTGGCTTTCCTTTCTGCTAACACAAACAGTAAGGGGGCAGACCTGCGTGGTTGAATCATACTTGTGTGTTTTCCAGGCAGCTCCTGAATCCCAGAGCCTGTTCAGAAAAGAAATGTCAGGCACAGCAGGATTCAGTCTGGCATGTGGGTGGATTTACTCAGGCATGGAAATGAAATCTGGGCCCAGGAAGCAGTGCTTGATGGCAGTGGGATGGGGCTCAGCCTGCAGCTGGAGCTGCAGTTTAACCAGCTGGGGTGGCACAGCATTGAAGGAAAGCCATGGTACTCCCTATCCTGGCTTTTTTTTTTATTTTGCAACAGCTGCACTGGGTATTCTGATGGCCTGACTTCAAGACTTCACAAAATTAAAGAGGGAGAAAGTAATAACTGAATTCACATCTAAAATATTTTAAAGGTGCAAAATAAATTAGTTTCTCAGAATTTATTTTTACTGCCATCAAAGTAGGAAGAAATTGTGTTTGTATATCTGAATTTTGAAATGTATATAGGCACTCTGGTCCTTGATATTTTGCTATTTATTTTTAATAATTAAAGCAAATGAGAAAAGGACAGCATCTGTCAAGCATGCAAGCACCTTTTGAACGTGTTCCATACACCTGCTGGAAAAAGACAAGCAGTTTCTCCCCACTCTGGAGCCCAGAAGGGAAATACAGGAGTAGGTTAAATCTGAACAGCCCATAATGTGCACCTATCCTCACACTTCTCTCTCTGCCCAGACAGAGGAAAAGGCAATACATGGGTTTTAGAATTTAGCCAGAGATTGCTATTACACCAGCACTGTTTCCCTCAGATAAATGAAGAGAAAGGAACAAAAGGGCACGTAGCCAAGGAGAGGGGAACTCAGGACTACCAGCCCCAGCTCCTTCCCAGGGGCTCTTCAGCCGGAGCAGTTATTCACAAATCTTGCAAATGTTTCTCCAGGAACCTCACAAGCAAATGTGATGTGCACTTCTAAAAACAAGAGTCAAAAATGTACTGGTTTGTATAAAGACCTATCTGTGCTTCTTCCTCGTTTGACAGCGCATCTCTCTGCATCATTTCCTGTTACATGTAATTTTTGTCATGACAAAACTCTTCTGAACTGATGCTGTGCTCTTTTTTATGCTCTCACTGATGGGCCAAGACTGGATATGGATCTTAGATGTAAGTGTTTCAATAAAAAACATTGCCATGGACATCAGAGATTACAAAGGGATATAAAATTTCTTGAGTAAGTTTTCATCTTTAGGCAGGTGCTATGTAGGCAAACACTGGCAAAACACTGTAAGGCAAACGAGAGCAGTATGAATCAGCAGCAGCCATTTTATAGACTACAGCCTAGATAAAATTGTTCCTAGACTATTACCTACACCCACCTGAATGAATTACTGTGCACAGCATTGATAATATCTTGGAACACATCGAAAGCAATGTTGACTTTGTAGCATTAACTGGTCAACACGGCAACAGGAAAAAAAGTCTTGTGAGTGAAAAAGCAAAGGTCATTTGGTAGTCTGTCTCCTTTTCCCTTTCATGTTATCTGTGGCCTTCCCAAAATACTTAATGCTGTAATTTGGTCTGGAAGAGTTCCTTTCTTCCCAGGTCTCTCACAGCATCATTATAAGCAAGGGAATCATTGCCAGCTTCCTGCAGTTCCCCTGGGCTCTGTTACCAGGTCCATGTCCTCAGTGTCTGACCCTGCTGTCCACAAGAACCTTGGTGTACAAGGGTGAGCAGTGCTGTGTCAGCTCTTTGGATTTCAGCAGTATCCATTCTGCATGTGATTCAGAACCACAGTCTACCCACATATATCTCCCTATACAACCATGCAATCCTGGTTTTGTTATTCCTGCTGTTCCTCCCACCTTCCTTCCTATTGCTTGTGTCATTAGTTTGTTGCACTTAGCCACAAGTAGACTATAAATTCCTCAAGACCTCTTATGCTCCAGTATCTTCTTGCCTAATTGGAACTACCAGGACACAAGTAGTCACTACAAAACAAACACAGACCTTGACAGCTGGGACAAATAAGATGCATACTTCTGATTTCAGCCCCTAAGGTCTGTTTGACCTAGAAACCCATATTCACTTCAAGCAATTCCTCTTGTGCTTTCTGCTTTAGGTCAGAGTTGAAGCTGGAGCAAACTGCAAGGAAATGCAATAAATAAACACAATTATTTAATGATCTGAAAGTCTGGTATGTTTGCAGTTCCTGGTCAGTTGATACCTGGATAAAATCCAAGAATCAAAAAAAAAATTAAGAACAATTGGAAAAAAAATCTCTGTCAGTAGAATGTCCTGAAAGGAAAGCAATTCATGTGCCACTGCTTCTTGCTATACAATCTTCCAGAGACTGAGAAGACTACTAGCTGTGGCTAATTTCATATTTTCAGATTTAAATAAGATAAATACAAAAACGAAGAGGTGAGACGCCAAGAACACATGCAGTGTCCTCCAGCATTGGCTTTGCAATGCAAAAGATTGAGAGTGTACTCAGAGGAGAGTGACCCAGGGACACAGGGTGGGTATGCCTACATGACCCAGGGACACAGGTTGGGTATGCCTACGTGACCCAGGGACACAGGGTGGGTATGCCTACATGACCCAGGGACACAGGGTGGGTATGCCTACATGACCCAGGGACACAGGTTGGGTATGCCTACGTGACCCAGGGACACAGGGTGGGTATGCCTACATGACCCAGGGACACAGGGTGAGTATGCCCATGTGGCAGGTATTGAGCGTGGCACCCGAGCTGCACCGTCAGGCTGGGCTGAGGACGGGCTGAGCTGTGCACAGCCACTCACAGGTGAGCCACCCCAGCCATGCCAGTGTCCTGCTGAGCAAAGCACAGCACCTTTGTGCTGCCCACTGTGTGCCCCAAGGCCCTCACCCGGGTACAGGGCACTGTACAGGGAGGCTGATGGCACAGCACTCAGACCAGACGTGTGCCCACATCCACTGTCCTGCCTCCTTTGTAACACAGAGGAAGTTCTGTGCCTGACTCTGAATAGGATGCTAAAGTAAACCAGTACAACACTAGCACAACACTCAAGTAGAAAGCTCATTAAATTAAACAGAAGAACCCAAAGGTTTGCTGGACTACCACCCTGACCCAGTCCTCACTCCCCACTCACTGCACAGATGTTTCTATGACTAAAAGGTCCCCTACAGTGATCTCCCTTAGGCTAGGGTTAGCTAAGAAGAGGCTCTGCCTGAACATCCCATGCTGTCTGAACACCTCAAGGCACCCAAGATCAAACCCACAGCTCAGACTCCTGATGGGATCATAGAATGGTTTGGGTTGGAAGGGATCTTAAAGACCATATTGTTCCAGTCCCCCTGCCATGGGCAGGGACACCTTCCACCAAGTTGCTCAAAGTCCTGTTCAGCCAAACCTTGGACACTTCCAGATCTGGGTCATCCACAACTTCTCTGGGCAATCTGTTCCACTCTCACAGCAAAGGATTTCTTCCTAGTACCCAATCTAAACCCACCATCCTTCAGTCTGAAGGTGTTATCCCTTGTTCTATCACTTACATGCCCTCATCAGAAGTCCTTCTCCAGCTCTCTTGTAAGGGCCCTTTAGGTACTGGAAGGTGAAATAAGGTGCCCCAGGAGCCTTCTCTTCCTCAGGCTGAACAGCCCCAGTTCTCTCAGCCTGTCTTCATAGGAGAGGTGCTCCAGCCCTCTGATCTTCTTTGTGGCCCTCCTCATGACTTGCTCAGCCAGGTCCATGTCCTTACGTTTAGGGGCACAGAACTGACACACCACTCCTGTTGAGGTCTCACCAGAGCAGAGCAGAGGGGCAATCACCTCCCTCAACCTGCTGGCCACACTCCGCAAGAAGGACACGGCTGGCTTTCTGGGATCTGGGTGCACATTGTTGTGTTATGTCAAGCTTCTCATCAACTAACAGCCCTGAGTCCTTCTCCTCTGGGCTGCTCTCAATCTGTTCCACGCCCAACCTGTATTTGTGATATGGATTTCCCCAACCCTTGTTCAGAACCTGATGGGATTTATGCTTCCAAATATGGTGGCAGTTTTGTTTGCAGCAATGTCACAGTCAGAGAGGCTTGGGAGCTAGGGTCACTGTAGCTGATGGTTGGGCAGCCTCACACTTCTTCCTTTACTAAAGGGTACCCTGGTAGTTAGGCCATGGGCAGATTTTAGAGAAATCTCACACATATATCAAAATAACCTTGCACTCAAAGGTCAACAGGAAGAGGAAACTCACTGTCAAGCATATTGGACCTTGCAGCAATCTGCAGATCTATTTGAATGTGGTCTGAAACAAGCTCTAGACATTAAGAAAACAACTTCACAACAGCCCTTTGTCTAAATTTCAGGACAGAACAAGTTATCAGAGCCCGTATGCCTTTGGCATGGATTTATTTTCTTCTTTACTCAACAATTTCTCCTCTGCTCAGTGTACTTACCCAACCAGCTGCAAACCTCCCTGGAGTTGCAAACACAGTGATGAGTCAGTCTAACGCAGTCTCCAGCTCTTTCCCTGAAAATCTGGCATGCCTCCTGATGTTCCAGCATCAACTCAAATTTTGCTCCTTTTCTTTGGTTTCCTCTAGTCCGCTTAGCTCTGATTTTCTCTCAGAAATTATTTCTCATAAATGCTTTGCAGTGGTGGAAATGGTGGAAGAGGACTATAGCAGGAGTGCAAGGGAAAAACACAAATGGAAAAGGCCAAACTGCCCTATGCTGGTGGGTCAGCTGTAGTACTGGGAGCAGGCTGATGAGGGCTGTGACCTGCAGGCAGCCCCAGCTGCTGGTGCCAGCTGTCTGTGCCAGTCCCAGCACAGCCCCCCGAGCTGCCCCCCCAGCAGCTGCCCGGCTGCCACGGCTCAGAGAGCGGCTCTTCCCGTCAGTGATCCCTCAGCAGCTCAGCCAGCTCCTGTCCAGCTGTCCCTGTGCCACAGGAGGGTGGGCAGCTGGGGCAGCAGCGCTGGCAATCCCCTCAGTCCTGCGTCATGGTCCAGGCCCCCCATGGTGGGTTACCCTGCTCCCCCTGCCAGCAGAGCAGGGAGGCAAGCCAAACATCCCAGTTTGCCATGGAAATCTGCAGAACGGGGAGGGCAGGATCTGCACCAGGGGCTTCTCTGTACATGTATATCTACTGCAGGCAAAAGTAAAACCTGCTCTAAATTGATGTCCAGCAGCATTGTCTGGAGCAGCTCTGTGCCGAAGGAGGAGACACAGGCACACGTGGCATATAGATGTCAGAATAAACCTGTGCTCAAGGGACAACAGGATGATAAAACTCACCATCAGGAGAGATGCTAGCAGGTATAATTAAACTATTAATACTAAAATACACTATTTGCCACATGGCTTACTCAAGAACAACATCATTTATCTACTTCACCATCATGAGATTTTAAAGAGAAGGCCCTTTTGCTCCCCAGTGTGCCCGTGCAATGAACAAGCCTGCTGCACCTCGCAGCCATCTGCATCTTTAACTGGAGATGGTCTGGCAGAGCAGGAGAGGGGACAGGGAGGGACAGCCAGCCAAGGATGGGGGCAGCACCCAGCCCTCTATCCAGATGTTCTGAGGTGTCCTCAGGGCATCCCCCCAGAGATTTCTGTCCATCCACCTCTAACAGGATGAGAAGAGCTTGGATGCAAGGTTTCAGCTGACCAGCAATTGGAAGTCAAGTCAGGCCAAATACAAGACATCTGCAGTTGTCAGGAAGCATCGATGGTCCTAAGCTTTCTGCACAGTAACTGCAACCCTTTAGGGAAGAAAAGCTTTCAATAGAGGTAAACAGACACACACACTGGTGTTAAGCTTCAAAGAGTTAGACTCACAATTCTTACAGTAACAGATGGGATTTGCACACATTTCTCATTTTCTGATTTTTTTCTGACTGAGTCCACAAACTCCAACACATGATTTTGAGGAAGGAGAGTTGTGCGCTGCTCCTTTATGACCCACCCCAGCCATGGTGCCCATAATGTCACAGTACTGCACATATTCAGCAGGGCCACTGTTGCCATATTAGACACTAAACCTTGTGTTTAACATTTCTAAGTCACTTTGTCCTCATCTGCACTATAATTTTGTTGTACCTCATAAATGCAAAATGAGTTTCATTTCTTCTCCCTACACCTTTGGTTTATTGCATTTACATAAAGCTGTCAAACATTTATGAGGATTTTTACACCTTTATGAAATTAATTTCTTCAACCACCAAGGAGATGACATTTCTGAGGTAATACTGCTATTTCCCAAAACCTATTTTCTGGTGTCTTTGGCCTCACTGAAGTGGCACATTTTTCATTAAACTTAGCAGTACATGAAGTCGTTAAGGTGACAGTAGTTTGCCATTATAGCTGTTGTAGCAGTGCTGGTAGTGAACTCACCCTTGGGTCATCTGAGGCAATTATTAAGTAAAGTGTCAAGAGATATTGAATGACTTAGAAAACTTAGAATTACCTTGCTGTAAGTACCTCTTCTACTCAGAGAGCACAGAAAGCTGACCTTCATAGCTCAACTCACCTGGAAAAAGAGAGAGAGCTACAGAACACAGCAGCCATCACTGCCAAGAATACTAAGGCATCCTGTCTTTCCCCTCCAGCATTCACCGTGAACTGAATATTTTTTTACTCCCAGCAACATGTTTTCATTCTGATTTTCATCTACTCTAGTGATTAAAGTTGCCTGCTAGCCCTGAGGACTCTGCTGATCTCCCTGAGTGTCACAACCTGTCATCAGAGTCACAGTCGCTCTCGTGCAGCGGGGGAAAAATGGATGCAGAAACAACAAATAACCTAGAGGAGCAGGGAGCAGCCTGCTAACAATATAAAGGCTGTCTGTTTCCTTCCCTGTACAGCATTTAGCATTATTGGATGAATGAAAAGAGATATGAGTCTCTTTTAAAGAGATATGAGTCTTATCTTTGAACCAGTGAGCTGTGGATCTGGGCATTTTTCAGACAGAAGTCCAAAATCACTTCGCAAGGGAGAGAAAGATCATTTTAAATTCACTACACAAAGTCTCTGAACAAGCCTGGAGCAATATAGAGCTACTGATATCTCTTCATGCTGTCTGAACTGGCCACATAAATTGCAGGCCAAACTTTCTAGCAATGTGCCTCAAGGTGATCATTTCACCTTGGCTTAAAAGGATGCTAATTTTTATCATATTGGGAAAAATGACATTTTGCAACCACTTTATACAAGTTTCACAAGTACAACAAACACAGGACAGACCAGCAACGTCACCAACCCTGTAAAATTTACATAACATAAGCCTGTAGTTTTGGTTATAATGAACATTAAAAAATTACTGCAGTCAATATAAGCTAGAATTGTCACAGTCCAATCTTAAAATTTACACGGGTTACTTGCAGACTTTTTTTTTATATCAGCACTCCTGGCTCACTTTTTACTTACTATATTTTGAGACTGCTGAGGAACTCCATTTTTGAATATCACTTAGAAGCTAAGGAGTCCCATGCACTTCACTGTGACAAGCACAAAAGACAGCTGAGACTGTAAACTCTGCAGGGCAGGAATTGTGAATGCTGTACAATAAATAAATAAATGACTTTAGGCAAGATCTTGTAATTCATCCATTTAGTCAGGGCTGACAACAGGCTTCTGTAGTCTTTTATACATAAAAAATACACCCTAATTCTTATCAGTCTGTAACAGTAATTGTGGAAATCTTTTATTCTGGAAGACAAGGGGGTGGTACTACCTCCAACAGAAATTCAGTGGAAAATTGCAGCCAAATGGTTCAGCCATTTCCAAATCCTGCTCTCCTCTTGCCTACTTGTGCTAGCACTCCCAGAAATGGTTTGTTTGAACAGCTGCAGTGTCTCCATGCTGTGCTGCAGGGACTTGAAATGTGACTGGTGAGAGAGGGGGAGGTGATAGCCTTACTTTTCAAGGGCTAAAGCTGTGAAAATGCATTCAGGTCTGGCCACATTATGAACCCTGCAGGTGATTTAAGTGTGTATGAGGGCAGGAAGAGGGAAAATGTGCCACAGTGATTATCGGATTATTGTTCAGTATCATTACACCTGTGCCAGCCCCATCACCCAGCGTCCTGTCCACTTACTCTGACCTGAAAGGGGCAACTGCTGGTACTGCAGCCACTGCTGGTACTGCAGCCACTGCTGGTACTGCAGCCACTGCTGACCTTGCTGTGGCTGGGCTACAGGAGCTGCACATGGGCAGGCAATTGGATCTGGCAGAAGAGGGGCTGCTGAGGGAAACAGCTGTCAGAGTGCAAAACACCTGCAGGGAAAGGAAAAAGGCATATCTTGCTTATTGGCTGGCATCTGCATGGCCAGAGAGAAGGGCAAGGGAGAGAGACATCTTGCCAGATGACCCAGTGTTAGTAAAAATAAATATCTGCAGTTTCCTGCCATGACTGGCAGTGCAATGAAAGAGTGCCCTGAGAAGATGTGCACCCACCCAAAGATGTTCATCCAACCACAGCAACTTGCTCCAGAGCTCACACAGAAGTGGGCGTGGTGGGTCCTGCAAGGAGAGTCAAATACAACCTTCCTCATGCCCATTCCCTGAGGTAAGTGTGCTGGGAGTCTTAGGACAGCTGGTGTCACCTCCTGCACTGTGCAGGTGTCACCTCCTGGGCGTGTCAACAGCACTGACTGCACCTTTGCTTCTCTCCACCACCACCTGGGGCTGCCTTTGGGGTGCAGGAGGCCACGTGCTGCTGCCACAGGGAGCTGCAGTGCCACAATATTTTGTGGCCCTGGTGAGTCACGGATCTGCTTTTTTGCTCTGCACGGTCAAAGACTTGGGTTTCATGTTTATGTCTTTGAACAGAAACCAGACACAGCAGTCACAGCTCAGGAATGGCTGTCCTCCAAGGGTCTGGTGACATACCTGCTGTGACTAATGTAGGACCATGCTCTTCCTGGAAGAAAAGAGACTGGAAAGGGCTGTGTGTCCCACAGGACAAAAGAGATTTCCCCAAGTCTCTCTTCTGCTCCCCTCAAGTCTGGGGGGTGCCAAAGTGCTGGGGGTCACTCCAAATGGCTCCATATACAGAAGTAGGTCACAGAAGTATAGGTATCTAGGGCTTCTCCAGGGTAAATGTGGTACCCGATAGTGATACAGTTATTGTGGGGAAGACCTGGGCTCCTCCAAAGGGCAGCCAAGGAAGCAGACACACAACTGTGCTTAGCATACAAGTGAGGCAGTGGGTTTCACTTAACCCGGTTTTTGTTTTAGCCGTAATTTTACAGCCAGCAAAAGTTTCTTTTAAAACATTAGAGAATATTCAAAACTTGTGAAGGTGAGGGTTATTAACATAGTTGTCACTACACATGCAAAATAGATCTTTCAGCTCCTTGCTTAATAAAAATTGTGATTTTCTCTTTTTCTCCTGTGAGTGTTCTCAGTTGCTTCTTCCCCCGAATCTCTTGCCCTCACTGCCTCACAGTTTGTCTGTGCTGTGCTTCAGGCTATTTTATCCCATGCATGCACAGCTCTATGTGCACACATCTATATATGCTATTTATACATCTATATATAGCACACAGCTATATTAATACATATCTATAGATAGAGGAGTCAAGGACACAAATTTTTGCCTCTTACAGAGCTGACAATGTTCGTGGTGATCCCCGTGCTGCCTGATCCCTGTTTGGACATCTTATATGTCCTTTGCACAAGCTGGGTTGCCATCATGACTGCTCCCTTCAGCTGCATCAGGCACCAGACACAGAGCTACAGGTTGTAGTCTTCAATCAGAAGCTTCAGATTTTTGTTATGACTTGACTTTCCTTCCCCTTCCCTCTACAAATACACAGACTATACAAAAGACCTCAGACATCAGAAAGCAGTTAAAGTTCATATTATTTTTATAAGATCTCATGGACTTGAAACACCTAATTCATCATATTTCAATGTTTTCCAATGAGCAAAACTAGAAGTGTGTTATTTTATCAGCAGTCCTCTGTTTAAAGAACCTTATCTACTATCTACCAATTACTTGGTAATTTCTTTTGCATTCTTCATTAGTGACAATAAATGTCCATTATGCTGCCTCTTTGGGTTGACTGGTTTAACTCATTTCCTTGGGCCATTACTTTTACTGGTAACCACATGTCCAGCTTTGTATATTTTTTAATTCAAGCTTCATTATTGGTACAGTCAGAAATGAGTCATTTTTAAAGGTGTTAATTAATCTAAGATCCCCTCTGCCACCATTTACTTCACATCAGATCTTTTGCATGTTTCCTGCCTTTACTAGCTTTAAGCAGAACTAGATAGCCTCTTCCATAGAGATCATGTCTTTTTTTTTAAATGTGCCCATTCTTTCAGGGAGCAGTCACACATAAGAGCAAGACTTATTCTGGTGGATAGAGTATAGTCTATCTTCTACTGTTGAGATTAATCCAGCTAATTTATTCCCGCTTGTTTACAGTCTAAAGGAGAAAAAGATCTTTTCCCATCAATCTTCTTGGCAGTCTCTGAAATGCACTATTTATTGCTCTCAAATGTCTGGTTAAATAATATCCAGTCACCTCTGCAGCAATTTCAAATGGAGAATGTCCCTGAGGACAGTCAGTAGTTGGCAATGCCATTTCATTGTATGGGATGCCATAAATGACAAATGACAAGCGAAGACGCCATTAAGCTTCATAATTTTTTTAGATGAGTTTGCCTGACACCTGCTTAAATTGAACACCAGCAGTTGCAGAGTGAATATCAATTCTTTGCCACAAACCCACACATGGATTTTACAGGGAGAAGAGTATTTGATTGCAAAACTAAAAAATTCCAGAAGAAAAAGCAAATTAGTGTTATGCATAAACTGTGAACAATCACTGCATGAAGGCAGCCTTCAATGCTCTGTGAACATGCAACCAGAGTAAAGGAGGCACAGTAAAAGCAGCCTTGGGGGTTTCAGTGTACCCAGGGACAACCTGCAGGTCTGGGTGCACCACACCAATGACCAGCGAGATATTTCAGGTCAAAGCCACATTGACCTCATCTGCTCACAAACAAGCTGGCTCCCCTCTCAGGTTAGGAGGTCTCTAATGACAGCACCCTAATTAACTCCAGGTCATTAGTGTGCAGCAGAAGCCATGGCTTGGTTACTGGGCAGATATAATTCCCAGGCCCAGCTGTGCTTTTCCCAATCTGCCCCATGTGGTCACTGCTGACCTCTGGCTCAAGGTCACCATTAATTTGGCATTGCCAGTGCAAGGGCTTCTAACCCAATTCAATCAAAACAAGACAGAAATCAGCAATCTCAACTGTGCACTTGAAGAATTTTTGAAATTAGCAAGATAAGTATAATTCCAAATATGCTTTAGAGCTATAAACCTGAACAAAATTTTTGGGACTCCAAATTTCATACAAGGCCACAAAGAATAACACACTTAAAACAGGCTTACTCCCAAAAGTCAAGGTCATCTGACAGATTGCTATCATGATTGAATTGGGTCTGATATCTCAAATATTTATTCTAATTTTAGACACCACTCACATTGCTCAGAGGAGTACATACTTTTAGGGAATTCCATTATTCAACAGTCCATCTCATGTTCAGTGTCCTCAATAACAACACAGTCTGAGCCTTGTACATGTGAGCACAATTTGGCCTCTAAACCCTCATTGGTAAGAACGAGTAAGAAAAGGAGAATAAAAGCAGAAGAGGCTGCATTTTCCGAGCAGACTTAAAAAAACACTTGCTTCTTCAATAGTCATGAGTTAGTAGAACATTATAAATAACCAAATCCATGCACATCACCCCCATCCTGTCCCTTGTGATCAGCACAATTAATTAAAATATTTTCTAAAGCTGTGCAGCTGGGTAAGTGTATACTGGTTGTCTGTGCAGAGCATACAACAGGACAGAGCAAAATCTTACAGCCAGATATAGAACTCCTGCTTGAGGTAGAAGGTCCCTGCCTGAAGAATCATGGGCTTGAAAGTGTGAAATAAAACCCTCAGATCTAGTGGTATCAGTCACACTTGTGGTCAGTGCCATCCTTAAACATTCTACTGGTTTCCACTCTTCAGGTTTACTTTTGTCACTTTTGTAAAAATAAATTAAAGAGGTGGTCTATCTGTTAGAAATATTTTCTATTTTCAAATTTCTAGAAGGTAAATTATGTGTCCCTGCTAAGACAACTCTCTCTCCACTAATTTACCCTTATGTGGCCTTGTTCAAACTGTATTTATGTGCTAAGGGGTCTCCTTCAAGAAGTTTCTGATCTCTGCAGTTCCAGTGGAAGCAGAAAATTTCTCCCTGAAAATATGTTCCAGATCTGTCTCTCAGGAGCCAAGATTCAACAAAAATGAGCTGCCAGCTGCAGGAAAGTTTTACATGTGTAGCAAGAAAAGTAATGGAATGAGAGCAACAGTTTATTTGTAGAAGTAGAAGCAAGCAGTCTAAATAAATGAAGCAACTGATAATTGTTTAGATATTCAGAGGTTTTGTAAATGTTTCATTAAATTGATGGGATCAAATGCATCCTTCCAAATTTTTTGCAACATAGAAATTTATGTGGCTAGGCCCTTTAGTGTATTTCTCTTCAGCATTTTTTTCCAAGCTAGTGAAGGCCCTGAGACTTCTAGGTCTCAATTAACTACAGGTCTATGACCTTTGTGGACTTCTGTTTTGAAATTCAGGGCACACAGGCCATCTCACAGCTATACCTAGACCATGTATGGGTTTGTAAAACTTCTGCCATGTACAGCTGCAATCATTTATTGTCCTTTAGTGTTCTTCAGGAGAGCCTAACCTAAGGGAAACATGTAAGTGCCTGCTCAGAAATAGGAATGTCTGGATCCAAAGCAAACCAAAGCTAGGGGCTGGAGACTCACTGCCTTCAACTCTTCCTACATTAAATTGTCTGGCAACCCCAAATGCACCACTTGTCACCATCAATCAGGGGAAGGTCAGATCCAATGAAGAAACACCACCTACAGCAATTCAAAGCCCATGTAAAGTCAGATACTGCCCTTCCATCTCCACTTTTCTCAGATGAAATCTTTTGAGATGATTTCTTAAGTCCTCTGCCCACAATGTTGGCAAAAGTTGGACTATGTTGCTGGCACCAAACAGCCAGCATAAAACAGTAAATAATTCTCTTTAGGAAAGCAAACTGATCCTGAGTAGAGCTGTTTGGTTTATTCAGCATGGTTGGAGAAAAAAAAGAGAAAAATGAATCCCCTAATCATCTGTCAGGAGTTGCTAGCACAAGCTCAGGTGGTTCAGGCCAGCAATGGGAGTTTTGGTGAATATAAAGGCAATCCTCAGGAAAGTGTCTATATGTTCTTCTGCCTCTGCCTTGGTTAGATTCACACCCTGTGCCCTTGTTGGTGGTGCACAGGTCAGAAGTGGAGCAAGTGCTGGCTGGGTATGTCCCAGTATCTCTGTAGTCTTTGTTTCCTTTTTGTTTGGCTTTCAGCTGGGAACTAAACAGTCTGCAGAGCTGACAGGTACAAATTCCTTTACACTAATTCCAGAGAAAGGAGCTAGATAATCCCTATCATCTTCCTATCATCTTCAAATTCCACCTGTGGCTCCAGCTTTGCGCTCTTGGGGTCTGAATTCTGTTTACTAGAAAGCCATGGACAACATGAAGACTTTCTTATGGAGACCATACTTTCTGATAAAATGTGGAATCACGGGAAGATAAAAAGATGTTTTATCTTAAGATAATGCAAACGGTAAGCTAGATGACAGAAAAAAAATCCTTAAACAAATCTGAAAGGGCACTTTTTCCCTTACCTGTTCAATTTAATTGCCTTGTTTTCAAGTCAGTGAGCTCAGAGCAACATTTTTCCAGAAAGACCAGTCTGCCAATACTGATCAGTTAACACCCCAGAATGTTCCTCTTTTGGTCACATGACAAAACAAATGCCATCATTACAACAAAGCTTCCCTGTAAGTCAAGGGTGTACACAAGTGCACTGACTGCACACTGCAATAGAACGTGACAAGAGCAGGTGTCGAGGTGACACACGTGTTACTGCCAAATGCTGAGGACAAGGCGGAAAGGGTGGCAGGGTGTGCTTGTTGTTCTTCTCCAGAGGGATAAAATGAAGATGATTAAGGTCAAAAGGGGATTCTGAGATTGTAAGAGTCATACCTCTGTTAAGCAACTCTATCAAATGTTTAGTTATTGAAATATGACAGGAACAAAGCACAATATCAAAGTGCCCAGCCTCCTGTATCAGCCTTGTAAATCTATAGTCAAGCAAGAAAACTGCTGTGAGAAACTGAGGTAATATGAGAGCCCCACCATTTGTATAAAGATGCACCTACACAGTAGAATGAGAAAAGTACTACAAAGTACTATCACGTGCTTGATCCTTTCACTACTAAGAGACACCAGTAGTGAAAAGAAATGAGGATGGCACAGGGGATGGGGAAGTTCTATCTTTGCCCAGTATGGGATAATTATTCCTTAATGTCACATAAAATGGTGAGGGGAGCTCATGTCCATCTTTGCACCAGGTAGAGGCTGTACCTGCCTCTCTACTGACCAGACAGAAAAACATATTCTAAATGCATGTTAAAATAACCATTTTCATCCTCTTTATGGACAGGGCCAACAAATTCCTTGAAGCGATAAAATAAATGTGATGCCTCCAAAGCAATATTTCTGTAGTCCTTTTAGCTCTGTAGTACACACAATACAAAACATAGGAGATTAGACTTTTAATACACAATTTTTATTAGCAGACAAATAATAATCTTTGGATTTAAAAGCTTTGACAGGGATCCATTTAAGAATTATAGGCTGAGCTTTGAAAAAAATCTGTCTTTAAATCCCATCTTTATTAGTTCAGCTATCAACTATTCAATTATAGTACAAATGTGCAGCTTTCATAAAGCAAAATGCCACTTCAAACTCTTTTGACAGGATTAGATGCAATGTCACTTACTCTATTCAGGCCAGTTCTTCAAGATCCCAACATGCCCCAAATCCCCCTGAAACCTACTGACAATGCAAACTGGAGGGGATGAGACATCTAAGAACATCACAAAAGATCAGAGAAGCCTTCCTTCCAATTAACATGGCAATCATTAATAACAGTAAAAATTCCATTTCTGCTGTGTTGTTGCTTGGAGAAAGACAAGGCAACAGGGAAGACTCACCCTTTTACAGGAATAAAAGAGACTAACAGTTAGAAAAGAGTAATCCCTGATAAAAAATGCTGAGGAGGAGAAGAGGTGGGAAGAGGCTTGAGAAGGAATCCTCTGTTTCAGTAATACTGCCTTGTTGATCTTCCCTCCCTTCACCATGTGGTTTCTATTTTCTTGTATTAATCCGTGCTTCCCCTCCCTGCATTTTTTCATGTGGTTGCTAGTTTGAGGTCAACAAGTACTAAGAATGGACTGAAAAGAATTTCCAGGATGTTTTTTAAGACTATTAATAACTGTAGCAGCTATTCAAGCAAACAGCACTTCATGTTCGTCGTATTCCAGGGCATTAAACCATCACTTCAGGAGGCTGATTCAGCTCCCTCACATTAGAAGTTGTGCAGACATTCAGGTAGAGTGTAGGGTGTTGGAGGCAAGATGTCACTTCCAGTGGGACACTGAAAAATGAGAAGACAATACTGTACATTGGGGACATTTTCCAAAGGTGAGAAAACTCCAGAGACAGGTCTCATGGGGGATTTTTAAGGGCTGCCACTTACAGAGCTGCACTTCCCAATTTCCCACCGCCCCGCAGACAGGCATCCTCAAAGCCCTAAGACAGGAGCTATTGCTCAGCAACGTGCAGCAAGACTGAAGCACTTACAAGTAGATCTGCAGAAGCCAGCCAAGCCAGCAGCCTGCCAGAGCCTACAGGGAGAGGAGGCACTTCTGGGGACCTGTGATTAAGGCTCATCAGTACTGAGTCATGAAAGGCTGAGCAGCATCCCTCACCACAGTGATGCAGGGGCACTCATTGGGCCTTGGAGAAGAAAGGCACTGCAAAACCCACAAGGCAGTGAGTAAAGTGAAAAAAGATCAGACCTGTGGTGTTCAGGACAACATCTCTTGAAATTACACCAAAGCCTTCCACAGGACAGGTTGCCAACCAGATGATGATCAAACAGGGCAGAATTCTGCAGCTTCACATGCCCCAGTACACTGCTTTAACAGACATAATGGGCAATTTGCAAGGTCTCACTCCTAGCTGTTTTCTGTGTGATGACTAATATGGCAGATATGCTCTGAGAATGCCTCAAATTAGAAAAAAACTTAGAAAAAACATAAGGCCTGGAACATGAGAGAGGCCATGGAGGAGCTGATCTGAGAAGCCCTTAGAGGCCCAGGCAAGAGGCAGCCTGAAGACACCAGGTGTGGCTGCTCACACACAAACAGATGTCTCTGCTTATGTGTAATCCCCTCTGCTTCCAAGGGGATCAAACATCTGACCTTGAAATACTTAAACCAGGGCCCAAAGCCTTTTGTAAAGCTGATTTTTATAAATTGGAATATTATGTTTATTCAAAAAGAAGAGACTAAAACTTGCACAAGAGGAAAAGAAGCAGTATGCCAAATTTCAGAGTGATGTGTGAGGGCATAAATCACATGTATGAAGGGAATATCAGGGAATGAAGTGATGAGTTCAAACCAAGAGGGATGTGTGCTATATTCTACTCGACTTACAGACAGCAGCTTTTGTGCAAACAGGTCTTTCCAGCATCCTAAGAAATTATGAAAATTATTTATTTTTTCCCCAAGGTTTTGCCTTGTGTTTTCTTTATTGATTTTGTGTTTCAGAGGATAAATGAAATAAAGAAAATGAATACTTAGAAAGGATATTAATTTTCTTTCTTGTCTTCCCTGAAAATGACACAGTTAAGCACAAGGAGGATTACAGACATTTATGGATTTTTTGTTTAAGATGCAATGTTTGGTCTGATATTTATATAAACACTAACACAGCCAATTTGAATCTCAGAGGTTTCCAATACTCATTCCCAAAGGTACCCAAAGAGTGACCCAAACCTGCAGCTGGCATACCTGAAGGGTAATGAACTGGGGCTCCCCACAGAAAGAAGAACAAAATGCCAACAAATAATGTCTCTAAAGATACAAGTGAATTGTTCCTTCTCTGAAGCAACTGCAGCCCTCTTTTTCACTTTTTCTGCCACTATGCCTCTGAAGAAGGCTTGTGTACATTACACTAACTTATCCCAGCTAAGAGCCTGATCCAAGCAAAGAGAAACAATGGAGAAATTTGTCTGATGGCTGTAGAAATAGAAGATGGAATCATAAAATCATTTAGGTTGGAAAAAACCTCCAGGATCATTGAGTCCAACTGTTAACCCAGCAGTACCAAGTCCACCACTAAACCATGCTCCCAAGCAGCACATCTACATGTCTTTTAAATACCTCCAGAGAAGCTGACTCCACCACCTCCCTGGGCAGCCTCTTCCAGTGCTTGACAACCATTTTGGTGAAGAAAATTTTCTCAATATCCAATCTAAACCTACCCTGGTACAACATGAGGCCATTTCGTTCTCATATCCCTGGTTGCCTTGGAGAAGATACTGATCCCCACCTGGCTGCAAACCCCTTCCAGGCAATTGAGAGCATGATAAGGTCTCTCCTGAGCCTCCTTCTGTCCCTCAGCTGCTCCTCATAGGAGCTGGAGTGCCTCTGGCCATAGCACACCATAGGCAATGCCATGGGGAGTTACTTAGTCTATTTATGTTGAACATCACAGTTACATTTCCTGCCCATTGCCTCAATGACTCACAGTTACTACACTCTGCTGATCTTAAGAGTAACTAAGGGTGTTGAGTGCTAAATACACACAATAAGCAAACCTGGTTTACTCCTTTACCCACTCCCTCCAGCACCAGAATGCCTGGGGCAGAGCACAGGGAGCCCCTGAGCTGAGGGGTGCAGAGCTCACACCTCCCAGCAGAACAAGAGCAGATACTGCACTGCACTTGGATGAGGATTTCAGTGGCTGGGCTTCCCTCCAGGCTTATTTATTACCTTGGGCAAGTTATTTAACCAGTGCCCTGAGGGCCCAAATTAAAAGAAAAGCGGTGGTAATCCTTTTCAGCAACTGTGCTTCTTGGGCTTTTCTAAACATCTCTGAGGCCAGGGACTTTTTCTCACTAGAGCTTGCTCCAGCCATGATCTAAATGTGGAGCTGAATGCCTGTGTGATCCTTCTCTAATGTACTGGGCAACACACTCCCACGCAGAGGAGTGCCCATTCCCCTCTCCTGGTTAACTCTCCTTTATTTCCCTCTGTATCTATGCAATGACTGCTCCAAAGAATTTGCATTTCAGCTGGTCCAACATTCCCAACATTATTTACTCGTGTCATTGGAAATCTAATGGCATTTTTTCTAGTGCACAGACATGTTTTCATTAACTGTGGTTAAATTCCAGCTAATGCCATTACATGGTCCCTACCTTCGCTGGCAATTGCAGGGGAGTTAACATTGCATTTTCACTTCCTGCCTTTAAAAATGAGACAACTGTTTTGTTTCCAATTGCTCTGTGTATAGCACATTCCTTCCATAGTTTCAGAAAATCTGGGAAAGCTTGTGAGATATGAAAAAGGTCAACAGAATTCTAGTCTCCATTGGATATCCTAGAGCAGTGTCTGCAGTGAAATCTTTGGGGTGAGACTTTGGGCACTGGTGTGTACATGAGTGTGAGTGTTCAGAGGAAGGCTGGCCATCACGTTTTGGGAGGAAAAAAGGGATAAAGGGGCACTGGTACTGTTGAAAGCGAGTCTGAAATAGATTTTATATCCTCTGAGCTAAACCAGTAGAAGGAGTCTTGGGGGACAAGGCAAACAAATTTTTCTCACCTCTAAAAAGCCAAGCATTACTGCAGAGCTGGTTGTAAACATAAATCTGGAATGCTCTTCTCAGAGCTGTAGACAGCCCCACTCCACCTCCCCTTAGCACAATGGGGCAACACCTCACTGCCCTTGGAGGAAACCCCTGCCCAGCACCTCTCCTCGGGCTGGATCTCTGCAAAAGCTCAGTCACCAGATCCACTTCCAGGAGGCAGAGTAGAATGAAGGTCTGTCTCTGGCAGTCTTGGGGAGCACAAAGGCCAAAGTGCACAGTCCTCCTCGAGCAGCCTTTTGCACAGCCCACCTGTCCCCACATGAGTTCAGATTAGACACAGTGTGCAGGGAGTATGGGCTGCAGCCCTCCATCCTGCCTACAGTAAATCCCAGTTATCACAAATAACTTTTTGTGGGCGGTCACAGGAGTGGAGCAAGTTTTGGTCAAGGGCACCACATTTCCAGATCAAAAGCATGTGCTTATAACCTGAGTAAATTAGATTAGGATTCAAGTGGATGCGGACCTGCAGTCAGGATGACGTTTCCTATTGACTTTTTCTAACACTTTTCAGGGCAGAAGTTGGATACATGGAGTAGATGGGTTTCCTGAGGGCATGATATGATCTTTGGCATATAGATGATGGAGTTGAGATGCCTAACACCAGAGCCAGAATGATGCTTCATTTCTTGATGGCTAATCACATCTGAGGCTTGTGCATTCAGATAAGTACAGTCACTGAGCTGGCCAGATTTACAGCTGCAATTAATTGTATTTTAGGCAGGTGATGGCTCCTTCTGTTTCACTGACTTTTCATTCTCAGATTTTGGAAGACCACAATGGCTTTTTATGTTAATTGGACTCTGCTTCCTCAGATTCTCACACAAACATTTAGCACAAAGCCCAGACTGCTCTTTCCTCAGCCATATGGCAAACTGAAACAAACAATTTTCCAAAAATCAGACATCTGAAAATAATGTTAATGTATTCTAACCCCCTTATATATACTGACCAAGTCAACAGGCAAGCTGGAATATGGAGAATGGGATGTCAGTAGGGCACACCATTCATCTTGCTCTTCAGCATCCCTAAACAATCAGACTAAGGCTGCAAGATTATGAACACAAATCCACCCTCTCCTAGAAAGCCAATACCTCCTGCAGCCCAGCATCTGCTACACGAAAGGTCAGGCACAGAAACTGATTTTTTAAATGGATTTATGCTGCCAAACAGAAATGGACATGCATCTTTAAAGATACATGTGCATGCACACGCCTATGCCTGGGATGTGGATCCTTTTTTGCTGTCACATTACACCCTACTTACACAGTGAGACAGGAGGAGGAAGCCACCACTGTGTTTGATGCCAGTGGCAGCCCAAGAAGTAAACAAAACCACACTCTGCCTTCAAGGCACCCACTTCAAAAGGATGTATACAATATGCACAAAATCAACCTGCACTGTACCTGAGTTTGTGCTTTTCATATTTACCTACATAGCACAACCTAGTCCCTTGTAGTTCACCAATGTCAGCTGTGAGTCAATCAGGAATTCTGCTTATGCAGGACTTTTCCAAAGAGGAATACCCATATAAAACATTTAATGGGACCACCACAGTAGTAGTGAACAATGATGACTAAGAAACTGCAACAGCAAATGAATTGATATTTGGTAGAATTTTTGTCATCCTAGATCAGTTTCTAAATGAAAGACCATATTCACACAGAGGATTGTTGCAGTGGAAATATATGAAAATTGTATTTGATCCTCTTTCCAAGGAAGAAATTATTTTTTGATTTGTTAAATTTAAACAAACATTTTTCATAAATTTTCCAGGCACACCTTTTCTAAAAAACTTATTGCAAAATCGGTGTTTGATGTTGCCATTCACAATATATGGCACTTTTTCCCTTGCATTAATTCTGCCACCAAACCCCGCAAACAGCTGTATGCAGAGCAGCAAGTACCTCACTTTTACCCAGTCTGTGAAACAATATCTATATGTTTATCCCACACTTTCTGTATGTTTCTATATGCTCTGACACAATATCTATATGTTTATCCCACAATATCTAGTTTATCCCACAACGTATGTGGTCATCCTAAAGGCTCATGAACAAACAAGTAGGGACAGCAGTTTCTGCATTTCCAACTTCCACTCCCTGATCTCTGAATGTGTCAAACTACCACAACATGCTGTCTGGGGTACACAATCTCCAAAATAAATCTGAAGGGTTAAATTCCCACTGAAGATGATGGGTGTTTCAGTGTGCTGGGGACATACTGGTACCTCTCCATTATCACTGCACCCCCTATTTGGTAACAATAACACAGCTATTGAAAGGAAACAACACCCTCTTTGTCAACATGACTTTGCTATTAGAATGGTTTTGAGAGCTTAAAAAACGCTGGGCGAAATTGATCTCAGAGGAGGATGTCATCGCTGTCCAGCCAGCAAGGATAAATTATCATCAGCTTTCAAAAGCAGCAGTCTATCTCTCCAGTGCTGGGAGCCAAGCAGATGGATGCCAGGATGGACAGTGTGGGGGTAGCCATAGTAACCATCATCCTGTGAAGCTCCTGCTCACATCTCTCTATCTGTCACTGCTGGGGAATAAAGCCAAGGCTCGCTGCCGGGTGCCGATATCCGGTCAGACCTTCGCTCCCAGCTCCAGCTGGGCTTTCCAATTCCCCGCAGCAATTTTCTAATCTCACCTTGTGTTTCTTAACTTTATGAATTGTGAGTAAAATTCAGTCCCAGGGGAAGATGCCTTGAGCAAGCAGCTGCCCAGCTGCTGCAGCCCATGTTGTGGGTGGATGTACTGGATGTACTGGTGCCACCCTCTGCTGTGCCCCTCAGCCTCCCCTGGGCCAGGCGAACAACTCTCCTCAACTCACCTACTGTCAGGGTGATGGCAGAGGCACGATCACCACCACAGAAGGCTTGGAGCATCTGCAGCTCTTCATCTTACATGCATTACACCTGTGTGCCCTCTGTTCACTTTGGTGGTTGCTGAGTGCACCTGGGCAGTCCCTGTCTCATTGCCTTCAGTGCTGGTCACCTGTCCTGCACAGCTGCAGCCCATTAGGGATGAGGCTTGGCTGCAGCCCCCCTCCCACTCACCCCAAAGTGTGTGCCTACAACAACCTGGAGTACTGCATGGCCCATGAAGAGACACTGGGGTTGACCCCAGGCTGGGTGTAGCCCATCAGTGTTCATCAAGAAGCACACAGCTACGAGCAGCGCTGTGCTGTGCTGGCTTCTAAGGGAGCTGGCTGGAGGGTGCTCTCATCCAAATACCACCCTGGCTCATCAGAGGGGATAACAGACCTGAAAGGAGAAGACTGCTCTGCCAATGAGCCATGGTGTTACCCACTCTCATTTTTGCTTAAGGTTTTGTCATCATTTTCATCAAGGGCAGAAGTCTCTTAGAGCAAAATGACACCTGAGACAACTCATCCAACTGCCCTGGATGCACTCAGAACACGCTTGCTGAAAAGCAAATGTAATCACTTGTATTAAGAGTAAAGAGTAAAGCCTGCTCCTGTTTTGGAATCATGGAATAGTTGAAACTGGAACTAGCCTCTGCAGACAGTCTAGTCCCACCCCTTCATCCTTTTATGTAGCCTGTACTTCATCACTGAAGGCAGTGTTGAAAGCCTTGCTAAAATCAAGATAAACAATGTACTGCTCTCTGCTCAAGTCCAAAGCCAGTCAGTGCACTGCAGAAGGCTACTGCGATGGTCAGATGCAATTTTTCACTTCATAAATCCACACTCACTGCTCCCAGCCACCTTCTCATCCTCCACACACTCAGAGGTGGCTCCCAGAGTGATTTGCTGCATCACTGTCCCAGGGATCAAGGCGAGGCTGACTGGCTTGTAATTCCCTGCATCCACCTTCTTGCCCTTCTTGAAGAAAGCAGGACATCTGCTTTACTTTGTTTCCCAGTAACCTTTCCCAATTGATGTGACCCTCCAAAGACAGCTAAGAGTGGCCTCACAATGACAATGCCAGCTCTGGCTTCATCTGTCGGGTTCCATAGGCTTCTGTGTGTCCAGCTAGTTTAAATGTTCCCTGTCCTGATCTTCCCCCACCAAGATAAGTCTTTCCCATGCTTTCAGGAACCTGGGATTCCTGAAGGCAAATCTTATCCATGGTGAGTAAGTGAGTATACGAAGAGAAAGAGCATATGAAGACCTGTGTGTCTGCAGCCTCCTGCTGCAAACTTGCTTGAATCTATGTGCATTTGCTATGTCTGATGATATTCTGAAAACCAGAGCTAAGTTATAATCATAATCAGTGACTGCCAGCTACTGCTGGTGACCTGACCTAGCTTCAGGAGGTTAATTGGCACAGCAGTCACCTGGAGTCTGTCAGTAACACTCTCTGCAGCTCCACCCTTCAAACAGACCTTGGACCTTAGCCAAAACAAAATCAAACTCCTTCCAGTTCAGTTTTGGGAGCTGTGAGAATTTGTTAATTTTTTAACTTGGTGACAATGGGTACATTTGGTTAGACAGCCTGTTTTGAACAGACTAATCCAAGTTTTTCCAGCACACAACTCCAAATACCATTGACTTGATTAACATTTATGCACTGAAAGTGCAGCCATAAATTACTGAATGTATTACTGTTGTCACCTCCTTCCTTCTCAGCCTTGTGAAGATTTGGAATTGGCTAAAACCTGCCAGGTTTGTGAGTGGAAGAGAGCAGGTAAAGGGAATTGGAAACACCCATCATTGCCTTGCAGCAGGAAGGGCAGGGCTGTGGAGCCCTGCTCACCTGCCAGCACTGCAGCTGTGTGCAGCCCTCCTGCTGCCAGCACGTGGACCCTGCTGCATGCTGTCCCTCCTCTTCTCATTAAATCAACAGCTAAATGTTAAATTTATTTGTTCATTTACTTTGCAAGGCATGCATCTGAAATAAAATCCCCTCACTTTAGTGGAATGGCTTCTTCCACCTTACTCTTTGTTTCTCCTTTCTCTCCTGTCACCTGAGACTTGCAAAATTATATTTGTGAGGCACAGAGGCGTTAAGCAAGGAGCACTGAGAAAAGAAAAGCTTACAAACAAATTAATAATTCTGTATTCATAGCAGGGTTTGAATAAAGGTCCCTAGAACCACATGCTGCGAAAGGAGGAGAAAACCAAATATTGAACAGATGCTCATCAGAAAAGCACCAGCCATCCCAAGCCCTGGAAGACACAGGAGTTCTGTGGGGGGAAAACACTGCGTGGCCATGTAATTAAGGGCTCTATCAGTGTGTCATAGGGGACTGCAGCAAGGCTACCCTGGCTTTGCAAGCCTGGCACTCTTAAAACACACCCACCTGGCATTTTCTGGGGTCAAAAAACAGGAATCCAGGCCCCCAGGACACAAATTGTGCTGTGTGTGGTTCCAGGAACACATTCCAAGGGGGAGCTGAGAGCTCAGAAGAAAGGACCTCTGCCACTTGAGCCAACAGGAGAGCTGGCAGCAGCATTTAATATCCTCTCTCTTGTACACAGAGCTGGCCTGAGATGCTTTGTGCTGGCACACACCTGGACTCCTCTGGCATTTGCCAGCAGTAAAAAGGACCCTGAAGTGCCAGAAAGCAGTGTGACTGCCTGGGTGTTTTGGAAAGGCCAGTATTGTGTTTGCATGAGCTTTACCTGCCCAAGTACACAATTCTGCCAGGATGATTTAACACAGGTAAAATAATACATTCTTCTCTGACTCCATTTTGGAAAACAGTGGAACTACTTTGGCAGCAAGTTTGGAATGAAAAATCAGCTTCACACAGACACTCAAAATTTAATATTTAATGTCTGATGGTTTTATCTGGCACAGCCATCAGCAGTTTACAACAGAACCATTGAGCAAACCAGCCCTGCCCTAAAATACTGATGTTCAGATTGATTTGCCATGATTTTATTGCTGTTTTTGTGGAATACAGGTGCTCAGAGGGCCTGACTGATCTCCAGATGTGTTGGAGAAGGAAGAGCAATTTCTGTTGGATTATAATCACTCCCAAAGCTCTCTGCAGAGAAACACCGGAAGAGAAGGAATTTTTGCATTCTAGTGAGATGTAAAAATACCACAAATATGGACCAGTGGGACTGGCTTTCTGAGCCTCTACTCATCCTGCAACAATTCTGACTCTGGTTAGTGGAAAATGAGTGTTGCAAGCTAATGAAGGCAAAATTCGAAAGCATCTGCTGGGAAAATCCCAGGAATTAAAAAAAAACATGAAGCTTCTGTTATTCTCTGGGTTAATTTTAGTCCTTAAAGATCCACACCACACTTTTCAAGCTCTACAAATCACCAACACCTCTGCTGCACTTAAACCCATCTTCTGTGGCTTCAGTGGTAACTTTCAGCCTACAGCATGAGCAGGGGAAGGTACAAAGACAGCTTCCTGCAGGGGTGAGGAGAAGGAAAATCATTCTTTGGAAATTCCCCCTCTCCGACACATGGAATTTATTTCCCTTTCCCTCATGTCTCCCCAGGAGGCACCCCTGTGGCTCATGGGGAGCCAATTCTTGCTGTAGCACTGCACTTACCTTGCCTCCTCAGCTTGGTTATCTGCTCTGAGCCAAAGCCTTGGCTCTCCCCTGAGTCACCCTCATAGAACTGGCACCTTTTGTGGAAGGCAATAAATTTAATGCAGAAATTTCTGGGTTGTTGTTTTTGGGTTTTTTCCCTTCTGCTTTCTCCCTTCCCCTTTGTTTCCTTGCTCAGCATGAATGTTGAACCTGTAGAGATGTTCTGTGCCTACAGATTTCCTGTGTGACCAGCTTTAATGTAAGGCAGTAAATACTGCAGGTCTGTCTACCAGGAAGAATAAGTAGCTCTGCGTGTATGTATGTATAGCTATACACACAGCAATATAATTATACTTGTATTTAGAGAGGGAGTACAATGTAAGTACACATAATTACAAGTAGGTAAATATAATGGAACAGCTTGAACCTAGTTGAAAATTTATTTTTTTAAAAATTTAAGTTTCCAGTTTTCACTGATGCATTGAACATCCGCAAAGTCAGCCAAGTGCTCATTTTAATAGCAAAGTTAAATACCACAGACTTCCTATTCGATTCAAATAAGTGTATGAAAGAGTTTCCCTCAGATAAGGTTATTTGCTTTGGGAAACAAAAGCCTGTTTGCCTGGAACACGAGTGCCGATGCTTTCTCCTGGGCAGCGCTGCCGCAGCCCCACGGAAGCAGATGGCAGAGGGTGCTCCCGGGCACAGCTTTGATCTGTGCCGACGCTCTCTCCAAAATTACTGTGCACCTAGCTTCTGCTGGAGTGAGGATACTCTGAGATCCCCAGGGAGAGCAGGGCGCCCACAAGCCCACCCGCACCCTCTGAGAGCCAGGCATCTCTCTTTGCTGCCGTGCAGGGGTGCATTGGCAGATCAGGGCTGCGCTGTCAGGGCGGGAGACTTCCAGAGACACACATTATTCCACAGACACCTCACAAACAGTGTGCCACCACGCATCTGTCTTCTACACCAACACATGGTTTACCTTAGCCATGCATGGTACAGATGAGATCCAGCCTCAGTTCAGCTCAGTAACCAATGCAAGACAAACCATGCATACAATCTGTATCTCAGGCACAGAACCCACTGGGCCAAGGTGCCCACCAGTTTGCAGCAGCTCAGCCCCAAGAGTCACCAGGTTGCTGTATTTATGTCAGGTGAGAATCAAATGTGATAATTAGCAGTAAGCCTCCAATGTACCATGGAAAAAAATTGTCCAAGTTTTGAATAAATTACTTAGTATATGTACCTGTGGGAAATAAATGTGTTTTGGAGTTTTTTTTCTTGAGTCCTCAAGCAAGAAGATGAATACCCATGGTATGGTATTAAAAAAACACCATCAAAGTTCCCATTATTACCAAACTCTCAGTTTCTGGGACCCAAAATCCAATTATTTTTGAGACTGTAGGAGAACACGAGCTGCCCACTCCTTCACAGACATTTACATCTGGATTTTTCTTCCCTTTAAAAGAGATGTACAAGGAATATTCCAAGAAGAGGATATGGAGGTATATCCTTCAAACCACACACTACTCAGAATTGCAAGTGATGCTGGCCTCATTTTGTTACTGCTGCTCTGTATCACCAAGGCAGCTGGGCACAGACTTAGGATGGTGTATTAATTAACCTTTAAATAAAAAGCACACTCAGATTTGACTGGAACTTGCCCCAGTCTCATGTTGCTATCCCTTTGAGATGCAAGCTGGCTTCCAGGGAGTTGCACTTGCTTATATCAGGGCTCCATTTTGTCCTGTAGAGAATGAGAACATGCAGTTTTCAACTGTGAGTGTTGAAAGGATGGAGGCATTGCCATAATTCTGCCTGGGACGTGGCCAGCAGGGAAAATCC
Source organism: Camarhynchus parvulus (assembly GCF_901933205.1). Taxonomy (NCBI): domain Eukaryota; kingdom Metazoa; phylum Chordata; class Aves; order Passeriformes; family Thraupidae; genus Camarhynchus; species Camarhynchus parvulus. The sequence continues at coordinate 33,729,616 of NC_044586.1, read as the reverse complement.
AACCAAGCTGCAGTTGCCACTTGCCTTCCCTTCAGCCCCTTTACAAACACTCCCCGAGCACAGTAACATTTAAGTGATTACTACCATCTTGCCACCATCTTGCCATCACCTTACCACACTTGCACACCCCTTGTACACTGGATAAATGGCAAGATGGGGAGGCTGCCCACACCACCATCTTCATGTCATCTTGGAACCAAAAGGTGTTCTCTGAAATTTGCAGGCAAATTCACCATTTGTAACCTAATTTCTCCTTTCCTGCTCCAAACCCCACCTCCAAAACTTGCACCATTTTCAAGCCAGCTGCTAACACGAAAGCAGCCTATTCATACCACCTGTCCCTCAGGTAAGAAAGCAAATTCATGTTATCTGCCTGACTCCAGCCTTGCTGAAGTTGATTGCAGTGCTTGCTAACCCAAAGCCTGACCCTGCTGCAATCCCCAGCATAATTTCCACCGACTTCAAAGAGGTCCCAGGACTGGTGCAATGACTCCTGCAGGCTTGGCACCGGGCTTTAAATCACTGCACAAAGTCACTTGAGAAGCTGTCGGCAGTCAGAAATGAGTCATTAGTATGCTGCCAACACAGTATTCAGTGACAAAACCCAGCTGCCACTGTAGTCAAGAATGCAGTTTCTTCAGCACTACTGTAAGTCTTATTAGCATAGAAATCAAGTGTATGTATGTAATTGAATTTCTTTGTCACATCCTACTATGAGATTTTCCATCAATCCTGATTGTTACTAAATTTGAACTAACAGCCCATATTTGCACTTAAGCAACATCTGAAAGAGGACTACACAAAGAAAGACTTTCCTAAGTCAACACATCCTAGAAAACAGCAGCTGTGCAAAGGCAGAGGCAAGCAATATTTCATTTTCCTCCCCATAGCACTCTATCTCTTGGCACCTCCACTTTAAATCTGGGTTCTGCTGGCAGCTTTGCATTTTCTCTCAGCAGAAAAGAGCTGTGATGCAGCCAGTGAGAGAGCAGGGGCTGTCCCCAGCAGGAGAGTCTGTCTGCAGCATTTGTCAGGATATGATGGTGGTGGTTGCTGTTGATTAGGAAGTGAGATCTTGCTGTAGGTGAAGTTCATTTTAGGTCACTGGTAAGCTCAGCTCCTGGAAAAAAAGAAGTAATAAAGACAAGAGGGGAATAGCAGGAGCATTGAGGAGCATAATTTCCAGGTTGACTTCACAGATATAGGAATAGCTGTTCAGAGGCAAAATGAGTCTCAGAAACAGATACATGGGTTGTCTCTGCAGGTTTGGGATGTGCTGGGGATAGGTAAGGACTGACTAATCCAGGCTGGATTGAGAATGCAGCCACCATCACTGTGGCTGACTTTTTAGCGGTTACTTCTCAAGGGATGACATTAATCCACTTAAACCACCTAGCCATATTTTCCTATGTTTTCCAAGCATGACTGTGGTCTAAACCACAGACACCTGATGAAACGGAATAAAGGTGGTGAGTGAGGAAATTAAATATCCCCTCCCTCTACAGATGGTCATTGTAGACCTTGATCAGGTTTTGTTGCTAATACTGTATTGTGTACCCATCCCTCATGCTTTGCTGCTACAACAACATTTCTCCAAGCAATCTACAAAGTCACCAGCCCTTGTCCATAACCTCAAGAAACCAAGTCCTATAAACCTCTGGCAGCCTAGTATTGGAGTGGGGCCAGAGCCAGGGCACAAGATGTATCCAAGGACCAAAGCTAGACTCACTCTGCAAAATTTCACAGTTCATTCTATCACAAGATTCTGACATGAGCCAATTTCCCCTGAGATGGCCGCAGATTTTCAGGAAACATGACTGTTACTCCTACAGCTCTCAGGACCTTTGTAAAGCAGGATTTTGATCCTGGTTTTGTGTTGTTGTTGCGGGATTTGGGGTTTTTTTTAATGATAGTAACTGCAACTAAATAGAGACAACAGGGGCAGAATATCTTTGAATATTGGATACTCTGTAAGTGGCAAGTCATAGTGAGACTTTTCCCAGTGTGTCACAACGCCACATAATACTATTATGAAACTGATATCATCACCCACTGATGGGAGTGGGCAGACACAGAGTTCATTTTGGAGGCCAAAATCCCCAATGAATTTTTTCTTCAAGAAATAAGCCCTAAGATAAATTGTCTTCTAAATCAGTCAGAAGGAAGGAGTGACCTCCTTACGCCCCTACCACAGTACAACAGAAGCTTCAAGAGACAGCTAGCTCCCACCATGAGCCATGATCCTGAGCCTTGTCTTCCACTGGAGAGCCCGAGGATATGGCTGGCTGGATGTTCCTTTTAGGGAATCATGAAAAAGGAAGGGAGTGGGTAGGCTGTGTGTACACAGCATTAGCTTTTCCCTACAGTTTCCATCCATGCTGCTGAATAATTACTTCTCTTTGGCCAAATGGTGTTACTGTGTCTCCCTTTGGATTGCTATAAAATTGACTTTTGTTCCAGACTGGATTTACCATTATTTCATTTTTCACTTTCACTCCTGGGAATTTCTTTTGCCTCTGTGATTTCAGTTATTGTGAGCTCCCTTTTCAATTTTACAGAAAATTTCAGGTGTAGAAGGTAATAATTTGGGAAAACATAAGGATTTCAGAGAGGAAGTCTGTGGCTTCCTTTGTTTTCCCAGCTCAACAATGCCAAGCAGGTGCCAGCCCACCCTCTGCAAAGAAGGGTGAATTTTGGAGGCACGAAGTAACTTCAGTTAGCCCTTGTAGAATGCTCTCTGCAACAAAACCATACTTCTGGAGGAGCATGATCCCAGCCTCGCCCTTGAGTTGGTGTTTTTGGCACCAAGTGATATAAAACGGGGATTCCTCTGACGTCACCATTTGTCAGATCCTGTTGCAGACACTAAATATCCCCAAGGACATGGAGTGCATTTGCTCCAGCAAAACACTTAGCCCTAGCTAATATTGCTGCCAGCCTCTCCTGGGGAGTTTTTTCTTTTTTTGTTAATTTGCTAATTCAGTAAATATTTAGAAATCCATGTTCTGCTAAAACCACAACACTGGATACCATTCCCTTTTGTTCAAAATTGTTTACAGAAGTAGGCACAATTATATCAAGATTCCTAGTTAATACTCACTGGTCTAAAGGCAAAAGATCCTACAAAGGGGTAAAAACAAGGTGGGAGGGAAAATGGGAATTTGGTATAACAGGTTAACAGTGCCTTGAAGCCTGTGTAGCTGAAGCTGTAACAGAAAACTTGTTTTCAAACAAAAAAGCCAGAAAGAATTCAAAAATAAGGCAGGGAAAATGAAGGTTCAAGACAGCATATAAAAGGTGAACATTAAAAAGCTGACAGAAGGATGGGAAGAGGCTGCCTCTAGCAGATGGCACAGAAAGCCAGGTTGTGCACGGCTATAGGGAGACATCTCCCAGGAATATGACACTTTACGGAAGTGCTTCTGCTGAGTGCAGGCCCCTGGGTTTCCTACCCACTGGTGCTCCCTTTGCTGCACCCCCACCGCACACTGGGGCCCATTGGTTTGCCCCCAGCAAGGGGCTGGTGTCCCTGCCCCAAGCGTTTATATCCAAGGGACTCGGCAAACCATGGGAGCAGCCAACTGCTGGGCAGAGGTCTCCAGAGCAAAGCTGACACCAGACAGTCCAGGTCCAAAGTCCAGACTGTTTTAGGAGGAAATTCTGAATCCTCACCAGTTCTTAGCAGGGCAGAATTAAAGAGGCCAGATATCAGAGAGGCCAGAATACAACCCAAAGTGTCAACAAAGAATAGTGATGCCCTTGAGGAGACAAAAGGCACCTGGTGGCAACAGGCATTCTGGGCTTAGCTTCTGACTACCCAGCCCAGGAACTTGCTGGTTGTCACTGCTGCATGGCTTTTTCCCCTAGGAATGAAAAAAACAGGAAAGCTTCCTGCTTTCTGCAGCTGCTGTGACTCTGCTGTGAGCAGCACCCATTGTGGATGGTTAAAAATGTGTTCAGCTGTGTTCATAGGACAATTCTTCAGCCAGCCCACAGGCAGGCAGTTGCCACTCAAGTGTCCAGGCAAAGGTCAGCAACTGTACAACCTGAAATTATTTTAAATACAGGACAGTCACTTTCTAGTGTGTTGAATAACTATCTATTTTATACAGGACCAACCCCAGGAGTCAGCTCCACTGTAAAAGGAAGGCTAATAGCATGGTTTGCAAATCACACACTCGGCTTCTTTGAGACATCTTATCAAGATGGTTCCTTACAGCAGCATAATTTACCTTCTCACAATGCAGGTCAAAGCACGAGGCTCTCAGGGGAGGGATCTCCTCCTGGGTAATGGGCTAGGGAGGCAATTCTGTGGGGAGACATTGCTGTGTTTGAAGTCCCCCTTTAACCTGCCACCACAACCAGTCCTGGCAGGACAAAGAGCAAAGGGATGGAAGTCCTAGCACTTCCACACACCACACCCCCAAAGTGAGTGCTCCCAGAGAACCCCCAGGACAAACACACTGCAGCTCTCCAAAGGAATTAGAAGTAATTATTCTCCCTTCTGTCAAGACTGTTGGGATAATCCATAGGATTTGCCTCTCTGTAGATGCATCTGTGGATGCTCTATCTGGTCCTGAACATTACTGAGGGGTCTGCTCTGCTTTCATGGTGCAAGAATCTAGAAATATAAAAGGAACCCTCCTGCCTAACCACATCCCTTCATAGGGTTCTTCCCCTTAACACTTCCCATCAGGTTTCAAATCTTTGTATTCTTCCCCTCTTGCCAATAACAGTTCAGTAAGATTTAAACTCTTCCACCATGGCAGCTTAGGTGTCTCCTGTGCAGAGGGCTGGGGAGAGAGAGAAAGGATACTCTGAGATGCACTACATGTCTTTGGCTTCTCTGAGATGTGAAAATAAAGCATGCCTGTGTCACATGACACAGACTACGTTTGAAAGGACACCATGCTGCATTCAATAGTGTAATTTCTGTGAGGCCTGGTACACCATCTCAATGTACATTAGGATGTGCGCGCCAAAATAACATGGAGAACTGAAATGTATTGGGACAGCGGCTGTACCTGAATCTGCTGATTCAACTCTCAAAGCTGCATTTAGCAGCTGTACTCTTTGAGCCCTGCAGATGTCTATTTTAATCATCTGTCTTAAAATATCAGCTGGTTTTATGCCCTATTCTGAGGCTTACCATCCCTCACAGAGGCTGAGTTGATTTCTCTAGGCACTGTCATCCGATCAAAATTGCAAATGGGCAGGAAAGAGAGAATAGAAGAGCAAGTTGCTTTTGTTTGTAGTTGTTTCCACACGTCTTGTACAGCTTGTGGCTGAAACACCTCGGTAGGGCATAGCTGCAGAACCTGAGCCTGCCATCTGGATGGGACCAGAGGGACTCTTTCGTTGGAGATCTGCAACACAGCAAAGTGAGGTAAAATCCTCATCAAAAGCAGAGATTCAAGTCAGCACACATCCCTTACCCAAGACTTCCTCCTTCTGTTCTGACTTGCTGTCTAGGAAACGTGGCACTGAACAGCAGAGAAGCTGCTCCTTTCTGTGGTAGAACATCCTACCAAAAAACAGGCCAAGGGTCCTTCCTAAGCCACACTCACAGCATCAGCTCACCAATTTCAGCACTGCCCTTTTATGTTACTTTTTAGCAAAATATAACAAAAATTAATTCATAATATTGTTCTTTTCTTGAGGGCTCTTCTCCTTCTCGCGGCTGTGCTGACCCACACACTGACCATGCAAGGTGTGTCATGCTCATGTAGTTTTAGTATTTTAGCTATCCCCAATGCACCTGCAATTTGTGCAGACACGAGCCTAGGATCACCGGTCATCTGGTTAATTATTACAATTATGGACAAATTACAGAGCTCACTGCTATAGGATCTTCCATAAACCCTTTCAGCCAAAGCTGCCAAGGCCAGATTCCATACACAACTCTTCACGACTTCCAAAGGGTGATGAGTGTGAGGTGAGGGATCTCAGCCATGGAGCCTTGCTCAGCCATGGCCCACATATGTTACTCATCATCAAAGCCAAGGTTTTTAGCATTTCTCCTTGTGGCTGTAATAAGGAGGAAACACCCAGGAGGACAGGAGATTGTAGCAAGTTGGGCATCAGTCTCTTCTCCAGCCTCAAGTTGTGCCAGGGGAGATTTAGATTGGATATTAGAAAAAATTTATTCACAGAAAAGTTGGTTAAGCATTGAACAGGCTTCCCTGGGAAGTAGTTGAGTCATTATACTTGGAAATAATTAAAATATATATAAATTGGTATAAAATAACATGTCATAAATATATGATACTTGGGGACATGGTTTTCTGGTGGACTTGGCAGTACTGGGTTACCTGTTGGACTCAATGATCTTAGAGGTCTTTTCCAACCTAAACAATTCTATGAATCTGTTATTCTAAGACATAAAAATGCTGTATGGGAGTGTGTCCCACAGCCCAGCAGCTAGAGGCGAGAGAGGTGTGAATGGCTTGTAGACTGGTGGCCCATTCTAACATCCATAAGAAGAAGCTACTCCTGAGCCTCTGAGAAGCCTGTTTCACCCTTGTGCTGGCCACAGCAGATGCCTGTCTTCCATATTGCATGAGTGGGTGAGGTGGCTGCAGCCCTCGTGCCGCAGTCTGCCCAAGGAGGCAGTCAGCCCTGCTCCCCAGGGCAGCAGCTGCAGCTGAGGCCAGGTGAGTCATGGGCTTGACTCACAGCGACCTTTTTGCTACAATTACAGGTTTCAGGATGGAGTTGAGGCTCTTCCCTGGTCAGCCAGGCTTTGCAGACACCAAGCCAGACTTGTGCTAGGCACCTGTGTTTAGAAGGACGGGAGGAGGCTTGCCCTCTGGAGACAGCAGCCTCTCCTCACAGCAGCGCAGCCTGAGTGAGTTATGGTTTCTCATGCCGTGTCCTGCAAAGTTGTCAGGCTCCTGGCATGTGTGTGACTCTCTGTATATCTCAGAGAGCCAACTTACAAACAGATTCTGAGGGCTTTTATGCTAATAAATGCTAAATAAATTTTAGCTGCTGTTTTCAATTTTCAAAGCCTGCTTTGTCAGTGAAAACCCGCATCCTCCGCACCATGGCATGGCAAACTCTGCTGACGGTTTTTCCACCAGCAGTTACAACACATCACATTAGGTGGTCCTATCTCGGGAGAGGAGACAGCTGATGGATGGGGAGGGGAAACTGATATAGCCTAACCATGAGGTCTCACTGCCTGCCTGGGAAATAAAGGACACCAAAATATAACTGCGTGGGAAGGACTTCTAAGAAGAATTTGTCCCAAACCATTTCTGGAAACTGATGATAACATTATTTACTCAAATGCAGGAAGCTTGAGATTGCAACGAATGATGAAAGGGTGAGGGGGAGAAATATGTACTTTCCCCTGCCCCGTCCCAAAAGATAGAAGTAAAATCCCCACCAGCAAACCCCTGGTTGTTAGGCTGTGCAGTCAGAAGCTGATATATCCTTCTGTGTTTGTGCATGTGCACATCTCACACCCACACACTTCTGCCCATCCTCCTTTGGACCCTAATGCCAGGGGCCCTTTCCAAAGCCAGGCACAGTATCCCACAGAGAGGAGTCCAGCTGTTGGGATCTTTCCCAGAAAGCAAACACTGCTGCATTGAAGCTTTTCTGGCTTTTCAGTAGTTAATCTGGGATACCCAGAAACCCTCTCCAATGAGAAGAGATGGGAAGCAAGGGGATGTGCTTAAAAGCTTTTGTATTTATTTATTTATATGTTTGTGTTCATGTTTATGTAAATTTTGCATAAATCTAGACTGAACTTCGGGAGACTGATCTCTCAAATACAGAATCCAGCTGTTTGAAATCACGAGGAATGTACATTCCCACCAACAGTGTAAAGCCAAAATATAAAAAGGCAAATAGCTCAGCTAGCCAAAAGAGGGGCAGAGGAGAGAATATCTCTCACAGAACAGCATCCTATCCCCTTGTGTATTTATTTCTCTATTGCTGCTGCTTACTCTGGGGGGTGGGGAGAAGGGGGGGAGAAGGGGGGAATAGATTCTGGTTGTTTTGGAATCTACTGCAAGATGAAGCATCTGTCAGCATCTACTCAAAGAGATTCCAAGCCATGGGCTCTGCTATGCTCAAAGCCAGTGAAAGCAGCACAGTCCCCAGGTATTTTACTATGCTGACAGACTGACTGATCTGGATTCAGCAGCATTTATTTTATTTCAGCAGTGCCAATCACCCCAGCCACTGTGAATCTGCTGGTAAACCAAAGAGCCCCTCCTCATCACATTCCATGGCTCAGTGCACCCATAGAATCACAGACCCTTCTGCCAGCATCAGGCCACATCCTCAGGACAAGCTCCTCATTGTGTGTTCTGTAAAATTTAGTAGCAATGTCAGCACAGGCACACATCTTGTCTGTACATACAGGTATGATGGGGCACTCCAGTGAGAGCTGCAGTACTGGTGACCTCTGAGGTTCAGGCTGCCACTCACTGACTTCAAGGTAAGTTATATCTGTTCCTTAGGCACAGAAATGTACATTACATCTCTGCAGAATACATTAAAGCACCTGCTACAGAGATCAGCCCTCCTTTCCCAACTACAGGGAACAATAGGGAGAGAAGTTAGCCTTCTGAACATTCTTTCAAGCCCTAAATAAATTGTCAGGCCTTCAACATTATTTCTGTCAAATCTGTGATTATTATTATTACAATCAAGATTATAATAATGGTTTTGACAATCTGCTTTGACACCTAAATGTGGAATTTGGAGTATAATGCAAAAATGTCCATTTGAGTGGGAAAAACCAAGGTATCTTTGGGGCATGCATGTACTTAGCCTTGCACCCCAAATGAGCTATGCAGTACATAGATTAACAGGTCTCCATTTTTATAAATAATCATTTGCACACGTGCAAAAATGCACTGGCAGAAAGGAATAACCAAGGGTGAAGCCAGCAATTCAGAGGTTAATTACTATCATTAAGAAAAATATCCCACTTCAGCCACATCAACTTTAAAGCTAGTTGGAAGTGGCCCTCTAAGAGGTGGAAGCAGCCATAAATAGAAGCTGTTCAATCTGTGATATAATAAGTGTGATGTGATACAGAGTCTGTTATAAAATTTCATTGTAAAAATGCCTTGCCAAACAAGAGAAGGGGCAAATCAGTTCAGTGAACTCCAAGGGCCCCTAAACCCAGATGGATCTCTCACTGATGCCCAAGGTATTTTATAACCCTGGTCTGACACTGCTTCAGGACTGTGATAAGTACTGTGACCCAATTTTCACCAGCACTTCACAAGTAACAGGGGAGCCCTGATTCCTGCAACATTGGGACCCTGACTTTACCACTACAAACCCTCTGCAGCCTGGGGGTGGATACTGTCTGCTAACCCAGTTTTCCCTCCTCCTGTTTTCCAGACAGGAGCTCAAAAGGAGCAGTGCTCCCCAAAACCTCCCCTGATGGCTCCACATCCTTTCAGCCACCAACAGCATTTTTCCTAGTCCTCAAGATGGTCTTTGCTAGTCCTTGTTACTTGAGTAGTTGTGGCTGTGCAGAGAGAGGTAAGGATAGCACTTGTGGGTGGATACCCCTTAAGGCATAAAGTGAACACTTCAGCTGAGCACACGAGATTTCTTCCAGCTGACTGATGCATTTCAATGTCGAAAATCATGTATTAGTGTTTAGATGACAGCTTTTCTTACATTTACTATGCCTGTGTTACAATGATACCTCTCCAGAGCCCACCGGTAACTGAGTGCTGGTAATTAAAATGATTCAGATCATCCTTGTTTATGCCTTTTCCCACTGAAACTGCCTTGATGACACTTCCCTTAAATGCTTCTGCAGCACCTGCCACTGCAGAGAATCACTAAGGAAAGAATTACAGCCATGATTAAGTTTCAGCTTTCAGAAAAGGAAATGCTTGAACTAAAACCCATCACCTGTTTTGATACAAATTGAAAACATTGGTTTTCTTCAGTAAGTCAAAGCTTCAAACACCGTACCCTAAATTCAAGCAGATGTTCTTTAGTCACAGCTATCTGCTATTACTTTTTCCTCAGCTCAGCAACAGAGCAGTTAGCAGAAGTCATGTGAAAGGGGCTGACATTAAACAGAGAATGTCGTTAATGTTACAGTTCCAAAGAAAAGGGAGATTTCTTTTATATTCGTTCATGGCTGTGGTTGATAATTGCTTCCTGTCTTACACCTACACAAAATTCATGAATATAATTACAGCAGCACAGTGCTGAATTCAATCAGAAGGGAGTATTGATTTGTCTATAAATCAAAAGCCATCTTGCTCCAGTTCTATTTACAAGGTAAAAAAAAGACCTTTCTAAAAAAGCTGCAAACCAAGGAAGGGTAATATATTGCAGAAAACCTCACTTGTAGATTATAGGGCCAGAAGGGAATATGATAATCTAAATATGTCTACATATGCAAACCACAGATTTCCCAAATTAATTAAGCTTTTCTCTACAATGTATTTTTTGAAGAAAAAACATCCACTTATTTTGGTAGATTTTCAAGTGCTTAACTTCATTTATATGCACATAAATTATTTCCATCTTCTGTGCAGCAGAGCCTGCTGCCTGGAACTGGAGCAGGTGCTTCTGTTCTTGAGGTGCACATCCAGGTGACTCACTGGCAAAAGAGGGATGCCAGCTAGCACTAGGGGCTGCTAGCAGGAGTGGGGAGAAACAGCTGTAATTTTTTAGCTCACTCACTTTCTTCCCCTTCTAGAGCCTCATCATGACTGGGAGACATATAATGAACTTTGCAGTAAAGGGGAATGAGAATGAAGGGATGTTTCTTTTCTTGATAGACAAAACAAGACTACATCAGTCCCTCTGGTAAACATCCATCACCAAGAATTCAGCTCAAATTAACTGTCTTGGGAACACTTGCAAGTTCCTGCCTTCACCTGGGGCTACTAGCAATTAAACCCTGTTGCTGTCAGCTGAGAAAGAATCGATCAGAACCGATGGCTGCATAGTTCTGCATGGATGGTTCTTTCTAGTGAGCCACCCAAACAATATTAAAATTGATTTTGTGAAGCATTCTTGGATGTTTTAATAAATGTATACTAACAGTCTATTTATGAGGCTACAGCGTAGAAGGATTAAAGCCTGATCAATTGTGACGTGCCTTCATTTTTAAATAGGAGCCTGTTTGAAGAGACACAATCTATGCCGACTATAATTACATATATTAAGTTATGCCACAGTCTGTTCTGCCATTGACTATGTAAGACTAAAAACATTGCTAGGAAATGGCTAACTAATTAATCAAATTGGCTCATTTCCAACAGCTTTCATTTTATCAATTTTACCTCAGATCTACTTTTATAGAAACAGTCAACCAAGGAGGAAAAGCTACTGCAATGGAAAGTGCTTCAAGAAATCACTATAAAGAGTCCAGTTTTTTCCACTGCTCTAACGAGTATGATTCAGAAATTTGAAAAAATGAAGTGTTAATATCTTATTTCTAAGTATCGAGGAATGAGGATGGATGAGGTGCACTGCTAAAGCACACCCTATACATGAATATATACAGCACCTACCCTGTTTGCCAAGTGCCATAGATAAAAACAGAGTATGAAATACCCTAAGTGCTAAGACATAGGAAGCTGCATTGTGTTAAGCACTTGTGTCACTGAGTTTGTAGAAGATACCTGAAGAGTAGCTATTGCTGCTTAACTAAGGACTTAAAGCTATGGAAAAATGTTGTGGGATTTTCCTTGAAGTTTCATTTAGTAAGGCTCCTGACAGAGTCTCAAAGACATTATTGGTGTACTCCTGTGCCTAGCAAGCAAATGACCAGCTCTGTGGGGCACTTCAAAGCCTAAGGTTAAGAGCAAATTCTCACTCACAACCTAGAAGAAGAGTTTAACCTCTCAAAATGGCATCTTGAGCAGACACCCTGTAGCTGCCAGAGAGGATGATTAAAGGCAAGGGATGGCTCCTGCAGCTTTCTCAGGTGTAGCCCCTCATGAGGCACTGAGCCACAGCAACACCTCCCTTCTGAAGATGGACATGTTGTACCCTGGGGTATGGAGGGCCACGTCTTCATTTTCTCTGTACACAGAGAGCACAGTAAGCAGTCTTGTTGAACCCACGTTGATTTAAAGAATGTTAGAAACATAAAGGGGATGATAATGTAATAAAATCAGCAGTTTTTCAAAAAGGTTATTATCACTGTTCCTACAGCATATTTTGTCTGTTAATAAAGGAATGTCTAAGGAAATTAAATGTATGACCAAACCGCTGATAAAAAACACCCACTGCCTCAGAGAGCAATGTCAAAAGATGTGGCAACCCCTAGCTTTTGGCCTTGGATCTAGAATACTCACAGAGAGACCCTGGGGAAAACATGCCTTCCCACCCCTTCCTGTGAAGCAAGAGTTTTGGGCAGATGGGTCTGGGAAGGTGACGAGGCAAGGTGGAAACTAAACTAGGAAATTACTTGACTCTGTAAAGTGAAAATCACTGTATATAGAATATAAAGAAGTCATTGCAAACACAGTCACAGATACCTTTTAGAAAGATTTGATTTTTCTCCCACTGATTCCAAGAGGATTCAGACAGTGAGCCTACCAAGGTGCTCTGGAAACTCTCTCAATAGCATATGTGCATATTGACTTGTTTACCAGTTTGAGAAATTGGACCCTGACTGTTCACAGCATGACAGCTTAGGTTGCAAGAAGGTGACACTCTCTTCTGTGTACAGAATTAGTTAATCCCCATCTGCTAGTGTGCCTACAATTCTAGTCATCTCCTGAAAAGAGACCAAAAGCCAGGCAGATAATTAAAACACAAGATGTTTTAAAATGCTAAATTTTTCACTCAGGCAAGCAGCTGAAATAATTTTTGCCATTTTGTCTCCTTTTGTCTTCTCTTCCCCAGACATTTGGTGAATTTGTTTTCTGACAGGGATATTCACTAGGCATTCATGTTCTATGGAACCCTTACAGAATATCTATAAAAAGCAGATCCCAATTATTCCACCACCAATGTTGGCATATGCAGCCTACACCTTGCCAGTCAGGAGTCGCTGCACGTCACACACACTCACTGAGGAAGCAGAACACAGCTGAGAAGGGATAAAGAGAAATATCACCAATGTGAATGGGTACAAAAAGTTTTCAACGAAGACCGATATATTGCATAATTTGAAGATGCCCATTTGGCCAGGTGACATCATAAACCTAATCGGCAAGCAGGATCTCCAATGAATACTTACTTGGGGAAATCCCTGGGATGAACATGAGAAAAGCCATCACAGGCCAGACTGTCCAGCCAGACCAGGGCCCAAGAGCACACAGCCCTTCTCCCCAGGTGCTCCAGGGAGCAGCACCAGCCACTGTGACACGAGCGCACGAGAAGCCTCAGTGGCCGCAGCACAGGATCATACTGGTACAGCAGGGCAGGCCAAGGGCCAGAGCTGGCTTGAGTCCAGCTGCCAGGGACATGTCACCACTGGCACACATCCATGCAGGCACTCCGCTGAGGACCTTGATTTTAGGCACATTTAAGATCACTTAGCATTTTATCAAGGGTTTTTTAAAATTGCATTTTCCAGCTGGAGATCCTGAAGTGATTCTGGGATGGTTCCTGTCAATTTACCTGACTATGGCCTAATTATTTCAGAAAGTGTTCCCAGCAACATTACAAAGAGGGAACTTTATTCTTTGAGCACTTAACACATGGCTAAATTTGACTAAAGCCCCTTCTGAACTCCACAGCCCTTAAAGGCCTTGGAATTTGAAACATCATACCAACTAATTCCTTAATATCTATGGCCCAGTTTGAAGTAATTAATGTAGTTTCACCTTCATTTATTCAAATTAGAGTTCACACTGAGTACAGGCTACGTAAAACACAAGAGACTTACAAAGATCAACTGGCTTATGAATGATCCCTGGACAATAAATTTTTGTTCAGATGCTTACTGAATTTCACATGTATGCCACCTAATAAATTCAATAATGTCAGAAATTTCATCTCCGTGGTAAAAGTGTCCTGACATAAGGACTGTTCATGGTCCCAAATGCATCCATTTGTTCACAAAAGAAATCTCCAGTTACAGCCTCCCTTAGAAGCTGTCCTCCAGCACAGGAGAATTAAAATCCCTTCATTTCCTAGTGAGAAGGTTTTGTGACAAGGAAATCTGGAAAGAAAAGAAAAAGCTCTCATATTCTTTTTTGTTGCTGTTGTTGCTTGCAAAGTCTAATAGTTACTATATAGTAACAACCATATGAGCATTGAGAAATGAAAACACTGTTCTTTTGTCTCTCTTTTTTTACCAGGCTGCTTTCCCATGTGAGATTGATGTATGCAGAGCAATCACAGTGTCCACAGGAGACCGGGTACATGATTGAGGATATCAGGGTGAATGAATGGGAGCAGTCACCTGTGTCACTGATAGTCCTGCTTTAAGCAAAACATCCCAAAATATGACCCCAGGCTTGACTCCCATTGCATCAAAGGCAAAGTCCTTTACTTCTCTCTGCCTCAGCCTTCCTGCCACTCTGGGCCTCACAACACAATGATCAAATTTGATTATTTCTGTTCATCAAAGGACTGGAGCACGTCTCTTACGAGGACAGGCTGAGTTGTGGCTGTTCAGCCTGGAGAAAAGGAGGTTTTGAGGAGATGTTATTGCACTTTCCATAACCTGAAGGGTGCTACAAGAGAGTTGAAGAGGGACCTTTTTGCAGGGACCTGTAATGAGAGAGGACGAGGGATGGCCTTAAACTGAAGGTGGGCAGGTTTAGATTAGCCATTAGGATGAAACTCTTTGCTGTGATGATAGTGAGGCACCAGAAGCAGTTGCCCAGAGCCGCTGTGTGTGCCCCATCCCTGGAAGTGTTTGTTCAAGGCCAGGTTGGATGGGACTTTGAGCAACCTGGTCTAGTAGAAAGTGTCCCTGTCTATGGCAGAGGGGATGGAACTTAAGGTCTTTAAGGTCCCTTACAACACAAACCACTCTGTGATGATTCAATGAGTATCATTAAGGTCCACCCTTCAAATGGACTCATCAGGACTGTCCTCATGAGAGCAGGACAAGGCCCTTTGTTCATGCACTCTTTCAACACCTAACTACCCAGCGAGGAGCCATCTGAAGCAAGCGGCTGGGAGGGGTTATTCTCCAAATCTGTGGGGACTTGATTCAGAGGAATCCTCCTCCCTTACCTGCCCCTTACATCTCTTCCTCACACACAGTCACAGGGATCTGATCCCCCATGGGCCCTTCCCTCTCTGGAGAGCTTCAAAATGGAGATGGAGGCAGGCAAGGAAAGCAGCTCTCACAAGATCCTGGCTGTACTGCTGCAATCTGCAGGAAGCTCCACAGAGCTGTGGAAGCAGAGTGGGAATCAGAAGGTTCCTTGCCTAAAAGACAGGCAACACAGGGTGCTGTGAGACTGAGGATAACACACAGGAGGGAGCATGGGGAGAGAATACAGATGGGTTTTGTGAAGCTGTCCTCTGCTATTTAACAACCTCTGCTAAACACTCTGTGCTTAAAATGTCCTTAAACTGGAAACTGTCTACCAAATGTAGCCTGAGGGCAGCTCTCCAGTTTGCCTTGTAACACTAATCTGCTATCAAGACAAGGAAAACATATAAAACAGGTTTCACAATTAGGCAGGTAACAGCTCCCCCAGCCCCTTGTTCAAGTGGGAAAATGAAATAAGAGGCACTGGTGGGCCCAGGCAGACGCTCCAGGCTGGACTGGGTTTCCCTCTGGGGCAGGGCTTGTGCCCAACAGCGGCTCTGCCACAGGAGAAGGGCACATCCTGGCCTCCTGACCCACGAGGGGTGAGCCTCCAGGGCAGCCAGGTTTCAGCATTCAGACATGTGAGCAGGAGCACAAAGAAGCCATTTATGCTGCTGCAATTGCAACATTAGATTTCAGTTTTATTCCCAAACATGAGCTGAACTCTCAGTCATAGACGAGCTTTTTAATCAGCCCTGGCAGAGATGAAAAGCCCGAGAAAGAGAGGCAGTGTCTGTGCAAGAACAGCTCATTTACATTAAATAATTATCCTGGAGGAAAGAAACAGCAAGGGACTTAATTTTTTTAATTATAAGGAAATAATTGCAGTCTGAAGGAGCATATAGTGTCCTAGCTTTCCCTGCAAGTTACCTATTTGCTGTAAAACCTAAACAGTAGGTCTGAGAGGTAAGAAATATCTGTTTGTTATTATTTTGAAAACAGTGTATTGTATGAGAAGAAAGGGAAATACTTCTGCATCCCCAAAAGGCTGCTGTTTTATAATGTCTCCTCTGCACAGCAGGATAGAAAATCAGTATCACAAACATAAATGCTAAAAATACAAGAGCTGACACTGAAACACATTCTGTAATCTGTTAGGAATGACTCTGTCAATGGATGTCTGTGTGTGTGTGTGTATGAGAGAGCAATGCCGTGCTCTCATACAGGGGTGTCTGACTGCTGCACAAACTCTTGTGCAACCTGCTACGTGCTTCCTCTTCTTCAATACTGCTTATTTAGGAACAAAGAGGAAGGATTCAACTGCAGTATTTCCCCATAAAAATTACTTTTGAGATGAGATGAATAATAATAATAGTATCAAGTCTTGGTCTTATTGCCAGGAATTTATGATAGGAGCTGCAGTCTCTTCTGGTCTTTTTGGATTACTTCCCTGGATGGAGCTGAAGTCCTGAGCCTCCTGGCACACAGCTCAAGAACACCATTTTTTGGAACATGAGCATTCCACTGCAGGCTCTATTGCTCTCATTGAGGAAAGTGCCAAAATCTGTGAGATCCTGCCTGTCCCTCCTGCAGGATCAGGGCAGCGCTCAGCGCTTCACAGCAGCTCCTCAGCACGGGGCAGTGAGCACACCTTAGCTGCACACGGGGAGCTCAGGGGCCAGCCTGGGGGAGGACCAGCAGTGCATTCAGTACCAACGGGAAGGTGGCAGGGGAGAGGGAGCTCCTGTGCTCCCTGCTGACCTGAGCAGTCACTCTGCAGCACATCCCTGGCCATGCCATGTGCCTCAGGGCCACAAACAGGGACCTACAGGCTCAGCGACCTGCAGCACCTCAGGGCGCCCTGCTCTCCCAAGCCTCTCTCCTGCCTGGGCTGTAAAAGTTAGAGCTGTGCCAGATTTCTGCTCTGAAGGGGTCTGCCTCCTGCTTTTATCCACTTACTACGCTTTCTCATCCTTGGCTAAAGACCTGCTTGGTAAATGTACCTCTAGCAATGGTGGCAGCTTGAAAGTTGAAAAATATTATTTCACTTTGAAAAGGGAGAGAAGAGCAGTCATAGGGGAGGCCAGCAGGAGAGAGGCTGGAGAGAGCAGGCATGGCAAGGGTCACTGGTGGGATAGGGCAAGGAAGGACTCCCAGAGCCAGGACGATGGGCAAACAAACAAGGCTGGACTTCCCCCTGAGGACACATGGCAGCTGCTGCTTTGCACCTTAGCTTTGCTCCATCACCAACACCAGCTGATGGCACGGCTTATCAACTCACATGGCCTGACATGAATTTCACACTGGTAAAAAATCGGAAATATTGATTTCTCTCTGTAAGTGAGAGCAGGCTGTGAGCTGACTGCTGGATACCATCTTCCTGTGATGATCAAAATGATTGCTGCTGAGATCACAGCAAATGTAATGATTGCAGAGCTTTTGTGTTGCATATGATTGCATAAAAATATATAGAAAAATAACAATCTATACGATTAGAGAATAAAATTTACTACATTAATTCCTTCAGATGCCAATTCTAAAATTTTCTTGCTGTCTTAAATTCCCAGAAAATCTCCTTTTCAGGCCCTGCAAGCTACTATGTTAGAAAATGTAAAGGCTTACAATAGCAGATATAGAAATCAGGCTGTAGTGCTCATCTATACAAATGTCACTGGAATGTGACCATCAGGAACTCTGATTTGCATTTACAGCTCTAGAAAATGGATTTGGTGTCATGCACTGTGTCAAGCACCCAAGACAGCATAGCAAAAGTTAATGTGCATGATACATTAAGCTAATGGGATTCAGTCAAGGGTGAATATGTCTCTTTGGGCTAAGAAAGCATCAAGTCTGCTCACATCTTCTGAATGCTCTGCAGCCTGCTGAGTGCTTCTGCCATGGGCATGAATGTGAAACCAGAGCAGGAGAGGAAAAGACCCAGGGTGTATATGAGAGAACAGGGATGAAAAGATGTCAAGGAACACTACAAAACACTGATTCTCTTCAGCTGGAAAAAAAAATAAACCCCAAAAGTTTTGTTCATATACCTATTTTGAACCAAATCCAGCTTTGAAAGGCTCACCACTGCCTCGGAAAAATATGCTCAAAATGGCCCTGTTTACAGTGAGGAGAATTTAAAACAGCAAACTCTTTTTGATAAACATGGGTGAAAAAATACTTCCCTCTGCTCCTTTAGACAGATAACTTCCTCCCACCTCTACCATGCCATGAAAATTAATAGGGAAGTAAGTTCAAATAAAATACTTAAATCTGAAGAGTAAAGATAAATACTATTGATTAAAAGGCTTATATTTTAACCTCAATTTGTACTATTTCTACAGATTAATAGAAACAGCACCACCAACACCACCACCTCTCCAACCCTTAGCCAAGGCTTCAAACAGGCCCTTCCTTAGCTTTGTCCTCTTCCTATGAGGAAGCAAAAGAGAATTTAGCTTTAGTTACAGGCAGCAGATGAGGCAGGTTCCCAAACACACAGAACAGTCCAGAACACAGCCAAGAGTTTCTCCTGCAAACCATCTGCTTGCAAAGACTGAATCAGCACTTGTCTTCAAACATCTACACATCATTTTTTCGATCAGCTCTCAACACTAGAGCTTCTCAGCTGTTTTATATGTTAATATAGAAATATGTTTCCTCTGTGGCTTGGCTTAAAACTTTCTTTTATGGCAATGCATTTTATTTCAAGACTTCAGAATTTTCTATTATTCTCAAAGAAATCGAATTTGAAAAGCTGAGGAAATTCTTCTTCATAAAGTGTGAGATAAACCATGGGTAAAACTCCCAGCAGAGAATATTCATCTAAATGAAGCCCTCTCTATGTCTGTGTTTGTATGCAGGTGTCCAAGCTCACTGTGTCTCCAGCTCCTTGCATCCAAATTCTTCCTTCTGGGTATCTCCTGTTTGTCTTGCCCATGTCCCACCAGCCCACCCAGATGTGCCTCTGCTTTCCCCTCTTTGGCTGCCAGCCTGACCTCAGGCACTACATTTACCTCTCCTGTGCCATCCTGCCTGGTGGAGCCTTTCAGGAAAGGTTTTGTCACACAGTGCCATGACAAAGACTTGTAGGATACACAGGACAGGAGAGTCTTCTCAGGCACACCAGGTTCACTTTTGCATGAGACCCACAAATACTCAGCACTATGAAAACCATGCAGTATTTTCCAGTGGACAGAGATATTTAGTGGGCAGTGTTTTCCTGAGTGCCAAAAGGCCAGAATATATTAAAATATGATAATAACTCTAAGCTAAACACAAACTGGTCATTGGTCTGCAATGTAGTTGTATATTTATATGCTTAAATATTGTTGTAAAATGGTTTTCAGAAAACTGGTTTTCTCTGGAAGATGTAACACACTATCAGTGACCTCTTCAAGAACTCAGGAAAAGCTTGAAAGAATGATAGATCTAGCTTTGTGATATAGCAGCCAAATTCTAGTCACATTTTAAGGGAAGATAGAGCTATCAGAACTGAGACAAGCTATGAAATATTCAAAATTCTTGGAGGATTTGAGCAGTAAAAGTTCCTTGTCAGCCGAAGATATTAAATCATAAAGGTCCAGATTATGTTGCACAAAGTCTTGCCCTGAAAGAAGATCCACAGAAATAAATTAAAGTAACAGGACTATTCAAAGGCTTCATTATTTTTTACCAGAAAGATGTCAAAATCTGGTCTCTAATAAAGTTGATTTCATTCCTTCCCCTTATTCCTGAGATTATTTGCAAAACTATAATCAATCACACAGGCTAGTATTTAATTAAAACCCCAGTACTGAGCTAATATGAATACTGGTCATGACCTGAATGGCATCAAAATCTGAAACAAGAGAAGAAATGAACTGTGGTGAATTAGACCATTTTCTAAACAAAACCTGGGCAGAAATGGTAATCCCCAGTGAAAGCTGGGTGCAGGACAAAGCACCCAGGCACGTTGGCAGGGCAGGCTAAGTTCTTGCCACTGGACTTGGTAAGCAGCTCTGCATTTGGAGGCAGGCTACCCATCAGCTTCCTTCAATCCTACAGAATCCCTGAACGAAATTCAGTCCTTATTACAGGTGGTCATGCACAAACAAAGCCCACTGAAAGACAGCGAGTAGCAGAAGATCTTTCCTGGAAACAAATAGCATCCTATTTTAGCGGCCCATTTTTGAGACCAATGCCTGATGGATGAGGAAATGAGCATGAGATAACATTTTCAAAATAGCCCGTGGTGACACTTTTGCCGCACGGGGTCCGTGGCATTGTGATGAGTAATGTCCGTCCTTATCAGGGCCATGGGCCGTGTGACTCATGCCCAGGAGCCACGCAGGGCCCGCTGCCAGCCGTGCCCGCCCCGCTCCACGGTGGCACCAGAGCTGTGCCCCCTCAGAGGGCTGAATCCTCACAGCACAGCTACTGCTGGTACCAGCACATAGCCCAGGGGGGCATTCTTGGGCTAGTTTAAACCCTCTTCCTCTGGAGACACATCAGCTCTTCCACGTTCCAGGATGGCCAAGCACGTCGTGCAGGCTGCTGCAGAGAGAGAGGTCACAGAGCAGAGGCCTGTGGAGAAGGGCAGCATGACTGGAAGGGTGGCTGCCATGCTCAGCAGGATTTTGTCGTCCTTGCACTGATAAAGTGCCTGAAAGGTCTGGCACCAAACCCAGCTGGCCCCATATGAAACGTGTCTTCATGGAAGGCAGAGTGGTGCCGAAGTACTCACAGCAGCCCACATTCCATGCCATGAATGGAGAGACAATAGTTCAAGATATGAGAAAAAAATCATGGCATCTTCTGGTTAGAAAGATATGATTCATGTTTTCACTGCCACAGTATATGTGTTCTTATTGTCAAAGTTTACAGTAGCAATAGCAAAATTTCTGGCATCAAAAAAATAGGTAGTTTACATCAAAATAGTTATTTATTTTCTTATTAATTTCTCTGGATAGATAATACACATCAGGAAAAATATCAACATCTTTTTTCTAAGAAAACCCAATTTTTCCTCACTCATTCCTAGCCTTTTCTTGTCCCATTTCCCTCCCATTCCCTATCCTCACAATAAAAAATTAATGTGGAGAGTAAGGAAAATCAGGTAATATATATAAATAGATAGAGAACTGCTCAGACCCTTTCTCAGCCCAGTCAGGATTTTGGACTAGGGTGGAGGGGGATAGAAGCAGCTCAGTCCAGGTTACTTGTGTCACATTATGCTCAGGAATTATTATTTCTTACTTGAAAACAGCTATGAGGTAAAAGGAATTTCAGGGTATACCCAGAGCCTTTACAACCATATACTGTTCTTCATGAATCATTTCCTCTGAAGTTAAGGAGATGAGGTACACAATCGTATCATTGCACACGCTTGTATAAAAGGTACAAAAGGCCTTTTCTTTTAAAGTTAATAGCAGGAGAATGAAATAATCTCTTCTTTTTTTACAAGAGAATAGTTTCATTGTTCTGCCCACACACTTTATTTGTTGATCTGACATCTGTAATAGTGAAGTGGAAGAGGAAAGGGAAGCGGATGAGAGAAATAAGTGAATTAAAATATTTGGAGTAAGCTTTTGGAGAACACTACGACTATGCTTGAATAAACTTGACGTGATCTAAGTAATAGCACAAATAATCAAACACTGAAGGAAAAAGTCCACTCTGATCTAGTTGCAAACATTGACCTCTCTCATACCATCACTCCTTTCTAGAGTGTTATTCTATTTTGCTTCTAAGGCTGTTCCCCAAAGACCTAATTCCCCTTTGTGCATAGACAAAATTTCCACTGCTGCCTCTGAGAGTTGTATTTTACTATGATGTGTTTGTTTCTGACAGCAGCTCCTTGTGCTGAGTTAACTCTTTCAACTTAAATTTGGTTCCTTGGTTTCAGATGCCCCATGGGGGTCACACCATACTGCTGTGCAAGGTGCTGGAAATATCAATTCCTTGGCAGGGCTAGGGAGTCTTGTCCTTAGCTCCAACCCAGAGTCCAGGTGAGGGACAGCCCCGTGGCCTTGCAAGTGTGAACCAAAACGTGGGTGGAGAGAGCCTTTATGTCTCACTGCTGCCACAGAACACCAATGCTAGCACCTCCAAACCACCACAGGCAGGGCCTGAGCACCCTCCTTCAGGGGATAACTCACACAGAACGGGGCTGTCTGGAGGGCTAGCAGCCACCTGACTTGGTGGCCCTACTCCTCTCACCAGGCAGTAGAATTTGTGCTGGAGAGGAGAAGGAGACTGAACTGCACAGAAAAACACATACCCCAAGATTTGCAAAGTTCTGCTGATGAGGGCAGCAGCCCTTACATTCCTTCCTTGTGCCAGGGACTTGCTGCTGAACCAACAAGACAGGACCTTGAATAGCAAGTTAGAAGAATTTGGCACTGTGCAAGGAAGCCCCTCAAATTTTGTCAGTATTCCTCAGCAATGTCTCTGCTTGTTAAATATTTTCTGGGCGTAATGGGAGGGATAGGTTAATTACCACGTACATTTTTGTGTGGACCAGCTGCCTACTCTGTCTGCTGTCAGAAATGAAAAGTCCTCTGGGAATCCCTCTGAAAAAACACATTTTGTCTTCTAGGAATAGAATGGCTTTCTTTTAATATCCTCTTCAACTGTAACTCATTTAGCTTATAAATCTTGACAACAGATTCTGGCCACTGATGTTCTGTTTTCTTATCTTAAGCCCTTTTTTTTCCTCTCCTTCCTCCTTGGATACCTTATACTCTGTGTTTAATGTGAGACAGCTGTCTCTGCCAGCAGGAGTTCACATTCTGAAAATCACCAAGATTTATGCAACAGGTGTTCTATGAACCCACTGTAATAACATTTTCTTCATACAGTGAAACAATATACTGGGCTGGGATAAAAAATATAAATCAAAATAAAAGAAGAAAAGATTTGCTGGCTGGAAATAAGATTTGGCACAATTTCAGCTTAAGAGCTGAGTTTTTCTTTTTGTCTTACAGGAAATCTAAATAGCTTCCATATAAGTGGATGGGTGAAAATAGGCAGGTAGAATACAAGTAAAGGATTGACAACCATGGGACAAGGCTTAGTAGCAGGAGGATAATTGAGAGGAATCTTCTCTTAAATATATGCATCAGTTGCCCCAATGCCTCTTCTTTGTGTAGTCTGGGTACACTTACCAAGCACCAGAAGCAAGGTCACAGACCAATGCATTTCAGCCTCTTGCAACTGCCAGTCCCATAATATTTTTCCAGTCCGTGATATGTAGAGCCCTGCACAGAAACTTTTAAGTCTAGGGCTTTTGCTTTTGTCCTGTAGTCCCATTTTGAAGATCCTTCAGTTATCCACAGATCAGAGTTTAAAACCATTGCTTTAAAACCAAGTCCAACAAGCCTCATGGGTGATAGAAGCTCCTCACATCCCCAAAAAAGCTGAAAACAGCTACTAATGGTTTTAAAATATATGCTGTGTGTGTATATGCATATATATGTAGAATATCATTATATTTAGATATGTGATACACAATATAATAGCAAAAATGCCCCTGCCACCAGGCAGTTGCAGAGAGAGGAGCACTTTATGTGTTTTATTCAGTGCTGTAAAAAAGCATTCAAAATTTCATTCAGTATGTATGTAAGAGACAGAATGACACTTGGCACTCAAGCTTTCGAATGGATCAGATGAACAGTCCCTCAGGAGACAGAGTTATGAGCTCAGGAAATGCTTGAGCACTTATCTCTGGGCTTTCTTCTGACAATGTGTTGGGAAGGAGAAGGTGGGGACAGCAAGAAAAGCAACCATTTCACAGGGGAAATACACACATAAGTGGGTACTTCATACAGTACAGAAAACGACACTCGAGTTCTGGGAGTAAGATCCTGCTCTTCACACCTAAAACAAAGACAGATTTGATAGCTCAGAACCCTTTGACTTTCAGTCTGGGCACATCTACCTATCTCCTGCCTCTCCCCAAGGCCAATGCCAAGTGTTTGAATGGCCTTAATTCACACTCAGGAGGAAGACCATACACCCCTGAGAGAGAGCTGTGTGGTTCTAAAGACAGGTGGAGCATTTCACCCTGCTGTCCCTAAACAGGTTTATGACAAGAAACTTCAAGCAAAGAAAGACAATAAGCCAAAAAATAAAGTTGAAAAAAGCCCTCTCATTGGCTTACACACATGTGTGATCCAAACACTGATGATACAGAACAGAAAAGACAGTGCTGATCATGACCGTACACGTCTCCTCAATGCTAGTGACATATTTGAAATAAAAGTCTTGAATATTTTGTTTAAATCAGGGGATTCACTATCAAGTCATGTAAAGAAAAATGTGCCAAATAGACGCGACTAGGGCAAAAATGAAGGAAGGATTTTTGAAGTCCAG
The DNA here is from genome assembly GCF_901933205.1 of Camarhynchus parvulus. Taxonomy (NCBI): domain Eukaryota; kingdom Metazoa; phylum Chordata; class Aves; order Passeriformes; family Thraupidae; genus Camarhynchus; species Camarhynchus parvulus. Next base: position 33,705,093 of record NC_044586.1, on the reverse strand, counting down.
GCATTTCATGCTACTGTCTTTTGGATACCAATTGATGACAGTAGTGCCAAGAAACTGAGCAGAGTCCAACCTGGAAAAGCTCTGTGCAACTTCAAAATTATCTCATATCCCTTCCTCGATTACAGCTGAACAGTCAGTAAGACAAACCTGCTGCCTTTCAGTAGGCACAAAGGAAGCAAAAACCTCCAAGGGTCACTGTGTCCCTGAACAACAGTATCAATAAGCTCCTGAGGGAAATAAAAAGAGCCAGCCAAATGTTGACTGGGAGGATTTAAAACTCTGCTGAAACATGTGTTTCACATTCAAGCTTTTCCTGTGAATTAGCTAGCTGTTCTGAAGGTGCTGAAGATACATGAGAAAGACTTCGAGTACTAAATTGAATGGAGGGATTACATTTGTTAATACTGTTCCACAGTGCCCCGAATCCCTGAGGATGAACAATACCCACCTGCATATGTGACAATTACTGTTGTGATCTGGGATTGACAATTGGCAATTGCTGTGCCTCTTTGCTAATCGTGGTGCAGCCACCAGCACTAAAAGCATTCACCATTGCTCTTGTTATTCATTCACTTGGAAAGACTGCTGTTCTTATTTTTTAATTTGTTTTACATAACTGAATTAAGCTTTGACCTAAGAGTTATTTTACCATGTGGAACTCACATCAATGAGTAGTAGACCTTCAAGAGGATGCAATTTTCTGCATATTGGAGGGAAAAATATATAAGTCATTAAATATGTATATGTCCTTAAAGATACATGTAAATACTAAAAGAATTGTTGTGCTGGTAATGGTATTTGATAACCACTACCCCTAACAGCCTCTCCCCCACTCCAACCAAAAACCCTTTTACACCCAACAGAAAACCCTTTAAAAAGAGAACAGAACCCCACAACAAAGAAAATCAAACCTTTGGGCTGAGTTTACCCCCCTACAGATAAATCACAGGTGGTACTGTTAATTGGTATGGAGGCAGGAAGTATACAAATACAGTTAATATTTTTGCAAGAACCAAGAAGACTTTTTTGCTGTTGAAGATTGTCAGTAAATATCTTAAGGACAATTTGTCAATGTTAGAGTCTTTCTCACTGTTATCGCTACTTTCTTAGAATGACAGCAAATTTAATGCTTAATTTTAAGACTGTTTTTGGTTTCTAATGTATGTGTGAGGTGTTTTCTGTGACTTACCTGGCCAATGCTATTTGGAGAGCAAAGTAATCCATTTATTAGTTTCATTGCATCATTAAGACAACTATTGTGTTTCTGTGGTGATCAGAGGTGGCTATGGATTGCTTTCAGAGAAAATGATTGGGCCTTCAGATGTGTGAAATGCTGAGACTTCATGCTACCAGTGTCAGCCACAGCCAGCATGGTGGCAGCAAGACCAGCTCAGCTGCCCGAGTCACAGTGGCATCATTTACAGGAGGCCAGAGGTGGGTACCTCATTTTGTGCTTTCCATTCCTAAATAAAGCCTCCTTTCCCACTGTGGTCAGACTCTCTGGAGGCTGCCACAGGCAGGGTTGCAGTGCCAGCAGCCCATCACCCAGCCGAGACTGCCAGCAGCCACGCTCCCTCTGTGGCCATGCTGGCTCAGTGGGCACTGTCCCTGCAAGGGATGTGCTGCAGAAGATGCCCAGCCAAGCCCTGCTGCAGTGGGAAAGCCATAATGCACAAGCACAATTGTTTCCTGGCATCACCAGCTGACAAGGCAGCTAGGATCCCCAGGCAGGTTCAGCTCGTGTCATCCCATCAGTAGGAGTGCAGACCCTCAGCTGCCAGGGTCCTTCCCCTGCCTGAGAGCCCTCAAGGTCATGCTAAATGGAAGCTCTTTGGCCAAAGATGAGTTATTCCCGCAAGGAATGTATTCCTACACAGTGCAAGGGCAGCCAGAGGTGCCAGAGGTTCCCCTGCACTCAGTGGAGCAAGCACCATGCTTGGAAGCAGCTTGGCAGGAGGTCTGAGCCTCCCAGCCCTTGCACACCTCAGCCCAAGCCCTCCCCTTGCTGCCTTCTCTGCTTTCGGAGAGGGAGCACACCGTGTGTTATCCCCTTGTAGCTCATCTCCCTTTTAATTACATCTCCTGTCTTCAGCTAACAATTATTGCTGTAGGGCCATGGCCTTATGGTTGCAGTGAGTAAGGCCGAGCAGAAAGTCCTGTGTGGCTCCAGGATGATGTTCAGATGGCTACCCTGTCAGGGAAACAGCTGGGAATATTATTTGTAAGTGGCTCACCCAGGAACCACCACCAGCTGACATGCTCCCTTTCTACTTTTAGCCCCTCAAACCTCTGCCCTCTGACTGCACAAGCAGGGAGCTGTTGGCTCCAGTTTCTGCAGGAGCACTGCCACACCAGGGTGGGGATGGGATGGACATGCTTCCCTCTCAGATGTCTGACAGCCAAGAGGGACCAGGCACCTGCAGCAGGGACAGTTTAGGACTGGCCAGGATCTGTTCCACCAAATGTGTCTGGACCCCGATGAACACTGGAGAAAACTCAGCCCTGCTCTCTGCACCTGTCCTGGCACTGCCAGCCCCCATGTGCCAAGACAAAAGGGCAGGCTGGAAACCTCTAAAGGATCCAGTAAAGAAGGAGCCTGATTCACCACTGCAGCTCCAAATAGTCCTAATGGCAGCAATAGACAGCATGGGGGAAACAGGGCAGTGAAAATAAATAGCTCTACTCTGGAGGAAGTTCTGAACATTTTAGAGCTTGCAGCTGGGCAGCTCTTCTGGAAAATATTTTAATATAGAGAACTAAATGTTTTCCCTGGAAGTCTGCACTAAAACTGGATCTCTTGAGTGAGAGGATGCATCCTTTGGGCAGTAATTTGCTGATGCTATTTCAAAAGTCTTGAGGTGGATCATGTACAACTTCTCTCAGCATCTCAGTCACTCCATCTTTTATGCTCTGCATTGTGGGGGTGGGCTTGTTCCAAGTTTTTGCAGCTCATAACACAGCAGTACTACACTGGCTTCTCAATGTTAATACAAAGATAAAACCCTGCAGCAGAATCACTTCTGCACTAACATGGAGACTTCGTTCCAAGCGGTAATCAATCCAGCCTCAACCATTCTGTTTCATCAGGTCACTTCCCGTCTCCCTCTCCATAACAAAGTCATTTCAAACACAAGTCCATGTTTATAAGAGAGGAATGAGTGATAGGCTTCCCTCTGTCTTTTTGCCAGGTGATAATTGATTAGCCATCAGGCAGTCATGTATTTGAGTCCTTGCCATACTTCTGGAAGAAGCAAGATTTCTCACAGACATAGTAGATGATACCTACAGAGCATTTTGAGTAACTGAAGGTATTTGTGACTGGGAATGTGAAAGGATGATGGTAACTTGGCTGCAATGTTCAAGGGTCACTAAGGATCTGAAGGTCTTTTGCTTGGAGATCGTTGCCTCTCCAGGCTGCTCTTCCATGACTCACTCTACAAACCAACCTCATTGCCACAGCCAGGAGGAAATGATTCATAAATACTGACCTTTCCCCTTGCCACCCCTGCAAAATGAGGTCTGTGTATAAGCACTCCCAGAGCTGGAGCCATGGGAATTACAACTAGATAAACCATCCACTGACGGCAACATCACGCAACCACTTCCTTGCCCCTGTTAATGGTGGAGATGTTTGCTGTGAGCCAGGCACACTCAAAGGAGAACATAACAGGGACAAAACAGACAAATTAGGCAAGGAGAAGGTGACTCAGAACAGGGGAGGTTGAAAAAGAAGGGTCAGAGCTGGATGAAATCCCTCAGTCTCCTCTTTGCAGATATGTGAAGTCAGTGTCTCATAGAAAAATAGACATATTTAATAAAACTGATATCCTTCATGCCACACCCAGTCTATGAGATTCACAGTGCCAGGTCAGCAGTCATTAAAGAATAATATTGCTTTGTTATTATTTGCAACTTCCTCAGGACACAGGATGCCCAGCCTTGGCTTTGCAGCCTGTCATTGACCTGCTGCACAATCATGAAGTGATGAGGGGTTGGGACCCAAAGCACTCTAAGCTTAAGCTCCTGTCTCAGGAGTAGGTGCAGCAGACTGGAGGCAAATGCAAAAGGGAAGGATGGATACCTCTTTGTCTCCCCTGTGAACCATCCTCATGACCTAGGAGGTCCTGCCCACTTCTAGGCAGACCTCTCATTGAAACTTCCCAGTTTAAGCATCCCAGAATTTATTTCAGTCCAAATACAAAGACAGGCAAAAGGATCAAGACTTTTCATTTCTTTATCACACCATTTTGGGGTTCAACTCTGTTCAGCAGAGCATTATTCCAGGTCCTGCAGCATGCCTCATACATCCATCACCAGAAATGCCTAATTAAACTAGTAAGAATGTCACCAGGATCTGGCAAAAGAGACTTGCTCCTTGCTTTTAAGTCCATACTTCTGTGAGGAGTTGCAAAGGCAGATTAAGGACCTGCTCCTGCTCCCAGCACCCTGTGACAAATTTGGACTTCCACGTTTTTCCCCCCAGCAGCGGCAGTGTTTTTGCAAAGGAGGCAGCAGCTGTGAATCCACCCCAAGTGTGGGGTGCACAGGGTGCTGGCTGCCCAGGAGCAGCAGCTGCCTGGCAGAATATCCTCAGGCAGCCATGTGGGTGGGACAGGGCCACCTCCTCCCTGGTGTTCCTGGTGGCAAGCACACCCCTGCACAGCTTTCCTGCAGGCTGCATGGGACAGCGTGTCAGGGCTTGCAGGCAGACTCAGCAATAGCACAAATACAACTCTGGTTCCAAGGGCTGGCTCAGAGGCAGGGGGAGCACCAGAGGAGAAGACAGCTCAGTAATTATTTATGCTGTGCAGAGAAAAGAATTATTAGGCAGCCGTTGTCGAGCAGGCAGGGGTACTGACATAAACCAGGCTTCGTGGTTTAAGAGTTTGGGGAAGCAGTGACCAAGAGCAGCATTCCAGCCCCTTGGTGCCACGTAGGCCCATCTCTGCCAGTATGACAGAGGTTTGCCTTCCTCTCTGATGCTCTCAAAGCACATTCTCAACTGCAGCATCCTGCAGAGAAATGTAAATAAAGAGAAAGATAGCAAACTTTCATCATTACTGAGCAATACCTATTTTGTTGCCACTGACACATGTTGAATTCCCAGAGACAATTGGGAAACTGGAACTGTGTTGAAATGGCTGCTGAAGACTTGGACCTAAGCCAGTTGTCCCTTCAAGGGTGCACAACTGGGTGCATGTGCCAATGAAGCTCTTTCTTCATTATCTAAACAAGCACTGGAGCTTCTTCTGGGACCAACGGGACTCATTTCTCAGAAATCATCTTATCAGAGGGTGAATACTCAAATATCTGGTATCTTTCCTTTTGGGTGCCTATATCTCCTCCCAATACCTGAGTAGCTAAAGCAAACTATTACAAATGCAACTGATTTTTTTAAACATCTTTTTCATATCAAAATCTTCCCAAGAAGCTTTTGATATGAAAAACCTCAAACTTCCCATTTTGATCACAGATTTCCTAAAAAGGCAAGTCCTTCAGTGAAGTCAGTGACATTCTGACACCGATTTCAGCAGCGCCATAATTACACCTCTTGAGTTTTATTCTTTATTTTCCTGAACGCCCCATTCACTTCAGCTGTTCTAAATTTTTGGAACAGTTTAATCACTGCTGTTAGCATGGCAAAGGTGGCTGCAGCAGAAACATGTTCACCTGGGGCTGAAGGGATCTCCATGGGTGGTGCCCACCTGAGGAAAGCCAGGTCTGGTCTCCACTAAAGCTTCCACCAGGGTGTTTTGAAGTCTCCTAGAAAGACTCCCTCAGAAATGGCACTATCTGATTACAAGGCCAGGGAGGGGCAGGGAGAGGCCTTGGTGTCCCATATCCTGCAGACCTTTCTTGGAGCCGCTGTGTTTGAGGTCACTGCTTCTTGAGCCATTTCACTAATGTGTCCCTCCCACCAAAGGCCCGAGGCTCTCCCTGTGCCCCTGGGTGATGCTCAGGCTGAAGGGCAAATGTTAAAGTATGGTGTGTCCTTCCCCTGGGCCAGCCTGAGATCAGATTGCCAAGGAGGCCAGGCTGTAAGGCAGAGGAAGGAGGGTGAGTTATGCAGCCCCTCCACCATCCACTTTCCATCAACATGCCAGCAACAAACCCATCCTCTGCAGAGCAGCCTTGCAGGGTGCCAGGACACCAGAGAGGAGGAATCCTGATGTGTCTGTCAGGGACTCACCTCCTCTGTGGGCAGCTGGGCTCTGGCACCTGCTGTGAGCCCTCTGTGCGCCATCACACCCATGAGCAACCCTGGGGGTGTGGGCATTTCCACTCCTGTGCACGCCTCCATGCACACTGAAATACAGGGGTTAATTTCTCCAACAGAACAGACCCAAGGGCTTTGAAATCATCCAATATGAAAAATTCAAACATTTCCTATGTCCTGAGCTGCAAGATGTAGAAATATGACAGTTTGTCAAGGGTGGGCAGCTACTGAGCATCTCTGGCTGCTGAATAGCCTAATTTTTCCTCATTCCTAGCACCACACTTGCACGTGTTCTGTGAACATGAAGGAACTGAACACCCTGAGTAGGTTGTGTGCAAACCTGGCGGCTGGAGATCTCTTTGAAGCTGCTGACAAAATTAAGAGCAAGGTTTCTTGGAGAAGAGAGGGGAAGTATAAAAACTGAGTATTCCCCTTCAAAAAGCTGGTAAAGGATGTAAAGAGCTGGAGAAAAAGAGACAGCATTTATAAAAGCTGAGGATTTCATGGGTTGAAAGTGGGCAGTAATTAATATAGCTCACTGCAGTTCTGAGCTGTTTAGCCCACTGGCATTGTAGCATCTATAGCAACACTACTAAATAGACCAGCAGTAGCAAATTTAAGATACAGCTTTCCAGTGTCATGTAGACAACATCTGGGAGCTGAAAACAGCTGTATCCTGGTACACATCCTCCCCTTTGTGCACAGGAACAGGGGTGGCCCTCATGAGTGGCCCTAAATCTGGGCTAACCCTGCGAGCTCCAGAGAATGCTATTAGTGCTATCAGAAGTTAGGCACCTGCATAAGAATCACACTAAACAAGACCTGGCTTGCATTGCATCACAAACTGGGAATTCTGTGATATAAAAGCATTTTTCTTTTCCAAGTGGTACATACAAACCTTGCCACCCTGACCTCTCCCACGCTACAGGTCAGTGAGGTACTGGATTTTACAGCAGCTCTGTGGGGTCTGGGCTAGAGAAAGGCCACACACAGAGTACTGGCAGACCCATTAAGAGTATCACATAAATACCCTGTGCTCTCAGACCATTCCTGCCTTTCAGTGCCCCGTAACTCCTGCCTGCAGCCCAAGGGCAGCGGTGACAGCGGCAAAGGCAAACCAGCTTTCACCTTAATCAATCACATGTGGAAAGCAATGCTGGCAGCTGGGAGAGGGGGAGCACCATCCCATCTCCTTAAAGTCTGTGAATGCTTGTCAGTGACTGCAGCAAATGTGTGGTAATAAGGAGACCTTCCTGAAGGACACCAGTGCAGCAGTGCTGCTGTAGGGCTTTGCCGACCCCCGGGCCAGTTCGGTGCAGACCGTGACAGCGGAATTCAGAGCAAGCTCCAGCTACCCCAGAATTTCATTTTACAAGGGTAAATCTAATGGAGGATGGCTGCATAGAGACTGAGCAGAGGACGTGGCTGTGGCTGCTCCAGGGCTACCATAGCTTTAGGAGACATTAGCCTCATGAGCAAGGTGCACAGAGTGGGTGGGGCAGCAGCTGCCCTCATCGCGGGTCCCACTAAACGCTGCACGCTCAGAGATGAGGAAAAGAAAAAAGAGGCTGAAGAAAGACAAAGCATATCCAGATCTGAGCAAAAGTAAATTACTTCTCCCTAATTCAGCTTGATTTAAGGTTTCAACTTTAGGTGAAAAAAAATCCTTAAGTGAATATTCTGAAAATTAACTATTAAATCCACTTAGATTCAGTTAAATTAAAACATTAGGAAATCAAAGGCAGCAAAATGATGTTTGCAGCCATGACAGATTTGCAAATACATATAATCTTTACTTTTATGCAAGATTTGCATTGTGTTAGATCTCTGCCATTGCCCAGACAAAAATGAAATATTACATTAAAGTTACCTGCATAAGCATTCACCCTTCTGCACCGTGTTTCAGCACCAAAAGAGATTGCTGAGGATTTTCTACTCCCGGGAAAATTGACCGAGTTTTTTAGAATTTCCTTTGAGAAGAAAATACCCTTTGGTAGCTGAAATCAGAAGAATTAGGGAAAAACTAGGAAGACCCCAACCCTGTAAGTGAAGGTGCCACCAAGCAGGCATGCTACAGTCCCACCCCTGGGATGATTAGCACCCAGCCCACTGGGCTTGGGGACCTCTGTTCTCAAGGTATGTTTGCCTTACACCTTCAGCTCAGAGCATCAACTTCCCCCAGCCCAATTGGAGAAATGTCACTACAGCTGTTTCTGAGCTTATCAGCAGCAGAACTGCAGGGTTAAGGGTGTTCTGCAGAGCCCTGTGAAGCTTTCAGACCTCATCCAGCTGCTCATTGCAGTGTTAGAGCTCACAGCACCCTGGTGAGGAATGGCAGCACAGGGGAAGCTGCCAGCAAGCCAGTGGCATGACACAGCCCAGGGGGGCTAGCGAGTGCCTTCAGTGGCATTCATGACAAAGCTTGTTCTGTGGGGCAGAAGCCTTTGGAGCGAGTGTGGCCCAGGAAGACTTCTCTGATCAGATGTACCTAGCAGAAGGACAGAGGTGAGTCCAGAGCCCACCCATCTGGCTGCCCCAAGTCCCTCTGGGAGGCAGCTCCTGTCTGGGGAGCCCCTCCTCAGCCTCCCTCCCAGATGACTAAGGATGACAGTGAGGGTGGCAGGCAGCTGATTGCCCCATGGCTGCAGTTTCACAACTCTAGCCATCTGTGGGCCAGGACTGCAAGCTTCTTAAGCCCTCAGGAAAACAGACAGGAACACTTTCCAAATTGCTTGGGAGTGACTGTAGCAACTTCCCTGGGGCAGCAGAAGCTGAGTGCTCCTTTGCAGCTGCTGCTCCCAACTGCCTGGGCTAAATCTTCAGCACAGGAACAGGCCCACCTCTCATCCTCTTCCCACTTTTGCAAGCTACACTTTTCTCTAAATGAGGAGGAGGGTGGAGGGGGAAATGGCTAATTGTTCATAATTAGGAACAATTATAGGAAAATAATGGCCTATTTCTAGGACCATTTCATATGGACCATAAATACATAAGCATTGTGTTATGGTGTCTTACTGCCATCTCAGCCATCAGATACCCTCTCTCTTTGCACCCAACAACTCAGCTCGTGCCTGCAGAATCGTAGTGTTCACTTTGGGTTCTGCAGACACATAGGTCTGACCCTCCCTCTGACCAGAAAGAGGTCATCTAACCATCCCTCTGCATCTTCTTCAATTCTGGAAGGACAGGCAGTTTATTTTAGAGGCCCAGCCCCCACCCCCAAAACAGCAGCCTTTTCCCAGGCCAGCTGGGTGCCCTGGTGAGGAATGCTGACAATCTGCTGTCCTGGAGCAGAGCTGTCAGCATTACTTCCCTACTGCTGAGCCCTCAGTCAACACTCACATAAAGGATAAGTATGCAGCCCGCTGCCTTGTGACAAGAGCTGTGACTTTGTTTAGGAGCCAAGCACTAGGAAAGAGTACCAGGGAAACGTGGCTTAGTGGAACAGGAAATATTAACAATCTGTGATAAAAATGAAAAAAGCAGCCAGTGCACATTTAACTCAGCTGGAGGCACAGCTCTCTGACTGGCTGTGAGTAGCAGCAGCCTCTGAAAAAAACAATAAAGAATAGCTTTTCCAGTTCAAGGCTGACTTTTAAAAGAACAGTAATTTTTCATGTGTTCATCTGCATACAAGAAAAGCCCCTAAGCAAAATCATCTGCATATTGCAGTCGCTGCTGGCACAGGAAAAGTCATGGAGCTTTCAGGTCCACAGATGGTAGAAGGAGCTGTTGTGAAAGCCCACAAAGATACACTCACACAGCCCCATCACGCTCCAGCAGCAAGCTAGCATAAGTGGGTTGGTAACTACAGCTTTGTCCACCAGTCAGTTTAGGTTTTTCCTGCTAGAAAAACAAATTGGGATAAGTGTCTCTGACTAAAAAGATTTCTCTCAAAGCTCCTTCTTTCTGAGTGAAGTGGTTAAATGACAGCAGAATAGTAGAGAAAGAAAATTATTTCTTCCCCCCCTCCCTTTATTTTCTTTTGTGTGTTTTAGTCAAGGCAGGTATCAGGCTGGAAAAGCTGCGTTAACACTGGATTCATATCTACAGAGTCCTTTCAAGTTATTATGGGGCAGATAACCTCTCTTTGTCCTTGTAATCCACAGTAAATAGAGGAGCTTAACCGCTCAGGAAATAGGGAACAACTCACAGATCCCTAGTAGGCCATTTGCACAATGCCTAGTGCTGGGAATAGCCAGAAGCTGATTTAATAATCTGAAGTCATCCAAGATTCTGCTAAATCCCAAGTGAAGCCCAAGTGTTTCTGCCTTGCTCTTGTCTCCAAGGAGCAAGTAACTGCAATACAATGAATCTTTAAGGCTGGAACTTAAATGGCAAGGCAGTCACACATTTATGGCTCCATCCAAGGAGCTGTGGCACTGGCAGGGGGATTGGACACTGCACATGCAGGTGGTTGTAAGGAAGGTCTCTCCCAAGCACAGGAATTGAAGCAGTGAGGAGCAGCACTTCTCACACAGGGCCAGGGAGCCTGGCTGTGGATGGAACACGGCTCTCTGGCTCCCAAGGCATGACCTTGGGCAGGCAGCATGGGCTCTCCGGTCCCGAGTTTCCTCTTCTCCAAAACAGAGATATGATATACAAGTGGGCTGAGGGCCTTGCAGAGAGGTGCTGTCGCTGGCACAGAGGATTATCATCCCAGGCCCAGCTCCAAAGCACACAGCAACATGGAGTGCTATTCCCTCAAAGGACCCTGGCTCTGGCACCCAACCCAAGCACAGGCTGTATGTGCTCTCTGAGCTGCAGGTTCACTGCTATACTTTTACCTTTGTAAATTACTTTTACCTTTGTATACCTGCTATACTTTTACCTTTGTAGGTACAAAAGGTCCTAAAGGCTAAGCCTCAAAACCTGACAAAAATGAACAATAATGAAATAATCTCCTCCCAGATGGTATGCAACCCAACTCTTGAGCCTAAGTTACAATTGAAGCCATATGTACAGTCATAAATATCAGAAATATTTACAAAACACAGACAAGATCTTAAAAACAAAAGCAGTGATTTCTTCATCTCACTGGAAGCCTTACAAAACATGGGGCAAATTGTCTCAATTGAAATATTCTGCTGACCACAGAGGGCTGTATGCTCCATTGTAATGGTTAGTCATTCTATACATATTTTCTGGTTCAGTTAATCTACTACGGCTGCTCACAAACTATTGCAAGGCAAAGATTAGGAAGCAGGGTCATTAGAAATTTTGTTTATGCAAAATCCACTGTGGTCATAGCACAATACGATACAAAAGGTAAATCTAACCCCCATTTAAACAATCATTTCCCCTACACTGGTGGCTGGCATAGCCAGAGACATCTAAGAGAAGAACCAGGAAAGGCTGCAAGAGTGGCTAATTTAAATTTCCTGTGATGAGCCTCTACTGGGATACATATCTCTGCTTTGATGTTTTTCTAAAAGCCTAAACAAAACCAAAAAAACCCCAAGCACTTAAGCACAGAAACCTCACGCCTGGCTTTTTCTACATGTTTCCTGAGGAAAACTTGTAGGTACTGCAATCCAACCAGGCTGTTGAGGCAGAGCACAAGATTCATGCAGACACCAGCTGGCAGTACAGCCTCACTTCCCAGCGCTTCATAGAGGAGCTGATGTCCCTTTCCTTGTAAATTCGGTGTGTACCATTAGGCCAAGGCACCACAAGTAATTGAGCCTCATGCTGAGGTCCCAAGCAGCTCCCAGCTCCTTTGGGTGCCAGGACACCTTGAGGATGTTCAGCTCTTAGCTGACCCAAAGGCACCTCTGCTCATCTTCAGCACAGAAGGCACAAAGCAACACTGTGAGAAGTGTGTACCAGGGTCCTTACCTTACACATCAAAAATCCCACACTGGAAAGACAGAAAAAAACATAACAAGCACCCATGGTACTGTTAATAACTTTTATTTTTTAATGCTTATTTCAAATTTATAAAAGACTGAAGCTGAAAATCTTTATGATGGTTGATTTTATTTTAAAAAATAAGGATATGTGTGGAAGTAATTTGGCACTTTCTGAAAAGGACTGAGATGTTCCTGATAGAAACAAGCACTCAGAGGAGTAAAGGCTTTCACTGAATTCTGGTTTGGGTTCAATTACAAAGAAAATTGTTCAGTTTGAGGTGTGCTGTGAATTCAGTGAAATTGCATTCTGGTCTAGATTTCATCTGGGGGAAGGAGGACACACACACATTTAGATTGGTCTTCTTTTGTATATTGTTTTGCTCAAAAAGCATAGGCATTATTTAATATTCCTTTCCCCGTCATTTAATTGGGAAAAATGAAAGGACAGAATGTCAGTGTTACTCTAATCACACACCATCAATACTGACACAGATCATGGGCAAAGGTCTTGCTTCTGGGGTTTCTAAATCAAAAGAGAAGCAGCCACCATTTGTGAAAAAGGCCAACATCTGTCCCAGTCTGGAAAAATTCTGGTTGATTTCAATGAACTTTGAATCAGATCCAGATTATCTCTCTGTACCCTACATTGTACTTCAAATGAGAGAAAACTTAAGAGAAAATGCTAATAATACAACATCCCCTGTTAGGAAAATAATGGCCTATTTTCTAGGACCATTTCATATGGACCATAAATACATAAGCAGTCTTATTTCACATCCTCTTAATCAAAAGTTAAAGCAGAGAAGCATGTATTGATGTACTTTTGTGAAGATATCACCATTGGTGCTGGAGCAGAAACAACCACCAATTATAAAACTCTTGTTCTATATTTATGTCCTTACAAAGACACTTACCACTGCTATTAAAAGCTTATAAGGGATACCTCCAACAGCTGTAAGAAACAGTGGGTCCTTGAATAGATAATAAATTTAGAGATGCTTAACTGACTTTTCAAAGCTGCTGAGCACCAGCACTTGTGAGAGATCAGATCTTGAAGCTGTAATTTGCATATCAATATTATGTTCAAATGCTTATATTTTGGGGTGTTTGCTGTTGAAGAGAGAACTTGTACTTGTTACAATAAAAGCCTTATGGAAGAAGTTACTGACATCTCCCCAATGAAGGCAAACAGCACCAACCTGTCTAGGTCAATGCACCCTGTGTCCCTGAAAGTAATGCACCTTCAGCAGATGCTTGGAAATGAGGACCTGCTGCCATACAAATACATGTCAGGGGAGTCCAAGACATCTGAGCAGCTGCAGCAGTACAGAGAGCCCAAAGCAGCACGTTTTTCTCGTTACACCTAATTTCTTTTCCCATGAAGCTAGAAAAGAACAGGCCGGAGTTTATGCCAGATGGTGGAAGCGGTTTTTTTCTGGATTAATTTCAGGTTACTTGAAATTCAATATAGCGTTTAAGATCTATGAAAAAGAGAAACAAGGCACATTTAATGCCTCCTAATGTCACACAGAGCAAGGCATTTACGTGCCCCAAAGACCTGCTGTTCATGATTTGTGACACTGAGTGTAACAGAAATCAGCTACACTTGGTGTGGGTGCTCACACACCACACACTGCAAGAAGCAAAACTGAGGACTTTGAATCTCATAATGGTGCTATATATATAAAGATTAATTGGAGCATCTGAGTGGGTCTTCAGAAAGTACCCACCCAGGTTCAAAGCGTTCCTCTTAGGCTCTTAGATTGAGCTTAAGACATTGGAAAAGCTTAGACCAGGCTTTAATCATCACAAATAGCCCACCAAACAACCATTCTTCCAACATATTGAGAGCTCTTTCAATAGATACCTCTTTATTTGAAATGGAATGTATCTTGAAAAATATGAAAAATAAATCACATCTCTCAGAAATCATTTATGAGTCATATTTACACACAAATTTTTTTTGACGACACTGGTATTTCTGCTCACAAGAGGATATGCTAGAAAACATTTTGTACATCACTGCAGCTATAATTCAGAAGCTGGCATCTGAATATCATGAACCTTAAAAAAGAGGAATTAATTCAGGATGTCACAGAAACAGCATCCACTTGATCTTCCTTTTTCCCCCAGTTCCTATATTGTCTTGGTCACGACAGCTTGGATTTTCTTGCTAAATCCCCTCCTTGATTACTTTTTTTTCTAATTACAACAAATATTTTTGACCTTTTTATGAATACCGTCCCCACTTTTGCTATCTATATCATGCATTTGCCTGTGTGTGTTTTATCAGCATTTTCGTTTATTCTGTAATGAATTTACTTCAGCCATTTGCTGTCAGATTTCTTTTCAGGGTTTTTTTTTTTTTTGGAAGAGGAAGGACAACTTAATTTATTTATCTGCAAAGCTCCAATAAGATGGAGCATGATGTGCTGAACCTATTTTCATAGCCATTGCTTACAATGCAGTAACAAACAGTATTAAATCCAGATGTTCAAATGAAGACTATGTAGTAATAGAGGGGCAAGATGAAAAAAAAAAACCCAGAAGTGCCTCTTATAACATCAAACAATTTCTTGGTCTAAAATTACTATCAGTCAAGGAAAAAAAAAAAGGTAAATCGAAATAAAACAACAAAACAAAACAGAAGAAAAAAAACCCAAAGCCCTAAAAACCCCACACGCCATGGAATTCAGAGCGTGAGAAAGTTGTCAGACTGTCCTCATCAGACAATTTAGCCTTATTTATACTGACAGGGCATGAGCCACTTGGTCCAACTGTCCCCAGGGGACCCCGGCCAATTTGTTCCCATTCAGTTTCGAGGAGACAGTCCGGAGACATGAGGGAAAAGTTTGATCCTTACACCCATCCCACCTACTCAGGCTGGAGGTTATCAAGGTAGATTTTGTGATGTGACCACCTCTCAGAGCAGAAGGCTGGCTGACACCAAAGTTTCCAAACAGGTAACACAGCAGGCAATGACAAGGAACAAAAGTTTGTTGAACTACATCAGTCCAAAAGGTTTTCAGATCCTCCTTGAGACCAACTTAAACCAAGAAACATAAAAGCGGGGTATTGACCTTTAACCAGTGAAAAAGAATAGCAAATTTGAAATGAACGTAGTTTCCTAATACCTTCATGGGAATTTTCTCACTAAAATGATCATCTTTAGCTTTCAAAGTACAAGTACTTCCAGAAGAACAGTAAAATTTCAGCTTTAGACTACATCCACAGACTTTTGTGGCATATAGAGGCTTGCATCCACCAAGGACAAGAATAACTGCCTCTCTCAAGAAATACATGTGTCTCTGATCAAATAGGAATTAATTCTCATCAGTTACATTTATCCTTCAGTAGGCTAAAATGTATTTTAGTAGGTGAGATCAGCAGTATATCTGTATACCTGAAAAGGTGGATTAGTTTCTCAGTAAGCTGTAGTTAATCACTCTAAAGAGAGGAGCCAAATTACAGTCTATTTTGTGAGTCTTTGACTAGCTCATTAGAGAATCCCCTTGCAGCTCTAACATCCAAGCGTTAGCAGAATGATAATGGCAGATGTACAGAGAAGTGGAAATTCAGTGTTATGATTGCCAAGCCAGCGAACCTAATCCTAGAAGATGAGGGGCACCTTTGATTTCAATTAATGGCCAAACAGTGACTTTGTTAGGACAGCTGTAATCCACCACCCCAAATTCACCACGCAGCCCTGGCAAGGGCCAGGTTGAAAAGAAGCGCTCAGGAGTAACTACAGAGCATTGTCAGGGCTTTGATCTGCACCATACCATGCTTTACTTGTCTAGATCTGTGACCCTGACACCTGGGGGAGGGAACAAAAGACAAGGGCTAACACAGACCTCAACTCACTCCTTACAGGACTGAACTTAGAGTGCAGAGGAAGGGACCGACAGACACTGTAGTGAATTCTAAAATCTCCCTTTGAGTATCACATCAGCTTTTTGCTTTAAACACTGACAGAAATAAGCTTGCACCAAGAATGTAAGGCTCTTGCTGTCAAGTTACACCTCATTTACACAAAAAGCCTTGGATGTGTAGCTTTAAAATACTTTGTTTATATTATTGTAAATTGTAAAGGGGCCAAAAGCCATTTTCCTCACCACACTGGCTAAAATATCTCCATGGCTTTGACATTTTACCTTGGACCAGAGATAATGGGCCACATCGCTCTGTCCTACTTGCAGCCTCCCCCTTTCATTTAAACCCGAGAACCTGGGCGGTAGCAGCACCCAAGGTGAAGAAGCCACCATTAGAAGGGCCCTGTCCTAGAAATCTCACTGCCCGTGCCCGACTGCCTCCTCTGCACTGGGCAAGGAGCTCCGACCCGCTCCCGCCAGCATCGGCAGCCCAACTCCCACTGACTTCTAAGAGGCAGAGAAACACACGCCAGCTGTGCAATTAGCCCTTTGTTTTCCAACTTCATGGCTTCATCAACGTTTTTAGAGGCAAGATGGCACGCCTCTCTCAACATCTGACAGTGCTAAACACCAAAATTAATCTAGTTCATCTCAGCTAGACAGCAACTTTCAGCTTATAAAAACTGTGACCAAAATAATCCATTTGCACATTAAAACATACATAAAATTTTAAACTACAGACTGCTTTAATGCAAGACATTAAAAAACTGCCATGAAAATGCAACACAGGTTGAGAATCCAGATCACTTGAAAGCTGAGCGTGCAGAGGGAGCCCTGAACTTGGAAGCTAAGAAACATTCATGAACATTTCCCAGCCCTGAAGCAAGCACAGCACACAGATAGCTGGAAACTCAGATTCCTGTATCACAAAAGAAGTTGGTCAGATTCCTTCCGCTCATACACTAAACAGGTTGGTTTCAATCCCAGAATGACAAGCAACGTTGGTTTTTTGAATAGTCAAGCATGAATAACTTTTTATCATCTTCCACCACGTTTAATATTAAAAAAAAATTAATTAAGCCTCAGACTATAATTGTTGCTCTCATTAGAGAAAATAGGTTTCATATGCAGTACAGGTTTCAGCCAAATTTTGAAACACACATCACATTTTCCATGCTGGTGGAATATAGTGTATTTTGGGTAAAAAATGAATAACTTTTTTGTCAAATTGCACACAGTCAAAGCAACCAGAACTTCTCCATTCTTTCAGAGAGCTAACATGCATATTGTTTTTTTCCTTTACTTTTTTGATACGGCCTACATTCAGAAATGTCTTGCAAATAAGCCTTAAAAAAAAAAAAAAAGGAAAACAAAACCAAAAGAAAACAACCCTAATAAATAAAATAAAATACATTAAAATAAAGTTACAGTACATCATGTCTCCTAGAAGCCCCATCGCACCAAAGGATCCTTTCCAAGGTTCATAAATAATGGATTTGAAATGCTTCTCGGCACCGAGGGCGGCAAAGCAGCAGCTGGCTGAGGTTCGGGCTCTTGAGCCGCTTCTCTCCGGTCTAGCCGCACCTCCGGCGTTTGCCCAGTTTCTGAGCCCCTGGGGCAGGTCCGCCACGAACGCGCTCTGTCCCTCTTCTCGGAAGCGCTCCGTGACCGTGACCTGCAGTGAGACAGAGAGCACACGGGGCACCCGTCAGGCGAGGAGGCGGCGGCCGGGGCGGGCAGCCCCGCGGTGCCGGAGCGGCGGGCGCGGAGCCGGGTCCGTACCTGCGCTAGGCGGAGTTGGAGGCGCCGCGGAGCCGCGACCCGTGGGGCGCAGCCAGGAGCTGCTGCTTCTGCCGGGTGGAGCGCACGGCCAGTATGGCCTGGCGGTTCTTGTACTGCACCATCTGCAGCGTGATCGCCGCGTTCCAGCCATGCTCCTGGGCGCACCGAAAGTCGATCTCCTTCCCCTCGGCCATCACCACCGTGAAGTACACGTACTTGCCCTTCCGCTCCACGCAGTCCACCGTCTTCATGTTGGAGAAGTGAAGCTCCTTGATCTTGGCCGCCGGCTCGGCCGGCGGCGCCGGCTGCTGCTGCTGCTGCTGCTGCGGCGGGGGGTGCTTGGGGGGGATGAGGAGCAGCCCCTCCTCGGTAAGGATACAGCGCTTCTTCTTCCAGAGCTGCAGCAGCCCGTCGCTCCTCTTCTCCAGCATGCCCTCCTTCACCGCCTTACAGCCGCTCTCCAGCATCCTTCTGGAAGCGTTAGACGGCCTCCGCCCGCAGGGGCTGGGCTCGGGGTGCAGGCGGCACCAGCCGAGCACTCTCCGCCGGGCGCCGGCTCCGAGGCGGAGGGCCGGGAGCGCCCCGGCCCGCAGGAAGCGGAGCGGCTGCCGCCCGTGCCGCGGCGTGGCGAGCGGCGGGCGCTGCCGGTGCGGGCGGCCGGGGTTGTCGGCGGGCTTTTCCCTCCCCTCCCGCTTTTGAATGCGCCTCTCCCACCCCAGAGTGACACCCAGCGGAAACAGCGGCTCCTCCCGCCCGCCGGCCGCGGGAAGCCCAGCGCGGTGGGAGCAGCGGAGCCGGAGGCGCGGCGGGGCCGCCCGCCGGGCGGGGCGGGGCGGGAGCTGCGCTCCCCGCGGCAGCGAGCCCGGCCCGGCTCCCCGCCCCGCGCCCGAGGCTACGGCACAGCACGGCTGCGGAGGGAAGGGGTTCCCCGCCGTAGCTAAGCAGCGCTAGAATGATACACGGAGATTACCAGGACACGGCAAATGCCCGAAAGCGCTCCTTTGCCTTCGTCGGGGCGTTCCCGCACTATTTAGTTGAAATGTAATTCCTCATCCTGCCTCCTTGGGCAAGAGCAGTAAGGGGCCCTCTTCTGCATGTTTTCGATTTAAACCCAGTAAAAGAGTTCCAGTTTCCAGCGGAACCCTGTTATTTAAGCGATCATCGCCCCATTAAACAAAAGAAAGCCTGAAAGAACCGGTACAAGAGCTTGATTCCTACCCTGGCCTGGGGAGAAGCAGCTTCAACTGTATATATAAAATAAATCTTTACTTTCTGCAGCAGTTTGAATAATGTCTAAAGAAAGACATCTGTACCACTGCCCTAAGGAAACAGCAGGACCTCAGTACATGGAAATTGCAAAAGCAGACTAGGGAAAGAAAAAAACCCAACCAAACAAAATCAAACTGGCAAGGAGCTAGGAGCATTTTTATCACTCTGATTTTTTGCCACACATTTGCTTATTGTTTGGATTATCCCCCGAGGTTAGCTTTTGAATAAATGAGTAGAAAAGTAAAGTGACCTAAGGTTAATATGAAACTATTTCATTCTTAATCCTCTGATGTATTAGATGTAAATCAAAATGCCACATAGCTGAATTTGGCTGACAAAGCCAATGTAAACTGAATGCTAGAAGTTTCATACTACTGTTTTTAATCATACATTTATCATGGCCATGAAAAAACCCTCCTCACATCAATCTTAGCAGCTAGGAAGCAGATCATGCTGCAGCATGTGCTGTGTTCTAACAGATTAGAGAAAAAAAATCAAGAATGATGATAGCTTCAATGGAGTTAACTCTGATAACATTTTTAAAAGGATTTCCTCTTATAATCTTTTCCTCTTGAAGTTCAAAGGTAATTTTGATAAATTGCTGAGGGGTAAACAATTTAAGGCAATAAAAGCAATTAAAATTTAGCTGATTTACCCTTTTCGAGGTAACTGGAAAGCACTCAAAGGCAACTTGACTAGCCATAAATTAGGTGGAAAAGGAAATCAATATCCTAAACCATCCATTTATATAAAGAATAGTCCCTTCTCCTTAGAGCTGAATGGATAGACTGTAAGATACAGTTCATTCTCACAATCATTTTATGCCCATTTGAACAGAGGCACATGCTAATTTTCAAAAGATCTGAATACCATTCACCAGTTGCCTCCACCAGCAGTTCACTGCCATTTGAACCTAAATTCCTTGCACAAATATCTGTATCTCCAGCTGATTGTGCAAATACAAGGTGTCTCAAAAACAGCTCGAGCAACGTAAGAGAATTCCTCCCTTTTCACCAGTGTTTTGCACTGATTTCTTTGCTCGTGATAAGGTCTCTGCTCATGTGGCACACAATTTTGAAACTCTCCTGCTAAAGCAAACTGGTTAAAATGCATTCAACCTATACAGAGCAGCTTAATAAAATACTGAGTTTATGTAAGGCATAGGACACCACTAGGCTAAACCTACAGAAGACCAATTTCTAACAATTCACCTGTTCAGTTTTGGTTGCTGCTCCACTGCTGTAAGCATACAGCCATTTGATTCCAGGTAAATGCACTAACCAGTAGTGAGGAAACTCACATTTGATTTGAGAGTGCCATGTTACACTGTAACAGCATTCAAAAAACTCTGCCCCCACCCCAAAAACACTGCACTACAACACTTAAGGACATTAACACACAACCTGTACCTGTATAATTTAAGGTGAGCTTTTTCTCTTGTTCTCAGTACTGACAGTCAACTGCAATTAATCATATGAAAAAATGGAGACTAGTGCGGAAGGCCAAATATTTTCATCAAATATACAGGAGAAAGAGAGCAAACTCATTCTACTTCACCTTTCCATGACAAAGCATTGAATGTCAGATTTTGAACCCAACTCCAAACACTGATGGACATACTCTAATATACAGACTCACAGCACTCTTTATTCCTGGTGAAATTCACCTAAGCATGTGGTCAGAAGCAAACACGCAAAACATCCATTTAAATTTGTACTCTATAAGCCAACAAATATTAACAGCCATTTAAAACACTGTTTGACCAAAAAAATCCAGATCAGTCAAAAGCTACAAGACTAGTGCAAGATAAAATACTGATAGTTCCATGATAAAAGCACAAAATATTGTGCAGAATTTGCCAGTAAAGGATAACAAACTTTGTTTTCCTAGATGCAAGTCAAAACTGAACTTCTGCAAATGTTTCTTACATTACTATTTTGAGAAACCACATTCAACAGTTAGGCACACTACAGTATCACACTGAGATTTTACTTTACTTTTCTTGAAATACATATTTAAACCACTGCATTTATATAAAATGCTTCACACATCTGCTACCATTATTGAAGTTTCAGTAAATACTAGGCAGGTTCTGCAGCCATTCCAGAAATAGCTGATGTGAAGATGCCTCCTACTGTCAAACCTGAAACACTACAGTCTGAAAATGCGACCTTGGGTGCAGACTTTTCCTGTCAGCAACTCCATCTCACAGATACATGTATATACCCCTCAGAAAATGAAACATTAATGAAACATTTACCATAACTACCAACCACACTGTGCCAGGCCTTAGCATTCCCTAAAACCCCTAGCAGTACCAAATAAATGAACTGTAGGCAATGCACCAGCTATTGGCATAGCAGCTTATCCAGCCTGGCTGTTTCAGAGTCCTTTGCACTTCCAAGGCAGTGGTTTTCCAAAAATATTCCAACTTAAGCTCACACGTTGTAGAGAAAAACAAGGCTGTAAAGGAGCTTTTAAGGTTCTCAGATTTGACCACTGCAGTAAAACATGCTATGAGTTCAGAACAGTTTCTCCACTACAGGGCAAATGTAAATTTGAGCAATTACTTGCCAACACTTGAGCACACAAAAGCAAAGCTCTAACACCAAGTTCAGGACTCGAGCCCCTCCTGCAGCTGAAGAGCCAACTTGTGTTGACAATTCACCGGCTTTACTCAGACACCTGCGAACACAAGAGCCCTTCTGCCATAGCCTCTCAAACCTTGTGTGCCTGCCCCTGGTGTACACAGGCACAGAAAAATATGGAATAAATAGCTTATCTGCACCTGGTGTACCCTGTCTTGTCTGCTTTACTCACTCTGATTTTCCGACAAAAGCTGAGATGCAGAGAACACATGGAACACTACCAGACCTGAGCAAAGGTCTGACAATGATTTTAAGAGCAATGAGACAAATGCCATGTGGACAAACTTCTACCTCCTCTTGTTAGAAGTAAGACTTTAATATTTTCAGCAGATAATTTATGCTCAATTTAGGCAAGCATTACCAATTAAAAGCCAATTATTTCAACATCCTCTTGACATCTTGTGGGGAACCTCAAACAGATTACTGAGGAGCTATTAAGAAATGAAAATGGAGACGTGTTGCAACAACTTCTCTGACCTGTGAAAGTCTTGGATTAGAGAAGACCAAATCTGTACAGAAAAAAGGAGAAAGCACGGTACAGCTGAGTCTACCTACTCCAACATCCATGTGGCTCTGGACCCAACCTAGTAGACCATCAAAGGCTGTTCATGCTTTCATTATCAGGCTGTCCCTTTTGTATTGAAGGGCATAGTATTTTGCTTCCTTAAGCTGCTGAGAGTGTCACAGCACAATTCTCTGCCCAAAAGAAGGCATTTGGTAAACAACTGCTGAATAGACACCTTCGGAAATAGGAAACCTTTAGCAGAAAGGTTAATCATTCATCTGCATATAAGTTTCCTATCAATTTCCAAATCAGGTTGACAACAATGGGCCCTGAAACACAGGGAAAGTTTTAAGTACCAGCTTGAAGGTGAACACATTAATTCTCTCCACTTTTCTACATTCTGCTGGCTTTTTCCACTTAAAAAGCAAAACATGTCAGAATTACAGTATCAGCTATTAGTTTCAGGAACATCAATTTCAATAACCCAGAAGATACTGCTCATCTAAACTTATGAAGCTAGGAGACACTGGTAAACAGTGTTGCTATGCCCAGTGTTCAAATAATCCAAGGTAACACTTCTAACTGCACCAAAAAGTAAACTTCTAACACTTCTAACTCCAAAAACTAAAACTTTGGAATGCTAAGCTTAAATCTGGGCTCCATTATATCAGGATGCTGTATTTTTTTACTTTTTTTAACATGAACCAAGTTGTATCACACAGGCAAACTCTTCAGTTCTAATCTAATCTAGATTGCTAAAAGCAATTATGAAAGAATTGCAAAGAAGCCTCCTTCTCCATCAAGCATAAGCCCCGAAACCCCATCCCTGTCATCCAAAGTCTCGCTTAATTCTCTCCTCCTTCCTCACCCACCTCCCACTTTCCCCCCCAAAATAATTCTCCCTTCAATACAGCAAACAAAACTGGACAGAAGACACAATTTACACAGCTGTTAAATTATGGTGCATTTCTCCAACTGCTGCCGAAGACAGCAGTTTCTATTTCAGTGACACATTTTCCCAGCCAGAGCCTGTTAACAAGGTAACTTACCCTCCTCAAATATTAAAGGAGGAGATTCTCTACACCCGGTATAAATGAAAAGTGAAAGAATGAGTCACAACACTCCAATCAATGTTGAAAGTTTAATGTTCCTGCTACATACTGCCTTTCAGAACTGCTAAACAAGAGTGTCATTAATAACAAAACTACAGTAAGCACCAGAACAGTTTTAATTTAACCAATGCCATAAGAACTGGCACCTCATTTATATTCTTCTTTTTGCTGCAGTCTGGAGAGCACAAGAACTGCTCATTTAGAACAAGCATGTCAATCTGGAGAGAAGCTTACCAAAATCTGTCAATAGGATGTATTCATGACCCTGGATCTTGCAGGCTGCAGGTGTGCATCTAACAACTCCCCTTTTCAAATATTCTATCCCATTGTATGTTATGAAGGTGTTGAATGAGAAAGTAATCAAAAAGCAAGCCAAATTTGTTAAGTAGTGAATTTTGAAACTTACAACTTTTAACAGTTAATTTTCTTTTAAAAATGCAATTACCAGATGCTATTAGCAAAAATGGGCTAGATCTAAGTAAGGACTTCAGAGACTTCCCATATCCAGATGTATAAACTCCAAAGCCCCATCTTAATGACTTCTCAAGCTCAGAACCTACTATCACAGTTTGGTCTCTACATGTCCTCAAGCTTAAACCTAATCTTGGGAGATGTTTAGAGAAGAGACCATGTGAAACCCAAACACCTGGCAGGGTCAGGGATAAAGGATAAGCATAAGCATATTCTGACACAACAAAAAACACAACCATATCTACTTAAACACATAGCTACTAAGAGTATTTGTTAACCTTTCATAACTGCTTTTTCTATGCTATGATCTGTGTTACCTAAAAAACCCCTAAGATCACAGCTTCAATGGTCCTGCTTTACATACAGCTATAGATAATGAGCTCCTTCTCCCAAAACCACCACCGGAGAGGAGAAGCCTGACAGGGATTCTGAAATGAAGCAGTGTGGTATTTAGGCCTTCAAGGAATTAAAAAGAAAAATCAATAACAAAACTAAAACAGTTTAGTCAGAGGACACTAGACCCACATCTTCTTGAGGGGGGCTGAGGATTTAGAAGGGCACTTGGGATAAGCTTCATTCTGTATTACTTACCCTCCAGGGAAGAGACATGCTACAGAAACTCTTCCATCAGCCCTATCCTCACGTGGCCATTGCCTCCTCCTTGCCCTGCTCTTTTAAAACCTTTATGGCTAAGTGTGTAAGGGGCACAAAAAACCAGTAGCTACTGCAGAAATAGATCAATTTCCAATACTACAAGGACTATTCCATCCCTGAAAAAGCTATCTACTTGCTTAGAAGATTAGAATATATATTTAGTTGTGTGAAGGACAAGACAGCATGGACTATAGTAGCATGCTACTGACTGGAAAAACTCAGAATACATCAGTTCATAGCCTCTTTCAGCTCAGTATGTTTAAATACACATCTCACCAAGCACCTCCGCTGCTAGGCTAGAGGCAAGGTAAGAATGAGACGAGAAAGATCTTCTAGCCCATGTGTTTCAACTGACAAAAATATCCAATATGGACAAAGTATGAACCAGAATGTGCAAACACAAGCACAGTGAACAGAACATTAGGTGAAGAAAGCAGAATTTCTTTGGGTTTGTTTCCTCATGTTTGATACAGTGAGGACAAACTAGAATACAGCCATGTGTTGCCAGCACTCCCTCGGCTGCAGGGCATGCTTTGCTCAGGCCCACCTAGCTCCATCTACACAGACTGAAAATCCAAGGCACTTTGCTCCAGATTTCATACTAATAGGCAATGCCTTAGGGTCAGGCACAGCAACACCGAAGTCCTTTATCAGATCTAGCCCCACTTCTAAGAACTTGTCTTCTCTAAAATGGCAGTGTGGACCAATCACTGAAACATTGAGCTCAGATTCACAAGTATCACACTGCAAGTGCGAAGTATGGATCAAACTTTCCAAACTATTGTGTTTGTTTTTCAAATGCTATATAATTTACTTTTCAGTAATCATCAGTTTTTTCTAGTAAAACATGAACTGCAGCATGTAAGATATGCATTACCAGTTTACACATGCAGATACACAAGTAATAAAACAAGACTAGCTTCTGAAAATACTAGGTTTTATTCACACCCCTGTGGTAAACAATAACCTTAATATGATGACTAGGTTTCTTTCGTAGATCACTATGTCACATAAAATACAAAACCCATAGCATAAACAAGCTGACAGTTATGAATGTTTAATGTGGTCTTGTCAGGAAATTAAACAAGTTATACTAGTCTTCTCAAGTAGTCAAATTCAAAATGCATCATCATCTCCGAGTTAGTACAAGTCACTGCCATTTCTATAACAAAGTAATGAAGGCACAGCTAGTGCAAGCAGACTTAAACCCGTTCAGACTACTGGGCTGAAAAAATACTTTGGTTGGTTCTTCAGGAGAGAGTTTTCTCTAAACAAATATTGGTCTCAGTTAACAGTTCTGATCATCTTCACAGCTGCAGTCTAATAGCTACATGACAAAGACTTCACAAGAACCAAACTATGTAGCAATGAATTAACATTCATGCTTTAGGGCATTTACTGCATTCTACATATTGGCAGAAAATTATACTGTTAAAATGCTAGGTAGATTGAACCTACATTTTAAACTGGTTCTTAAGTGTTCGATTTCTTTTTTTAACAAATTGGTTACTTAATTCTACCAAGATACAAAACATAAGGCTGTAAGTAACTAATAGTTGTGTTTAGGCTATTACAGTGCAGGTAATCCTCAAGGCCACAGACACACTGCTTCACTGCTGCTTGCATTCTGCTGGGTTTTGATCCTTCTGTTGAAAAAAAAAGAAATACAGTTTAGAGAAACAGTATTTAAGAAGAACTATCAATATTGCTAAGCATGCTTTCTCAAGCTGCAATATTCTTCCGAAATTCTTCCATCTTATCCTTTGCATTAATTGTCTAGCACTTGCAACACTACTGTCATTGGATGCAGCAATATCCACACTGCATTTATTTTGGCTTTGTTGGCACATCAGGATACAATCCAGAATAAAAACCTGTTCAGAACTAAGTGTGGTGAAGTACTCTAAAAGACACTGTAACTGGAAAAAGGAGAAGAGTGAGGTGCAGTAACAAACAACCAAGCTCAGAAGAAGCATGCAGACCCTCTTCACAGTTTGAGACAAAAGAAACTTCCTATGGGTGGTTACAAGAGCATGGCCTTATGCCACAAGACACTGTACAGCAACGCAATGAAATGCCAAATCACGGCTCCTAATGCTCTGGAAGCATCTTTTGCAATAAATTCCAGTTTAAAAATTCTAACATGGAAAACTTCTGTTCATGAAACAGACAGCCATTAATATGTCACAGTAATATGGGAATTCAAGAAAGTTTTTGGGAGGGGCAGAGTTCAGTTGCAGGTTTTACTCCACCACCTTCCTTGGTCTGGACAGCTATTCTAGGAGCACAGTGCTTCAGTAAATTCAGCTGGCTTATAGCCTGAGATAAGATGGTACACCACTATAGCACCACTACTATCTCTAGCCTTTGAGCAGCTCTCTGAGCCTAGTTAGGCCTTTCTCAGTCCTGTTTCACTGAGAAAAGCAATCTGAAATGGTGGAAATAAGTCCAACTTGCAGCTGTTTCATTTGGATTTCAAAACTTTCTTGACTAGGAACCAATGTGAATACACTATAGCAGATCAAACATCACCAAGATGGCTGTACATTTTGATCACAAGTTTGTACCCTGCGTTTCTATGTACAATGCTAAGATTAATGTAATTTACTCAACAGTACTTTGATAGCAGCTCAAGCCATTCCTACTGAAAAACATTCATTTGAAATGACAAGCCCTTTTAACAGCAGGCATTTTGGAGCACTTCATAGACTTCATGACTGCAACTTTCACCTACCACATCAGATGCTTTCAGGTGGCCAGAGGTACCTTTCTCTCAGCTATCAAAAAGCTATGAATTGAGTGGCTCGCAACTGTTTCTCCAGCCTGATTAGTGATTTTTCCCTTCTCATGCAATAAGAAAGCCTCCAGTTGCTCTTGGCTGTTCACATTTTAGGACTTGGCTGCAGATGCATTGCTGAACCTTGACTTCTGCTACCTCAAACAATGAAAGATTTGCCATCTACCTAACATGAAAGAGCGTATTTTGCATTCTGCTGGGAAAATCGGTGCCAGAGCCAGCTTTTAGCAAGTTCCCAAAAACTGAAGTTGGATGACACAGTTCTCTCCATGTCCTTACAACCATTTTGCAATTTTCATCATTAGGCAGCAAATTGGTGCAAGACAAGTTTATAGAAAACCAAGCCTGACTAACCTCAGTGCTCAAAGCCAAAAGTTACTTTTACAAAATGACTCCTGGAGAAAGAACTTTTACAAAGTTTCTCTACCAATTCTACTCTGTCAGAATTAGGCCCAAAACAGCCTCAAAACAAAACATGCTCACCCATAGGAACTACTGGTTAAATACTTAATCTAAAATTAAGATTCAACATACATAAAATTTTAAATGTCTCTATGCATACACAAACTTTAAACATTCATTTTAATTCCTTACTTTTGGTTCATAATCAGGATCATTTTCTTCATCTGCTTCTTCTTCGCCCTCCTGAAAAAAAACACTTAATATTTCTCTAGCTTATCCACATTCAGCTTCCGGAGCCATTTTCATGAAAATTAAGATTAAACTGTACTCAGAAATACATCCATTACCACTTTATGTTATACATATTGTATTAGTTTATCCTCCATAATGTGTATCTTTTGACATCAGTGGCAGCTTAATTTTTAAGATACCTTGAAGGTTGTCTTAGCTTGGTTTGGGTTTTTTTTTGTTGCTGTTGTCTTGCTGGTTGTTTGTTTTGTTTTTTGGGTTTTTTAAATTATTCATCTGAGATCCACCAAACAGTATGTTCTATCTTATTTCAGAAGTAATTCTTAGTGTCCACAGCACTCAAAAACTAAAGGAACTCTTATTCTAGATAACAAGCTACAACACGTAAACTATTTGAATCAGGGGCATCTGTCATCTTACCTCATCATCTGCCTCTTCACCTTCTTCATCATACTAGAAAAGAAAATAAATAGTTTTGATAATATCATAAATGCAGCCATCTATAGCTCAAGTAGATGCCAGAGACCACTCCATATTGTGATCTTAAGAGAATCATACAATGGTTTGGGGTGGACAGGGCCTTGAGGGTCATCTAGCTCTAACCACCCTGCCATGGGCAGGAAAACCTTCCACTAGACCAGGTTGCTCAGAGTCTCATCCGACCTAACCTAAATCTAGTCTCTTTTAATTTGCACCAAGAAGCTCCTGTGTCTGTCAGATTTAAAAACACTTTTTGCATCAGCATGAGCAATGTTCAACTTCCCCTGGTAAGCTCTGGTAGAGCAGACTGTCCCCATTCTGTGCAGTCCGGGAGGGGCTGATTACCCTGCGGTACCACTGGGGGACAGCAGGGGACAGCGGAGCCCAAAGCAGCCCGTCGTACCTCCCTCCTCCACAGCCCCAGCCAAGCCTTTGCAACAAGGGCCAACAGTTTAGATTCTAAACATTTATTTTTAAGACAGCACATATCTAAGCCATCTTAACAGTCAAACCGTTTTTGTTTAACCGAGGCAGCAACAGAAAAAATGTTTTATACCTGTATAAAGTTCTGAGGCTTCATGTTTTGACAATTTCAAGCTTAGCTCTTTTAAAACACTTAAGCCTTTGCAGAACTTGCTTTGATTATTTTGGCATGCTTTGAATGTGCTTATCTAGCTTTTTTTTGTTAAGTAAGAGAGTACTTTTAAAAGGATGAGACTTGAAAACTTCATAGCCCAATGTCACTGTAAGCACAAAGA
Organism: Camarhynchus parvulus; assembly: GCF_901933205.1. Taxonomy (NCBI): domain Eukaryota; kingdom Metazoa; phylum Chordata; class Aves; order Passeriformes; family Thraupidae; genus Camarhynchus; species Camarhynchus parvulus. The sequence goes on along the minus strand of NC_044586.1, from coordinate 33,676,025 downwards.
ACAGGCTCAGCAGCTAGAAGAAGTCTCATTTGTTCTCTGGCAGCTCATTACAGTTCCACAAAGTATTGGGTACACTTCTCTAGGAATGCCTTATATACAAAATGCTACTATGACATCCTCTAGATGATCAGCTTCTACCACTGCTTTTGCCACAAAACTCTGCAGTCACTACTTCAAAGAATTATTATTTTTATGCTTCTCTTCCTGAATAATCTAGGAAGCTCTGCTGCAACTAACATCCCATTCTAAAGATACCAATGTAAGAAATTACCCAAGCACGAAATAGCATTGTTTCAAGGTTTTTAGTGCTCTGAATGAATATTATACTTACGTCATCATCATCATCTTCAATAGCTTCTCCAGTGAAGTACAGTACTGACCGGGGCACTATACGTTCACGCAAGAAGTGACCTATTTCAAAGTCTGCAGCAAGGATTGCCTCGGAATCATCATCCTGCATAAAACAATATTATTTCCTAAACTATGAGATGGTAACTACTTTTGATACATACACACAAGTTACATGGTTTTGATGTGGCCAGATTTACACAGATCCCATTACTGATTTTTTTTGTTCCAGGAGTCCAGTTCTGCTTTACAGGACTGAACGTGAGGAGCCAAGTTCAACACTGAACAGCCCACCTACATTATACAGGGAGGGGCTGCTGCTTCAGAAAGCCTAATTATATACCATTCTGGAGTTTCTTTCATTCCAAGTATAAAGATTATTTAATATCTCCCATAGACTTTCAGCTCATATGCACAATACTCTTAAATAAGTGAACAATAGCCAGGTGAGACTATCACAATAAAGATTTTACAACCTGCTTCTGTTTCCTACAGTGCATCCCCTTGATTCCCATTAGACAAATCCACTACTGAAGCACTTGAACACTTAAAAATGCTCTCTGATCCAATGTGACACTTTCACTCCTCTTGTTTTCATACCAAGTGTTCTGCTGTCTCCCATCTGAGCAATTACTTTTTGTTTTTCTAAATGTTATGAGCATACAGCTTTTGGTGTCCATGCCAACTAGAGTTCTAACTACATGCCTCTGGAAGCTTTAATTTCATATTTCTCACTCAAACTGCATAATATATTCCCTACTGTTAAGTATTTTTGGTAGTTTTTCTCGTTACAAAAACATGGGTTATTACCATAGTGAGCACACAGAAAAGCAGGCTCTTCCAGTTTTCTGTTCCTGTTTTATTACTTTCAAGAGTTAACAGCTTGAGAAATTTTTAACAGAATAAAACACAAACTGGATACATTCAGCCATTAGATAAAATCATCCAAAGAACACATGAAGGGAGAGACTTACACCACCCATTAGATCTAAGACTAATAACGTAGATCACTACATTTCTACAACTGTTAACAATCCAAAAGGTAGTTTTCAGGAAGCATAAGCTATTAAAGTTGACTAAACTAAACTCTACCATCCAACTCAAACACTTCTCCTGAAAAAGAAATCTCAAATATATACTAGTCTTCATAAGTACTCTCAGTTAAAGACAGAAGCAGTTAAAGCTGAGGCTGTTTAACAAATTTTAAAATTTCATAAACACGCCATCGTTATTTTTTAAATAAGCCAACTTACCAGGTCTCCACTTTCAGGAACTGTAGGAAAAAAAAACAGAAGAAACAAGTGAGTGAGATACATTCTACATCTAAAGTTAATACATGTATACTAGTGTTCGGCTTACCTTCAGGAGGACTGAAGAAGTTGAAGAAAGAGTCATTGGAAACAGTTTTTGTAACCGTCCTTACTGTTCCGCGGCCCTTATGTTTTTGCTTCTTCTTAATGGTTTTCAAAGTAACATTCTTTCCTTTTTTCCAATCTATTTGGCAACTAAAGCGTAAAAAAAAAAAAAAACCAAATTACAGGGAAAAAACCACAACCACCTGCAGCTTAATACCATTCCCCTTGTTACAAGTATCTACTGAGACTATCACACTGCAAGAGACACGGGAAAGAAAGAATATTAAGATAGTATTTATTTAGTCCTATCTTTTCATTAGTTTTCTGTTGAGAACAGGAGTAACTGGTTAATTTTAGGATTATTTCCATCCAAAAATTTTTCCTTCTCCACTCAATCTCTGAAATGCTAATTTTCATTAGCTACCAAACAGTGCCTAGTTTTCTATCAACAACTAGTACTGCACCAATTTTAGAGCTGCCCATCCATTTTAAAGCAATGTCGTATTTGGGCATATTAGTAATATGCCAAAGTTCACCCCACCTATCATCATAACCAGTAAGTCCTTAAAACAATGCATCAAACAAGCATGTAGGTTTTAGCTGATTTTGAGTTGCTTGTGAGGGTTTTGTCTTCTTGTGTTACATTCGTTTGGGTTTTGTTTTTTGGGGTTTTTAACTCTATCCTGCTTACAGAGCAAAATCATGTCTACAGGCTCCCCTAACAGTCAAAGCATTCTGGCGACAAGTAAATGAAAAAGTCACATCAGTGAAACTAACTGCATTTGCAGAAGTTTCTGATTAGATTCTTTTACAGACTCAGAAATTCAGTGAGTTGCTTTGGGACAAGAAGGGGCTATCCTAGCTACAAGAGAAAACAAGGACTAGGAGTTAATAATTTTTACAGAAGCAGTGGCACCTCACACCAAACTCTGTCAAGATTCATGATTTGCCAATCAGTCCAAACTGGGGAAGACAAAACAGTTTAATCAAAGCTACCCAAGCATTTAAAATTAAATCTTACAGGACTTTGGAAAATATGTTAAGTGACTGGGAAATAAAGAGGCAAATAAGTCAGTATGAGCAACTGGAGATTAATTTAAGAGAAAAACCAACACTGACTATGCAGTAATAGTCTGTAACTTAGTTGTTATCACTCAGAAGAGCAGTCAGAACACTGGAGACTTGAGCACAAAAGTTACTGAACAGGCCCAAGTGTTCTCATAAGAATAATTATGTACAACATAGTTTTCTCCCATCCCTCTGTACAACATCCCCATGTACAACATAGTTTTTTTTCTCATCCCTCTGTTCACAAAAAAAGGAAATGTAGAGGAAAAAATTACTTAACTAATTTAAAACAGAATATTTCACTAAGAAAGCAGTGTGACGGCTTTTTAAAAAGAGTAACCTGGAATTATGAGGACTGTTCTCCATTTCTCAAATAGACAGAAATTCAAAGGCAAACATTCAACACTTATAAAACAAAATGGACAACTGCAATATTAAAAATAAATCTGAAATAAACTCCCCAAAATGCCGCGTGCCAGAAATACAAAAATATTAATAAAAGCAATCAAACAAATTCTAGCAAAAGCTATACAGGCCTACTAAAAGATACTAAAATATTTCAATTCACCTTTAGTGACTGCAGAACAGTATTTCTAAACAAATACTGACTATATTTCTTATTTATATGCTTATATAATATATATGCTTATAAATTATGCAATACAAATAATGTGTTTTTCTATATTGTATTGAAGTTATTGGTAACAACAAAAAAACTCATATCAAACCTAGCTGTTCCCAAGTTACATGGGGAAGTATCTTTTCCAGCACCTCCCCAAGATGCTGTAAAACTCTACAGCTGGATAATGCTACGGGCAAAGCTGCTATATTGCCTTAATGGTATCTATTAGACTTACCCTGTACAACCCATGATTTCTGGTCCGTCAAAGGAAAAGGGATCAGAATCATCTGGCTCCGACCTCATTCTATACGTCTTTGTCAACACTTCATTTGTGAAGTAGTCGTTTGGTTCAAAATGAAATTCTAATGTGAAACTCTTAAAAAGAATTGCAGAACAGTAACTTTAGTTATTTACCAACACCTTTAAATTCTTAACACCTAAACCCAAGCAGTACACATGCAACAGAATACACCTTTCTCCAATACATCCATAACTTATTCTAGAATTTGTCACCCAAGTTGTACAAAGATCTTCAAATCTTTTCAATTACTTGATCTTGTACTTTCTAGTTATTATACTGCTTGCAGTAATGACAGATCTCCCAGTACACAGATTTCCTGCTACTAATGTATAGGCAGAATTTCTAAATTTAAAAATATTATAACTTAGAAAACGGTCTGATTACTGCCAGGGAAATATATGAAATTACAGCAGTTACACAAAAAGTACCCAAAGGTATCAAAATGCAATGGTGAAAACCTAAGTTATCAGCTGTTAAGGCAAATCTCAAGAGAAGCTGAAGGCTAAATTCAGTATACACTCATTCACAGGGTGATGCAAGATTAGCACTAGACCTTGTACTGCTTTCTCAGAAGCAGCAGCTGTATATTTTCTCATGATTTCCACAAGACAATTGGCTATCACAGACCATGTTGCTAAAATACAAATAATTCTTAAGATAACATAAAAGTAATCTTGTTTAATAAGTGAAACTAACCATAGGTTGTCCAACTTCTGAAAATTTCACTTTTATATCTTTTAAGTATTTCAGGATAGGTTCATCATGTTCCTGTAGAGAAAACACAGTGTATTTAATTTTCATAACATTCAATTACACACAGATTTAAGGCCTCACAGAGATAAAAAGCCATGTTTAGAACAAGTTTGACTTAGAAAAAAAACCTTGTTACAACACTGAAATACTTCCATGAACATGACCAGCAGATGGCAACAATGGCTGTTACAGAGTCCCCAGTACAGTATACAACCAAAACCCACGCTAACACCACGTACAATTTTTAGTCATGTCTAATACACTTTTCACACACACTTCTATAAGCACCAAAAATTCATCAGTATCATAGAATAGGTTCAAGAAATAAAACAGCAGGGAGGTATTTCAGTGCTGTGTACTCTCACTTGAAAAGTTACCAGAGATGACATCCAAGTAACAGTTCCATTATTGCTCTCCAGACATATAAAGTATCAAAGTGTTTCCACTGCTTTCTTAAAGACACTTGGGTTAATTACCAATGCAACTTTAAACAAAGCTAGACCACTGCCTACCTGAACCATATCACTGAGCAAGTCCACATTCTTGAATACTGTCAGCCAAAACTCAGGGATTCCTTTAGGGTCTTCTTTTTCTTCATCTTTTTTTTCTTCTTCAAGCTTAGCTTTCTCTTTCATTTCATCCTTGAGAAAATAAAAATATTGAGTTTCCTTAATTTTAAGAGGTTCATCATAAGGTTCATCAGTTCTTTGTTGGCACCAGTGTCATGTGGACGTTTAAGCAACCATTAAGAATTAGCATTATTATTAATAGCAAGTAATCATTACAAACCTGTTTTTTTAGAATTTCGGCTTAATGAATCTTGTTTCATGCTAAAGCTTGAGATATTGATGAGAACTAATTAAGATACTCACTGAAATTTCTTCGTCAGCATCTGCTTTCCATTCACATTCCTCTTCTGTAGGTTCATAAATGGCATTGATGATTTCACTTCGCTGGAAGATTAAACAAAGAATATTTTCTAATTTCCTAGTAATTGCAATCAGCAATGCCCTAACCAATAAATTCCTAATCCTAAATTACACAAGTAGTAATACATTAACTATCTACCTTTTCTTCTGGCTCTAGAAGATTGATTCAGCAGTTAGGAGGTTTACAACACACTAAAATAAACACCAAAGTCCCAGAAAAGTTACAGTATGATCTGACATTTGCTCAATTAAAATGAGGTTTGATATACTGAAGTCATTTTGGTAACTATGGAACAGACTTAACTTTTCACTCTCTCAATCTTAGTTGATATTCACTTGGATGGCAAAATTTTATCAATTGAATTGAAGGGGCACATATGAGACCAAAGTAATTTGGAACATGAGTAAGTGTTCTGGTTTTTATAATCCTTTGCTGTATTTTAGATGAAGCTTTAAAGTACAAATCAGAGTAGCACTAAAATACCTTGTCAAATAAGGGCTGATAGAGAGCAGCATACTTTCTCTCCAGCTCATGAACTTCCTCATAGAACTTTGCTTCTATCTGTGCACACTGAACTTGAAGATTCTTGAGAGCATTCACACGTCTTTTAACAACTTTAGGCAAGCTGAAAAATTCAGTGACAGAACTGTTAACAACACTGCATTTTAAGCACATATTGATCTCTCCTTAACCAGACCCCTTGCAACTTAACCAACTTGTACCACAACACATTTTACACTCTGTTTTAAGCTTTAGAAAGTTTAAATCAAAGCTGCAACCACTTTCACCAATGACATTGAAATCCTTAGCACAAGCACTTAAACTGAGGCTCAACCACAGTTAGAACCAGAGTATTCCAACACCTGAGTAAATCATGAGAGAAATTTGTGCAATAAATCTTCCTTCTAAAAACAAGCTCTACATTATTAATGAGTAACAAGGTAAAATCATAGTATTGAGTACAACTAAGAAAAGTCTCACCATTAATTTGTTTGGCTTTATGAAAATGTTCAAGACAGTTGTTATTATTTGCTTAAAAATTTAATCTTCAAAACTTGCTGCTTTCTTTCACTGAGCACAGCAGCTAATAGCACTGTCTTTAAACACACTGTCTGACCCAAAGTGAGCCAGAACTGGTTTGCTAAATGAGCCACTGTACTACAAATGTGCAAAAGGAAAGCAATTACTGCATGCCTCATAAATGCAGATCAACTACAGAAAATTTTGGCAAGAATTTATAGCAAGTTTTGATACTGAGAAAACCGCATGAAGTACTGCTAATAACATTGCTGTATCAGCTAATGCTTACAGTCTAAGCATAAAATTACGATGCTAGAGACACCAGGCCTCCAAGTATCTGTCCATAGTTTAAATAACTGATGTTTCATGACCAAGGCAAAGCTACAAAAGAGATTCCAAGGATCAGGAAAGTATCCTAAGAAGTGTGCCATACTGTAACTGCAGAGGAAAACATCAGACACTAAATGCTAAATATTAGCATTCTTCATGAAACTTCAAATAAAAACTCTTCAATTCTGAGACGCACTACAAACAGACTATATTAGTTTTTCTGCTATCTGAGCAGCACAGTGGTTTATGACCATAAACCGTAGACAACACTGTTCAGAAAACAAAAGAACCATTTTAACACTCTGCTCATACTAAACCAATGCTGTACCTTTCTACATATCCTGCAGATGTTCCTACCAGACCATCAAGTCTTTCCTGAAGGGCTGCAAGAATCTGAGGATTTTGCATCATCTGCACAGTCAACTGCCGAGCTGAATTAAAAAAGAAGATTAAGTAAGCACAAACTGCATCTCTTGGACCAATCTTGAAAGAAAGAATTGTGCACAAAATAAAGAAAATTAGACAAGCAAGAATTACAGATGCAGAAGAACTGTTTAAAACTGTGTGAAGTCTCCCTAATACCAAAAAAAGTTTCTGATTTATAAATCTGATTTCTGTCCATGATTTCTACAGTATAATTTCCCCTCTGATTCTCACCTAAAATAGCTGGGAAATCACTGAAAATACACATTATTCATCTCTAGGCTCCTGTGGGACACCTGAATACTTACCATTTAATTACTGTATGCCATTTAATTACTTCAGCTAATGAGTGTTCCCCAAAATTTTGCAATCCAGTTTTGAAAACACTTCTTTCAATAGATTAGCGAAGTATAACATCTTGAGCAAAATGTTCTATTTTAATGTTATTATTCTGCTCAGGCAAACTTGAATCAAGGCACTATCCAAGTAATTTTATTGCAGAGATTATTAGTTATTTCTCTTTTGGCTAACTGCTCTTTAGATTCCATCTGTGCCCCCACACTTCAAATACAAAGCATGAGTAAGACTGTTCAGCACTGACAAAACAAGTATTTTGATATGTGCTTATGTTACTTGTTGAGGGGAGAATAAAAAAGGATTTATTAATTTCAAGAGCAGTAACACTAAGCATGATTTGTTCTGTTCACTGTCAACTCAGCAGCAAATTATTAGCAACTAATCAAAAGTAAGAGATACACATACACACATATACACACATTAATTTTTTATACTCAAAACTTCACGTGTGTGAAGTTTTTAAATAATCCTGTTACATATCCACAATAATCCTGTCTCTTCCAATTATACAGGTGGCCGGCACTGCCTGAACCTGGTATTAAACATGACTACAATGAGTAATTGCAAACAACTAATAAAAGTCACTCAATTTGAAAGAAAAAGTCCTTGCTTCAGAACTTAAACACAATTGTCCATCTGAAATTATTTTACCACTTCCTAATTGTTTTGCAGTAAAAGTTTTTTCTAGCACACTAACTAGGAAGCACATAAGCTTAGAAGTTTAGAAACTCTTGGTTTCAACATTACCTTTGCTGTTGGCATCTTCCCCAGTTTCTTCTTCTTCTACTTCTTCAACATCCTCCATATCCTGCTGATCAAGTTCAGACTGTTCTTTGCTATTAGAAATATTCAATAACAAGAAGTTAATTCAATCAAGTAGTTAATTTTATAATATACTCTAAGGAGCTTAAAGAGCTCAAACTAGAGGTTATGTGGGTAGAAACAAACTGTTGCATCTTTTGACCTTTGACAAGCAAGTCTTAATAGACAAACAAAACCAATTTTGTCTTCACAGAAGTTTCACATTTGACAATCCCAGAACAGTTTACAGAATTAGCAACCTTCCAGAATTACGAAGTTTCTTTCTACAAAAAACTCCTTCATCTTCTGCTCTTATCAACCAGTCAAAGTCTCCTTCTGCTCCACATACCTTCCTTAAGATGTGCAGGCCTTGAGAACTGTGGGTAGGATCACCTACATTATACTTTAAACGCCACAAAATAAGAGCACTCAAAGTATAGAAAGAATCCTACATGGAGTGAAACAATAGAAATGGGCAATATCATCTGATTTCCCCTCCAGAATTCCAACTAACATAGGAAGTTGACTCATGCCTTCTTCCACTTTCTTATTTACTAACAATTAAGATCACAAACCCATTTATCATGAGCAGCATAAGTTTTTCTCCCACAGGCTATAAACCTCAGGTCTTGCCACAGTGCTCAAGGTCAGTACCTAGACCCTGCCTATCCAGCATCTGGAGAGCCCAGTCATGCCAAGTACAGCACAGGACACACTCAGAGCCACAGTAAAATCATAGACAGATTTTACTTACTTGTCTACGTCTGCCATTCTGCTAGATTTCAAACACTGGGGGAAAAAAAAGAAAAAAACACATAAGAACAGGAGCACTAGATTTCAGTTATAAACTCTATGGCCATGTGCCATAATACTAAAAGAAACAAAATCATGTCAGCTTTATGAAACATGATAAATATATATTACAGTCTGAAGCGTGGCATATCTCCCTTGCACATCTTGAGCTGTCGGTCTTTAAAACATACAGAAATTTTGAAAAACTTCATTCTGGTTTAGAACCTATAGATCTACTCACATAAACTGAAGTACCAAGTACCAGCAAAACGCCATGTTGAGTTTTGGATTGTAGGACTGTTCTAATATCACTGACTGAAAATTAGTCCTAAGTATAAAACTGGAATATAACCTGAGAAAAACTGAAGCAAAAAGGGTGCTGGTAACTGTTTACTCATTGCCAGCATGTGATCGCAAACAGAACATACTTACAGCTAAAACAATTTGAGAATGAAGATGCCTTTTTGTGGCTTTACTTTTAATCCCAACTTTACAAAACCAATCCAAGTCATTCCTCAGAATAGTCACAATATTGCAACATTTTACAAAAAAAAAAAAAATTATGCCAGGTGCCAGGCTAAATTATTTAACATGACTAATTCCCATGTTCAGAATTATCACAATTTTCTTAAATATCTTAGTGAAATCATAAACATATTCCATACACAGTAACTAGAAGCATTTAATATTGAGACTATTGCAAATCTTGCATACCATGAAGAACCTATGTTCTCAAATATATTACAAAATTAGTAACGTTTTCTACCAGCAAAACAGCACTTGGGAGTCTATTCTCCAAAAAGATGTTTTAGGTAACTTGAAGTCTAACACAATACCATGCACAAGAAAACACTGTCCTGTTAATTACCAACTGTCAGTAATTCAGGAGGCTCCAACTACCAGGAATAATTTGCTGGCCCAGAAAGCAAGGAAACAAATGCTTTAGAGTCTCCATTTTACCTGCTCTCCTGTAAGCTAAACAAATTGAAATTTCCTTCAGGAATTTCAACTCCTTACAATGCATTCAAATGGGATTTTAGCAAAGTGTTGCACGGATGTGTTCCAGAAAAAGAGAAAACTGCATTTGATCTGTCCGAAGTGTAACACAAAAACACAATCCCAGTAAGATCAGGATATTAGCAGTCAGTATGAAGCAACGTCTTAAGACTCTTCATAAATAAACTCCCACATTTTATGTAAATATAATCTAAATATAGTTTTTCTGGTGTCATAAATACTTCCCAAGAATTACATGGAAAGAAGGTATCTGATGTCCTCCTCATTTCGGACCACAATTTCATAGCGCCAAATAAAGATCTAGAATGTAATCAAAAATATTCAATTCCCTAATATGCAGAAAAACTAGAGAACCAAAGCTATCTATTTTAGAAAAATAATACAGTATTTGCTAATGAATAGGATGGCAGCACTGCTATAAACCAAAGAACATCTAACAATTCTGTAAGAAGAATTACAGCAATATTCTTGACTCATTTTATTCAGATCACATTTGCTTGTCATGTGATTTCAGTTTTACCCATGTAACAATTCCCTGCAACAATTCAAAAGACTCTCCTTTGAATATCATTCTCAAAGGTAGCATACACTGAAGACCTACAGAAACAACATACTACAATTACAACTCTCACAGACAGGCCCCTGTTTTACTTGAGCAATGTAACAATTAGCATTATTTTTGATGTACACAATATTGTATCCATGAAAAATATACTACTTTTTCCTTACACACTTCCTCTTAACTTGTTTTTAATGCAGGACCATTTCAAGAAGACTGATAGTATTGCTGTGCAAAAGAACACAAGATGCACAGCTCATCTGCCTCTCATACATTTTTCTGCAAATCCAACACAGTGATGCTCCTTGCAGAGACTAGCAATTCCTTTCTCTGTTCTCCCTATCAAAAAACACTTTAATTTCCATAAAACAGGAGGTAGTTCTTTCAACAAACATGTGACCAGTGGCAGCACAAACCCTGTGGTCTCTCCAAGTCAGTGGGCTAGATGAAACAGCAGCTGAAACACCTTAGAGGTTTTCTGAAAGAGACCAACTTCCACAGTTCACTTAAACATTTTTTCCCAAATGAAGACAAGACCGGCTATGAACAAATGATGCCTAAAAATTTTAAGAAGCATCCACCCCACCTCCAACAAGGGCCGTTAGCCAATACATCGGAAAAAAACAATGACATGGTAAGAATTCTCCCAGAAACAGTTGCAGCTTTCAATTACGTTCAGAAAAAACACACTGGATCAGAAATGCAGGTATTTGACAATGTCATAACAAATTTTTATTTCAGAAACTAGTCCTCATTTTCCCCAGAACCAGCAGGTAAACTGATGATATCACTAAAGTTTCTCAGTTGCAACATTCAGCTCAGAGATAAGTTTAAAGATTTTTCTACACCATGTAACCGTAGTAGAGAAAGTTTCACCAGCAGTCTCCCGTTACTGAATTCCTCACTGGGCCCTTGTTTTCACCTCTGAAGAACTACTCGTCATCACAAACCTTCATCCATCCTTTCACTGTTCATCCTCTTTCCAAGATCATTTCTGACCATGCTAAAGGCATTCATCTTGCTACAGCACCCTGTGGGACTCTAGCACGTGTCTCTCTCTCCTCACTGCAATGGGCAGTTATCATTCTCTTCTTCCTGGCTCAAACAATCCCTGCAAGCACTGTATGGTTTCAAATTATGGCCCAGTTTACTCAAAGAGTTTGAATAACAATCTTCAAAGATTTTTTTGAAATTAAAATAGACTATATCAAGCAGCTGTCAGCTTCAGAGCTTCCCTCTAGTGTGTTTCTCTCTCTCATCCAATTTTTCCTATTCTCCTTGCAGCAGTCTTATTCATGTCCCATCCTTTAATCTTCCCTCCATTTTTACACAACTCAGTATCAGAATGTACACAGTTGGAAGAGTTCTTCTGCAAACTGAGGAGATACTAGTGTCTGTCATGACAATTATCTGCCAGCTCTAGACAACTGTTCTTGAGTAAGGAGACTACAAGGCACTGCCAAGAAAACTATGCTGGCACACATTTAGGCTAATCTGCGCAACCCACTAGCATGGAAGAGATGTAGTTGCATCACATTTTGTTTACTGTCATTTACTTAAACAACCATAAGCTTCTCTGCAAACACAGCTCAACTGGCTAAAAAAAACCCAAACAGAAACAAAAACACTGCAAAAAAGCACTGAGAAAATGCATTCCTTAAGAGCAAACAACCTCCACTATCTCTGAGCAATGCCCAGCTGCCCAAGGTCCTGGTCTAGTCTTCAGAGTTTCAAATATACTACATACCACAATCAATAACATTCTAATAGATCACTGCAGTATTTATTTTGCAGGATCTCCCCAGCAATAAATATTTAAATATAGAACTCCTATCAATCCACTTTCCATGAGACACAGCTGTCCTTCCCAGTTCATTCATAGGTGCATTTACTTTCATAAACAGCAGCTACACCTTGGCATGTGAGCAACATAACCACTAGCATCACCCCTTGAAGTAGTGCCAGGGAGATATCAGTTCACCAGTTGTCAATGCAGGATTATAACAAACCTGGATACACCTGGTGTATTACTTCAAGCCTCAGTGTCTAGCTAACTGTTTTGGACTAAGATACTGCTTAGAATATAGGCCTCCTGACTGCATGAAGAGGCTTATGAGCACAGGTAAAGGGTAGTCTACACCCCTGTATAAAGCCAGCATGCAAAAAACCTTACTAGTAAAATATTTTATTTCCCTCTTACTTGAACAACTGCAGCCACTAACTGTTTGAATGTAGTAGACTGCATTATCGTCAAATACAGAGGCACTCACAGGCTTTACTTACAATGTTTTGCTGCTCATTGTAAAAATATGCAGAAGAAAAGCAACAGTTATCTTTTCAGGGCTTGAAAGAGAATGTGTAGGAAGTTCATGCTACAAAAAGAAAGCAAAAGTACAGAAAAGCAAGCAACAGTGCATGTTTCCTATAGGTTTAAATTTAAAACCTCTTTCATACAGGTACCTTAAGCCTGCCTGCCATCACAAGAAAGCACGCTCTATATCAAAATCAAAAGATTGGAAGACTTAATCCAGCACTAGCTTACCCACTGTTTTGAGTGTATCCTCCAGAATTACTAAAAATTAGCAAAACTCCCCTAAAATTTAAAACTTATCAAAACTGTGTGACAATTTGCTATTTTCATTAGGCTTAAAGGACAGAATGTTTTTCAAGAAATGGAGTTTGATACAAGCAGAATGTTCACATGTTCATTCTCAAGTAAGTCATTAGTGAGCTTTCAGTTTTCAAGGGTTTTCGTTTCTTCACCGAGTGATTTTGCATAAATGAAGATAGAAATACAAACTCCAAGTGTTCAGTGCTTCCTAATCTTTCCTTTATCCACACAGAAACTAACCTGAATTTGCACAGAGGCACCAGCCATGTTACAGCTAGGACACTGTAGGCTTTGGTGAGAAGCCTTTTCTTGTTCAGATCAGCTTTACATGTCCCAAGTAAGCACACCGCTATTAGATTACCCGGACATCCGCTCGCCCTCAGGAAGGCAGGTCACAGCGAGGTGAACTACAAGTCAGCTGAGGCAGCAAGACATTCCTGAGACACAGTTCCTCCAGCAAAACAACAGCATTTTTGCACAAGCCCCAGGGCTGGCAGGCTGACAACACGTCTCAGCTGTTCAGCAGCTCGGAGCATACCATACCACAAACAGGACCCATACCCTCCCCTTTCAGGAAACACCTCTTCCCCTTCTCTAGACAAATTGCTCACACAGGAGGACAGCTAGTTGTATTAAAAAAAATCATCAGGATTAAGTCTGGTAAACTATTTGCAATATGCGCAGAAACCAAAGGTGCCAGACAAATGACATCATACCAGCCAAGTTCAACTCTCACTGAAGACTGGGAAACTCAAGAGCAATACATTCACTAGAAGTTACTTCTAACTGATGTTCTTGCCTAAAATTCCAGGACTTGGAATACTTAACTTGTAAGATTTCTCCTTACATCATCATCAATAAATACAGGAAACAAAAACTAAAATATTGTAGAGATCAATTAGAAAACACTCTTTGACTGCACATGGCCAAAACAATTGTCTCGGGTATTTTGCCCAAAATCTCTAACACAAGTTTGTAACTTTAAAGAGCTAAGATGGTCTGCATAGTGATCTTAAAGGTCTTTTCCAACCTAAACAATTCTGTGAGAACTGAGTGACTGTTTAAAAAGTGCACAGTACACGGTAGAGAGTTTCAGACTTCAAATGTCTTGAGACTACAACCCAAAAAATGCATCACTCATTCCAAAACTGTTAGCAGAAGCTATGGTAGCAATCACAGGGTAGAGAAATCGTTATGAGAGAGAAGATCATACAGTTCAATAGTAACTAGGAGAAAATTTAGCTCTTCTTCAAAAAGAAGCAATGGAATAATACATCAGGCTAAAAATGTCATTTTAGAAAGGAATAAAGCAGAAGACCAAGTGTTTCCTTTATACTTGTGAGATCAAATTCATGCATCCATAACCTCTAGCATGAAAACTGGTCATGAAACAAGGGGAGACTGTATCTATTACTATCCTGAGGGGAAACCTATCACTCCCTGCTACAACCCAAAAGCAGGCTGTAGCTGGGTGGGGAGTGGTCTCTTCTCCCAGGTTAACAAGCAACAGGATGAGAGGAAATGGCCTCAAATCATGCCAGGGCATGTTTAGATGAGATATTAGGAAAACTTTCTTCACTGAAAAGGTTGTCAGGCATTGAAACAAGTAGCCTAGGGAAGTGCTGCAATCACCATCCCTGGAAGTCCTCAAAAGATGTGTTGATGTGGTACTTGGGGACACAGTTAAGCAGTGAACATAGCAGTGCTGGGCTAACAGCTGAACTCAATCTCAGAGGAGAGGCTTTTTTCAACCTAAACAATTCCATGTTTCTATGATTAATACAGCAGATAAACATGTTAAACAGATGAACATGTTATCATTCATCTTAAGGAAAAAATATGTCTTCTTAGAAAAGCTGAAGGTCCAAAAAAGAAAATCAATCTCAATCAAATGAGCAGAGTAGTGCAGTGCTAGAACATCAACACACCACATCTGTGTACTGAAAGACTTTATCAGCCACTGAACTTTCCAGAGACAATTCCTTTATTAGTGCAGCAAAGTTATTCTGTTAACAAAAGATTTCTAACTGTTAATGTAAAAACAAAAATTGACAAAATTTATTTAAATTTGCAAATCTAGAATAGATAATTAAAACTGTCTGCCCAAATATAAGCATAGGACACAGGAGTGTGATATAATAAAGAACACAATACTAATATAAAAGCTATTAAGTTCTGCATAAAGAGACTAAGGAGCTAAAGGTCAGTGGAAGCAAGGAATCCAGGTGCCTCAACACAGTAACAAGAAGGTGACACTGGACTCTTGCAGTAACTCAAATCTCTTCATTTTGACACAACTTATTTTGCTATCACCAACTCACCCACTATGTGCCATAGACATGCACAGTTAACAGCCGAAATGATAACTGGCATGGAGATATATATGAATCTTCAGCAGAATCTGAAATAAGGTGTCCTGACAAAGCAGAAAAGCCCAAGAAATTCAGACAAGAAGCGGCGTTTCACGAAACACATTTCTGGCTATGCACATGAGCTTAAATATCTGAGATGGGAAGCACTCATATGATCATGTGAGAGATATATTCATAAAGGGAACAGCCAGTTTCTCTTCTGAATGATCTTCAAGTCAGAGAAAGTAAACCTTGCTGGAAAAGTTTATTGTAGTTCTTCCTTAGCTATGCATAACTCTATACCCCCTTCCTTCCATCAATGTGTGAATGACACTAAAGTTAAAAAATGTTCAAAGCATTTCTTTGTACAGTGTTAGACCTTCAGTTACACGAGTATCAGCAGGGTCAAGAGACAGAGGCTGTCACAGGCAAGTACCTTCTATAACTCATGAAAAGGGTTAGGCAAGTTTGAAGTTACTGTGACACTGTACTGATATATCTGGCTTATGATAATGTGGCAAAATCCAGATTCTGACTGTAGAGAACAAATAAACATGATAAAAACATTAGAATGCTGAACCAAGTAACACAACACAATTGCAACTGCTCTTTTCCCTTCAAGTGGTATTATTTTGCACTCCCTAGTAACTCCTGAGGTAAAGGCATCAACTTCATTTGCCAATGCAACTATTTCATTAGTCCTTGCAGGCCTCTGCACAATACACATATAAATGTTACAGCATGAAAACACAATTTGCACATTTCAACTTAGAAGTGCTCTATACTTGTATGAGAATGCCAGTTGATGGGGGGAAAAGTCAAATTCTGCAAAACAAAGCAAAGGGACCATATATATAAGTAATAATATTACTCAGCTATTAGTAACCTCAGAATTTGTTTTCATTCACGTAAAACCCCACTGTAAGCTTTCCCCTGAACTAATTTTTCTATCAGGAAATGAGGATTCCAGCAACAAATACTGAACTCCTCTCTCTGTAGTATTTTTACTGTATTTTAGATAGTGCCTGTTTACCCTTTCAGCAGAAAAGAGCCTTCATACCGAGAAGGAGATGGACTACCAAATCACAAATTAAAACCAGGACTAAACTACATCTGCATGCTTGTCTATGCTACAGACCTGAACTCCATGATCATGTTCTAAAAATAGGGTAATTAGCACACAATGTTGCCTTTGTTCTGAATGCCAAGATTCTGCAGCAGAAAATCTAACAATTTCTACTTAGAACAATCTTTCATTACTAGATAAGTAACAAGTTTAAATCCAAACCTGGAAAAATTAACAAGGATCTTTACTTTTTTTAAAACAACCTACTTACTATAGCTTTTTATGGTTTTACTTTCCATCATGGATTATGGGAAGAACTGCACCCATCCTAGAGGGTTGAAATCAAAATCTTTACATGTAAATAAATATTTGAAATTTCCTAAGACAGTATTTCCCAATACAGTTCATGTTGATGCAGGTATTCAGTTTGCTAAAAAGTGGTAAAGTAATAAAAAAAAAATGTGTTTAAACAAAGTTCTTCAGGTAGCAGGGTGCACTGTAACAGCTTAATAAAAACCAAACTCGTGCCTGCCACAACATCAAACAATGGCAAAGAGCATTAATCGGCTGCCTAGATTGCCACATAATCAAACACAACCATATTGGCAATTACATTGCTATCTGCAAAACTCACACACTGCAGCATTCAAGTTTTTATCCAATTTGACTTTGAAAACATCTAAGCATCCTTCTGTGAAAAGTTACAAAATACTGAAAAAAATGTACACGCTTCAGAAGTGTGCTTTTTGCTAGAACATTTGATGAATGCAATTTTAAATTCATTCACTAACCAAGAAGCCACTGAAATTCCTAAATGTATTTAGCAACTTCTTTGTTAGCTTCTGTTCAGTATTTTTTCTATGGGAGCCAGGCCACTACTAGACTACCAACTTTAAAACACTTTCAACTAACAAGTTAGTGTGCACTAAAAAAAGAACACAACCACAACTTTAACACATTTTGGAGGCTATTGGCATGAGATGTTACAACTGGCAGTAATGAGCCAACAGAAGAATGCCCATGGTTATGGTTTCAGCCAGTCACTTTCAAATGAATACAGGTGCAGTTTAAAAAGCAATTGCAAACATGTAGTAGGGCTACAGAGAACTTGAACGATGGAACTTGAGCACTGTTTTACAAAGTTATCTTCAGAAATACTCTCTTGTGAATTTCACTCAATCTTGTCTTTGGCAGCAATGTAGAAGTATGTGATACCTCCAAAACACTGAAGATGGTGGTAAAAGAATCAAGAGGCTGTGTCATGAAGATCTCCCTAGTACAAACATAGCAAGCATGTTTCTGATAAAGCCACCTTGCACACACAAGAAACAGCATAAAGCACTATACCAGTTCATACTTCAAAGATGAGTTATTTCCAAAACTGCAGTATCATGATTTAACAACTGCTTAAAAGAGTGACTCAAGTGAGGCAAAATAAATAGTATTGAAATCTTAAGTAACAAATAAAAAGATGCAATTCCAACTACTTTAGAATTCAAAAGGTCAAAAACCTGCTATGTAAAGACATATATAATGGCATGCAGTCCACTGAAGACTTTCACTGAAGATGCAGAAGTGGCAAGATCTGAAATGAATCCATGGTGACTAAAACAAACAATTACAAAATATGATCATCCTGCACTTCAGTAATGTATCCTTAATGAAAATACTGTATCCACTGCTCAACACTGAAGAGAGGAACTAGCTCATTTAAGGTCCTAGCAACACGAATACCTGAGCAACAGAAGCAGTTCACATTTTGCATTAATGGCATTCGAGTGAAGAGCAACAAGAAATGACACAAAAATATGTACATTAACAAGAAGTTCAAAAATAACTGATTCAAGCTTGGTTTCAAGATGAACAATTTTTTTTCATGTACCCTCCCTGCGTTCCTCAACTTGACTTTTCAGTGTCTATCAGGTTTAACAAGGGCCTGAACTAAACTATAACTTCCCCTCATGGGCAAGTCATCCCACAAGAAATCTGAAAGAACTGCTTCTCTGTTCTTTGAAACACTGCATATTAAACAATACCTAAATAAAGTAGTGGATTGAACCAATCATAGTGCAGATGGTCAGAAAAGATAACATTTACATTTCTATCATGGGTCTTAGAAGTCATGGGCTTTGTCCATTCCAGATTGCAGGCACCAACTCTGTCAAACCTCATAACAAGAATCTCCAACACTTGGTTAATTCTAGTATCTCTCATGCTTTGGGTGAAGGTTTCTTCATTGCTTGTTTGTTATTTGGTAGTGGCAGTGATAGGTTTTTAAAGAATAAATGTAAAATCATCAGTTGAATGCTTCAAAGCTACAGGTATATCCAAAACCCAGTTTTTGTATCTAAAATTGGCTTTCACTGAACATAAAAATCTACCAAGGAGCAACTGGTAGTACTTTCTTCTATAGTCCTCAATGACAAGGTGAAACAATTGATGCGCAAACTGTCTATTCATTGTGGCAAGTTAACATTTAAACTGAGACATCACCATTGCAAGTCATGTCTGTGCACATGTACATTTAAGCACACAGCCCCCAAATGCATCTTTATTTTCCAGTACTAAAAATCTAAACAGCTTTCTATCTAGGAAAAACCTGCAGTTTAACCTTTGACAAGTAGTTAGGATGCAGATAATGTCTTCATTTAAGCAAACAATGCAAATTCATTTAAAAGATTTATCTTTCAGGAAGTTCATATCTTAAACTATTTATATTTTTAAGTAATTCTGGAGTATCAAAGGTAAATTAGTAAACTGTTTTAATTGACTGCAACTGAAGATTTAATCTGCAATATGTGAAGTCTTCCTGAAAACTTAAAGTCAAAAGTTATGACTAAATGCACAAGTACATCAATAATTAGGATTTTTACTTCTGCATTAACTTTGCTGATTCAGCAAATAATATAATCATTTAGTGTAGGAAGCCCTCGAAGCCCTCAAAGCCCTCACGTGTTGCTTCTACATAGCTTAATTTTTCAGAAGGTCATCAAATGAATCCCCAAGCAACTTCTGTGATGCCTTCCAGGCATGTCTGGTTTTCTAGACAAACACATTATGACACCAGACCTACTCTCCAGATTAACGATGTTGGGTGATGAGGAAATGCACTAACCTCTGAGCTGAGTGAGAATCAGCTAGATTCAATTAGCTTTAATTATAATCACTTCTGAATGCAAAGTAATTTACAAATGAAAACTGACCTATAAGCATTAAACCCATCATCACAACCCCTCCTTGGATTAAACACGTACTATGAAGTTCCACTCTATTATTTATTAGCCACCTCCCTAAGGAGAAGCTCAAAGCAATGCAGTTGCCCAGAGCAGTTGAGAAGACTCCTCAGCTGTACTAAAATAAAACCAGCATTAAAAAGTCTTGTTTCTGTTCGCAAAGTTCGGTCTTCTGTGTAAACGGCTATTTGTACCTCACAAATATCAAAGCACTCCCAGCTCATGGAAAATCACGGAGCTTAAGTTGCACTGAATGTACATATGGACACAGAAAAACAAACAGGCATTGAAAGAACACCTGCATCTCCATTTTCTGTAACCTGTCCAATTCCTGCAGTTTCCTTTAGAATCAGATCCTTAGTTAGAGATATGCCATGTTTGCAGCTGTTTCACAAGAACCTCAATATGAACTGCACTACAACTACATTAGCAAAAAGGTGAAGATACCAGAGACATGTTCATTATATCTGATGTTCTACTGGAATAAACTGGCTTTCACCAAAGGATTGAACCAAAATTCAAAATAGAAGATTCTTGTCTTATTTCCCCCCCTAAAATTTTTCACTATTGAAATTAATATTCTCAAGCTATTTTACTCTCTGAAGGAATACAATTTCTGCCATGATAAGTCGAGCTCTTCATGTTACCATTGCTGTAACTTTCAAGAGCCTAGTGAATAAAGAGGTTTTATCAAATGTACAGGGTAAGCCAAAGTTTCCTCATAGATGTGGAGTTCTGTATAGAGGACACGGCCTCAGCCTGGAAGATCCACATCTCACTCAGGGCTGTGAAAACTCTGTTAATAGAGGTTTATAACACCATGCCCACACCACCTTGGTTTCAGTTTCGCTTGTGCACACATGCTCAAAGCTAAGAGAAAAACCACACCACCCCTTTCTAGGGTGTTTAGTAAGCAGGTCACCATAACAAGTCCCTCACCTGCTCCCAGGAATAGTTTCTGAGTGAGGCAGGGGGTAGATGATGCACCAGGATGGTGGGAGCATTACTATGTACATGTAAACAGGCAGCGCTGCAGCACATCAGGCACTTCTGAAACACTGGGCTGGCAGCACAGATGCAGCACGGTACTTGTGCGTGCTTCCAACATTCATTTCCTAGTCTGTGAAAGTCAGAGAAAGACTAGGAGCTCTGAAAAACACCAATCTACCACCTGTGCACAGGATCAACATTCTGCCCTCAGAAACCAAGAGTACACTATATCCAAGACTTGTCACAAAGCACAGAAAAAGTGGAGGGCGGTAACACTGCTAACATGTATCACTCTCACAGGACTAAGTGGGACACACACACACAAGCTCAGGTGTCAGTGGCCTGTTCTAAGCACTTCTATCAATGTTTCAGGTACTCAAAGCCTGAGCCTCAACTTTTGTCAGGGACAGAAGCAACCAAGTCATTTAAATTTCCATGTATGTATATTTTAAATACTATCTTCCTCTAAGGATTAATATAACTTCTGGATTTGCAAAAGACTGGAAACCACTCAGTTTGCTTCAATCAAAATGCAGTGTTTCTCTCACTCTTTAAAGAGTACCATTGTAAAATGGGCTCAGCAGGAAGGCTGCTAAAAAGCTACTAACATGTTTGTCAAAACTACCTTCAGCAGTCCACAGCCTTAGGCCTTAACTCTTCCTTCAAGTTTCATTTCATGACTGTAATTAAAATTATCAGGCACTATCTCCTGTATGATTAATGTAGCATCTACCAGCAGATGTTAAATCCCAAGAGGCACTGAGCAGAGGAGAGTATTTGTCATACCTTGTAGACACCATGCCCACTTCTCTTACCCTCCACAAATGAGTTAGAACACGAAATGTTCTCACTAGAGTGAGATACACTCAAAGTGTATTTCAATAGGACTTCAAACATATACCTAACTGCAGAGAGCTTGGAGATAAGATGTGGAAGGTGCTGCTGTATTATTACTATACAAGTTGCTTGAAAGAAGGTTTACGGTTTTTTCTGCAAGCAGACGAGGGCGGTTTTTTAGTCAATACTGAAAGTCGCACAAGTATTGGCAGTGTAAGGCCCCTAAACATTCAATATGGAACCGAGTATGTTTTATACATCTAACCGAATGCTGAACACAAGACAGTAGCTCCACTTGTAATTACTAAAGCCTCCAGGTAGTGTCTCAGCCTTCCTTGGGGACACTCTTTAGGGCGATACCAGCTAACAGGCGCCCGGAGAAGCGACATGTTGAACTCCCGGACACCAGCGTACCCTGAGGCAGGGAGCTGCCCGTCCGCTGGCTGAATCTCTGGGTCCCCCTGCCAGCAGCAGAGCACAGCACACCCGCGCCGCGGCTCCGCACGGAGCGGGAACAAGGCGCGGGAGGCGGCACAAGGCCACGGCGCGCTGCCATCGCCGCTCCCGCTCCGCCATGTGCGCACACAGCGCGCGGGGCCCCGCGCCGCACCGGCACCGAGCCCCTCCCGCGCCCTCCCCGCGCCCAGCCGGACGCTCACCCGCTCCACCCCGCGCCGCTTTCCGGCCCCGCCGCCCTCCCGGTCCCCGGCCGCGCCGGGCGCGGCCCCGCTCGGGCGCCCACGTGTTGCGGAGCCGACCCGCCTCCCCCAGCGCCGGCCACGCCACGGGCCCCGGCCTAGCGCGGCCCGGGCGCTCCGCGGGGCGCAGCGGAGGCGCGCGGGAGGCGGCGAGCAGCGCTGCTCGCTGCGGGCCCGGGGGCGAGCACCGGCGCGGCCGCCCCGTGGGCCAGTACCCGGTGTGGCACAGGCACCGCCGGCACCCCGCGTCCCGCCAGCCCAGGGGCCCCGCTAGGCCGGGCCGGCATCCACGGCCTCCCCGCGAGAGAAAGCGGGGGGCCCAGCGCCCCCGGCCGCCCCCCGTGCCCCCCAGACCCCCAGCCCGGGGCGGCGGCGGCGGCCGCGCTCCGGCGGTACCTGCGCGGCCGGCGGGCGGCGGTGACTCAGGAGCAGCGAGGCGGAGGCGCCGCGCGGCCGGCGGTGAAAGGACCGCGCTCCCGCCGCTCGCGCTCATATAGAATTAACGTCACCACGTAACCCCCCTCCCCCGCCGCTCGCGTCTCATGGCAACGCGTGCGCGCGCCCTCGCGCCGCCCGCCCGCCCCGGGAGCGCGCGCCGGCCGTTGGCCGAGGGCCGTTGGGCTCGAGCGGCGGCGCGCGCGGAGCTGCCCGCGCTGGCACCCCCGGGCACGCGCCCGTGTCACCCCCCAGACACGCGCCCGTGTCACGTCCCCCGGACACGCTCCTGTGCCGCCCCCCGCACGCGCGCCCGCTCACGTACCGCCCGCCCGCCGCCGGTGCTGCCCCGGCAGTCAGGCTGCGATGCTCCCCCGAGTGCTTCGGTGCTGCCTTGAGCCTGGACTCTGGGGTTTCTGATGGCACCTGAGCATAAATAGAAGTTAGTCGGGCGGGTAAACTGTATTCACACAGGCCGCAGGTACCACAAAACCACAGTCAGTACTAGCTTACCTTGAAAAACCAAGTTGGGCACCGCGGTGGTTCATCAGTTTCGACCATTTCTGCCTTGGCTGGGGTGAACGGCCAAAGGCAGCGACAGCTCCAACGCTCCCATTTTGCCTTGCCAGAGACTTGCTTTCCTGCAAATGCCTGTCATCCCTGACTTCGGGCTCCAAACAAAGCCGTTTCTAAAACGGATTCCTTTCTAGAGTTTCACTCCCATGCCCATGGTCTTGAGTAATAGCATGGAGTGCACTTGGAGAAGACAACTGTGATCTAGACTAAACGTACAGAAATGTAAGTGTCTTTGAGACTTCCAGCTCCCCTTGGCTGGAAGGAGCCAGTGATCCCAAATACAATCAGGCGGGATGGCCAGACACATGGTGTGGTGGCATTAGAGCTGTTTGCTGAGGACATACTGCCAAATACCTAATGAGTGTTCTTTGGAATTCACCAAATTCTTCCATCTACTTGTCTAAGCAATCTGCAGCCTGAATGTATCTATTTAAATAATAAAAATGACAACAGAAAGCAAAAGAAGAAAAAGTGGTGGATCTGCCAAGTATCTGCAACACATTCTATATTAAGAACAAGGAAACTATAAAGGATTCTATTCTGTATGGTGCCACACCAGCTTTGTTCCAGTGTTTGGCAGTAAAATCTCAGCCCCCAAAAGCAGATATCTTTGTGGCAAATAAATCCTATCTGCAAGACAGAAGTTTATGGAGAGAACTTAAGGACGCCCTCCTATTCCCCAGCACACTGAATTTTTGAAGGTGGGCTTCTTTATATCATTCAATTTTAAATAGTTTGAAACCACAAAGCTGTAAGGAGGAAAAAGAAGGATCCAGGACAAGGACTGCACAGCATAGTCCAAGTGAGAGGAATTAGGGAGAAACAGAGATGGAGATGCCACATGATTCTAAAATTAGAATACCTGTACTCCCACTTGCAAACCTTTAAAATTGTACTAGATACTAGTGTCTTATTTATGCGAGGTGTTTGGTGCTTGGGAATATGAAGAGGGCAGAGAAGTACAGCAGGCATGTGGTAAAAATGAGCAGTCGATTGCTATTATTGCAACAACAATTATGTGCCATTGCAGGCGTTCCCTTTATTCAATCAGCTAAAGTGGCAATCAACTGTAAATAAGTGAGTCACAAGGCAGAGGCTCGCCTTGCTTATCTTTCTGACATCTGCCACCTGGTGACATGCCGAACCCTGAGGTGACACCCAGTGACCCCTGTGAAGGGGCACAGAAGAAATGAGACATGCAGAAGCCAGCAGTGTGGAGTAGAGAGCGTAAGGTAGTCAACGGCCACAGTTAAAGACTGGGCACAAGTCCAAGCATGTCTAAGGTGGAAATGTACCTCTAGGTTGGAGGGAAATGCTTTTCAACCAGAATGCAGAAATGTCTTTTGGGGGTTTGAATTAGTCAAGTAAGTCAGCCCCTTCTCATAAGACAAAATAAAACCAAAGTTCTTAACCAAGGGCTTTTTAGCAGTTTTTGAAGAACAAGAGGTATGGAAACATTTTTCAGTAAGAAGCAGTTTCTGTGAACAACTAGAAAGGGACAAATGACAGGATATAAGGACACAGCTCTTGCTTCCACATGGCACCTGCCATCACAGATGTGTGGAAAGAGAAGAAAACAAACTTACTTCTTACCTGAATTGTATGCACATTCAAGCTTTATGGTTTCCGTTGTTTTGCTGTCAAATGGTTCAACTCATCCTAACATTTGTACAGTCATGAAAATTACATAAAGAAACTTTAGTTGAACTTGAATTTTAATGGCTGATATATTTTTCTTTCCTTTTTGTGTTTTTTCCATGAGCATGCTCTGTAACTTGTAGTTTCAATCTGTCTGGATAGCTGAAGTACTGCCTTGGAATTGCACAGAACATCAAACTAATGCCATTTTTTGAATAATGGGAATAAAATCACCAGAGAATACCTTAGATATTAACATAGAAATATTTTCCTTGTAAATGTGGTGGTTTTTTTGTTTTGTTTTGTTTTGTTTTTTGTTTTTTGTTTTTTAATATTACATCTTAAAGCTTTTTTAAAAGACTCAGAACGTGTGTAAGAAACATTCAGGTGTGGTCACTGAGTGCACAGAGACCCAACGTTTTCTCCCAGCTGGGACAAAAAGCCTTGACAGAGGCACTAGGAGAACTGCCCTGTGGCATAGAACTGGGATGTGTCTTCTGAGGACAGTGACTTGAGGTGAAATTGCTGCTCCAAATCAGCAGAAGAGTTTGAATCAGGTCCCTCACATGCTAGTTGAGTGTCTTACACATGGAGCTGTACAATAGCAGGGAATCTGACCTCTGCCTCAGTGCCTATCACTTATCAGGAATGCTCCCTTCTGCATCCTGCCCCCCAGAGCTTGCATCACTGACTCAGTCGTTGCCTGAGGAGGGGGGCACCAGCAGAGGCTGTCTCCAGGAGCCTGGAGGGCACCCACGGACAGAGCACAGCTCTGGGTTTGTCCATGGAGGTCCCTAAAGAAGGTCAAGCACCGATTCTGTTGCAGGAGGCTAAACCAGTATTTCTGTAACAGCCTGTTGCAACAGATGGGTTTGGCACTGAGATCCAGGCTCAGTCTTGCTAAGCACAGCATTCAGCGTGCTTGTGCTGCATTCAGGCTACGGCCAAGCTGAAGCAGCACTGCCTTAGCTTAGAAAAATGTGTTGGTCATGAAGCTTAGTATGCTTACTTCAAATCAAGAACTCCACTGTGGCAGGTGATTCATTGACCATTAAAGCTGCTTTCATTCTCTTTTGTACTACTTGAAAAATGCAGAAGGTCCTTAGTATGAACCTGGATGTGATTACCTCAACACCTAGACAGCCCTTCAGACTGCTAGGCACAGGCTTGGCACCTAACAATGGCTCAGTTTTACAGGATTCATGTCCTGCTCAGCACTGCAAGCCTGCAATGTATGAAAAACTACAACTACACATCCTCTTCTGATCATGGCAGATTTCAGAAGAGCTCGCCCTGAGTGTTTTCCAAAGGACCAATTGTCCAAGGTTACCCTCTCCTGAAATCTGTTAGCAGATGTGGGCACTGAGTTACAGCAATGGATGATATGAGTGCTCCTTGTGTGCTTGTGTCTCTGGTAGCTGGCTGAACTACAATCACCATGGAAGTTATCATCAGTCACTGGAAATGAGAACACTCACTGAACTATTCACAGAGCAAAAATTCCAAGTGTCACAAAGAGATGCCTTTTCCTCAGTACAATCTCAAACCTGCGTGGAACTACTAGGTTTATCAGTACACAGTGAAAACAGAGAATCCAGAGTATTCCTTTAACAGGATGAGATTGCTTTATTATGGCTAAAAGCAATTCTTTCAACTCTCACTGGATGATTATTCCAAATTACATGGCTAGACAATGAATGACACACCACAGACCTGGTTAGTTTTTCCATGTATTGTTTACTTTTTGAGGAGCTACTTGTTTTATAAAGGAAAACGCATCATCCCAGAAAGCAAGTCCGAGTTTAGAAACAGTGCCACAGGCAGCATAGAAAGTTCTGCTGAGCTAACACATGGCAAATCATGCAAATCCCCCTGTAGAGCTGAATGAACAGCTCTCACAGGTTTCTGGTTTGTACTTCTGCTTTTGTGAAATGAGTGCAAATTTCCCCTCAGGGAACACAGGGGTAGCAGCAAACTAAAGAAATACAGTGTGTATAACCTTTGAAATATTGTAATAAAAGACAAAGAAAAATTACATGGTTTGAAAAAAGTGAAATGCTGAAATAAGACTATATGCTTTTTGATACAATAAACCTTTAACATCTTTCATTTTTCCATATTTTTTACTGTCCTGGGACTAAATTATGACTTTTCCTTACATTAGAGGGATTGCTCATAGATACAGAAGGTATAAATGAAAACTAACAGAAAGAAAAAAAAACCAAACAATCCAGACCTAGAGGAGAGATAGAGAAAATAGGGATATGGTGTGTAGTGATAAACTGGAGCAAAAAAGTAAATTATTCAGGTGCATTGAAAACAATGAAATAATGTATGTACAATTACTTTAGAGGTAGTACAGAAGTTAAAATCTTAAGTACAGCACACTTGACATTTTTAGGGTTGTTTCTGGGGGCTAGCACTTTCTGCAGGTTTGGGTTCTTTTAAATATTGTACTTACTGCAAAATAATTTTATTGGAAAAAATCAGTGCTAACTGAAATGTCACCATAGAATAGACTTTTTAAAGAAGCTGTATGTGAAAACTGATGAATTATTAAATCATTACATTAGAAAAAATCTTTTTATAATATATGTAAATTAGTTAAGAAATAAGAGGAAAAGAAGTTGTATCTCTTGCAGTGTCTGTGGTTGGTGCTAATGTATCTAAAACTAAGACAGTATCTAAGGCTAATGTATCTAACACTAACAGTAAAACTATGTCCAGAGGCATTCTTGTTTCTAGTATTATTGGTCACTTCACTTGATAAGATAAATGCCATGAAAATGGATAGTTATAGTCGAAGGGTTTGCTTTGGTCTCATAAGGATGTAAGTAATATATTGCTTAAAAGGTGTCCAATACTTTATCCATAAAAGGAGGGAGCTCACTCCCTTAAACTACTCTGGTTCTTTGACCTTCCCAGGTTTAATGGTTTGGAGTTGGGTTTGATTTGGTTTGCTTTCTTACAGTAAGAGACTATACTAGCCATGCCAGAACTCTCTGTTGTTATTAAAGTGCCCACGGTAGCACCCCTGGATACATATTCAGCTTCACAGTGAGGGAGGAAATGGTTTGGAGCCATATGAAAAAAAAAATAGCATCCCAAATAAGGGGGAAAAAATAATGACCTCTTCTTGTGGGCAGAATTCCCTCTCTGCTTTTTCCCCCTCTAAAAAAAAATCACAGATAGAGCAATTACAAACATTCCATTCAGATCATCCTCAATTGTTTAGTTTTATTCTTACTATTTCACTATCTCTTTATTAGCATTAATTCCAATGTTTGCAATTAAAAATCATAATAAAGCTGTCATACATTTTATTATTTAAAAATATCAAACTAAAACTTTGACAATTTTAGCACTTTTGTCCCATACACACATCAAGTTGAAACATTTGCTTAGACAATTTGCTTCTCCTTTTTGACAAGCAACTTATTTTCAATGAATTGACAATTACAAATTTAATCTATGACCTTGACCTTTAAAATAAAAATTCTCAGCATCTCTAGTCAGAGCATGACCTGGCACAGGAGAGCTACTTCCTTCCCCTCTTGTAGACTGATTTCTCAGATGATGAACCTTCAATGAGCACAGACACTACTTGCTTTGCTCAATGCATTTTTCTAAATCTTTGTTTTCTTCAGCAACATGAGCAAAACAGGTGTCTTGGCACCACATAGCAGTAGAGAATACATGTGGGAAAATTGTACCTACTCCAGTCAGCAAAAAGAATAAGGGTGCCTCAAAATTACAGTTCAAAACATAGCACTTCAAGTAGATGACATTCAAAGGCTGATCAGCTGCATGGCAAAAGCCACCTGAAGCATGTCAACTTAGGGATATGAACAAGCTTTATTAAGTAAATTTGTAAGAAATAGTGCATATTTGAAACTTTTGTATAAGGCTCATTTTCTATTTTGCTCCTGTACTGTTTACTCTGTAGCTTTGGCTTGGGGCTAGAGCTGAGAGGAGTCAAAAGGAAAGGAGAGGTAAGGATATTCAGCTGAAGATCTTTGAGTCTGGGTCAATGGCTGCAGTATCTTGTATACAGATTCTTAGGACAGTCTGTCAGGGGCTGACACCAGTTCTGTCCCAGAGGGTGTCTGGAAGAGTTTGTACCAATGAGGTTCTCAGATGCTTAAATCCTGTTGGCTGAAATAGCCAAAGTACACTTTTGATTGAAACCAGCAGTGCAGGACTGAAGGGGACCTCGAGCATATACACCCAAATAAGAAAGTGTTAAGATAGCAATATTATGAGGGAAACTCTCACACTTTTCATGGTAAAAGGCCTGCTCAGGAACCTACTTGGATGAATCCCATAGAAAATGGGCCTGCAGAGAAGAGGGATCCAGGTGAGTTTACTAATTTTTCAAGGACTCCCTCCTCAAAACTTAAGAGCAGTCCATCCTGATTTGCAGAAAGCCAAAGGTTGCATGAGGTCTTCATGGACAATGCTGAAAAAAGCTCCTCAAAAAACACTGTCATATAAAGGAAGCATCACAAGAGGTGGGAGTAGGGATAGGTAACCTGTAAGGAATATAGAGATGCTGTCTGAGCATGCAAGAATAGCATTAGAAAAGGCAAAGCCTACCAGGACTTGAATCTGATAAGGGACATGAAAGGCCACCAGAAGGGCTTCTACAAGTGTCTCAGCAGGAAGGACCCTGTGTTGAATAGGACAAATGACACAAAAATGGTCAAGATGCACAATGCCGCCTTTGCCTTAATTTGCACAGGTAAGATTTGCCTTCAGGAGTTCCAGGTCCCTGAAGACAGGGTGAAAGTTTGGACACAACAGCCTCCTGGGTTTCATCAGGTTGAGGGAGATGTTCCTTCCCCTCTGGTCTGACCTGGTGAGATGCATCTGTAGTGCTGAGTCCTGTCCTTCAGTAAGACAGGGATATACATACCAGCTCTGGAAAAGGGCTGTCCTGATTAGGAGACTGGGGCAGCTGTCCTATGAGAAAAGGCTGAGAGAGCTGAGACTGTTTAGTCTTGGGAAGTGAAGGCTAAGGGCAATTTTATCCATATTTATGCACACCTGCCTGCGGGTAATAAAGGAGACAGAGCCAGACTCTTCTCAGTGGTGCCCAGTGAAAAGACAACAGGTAACAGACACAAATTGAAATATGGTAAATCTCGTTTAAACATATGAGAAAACTTGTTCACTCTGAAAGTGAATGGCACAGAACACCAGTTTGAATCCTTGGAGATACTCAAACTCCAATTGAGTACAGCCCTCAGCAACCTGCTCTAGCTGTTCCTGCTTTGAGCAGGAATTTAGACTAGATGACTGTTCTGTTATTCTATGATATTTACATAAAAGCCTTGTTGACATTTGATGTTCAAGGATGTTAGATGGAAAAACTGGAAAAACACTCTCAGCTAAAGTTTTCATTATGAAAAATGCAGTGTAATACCTTTAGTTCAAAACCACCAGAACAGTAGCACAGCATGCCTGACATACTCAGAGCTCACATGTCATCTGATTAATTCCAAAATGTCCATGAAGAAGGCAAATCAAAATTGTTCACTATGGCTTGACAGATTTGCCTAGGGAAAGAAAGCATTCATACTTGGGGGAGTGGAAGTTGGCTGTATTCTGTTATTTATTAGGTCACTTTCTAGAAAGCCACACAGAGTCCCAGTTATAACATTTTAGTGTTCTGCAGGAGAGCAGACTGCTTCTGCATCATTTGGCCTTATAATCTCTATACATTTCAAAACATATCTGTAGTCTAATTTAGGCTGTTTTCTTATAAAATGTACTAGTATTTAAAAGCTGATGGTACTGCTAAAACTGCATTGACTTTTTTGCTTGTCATTCTGTTTTGTTGCTTTATTTTGATGCTTTTGCTTTTCATCTTTCTCTATCTCCCACTGCAATAAGCAGACTTGGGATTCTTAAGAACTCTGTGGTATTGCTACATCAGCTGAAAAAGGATGCAGGGCAGAAACTAGGCAGAAAAATAAAGGGAAGTTGCAAAGTATGAGAGAAGAGCAAAGGAGAGGAAGTTTAGTGAGTGAAGTAACCAAAGCCTTTAAAAATAAGGTGAAATTAATTCCACCTGACTTCAGGTGTTCTCAACTTCAGTATCTCCACCTTCCTGAGTTGCATTAATAATGGAGAAAGATAAACCTTCGTACAGTATAATTCACCTGGGCTGTTTTAATTGTTGGAAGGTGGGAGCACTTATGCCCTAGAAATGCCTTTTTGTCTGTTGACAATACAAGGTCTGAAGGATGATCTCAAATATAAGTGTGTGCATTTAATGAATCCACATAAATTCTCTAGCACTATTTTCCACACCTAAAGTGAAGAACAGAAAGCTGAACATTAGAACCAGTCTGGTCAGCTTGTACTGCCAAAGTGGAGTGCCCTAGAACACCTGGAACACAAATTGCCCAGGATATTTATTTTGCAAGATTAGTATTGTTTTCCCTTTCTGTTCTGCACAGTTGTGTCTGGGTCTGAAATGCAGAGAATATACATACAGTCAGCAGGTTGTTTGGCTTGTGTTTGGATCTGTAAGCATCACTTCTCTGCCCAATTTCACCTGCCTCCCTAAGTTCCTTTCCTCAGGTGCTCCAGAATTATTCTGCTTTATGATGGCTGAAAAATTCCAGGTGTGGGCAGATGTGCAAATAGTATATGATGTGTTTCTCCTTTCCCTTAGCACAGCTTTGTTGTTTTGGGACAGATGTGTTTGTTCTCAAGATACCTTTTCTTATTAATTTGCTGCTCCAGGAAGCAACATATCTTAGTATTGTTGCTGATGCCAGAAGGACACTAAAGATGGTCAAGATTCCTGGAAGGTCTAGATGATAGCCTAGAATTGCTATGTGTATTTGTCCCTTGGGTGAACAAATCTGCATTGAGGTAGAAATACCTGGTTGTGAAGCAGCATTTAAGCCCGGGGAATTCATCCAAACAAGATGCCATACAGGTAAAGAGGCAAACTGATGCAACAGTGAAGCTATGCAGAGAGAAAAGACAGAAAGCAGACTTGTTAATCCAAAAGTGCATCTCTTATGTAAACAACTTCTTGAAAAAACATCACTGTGGAATAGCTTTTTTTTTTCAGCTCAAAAAGAATAATAAATGGTAGATAAAATAACAAAGAACTCAGAAGACATGGTGAAAAGAGCCTTTCTGCAAAATCCTTTAAGGGATTCTGAAAAAAAAGTTTCCCCACATGTCAAAGGCCAGATTCTTTAATTTCTTCTTAATAGCTGATCATCCAGTCATTAATTCACTGCTAATGCACAATGAAAAATAATATGATTACAACGTAAATAATTTATAAGGATTAGCCATCACTGGAAATACAGACTTAGAAAAAAGAATCTTAAAAAAGATTCGCACCTTTTATTTAGGAATGGATAAGCATAATTACATTTGTTCTGTAAAAATCAGGTGTTCTATGTAAATTCAACAGTACGCAATTAAATTTTATGACAATGGTGACAACAAGTCTTCAGTAAATTCTAGAATTCAGAAATTTCTAGGGAAGATTTGTCTGCTCACAAAATAAATTTTACCTTGGAGCTCTTGGGACTTCTCTACCAAACCAGTTTTACATTTAGGGTAACATATTGGTTTTAAATTCTCCATAGCTACCCAAGTAGTGGCATTTCACATATCAATATATAATGTACCATAAAATACTAATATAAATATTTACTACTATAAACTAGTACATTTTATTGTGCAGTCCATCAGTAAACCATTTTTTAAAAATATTGTTTCCTATTAGATATTCAGACATGAATATATTCATTAAAATGTCATGGTATTTAAAATACCTTACATGTTACCTGGCATTTTCCAACATTAAAGTGGAATTACTTGTATTAGAGGAATAGGAATACAAGAATTAAGTAAGTTGTAAAGGGGATATAAATTTATAGGCAAGCAGTGCTCCAGATATTTAGGAATGTCTAGCATGCTCAAAGCTCTAGTTTTTTTAAATGGCAAAATATGAATAGATGAAATACTGATTTGCAAATATATGCTCTTGACAGTCAATGAACTGGAGGAATCCTGCTTCATTAAATTGATTGCTTACTCCAAAAATATCTTCATCTACAGCTCTTCCTCCCAAATCCCACGAGGCAGACGGCAGCAGCAGCCACCCCAATGCTTTTCAGTCTCACAGGATCTCATTAGATGCTGAGTATTCCAGCCATTCTTCTGTTCCTGCTGCCCTCCTTCCTGCTGCCAAACAAGCAGTCTAATCCCAGTCCTAGTGACTCCTTGTCCTGTGCCAAAATGGGCAGCATTGCTGTGCTGCCCTCTGAGCTCAGCCTCCTTTGTTACTCTTCATTCTGGTGTGTGTGGCCTGCAGCAGCTCAAGCCTCCCTCCTGCGTGGTTCCTCTTGGTGCTGTTCTGCAGCTCAGTGGGGTTCCTACCCCTGGCTCCCGACTCCAGTTTTAGCCTTCAGTTCCTGTAATCAATAACTGTGCTGATAATTGTTATTTGAGGTCTTACTAGCATTACACCTATTTGTTTCTGTACTCCTACCAAGGAACTGAAAACATCTCCTAGGTGGTGGCTGGGAAAGCAGGTACAGCAAAGTGCAGCTGCATGGACCTGAGGGTTCTGTAATGAAAGATGTACAAGTTTTTCAAACCATTAAAACAACAACTATTTTCTGTTTGAACTTTGGCACCTTAATAGAAGGCACTTTTGACATAGCTAAAATGAAAGAACAGCTTCAAAGGAAATAAGAATATCTGGCCTCTTGAATTTTAATTCATTTGCTTCCGCTAATTAATTATTTGCACTATGTGTAAAAACATGCTCTTTACTCTCACTAGTTTACTTACCACTGTGGATTTTGGGGCTGTTGTTTGTTGGGTTTTTTTGTGGGTTTTTTTGGGGTTTTTTGCTGTCAGAGTGTTCTGGAAAAAAATTGAAGCAGATGTAGTAATAGGTGATTGTAGGCCTAATCTTCTTCATGCATTACTCAGCAACAAAAATAATTAAGTTGGTTTATAGTCTGTGAAATGCTCACTTGTTGCATTGGACTTAGATGGATATTGTCAAGACTGGTTGAAGTGTTTGGATAAGAGTCTGTACACTGCAGGAAATCTGTAGAAAAAAGCAAGTATTTAAAGTTCTGCATAGCCATTGGAAAAGGATTAAAGTCCCCCAGGATTAAGCAGCAGGCAGGGCATGCATCAGCAAAGGAGAGAGCTACATCTTTGCTTGGTCCTTAAGAGAACTCCTGCACAGATCCCAACCTGAACAGCTCAGCATCTTTCAGCCATACCTACAGTTGCTCCTTGCTTTGATTTCTCACCCTCTTGGTGTGCAACTTTTGTTTAATGGGATTATTGCACTGGAACAGTATAATTGAAGTTCTTTTCTTCCTTAGTATGAGCGTGTGCATTCCATCTGCCTCATCTGCATTAGTCATGTTTGCTGGGAATGTGCAGCCATTAAGTGGGTCACTTGGAGCTGGATGGCATGCCATCAACCACACACAGTCCTTCCCAGCTCCCTCCCACATGCTGCTTTGATGCATTTGCCCTCATGGGTATGACAGAGCACTTACTACTCTGTTCCAGTGCTCCTGAGAACACAGAGACATTATTCTGTACTGTTTCTTATCTTGACAAATTAGTTTCTTCCTCCTGGAAACAGAAATTTCTGCTTGCAGCCCCACAAACTGCAGCTTGATGCTCCTTCTCTTTCTGTTCCCTCATCCCTTCCACAGGAGCCCAGGGCACTTCATAGTTCCCTCCAGTGGGCACATGGCTACTAAAGGCCACTGTTAATTTTAGGGGAAAATCTTAGATTTGCAGGCTGTGTATCCCTTTCTTAACTTCATGGTTATGGCATACATTTAGGACACTTTTCAGGGCTCTAGAGGTTCCATTTGATCTGTGTTGCATTCAGAATAATCCCTGTCAAGCACAGGTGGCATTTTGCAGGTGCCGTAAATGAAATGTAGAGTTGCAAATTCTAATTTAAAGTATGCCTGATAAAGCCTCAAAGGCATTTTATGTAGGAAGAATGTAATTCTGAAATGATTTTGCAAAGGGAAGAGATGAGGCAGCTGTGAAAATGAGGTTACTTACTTGTTCTTGCTCCTCCTTTGCCCTATCATTCCTTATCCTGCAGTTAACCAACAAGAGGTGACCCCGAGGGCAGGTCTTTTCTGCTCCCCACAGAGTCAATCTGAGAGGCAGGAGCTCCCCTATGCAGCACAGTCATTTCATTAAGACACCATCCAGCCCAGAGCTTTCAGCAGAGCAAAACCATTAAGAGCATCAGCCTGAGCATCTAGCAAGGATTTCCTGGATTACAGCTCAAACTGATTTTACATCAAAGATGGCAGATGAATTTAGAGATTAAGATTTTCCTCTGTATCTGGTGGATCTTACTAGAGGCCATGCAAGCACTGTAAAGGGCCTAACGAGGCAGGATTGCTCATCCTGAAGGGTGAAGACAGACAGATGTACA
Organism: Camarhynchus parvulus; assembly: GCF_901933205.1. Taxonomy (NCBI): domain Eukaryota; kingdom Metazoa; phylum Chordata; class Aves; order Passeriformes; family Thraupidae; genus Camarhynchus; species Camarhynchus parvulus. The sequence goes on along the minus strand of NC_044586.1, from coordinate 33,640,437 downwards.
GGGAATGTCCAGTCACCACCCCTCTTTGATGGCCTGCATGTTTGACAGATAAAGTAATACACAGAACAAAGATAATCTCAGGTCCCTAAATTAATGGACTACGTGGAACTTCAAAAGATAAGCACAGATTGCAGGATTTTAATGGCCAGGAATCTACTTGCAGTCAGAGTATCATCAAAGAGAATTCCATCTATAAAGGATGGTCAGGCCTTAGAAGGAGACAAACTCCATTCTTTGCTCAGCACATAGTGTAAAAGGATCAAAAAGAGGCAAAAATACTATGAGTAAGAAATGAGTAAGAAATTTCTGACTCTGCTGACATCATCAATGCGCTCATTAGCGCCTTTTGAATTATTAATTGCTCTGGCTGCTGCCGTTATTACTGATCCACATTAATCCTCCAAGGAAGACGAGATGACAACACCGAGTCACGATGACCTTGTCTTTCCATATGCTACTGCTGGTCAGGAATTTTCCAGTGAAGCAGCTGTTCACTGGAAAGTGCGAGTTTTTAAAAAATATTTGGTTTTATTGGAAATAAACACATTTCATTGATTTCTGTTGGGAAAGTGGTTTCTGGTCTGACATGGCCTTTCTATAGCTGATATTTATGAAGAGGGTTTTTCCTGACGATGTTCAATAAATAGGCTCTCTTACTTCCTGGCCATTCATAAAGTGAATGAGAGGAGGCTGAAGAACACCTAACACAGATTGCATTCTGGGCTGACCCACCTTCAAGACCAATTTTGCTTACACAGGCCTCACACAATGTAGCAGATAAAAAAGTAATCCCAAACCTTAACAAAACAATAGGGAAGTGACATAAACCTTTCTTATTTCTCTCATGAGTGCTTCAGACATTTTGTAAGAGTCACAGCTGTGTGAGAAGGAAACATCAGAGATGAACCTTCAGACACCATCAGTTCAACCAAATATTGGATTAAATCTATTGTATTCTGAAAGAAATAGATTCTTCTTTTTTAATACACTTTAAAATGATTCAAATTATTTTAATGTATTTTAAAATACAGCTGTGTCATTTGGCTCAATATCCTCTTCCTGAAGTCCAACCAAGCTCCAGTAAACCTAGGAACAATGCATAGTTCTGTGTGCATTGAAGTGCTTTATAGTGTTTTAGTATAATTATAGGATTTTTGCCTTTCCTTTTCTTTTTCCATACTCCTCCATGGTTCAGTGCTCTTTCTGCATATTCAGCTGGGTAGTGGTTCTGAGCAACAAAGAATTCTAAGTATGTGATTAATGGTTATATTGAAATGAACACATTTATCCAGTTGGGAAAGTCTGCTGAAGCCAACAGATTCAAGAACATATTAACTCAGGCTTTGTTATCATCAAAGTTTTTATTCATCTTTGCATGTGAGATGAGTAGTGGTCTTTAGAAGGCTCCAGAGGAACCAAAGAGTTTTTCTTTTTAGTGTGAGAAACAAAGATCAAGAACAGCAAGTAAATGGCCAGTCTGTGAGTTACAAGGCCAGAGCAGAGTGAGGCAAAAAAATTGCTAGAAAGGGGAACAAATAGGATAGTAGATTCACGAAAGAGGAAGAAGACAGAAGGAAAACCAGAATAGAAAATGAGTGAAGATAAAGAGAGAAGACTGAAATCTGGTTTTATAGACTGAAAGATGTAAGACATCATATTTTTATTAATTATTATTACTTTTTTATTATTATTACAATTACTATGATTGCCAATGTTTCCTTTTCTTTAGCAATAATACCACTAACAGAAATGTGAGGAGTTAGGACAAAAATCCCATAAAAATTGCAAAAGGATCTTAAGGAGGGACAGAAATCTGCATAAGCGTTAATCAGTTTGGTTGTTGGGTAAAATTTCTCCCACTTTCTATTAAAAATTAGTGGAAAGTCAATATTTGTGCAGTGACCTGGAGGCAGGTGTTGTCTTGAATTAAATAGAACTAGGGCTGATCAAATGAATGTGACAATTCCTCAGAAAAGAGTTACCTGCTCAGAGAAGGAAGCTACTCAAGGTGGTAATTTTCCTGGATGCTGGAAATGTTTCATTTCCATTCCCAAGTCAGTAGCAGAGATGCTCAGGAGAGGATGCTCACATGCCAAAAGTCTCCCTTTGCTCTCCAGAGTAGCATGGCTCTTAGGGAAAGGGTGTTCATGGCCTGAAAGATCTCCCAGCCCAAAGTCACAGAGATGTTTGCAGGCTGGTCTGGAGTGGATTGCCTCCCAGGCACATCAGGAGACAGTGAAAGGACTGAGCTCAAGCCAAAAACTTGCATTTTGTATATTTTGGAGGAGGAGGAGAAGATGAGTTGTCCTCATTTTGAATTTAGATATTTTTTAGAATGTCATTTTAATTTAATTTTATTTAAGCAGCTCCTAAATCCCTTAACTAAATAAAATTTGAATTTAATAGACAATGACAGGAACAAGGGTGGTAGGAAGGAAACATGCTACCTACTTCTTTTCAGAGGAGCATCCTTTTTCATGGGAAGGAAAAAGGAGTCAGAATTCCTCTAAGAATGCTATTGAGCTCATAGCAGCTTAGAAGATCTTAAAAAAAATGGCAGTAGAACTGTGTAAGAAAAAATATGGAGCAGCTGAAGTGAAATGGGTACATAGTCCTTAAAATCAGAATATCATCAGACTGAGCATCTCCTTCATTTCAACTCTCATAGGACATTGCTTTTGCTATTCATTTACATTTTTTCAAATCTCTTTTATTCCCAATAAATGCAATTTAATAAAGCTGCATTGCCTGATAGGCCACAACTATGTTTCCTGAACATTAAGTACAATAATGTTGTACTTAATGTACAAACTTAATATAAAAATTTCCAGGTTTTGTTGACGTTCCTTTTTCTACAGCTTTATATCCACATGGGTAAGCACTTCAGTGCTGGAATTCACATTGCATGTGTTCTGTACAAATGATCCCTCCTTCTAAGAGAAAACTTAGCAAAGTGAGTCCACTCAGTTATAATTTTGCTTCTCTGGAGAAGCACCAAATAATCCTAAGCAATAAAGAATTTTGCCTTTAGCTCTTTTCACCCTCACCCCCTTTTCACCCATTTCTTATAGGAAGAAGAAAAGAAGGAAAAGTGTGTTTTTCCCTTATTTGTGTGGGTTTCAGTTCATGCTAAATGAGCAGAGATGGTGTGCAGGTAGAGTGGATTTTTAGCAGTCAAGCAATTTGTCTGGGTAAGGTTTTTCCTCCTTAGTGCCATTTAGCACCATTATTTTTGGATGAGACATGTTAAAGAGAGAAGAAATGGGCTGTGTGAAAATATGCAATGCCATGCTTAGATGCAATTTCCATGTGAATTATTTTAAACCTTCACTTCCAGGATGTCAAGCATTAGGGAACAAATGCAGACAATCCTAGTTTCTTCTCTGAAGGAGATTGTAAGTACAAGCTCACACTTTCTGGAAGGTCAGATGATGCATTAAAATCCCATAATTCCAATTTTGAGTAGGCAGTCCTTGCAGCAGATGTAGAGATCATTCTGTGCTTGTTCCCTTTCATGTTGTTGTTTCTGTATCCACTCTTGGAAAGGAGAAAGATGTTTGCAATACCTTGATCTGTTTATTTATAAATTGCCAGATCTTGGGCTGGAAGCATCCCAAGTACAAGGAAAAAGAAAACCACAACAAACTTAATATGGAATGCTATAGTTTAATTAAATGGGTTTATGTTATCCTAGATTTTCTTTGCTAGTTTATTTTCTTTCCTGATTAAAAAAAAATATATTAGCAGCAACATACTTGTCTCTCATAGTTGAAATTAATCTTCAAAAGAATTGAAGTTCTTATGAAAATTGATTTAATTTTATAATCTTGATGCAAAAAAATGACACCACTTTTGCATTTAGCTCTCATCCTCACCATCTCCATTTACACTTTCAGGAGAATTTGGAGCTCGGAAAGGTGCCAGACTGACAGTGCTGCAAGCCAAGGCCATTTCTTTCTGCTTTCATACTGCCATGCTGGTGAGGAGACTGGGGGGGTGTGCGAGGGTGGGAGGAGGCACAGCCAGGACAGGTGACCACAGCTGACCAAAGGGACACTCCAGACCACCTGACATCATGCTCAGTTACATAAAATGGGGGAAGGAGGAAGGGAGGGACATTTGGAGTTGTGGCTTTTGTCTTCCCAAGTCACTGTTATACCTGATGGGGCTCTCCTGGAGATGGCTGAACACCTGCCTGCCCATGGGAAGCAGTGAATTAATTCCTTGTTGTGCTTTGCTTCTGTGTGTGGCTCTTGCTTTCTCTATTAAACTTCCTTCATCTGAACCCACAATTTGTCCAGTTTTTACCCTTCTGATTCTCTCCCCAGTCCTGCTGGTCAGGGAGTGAATGAGCAGATGTGTGGGGCTTGGCTGCTGGCTGGGCTTAAACCACAACAGCTGACAGCACCAGCAAGTTACTGGGCTTGAAACTATTCCTGCAGGTGTTAGGAAGAAGACTGTCTTCCATTGGGGAGTTGCTATGTAATCTGACATTGCTGTGCATCTCATATTAAAGGTCCTCTTGCAAAATCTCTGACTAGCAGTCCCAAAGGGGTGTACTGGGGAGGAGGGAAAGAAACTAATAATCCATCCTGAAACTCCACCCAGAGACTGAATGAGGCTACCTGAGATGTGATAAGGGGCTTCCAAAGTCAGAGGGCATTCAGAGCCATTCATTTTTTGACACGTTTTGGCATTATATATAGAGGATGCTTCTCAGCAGAGCAAATGAATCGGTGCCAAGCTCCCTGTTGCAGTGGTGAAATTGCATCCTGCACCCATGGCCAGCTGGAGTTCACTGCACCCCTCTGCTCTTCCCTGGGCCTGAGGGGGGACACCTGATGAGCAGCTCTGAAAATGGTGGACAAAAGGATAAAAGGACAAAAGGTGTCAGAAGGACAAAACTGTCAAAACCAACGGTGTTGCTTCTTGTTCTGCATGTGCACAAGAATTGAGTCTGGGGCATTGGTAGGTGAGAACGAACAAAATGAAATGCTCAATCTGCAGTTTGAGGAGAGGAGCATGATGAGGGGCACAGGGACATCAGCATGTGCATATCTCACTAGATTATTTGGCACTGTTTGTATTGGTTTCACATGGCAGGGTCTTGGTGTGACCTGACCAAAACCCCCATCCCCCATCTCCCTGCACTGCTGAAGGGGAGAAGGAATCAGGAGTGAAGTTAAGCCTGGAAAGAAGGAGGGAAAGGTGATTTATGATTTGGTTTTAATCCTCATTGTCCTACTCTGATCTGATTGGCAATAAATTCAATCAATTTCCCCAAGACAATTCTGTTCTGCCTGTGACAGTAACGGGTGAGTGGTCTCTCCCTGTCCTTATCTCTAGCCAGGAGTCTTTGATTGTATTCTGTCCAGCTGGGGAGAGGAGGGGTGGAGCAGCCTTGGAGGGCACATGGCAGCCAGCCAAGGTCAATCTACCACACTGTAACAACATTTCTACAAAGAAAAGGCCACTTCATTTCATTTCTTAGAAATAGTCCATTTTTATTGTTTCTTTTTAAGGTAGTGTACTATATATGGAATCTATGTTGTAATTTGCTGTAATCCTTGCTGCATGAGAAGTTGTGTCTTGCTCAGTTGCACATCTGCAGTTTATGGTGTGAAACACAATGACCCAGCTGACAGGATGTCACCAGTGTAACCCATGTAATCTGTCTCTGACACTTGTTCCAATGGCAAATGTTCTGATATATTTCTATGGCAGTCAGTCCAAACAAATTCAAGATAGATAAGATGACAAACACTGTGGTTCAGCAGCTCATCAAATTATTTTCAGGTATTCTGTGAAGGCTTTTTTCAGTGAAATTTTGTCCACTCTTCTAAACTATTTCACTGAAGAATTTGATTGCAGGCTTTGGGCAGGGTATGTCTTTATGGTTTTTTTTGGTGGGACAGTTTTGCAGTTAGCTAAAATGAGGTGATACAAATTATCTCCCTGTTTGTTTTACCTAGCTGTTTAATCCAACTTTTAAAAGCTGGAGGGAACTCAAAAGCTGTCTGGTCAGAACACCAGAACATAAATTGTTTGGGACAACCCTTCAGAAGACAATCTAAAAGATCACTACCAATGAGTTTCCATGAAAATGAAATGTAAATTGCCACTAAGTAAGGGTGACAATACTGTCACAATACTGTCTTTAACTACTTCCGTCTCCTTTTACTATCTTGAGGCTGTGCCTATGGATGCTGCATACAAAAATACAATATGGAAAATGAGAATAAAAATAAGGATAGAAGATATGGCATTCACTTTAGCAGAGTATTTAAATGTCTGGTTTTCAGAAATTACTTCTATCCCACAGGGAAAAAAATGCATCTTGACATTTCAGGAACAGGTGAGAATATTGCCATTTTGGGCAGCAGTACAGTGGGCACAGAAAGCCTTAGAGGCAAGGTCTTTTTAACAAGTCACATAACCAGACAAGCAAGCAAATACAAATGGCAAAGTGTGATGATCTGGGCTACTCAGAAATGACTACAACATAGGATCTAAAAGCCTTTTTATGAAATATATGTGGAACCAGTTACCCATGGACCTGAATTCTGAAAATCTCCTTTTCCCTGCTGTTATCACTTTCTGGCAGGTGAACTCTCACCTTTCCACACTGCTGACTGCTCTCTTCATGACCACAGCCCTCAGCTTGGTACCAGGGGAAGCTACTGAACCCATGCATGCCAGTGAATCTGCAGATAACTCCAGTGTTACCAACAGAATTACCTTGTATTTCCCCCAGGGGGGAAAAAAAAGAAAAATAAGATAATTTGTCCTGAATAAATAGATGTTTTGTTTTTGACTCAGCCAGGTGTCACAGCCCTCTCTCAGGTCTCTTGTCTTTTTTTTTCCAAGAGCTGGACTTTGCCTGCAAAATTAGGATTCGAATCCATATGTCCTCACTTGTTTGTTACCCTCCAGACCACCAGCATCGTGCAGCTTTGTCTAGATCCCCTTTTTTTCTGGGCTATTTTGAAGTACCCAGTTCTAATGCAGCGTCATCCTACAAAGCACCCCAAGTTGATTATTTATTTCTTTGTATCAAGATAATGTTATGGTACACACCTTCCATAGCAGGCAAACTAAGTTTTTGTCCTTTCTTGACAGAATTTTCTTCCCCCTCTATTTCTGTATCCGGCAGAGTACAAAAACATGAGACACACATTTGCCTGAGCACCTCTCAGAGGGCACTGCAGCAGCTTGGGTGGTAAACACAGCCTCTGTCTTCATATTGACAAAATAAAATAGGCCAACACTCTCTCAGAAGCTGCATAATCTGCAAAAGCTGCTGACTGTGGGTAGCAGATGCTTGTGATTATCCTGGATACAAAGGGAATAGGACCAAGAAGGTCAAGCCAGAAGTAAATAGGGGCCATAGGATCCAGGTATGCAAATGTAACATTAAAGATGACAAAACTGTGCTAATGCAGATGCACGACTGACCAGTGGAAGGATCTGGTGAGGAAATCTGTAGCACCAGCTTCATTCTTACCTACAGGAAAAAATCTCAGAAAGCTACAGTGACATGCACAGAGCGACCCAGTAAGGTATTGTATAGTACAAAAGAAAGCACTTAGTCTCTGTATTCCTTTTTTGTGCTCTCTCTGGGTTCTTTTGTAGCACTCCATGGGTCAGAGCCACAGCGTCCTAGCAGGACAAGGAGCTGTGCTTTTTCCAGGGTCTGTGAGCTCTGCTGAGGACAGGGTGAGAGATTCTCCTGGCTGTATATTGTGCCTTGTTTTTGCAAATGCATCCTGAAAAAAAAAAGAGTGCTTTGACTGCTAAAGTGTTTTTCCTTTGAACCTGACCCAGATCTTTCTAAACCGTCTCAGCTACAGAGCTAAGTGGAATGTGGCAAAATCCCACTGCTTGCCCTGGCACACAGCACACCTCCCTTGGCACGGCTGGAGTGAGAGCTCAGGGGAGCGGAGGTGGGCTCTGTGCTGCACAGTCTGCACAAGCACTGCCAGGCACAGTGGGCATCTGTCTTGTCCCACTGCTGGCAGTGTGTTCCTGTGTTTGTACAGCAGCAGACTGTGACAGACATCTTCAAAGAAATGCTGCATTCTTTAATATTTAAACTTGCATTACTCTGAGGTGGGATTCTGTGTATGGCATCCTCATGAAAATCCAGCGATACACTTTGGCTCAGGGTTTCACTGCAGTGTACTGGTTCAAGACCAAAGGTTATCTTTGCACTCCAGTGCATTGTCAGCACAGGATTTCAGAAACACAAGAAACAATAAAATAGGTGGGTTGGAAGCTGCCAGTGACCTTTCCCAAGGACTGACCTCCCCAGAAGTGTGTGGCAGGGATCCAGTACTGAAAGATGTTGTTTCAAAGAGACAGCCAGCTGAAATCCTAGCCTGGAATAAGTACATGGGAGTTCTGATCAGCAGATTTCCGCCTGGTTTGTGTAATAGGAAGGCTGAGGTAGAGCTAACATTTCAGTTTTAAACATTGGGTTTCAAACATGGTAGCCAAACAGTGGGCAAAGTCTAATAATAAAAGCAGGACCTTGAGGACAGCAGAGTCAAGGTCTGTGTCTACTCTTACTCCCGGCTGGTTGGACAACCTTGGCAAAAACTTGGCATCAAGACATTCCAAAGCTGCACCAGAGAAAAGTAAATGGAAAGATGGAGCTTGCAGGAGACAGCTATTCAAGGATGGAGACAGGGCCATGGCATTAGTGTGAGACAGGCAACAGGTAGGGGTGAGATGGCTTTTGGGGAAAGAGAATCAAGCACACTACTGTTCGAAGAGCTTAGCTAGAAAATGACAGGTACTGACAGGTGGGAGGAGGGGAGGCATAATTCTGTCCCCCAGTATAGCAAAATCTGTGCTCATTAATGGCAAAACACTGCTGAATATGCAGAGCCCCACCCAGGCTGCTAACAAAAATGTGAGCATATGGACAGGATCATCCTATTATTATGATTATTATTTTGCAACATTCCCAGGAGTAAGACCAAAGGAAGGATCCCTGCTCCACTGTAGATAAAAGGTCATTTTCTTTCTTAAATAAGAAGAGTGACTTTTTTCTTTTTTGCTCAAAAAACAGTTCTGTATAAATAATTCCCATATGTGTCTAGAGGGCAAGGCTAGAAGTGCTCGATTGAAATCCTAAATTTTCAGAAAACGACAGCAAAATCATATTCTTCTGGTCACAAGAGGGTGAAAGGAAAGGAATATCAAAGGTCCGTCCTAACCAAGCACCAGAGAATCAAGAGATGCTTGTTGAAAGAGCTTTTCCTGGTGGTTATTATGCTCTCAGAATGGGGCGGGGGGTGGAAAGCCAAAGAAAAAATATTAGAAGAGGCTGAATAAAAATGTAGCTATTTCCATTTCCCTAACTGTTATGAATTTTGAAACGATGTTTCATCTTTTGAGCTAGACTAAATTACAGACAGGATGACAGATGGAGTTTGGGCTGAGTACAAAGCTCAGCTGACATCACACTGCAGGGATGCTACCTGCAGTATCCAGTTTAGGGATTTAGAAATGCTACCATTCAAATACCATTTGTTGATTAGTTTGCATAAAAACATAGGTTGATGAGATGCTTTTGTCCCCATATATGAACTATGTGTGATTTCCGGATCAATGCTGAGAAGTATTTAAGCAAGTGAAATTAACCAAACCTTGCTACAGTGATGCAGCTGCTCTGCTTCTCTTTCTGTGGTTGCCCCAGATGTGCTTATTGCCTAACTCCAGCCCAATCTCCGTGGTTCCCTGCCATGTCAGTGTCCTCTTTCCCACCAGGAAGGTATCGCTGTGCAGGGCCATGCAGTGAACACATGGGCTTATCTTGCCACATCAGACCTAATGTGTAGCGTGTTAAGTTCATGAATGGCCACGCCGCAGGGAAGAAGCCCTTTTGCTGAGTGGCATTGAGGAGCCTGGCCATCTGCAGCTGGTCACAGATCACATGGGCAGGCAGACTGGCCCAGAGGCTGTGGGCTGGGAGGTGAAACTCAAGGACGGCACATTCTTCTGCTTGCAAGGGACTGCGAGTCCAGAAACAACTGTGGGTGGCCACGATTGGAGAGCTCGGTCTTCCCCATGCCAGCCTTAGTCCTATTTCTGGAAAGGTGGTGTGCTAACAAGGTCACGGTGTCATGCTGTCCTACTGCTCCTGCCCCTTTTCCTGATAGCTTTTTCTTCCTCATAACAAGGCCTGGGAATTACCTTTTCTTGTGATTCATTCTAATGCTCCCAATGCTGTAGTACCTGGTTCTCACAAAGACCTGTCAAGGTATTAACGCTGGGAGGTCAGAAGCATCACAGTGCCAGTGGAGCAAGGCAGGAGAAGAGGCACATCTGTGACATGGAGCACAGTGTGGCCCAGCAAGAGCTGAGCTCCCATTGACCCTGTTCCAGAGCTGGGACCTTCTCAGCTGTGCCTGGCACGGTGCTGAGCAGGCACAGCCACCTCCCTGGGAGGCTCCCAGGCATGGGACTGCATGTGGTGACAAGGTGCCACATCTGCCCCTTGCTCCACTGCTTGGACGTGCCTGGTAACGTCCCAAAGTACTGTTTGAGGATATCAATGCAGCACCATTTTCAGGCTTATAGATACTCCAAATGGAAAAGACCTGTTAGCTCTTTTGACCATCCTTCTTGCCTAGAGAGGATTATGGGAGCCACTGATACCTGAATTTGCACCGGTCTTTCCAGGTGTTCTCTTTGCAGAAGTGTAAGCACATTGGCTGCAGATTGTACCTTGCCTGCAGCTTCTGAATCAGACACACCACTAATAGCAGTGCTTAGGGGGAAGCAGGGAGCATCTGGGCCCAGCTTGCTGAAGGACAGGGCAAATCTGTGGGCAGCAGTATTCATTCTTCCTAATCTGCTTCATGATATTCACGGAAGAGAATAAGAAAAGAGAATGGCCTAATGTGCGACAACATCATGCTTCTCCTGCATGCACTCACCCTCCTGGTGCCTGCAAGACAAGTCAGATTTCCCAATGTCGGGACCAGATATGTTAGGCTTGATTCCTGATTTTGTCAGTCAACGCAAATATCTGGAACTATTCATTCCATCTCTGGAATGTGACAAGGAAGCAACTATCTTGCCTTTACATGCTTAAATGTCTTCGCCTCCTGGGGATTGGCAGAGCCTGTTTGATGGTTCTTAAATTGGGTTCTTAATTGCTTTTAGGAAGTACCCAGGTACTGCTCACATTGCCGAACCAAGCACTTGCTTTGTTATGCAAAGACTCAGATTAGAGGAGAGAGAAACACGAACCTACTTGAGAGCTCCTTTATACCCCTTTACATCAGGAGTGTCTCATCTGAGCCCGCAAGGGTTAACCTGGCACAGAGCTGCTGGGAAGGAGACGAGAAACAGGCCCCAGTACCTTTTTTTTCTATCTAGCAGCTAATTTCTCTTTTGGATTCTTCTGTTTCCCTGCTGCAAGGAGTTCCCGGATCCCAGAAGTCACAGAGAAAGTCATTAAAAGTACAGCCTCCTGCCACCTCCACAAAGGAGCCAAAATTCACATCATGTTGGTGGGCTGGGAAAGTTTATAAAATATCTTAATGTGATTCTGCTGTTTGTTAAACACTGAGGGTGGAATACATAAACTAGGAAACGGAGAGCCTGGCGGTCCTTGCTGGACCTATAGGATGACGGATGAGTGTTTGTTCTCAGTGCACTCAGCACTTGCCACCTCCCATGCTAATTCAGCATTTCTGTGGGGCTGCCTTTGCTGCTGCGAGCAGCTGACGGTGAGCACTGGCAGTGCCTGGCTCTGCAGGGTGGGTGTGGCATTGCAGGGGACGCCCCGGACAGAAATCTGACAGTACCGCACTGATCCTGACAACTAATATGCTTGGACAAAGCAGCAATTGCAGCAAAACCAGAGAAATCGATGCTGTTATCCTGCCCAGCAGGAGCTCTAAATGGACTAGGAGAGTACCAGAAGGTGACCAAAACCCTGAATTTTTTCAAATAATAAAATCCCTTTAATGCAATACTCCTTTAAATTGGTTTGATTTTTTTCAGGCAACTGAACAAACACAATAGCAGATGGAGTCCCTGTTTCTTCTCCTGGCATGTTCGCAGCTGGAATGTGCAAAGCCTTAATCTCCATTTATAAGAATATTAGGAAATATATTTACATTCGGTGTTGCTATGGAGGCTGAATGGTAAATAATCATGATCTCAATATACTGAGATGGTTGGCAAGATGTTAGTAATCAGTACTACAATACTTTTGTGTCATACTGCAATAGTGAAAGATTTCTATAGGAAAATACCTGTTTGATGCATTAATACATACAACAAATACAGAATTTTACTGGTATAATCCTACATAATACTGAGGCAATTTATATGGAATTTGTTTTTTAAAAGGACAATTTGTAAAATTATTCTTTTATCATGTCAAGGCATAATTTGCCAGGGACTGTCTGAGAACTAGAGTACTTTTAAGCTACAGTTTGGGAAAAAGAATCCAACAGCTTCTTTAAAACCTGTATTCTGGGGTCAGCCCTTCAGTTATCACCTCAGTATGTGAGGGTGCCAATTAAATTTGGTGTTGACACAAACTTATGAGGTTTTGTCGGTCCAGCGACAGATGGTGGGGTGGTAATCAGATGACCCAGAGGGCTGAAGTAGCACGAATCAAATTGTATCCAGCAGAGCAAGGTGGAGGAGCCGGCACCAGGGGACTAATAAAATGGTAAGCTCAGAGTGCATCGGCTGGAAACTGCAGAGGGGGAGAAACACTTGGGTACAGCAGCCAAACCCAGGCAGACTGTGTGCTGACCTCAAATGGTCCCTGGGGATGGATTTCCAGAGGCAGGGAAATATGAGACCGTGGCTAACTTAAGGCACTATAATAGTTTGATATTATGAATTATTAATATCATAACTGTTAGAGATTATCAACACGCGGAGACCAAACATAAAACAGAGCAGCACAGCAAACTCTCCCCTGCCTTTGGAGTGGAGTTTGTCCTGTTTCTGGTACCCCTGCATGCCACTGGATTGGCTATGAAGAGCCATCTTGTTGCTGGCTGGAATCTGCCCCACCTGTCTTGAGGACAACCCCTACATCATCCAGACTCCTTTGTCAGAGCCTGCCACCCAGGCTTGCACCGAAGTTGAAAAGGAGCAGGTATTTTAGGAGCTGCAATGTGTCTGATCTATTTTAGACAGCTGCTCTGGGATAAGGCATATCATGTCCTGGAAGTGCCTGTTTCACTCTGTCTCTAGACATCTACATCTTCTCCGAGGGCTCCACCCTGCCTGCCACCAGCAGCTCAGCCCAGCCCAGGCAGCCCAGCTGACTGTGGGAAAGTTCTGCTAAACAGACAGATTCCTCTCTGTATATTACTATTTTATTTACTTTTCAGGAGGGTGTTATTTACTTAGTTTTATTTTTGTTCAGAATCTCTAAATAGTTCAAGGGGTGAACTCCGAGTTTGAATTTTGAACTGCAAGTATGAATTTAAATACTTTCTTGCTTAAGAATAAGTATTTTTGCTTGAAGCTTCTTTCACGGAGTTCCTTGAAAAAAAAAAAAAACAAACAAGGATTTTAATTACTGTGGAGTTTGTGCACTTGCTTTCAGAAAACTGGATTTTTATTTTTTTCAGAAAATATATGACAAATGGGGATTTCTAGCCCTGATCCAGTTTAAGTAAGCTGGCTCTGAGTGTTTGTGAGAATCCCAGCTGCAGATTTTGGACCTCATTTTGACTGACGCATTCTTAATTTCAGTATGGCAACAACTGAGAAAAAGCATCTCATATAACATCTGTTATCATGGTTTTACACCAGCAGCAGAAAATTCAGTTGCTCTTTCAGTCATGCCCCATAAGTGGCTGAAGGCCTGCCTTGCAAAGCAGTAGGATGCCTGTGTACATTCCTGGGCTGATGTTACCTGCTTGTTCCTAGACTCATAGAATCCTGGAATCATCAAATGGTTTGGGTTGGAAAGGCCCTTGAAAACCATCTAGTTTCAGTCACCCTGCCAGGGGCAGGGACACCTTTCACTGGACCAAGTTACTCAAAGCCCCATCAAAACTGACCTTGAACATTTCCAGAGCGGGAATGTGGGAAATTCACTTTCCCACATTTCCCAGAGCAAGTACATTTGGGAACATGGAGCCTTTATATTGAGGACCAGGCCCTGAAGATGTACCAGTGCTTCCAAGAGAAAGCCACAGGCAGTTTTTCTTGGAAAATAGAAGAAAAGAATGTATATTACAGGTTTCACATTTCTGACTGTAATTGTGCCCCTTCCTTCACCATTGCTGAAACACCAGCTCTGTCCCCTAGCAGACAGCCATTACTCATTACCTCTAAGCCTTGCCATTTTTTTGAGGCTTCAGCATTAATTTGGTTGGGCTCTCTTACATTGCTTGAGGTATTTTGAGGCAATTCAGGCATCCACAATGATCTCCAGGCAGTGCAGACCTATCCTGTATTCCTGCAGGTGATTCCCACTCACTGAAGAAATCCTGCTCAAGTAAACATTAGCAACAGCACAAGTACAGAACTGTATAACCAGACTGAACACCCTGGAAAATTTTGCCATCAAAAGAAAGACAGCTCTCTAGAGTTCTCCTTTTCATATTCATGAAAGATGGCAGAACTGCAGAGGAGTGAAATAAACACCATGCATAATTTAACAAGTATTGGCTGTGAAAATATTTTTAAGATTACCTGCAGAAGACCCAGAAAAATGTGACTAATTCATGTTGTGGGGTGTGGAAAACAAGAGAGCCCTCATGCAGTTTGCCTTGCTGCCTGCCTGATGATACTGCTGAGTGATGGTACAGCTGGTGGTGCTGCTCTGGCGCAGCTGCACCTGTCTCTGGTAGAGATATTCCTACAGAGTGGTGGTGGTGGTGTTGTTCTCAGAGCCATGCTCGGGCTCATGGGTGCACCTGCAGCCCCATTTCCACCGGCAGGCTGTACATCTGCTTCCTGCCTGTCCTGAGAGCCCAGCCATGTGGTTAGGAGAGCTGGATTTTGGCTGGGTTTCCCTGGCATCTGCCTCAGTGTTAATTCCACCTAGCTGTTCCTTGCCGTGGCTGAGTAAATGTTGCTAAAGGCAACTTTTTGAGAGTTTGGGATTTGGGGTGGAGAATGGATGGGAAAGAGTGGAAGTCCTGTTGGGATTCCATGTCTACCTGCATGCACCTGCTTTGAAATCAGAAGGAAAAATACAGAAGACAGAGTGTAAAGCAGTTATTAGCAAGAAGCAGAAGACTGGCAGTACTGAACTGGCATTCCCTCCTGAGCTGTATCCTCTCTCTAAAAGGAGCCTATAACCAGCTACTTTCAAGAAAGAACAAGAAACCTGGACACTACTATTATTGGGTAGTTTCCTCTGGGTAAAATGTCTTTTGAACCTGTATTAAATGAAGGGGGTGTTATAGTCTGAGAAATGAGGATTTACATTTATGCAAAAACTCTAGTCTTTTTATCCTTAGCAAATAATCACTTCCAGCAACATGAATAGAAATAGAAAGCCTTTCTTAAAGAGGCAAGGATTCCTGCATTCCAGTCTGGGAATATTGTTTGATTTTCTTCCAGTTTCAAGTTAGTGAAAATAAAGACTCATAGTGAAATAAAGGTCAGAAAATGCAAGCAAAAATAGGCCAAAACAAAGCCAAAAATCTTTAGGAACTTAATTTCAGAAACCAAAGATGGGAGGCACTGTTAGGTGTTGCAGAGTGCAGAGGCCATTGTCATTCCAAGCCGGGTTAATGCAAAGCCTCAGAGCCCTGAGAAGGTTTTCTTCCTTCTTTTTCTACCATGTAGATATGGCCTTTGGGTAACCTGGGCATACAGTGGAAGAAATGTCAAGAAATCAAATTGAGTTTCTTTTTTGGGGAATACCCACCAAGCTGCAAGAAAGAAAAGGTCACTATCTATTTAACAGGGTTTAAAAACATTCCCCAGATGCTATGGCTGGTACAAAAGCAAAGATTGTGTAATTCTGAGGGGGCAGCAGTGGTCCTAGTGGTGTTTCTTTCCATGTTCTCTGGAGAGGGAAGCCAGTTAGAAAAATTAGCTACATTTTAAAAATTCTTCTAACTGCATGAAGTGTAGGCTTTTTTATTTGCTGTATTCTGTTGCAGGCACTTCAGTTGTTGGATGAATGAGAATCACTGTGGGATTTGTAGAAAATTTAACCTTACAAGACACCTCTTTCAGGACTGTTTGCAGGCAAGCTCTCCAGAGCACCATTTAATCAAATGGTTGTAGCCATAAATTATTTTTTCACTGGAAATAAATAAATTTAAAAGAGTGAGATGCTGAATCTTGAACACTCCAAAAACAGTGAACAAAAACTCCCCAGCTTCTTGAAAATTGCCTTGAGTTACTCAGATGTAATTAAACTTTCATTTTAATTTAAAAAAAAAAGGAAATTGTTACACTTTTACAAAAAGCTATTTTTAAAATTTGAACTGCCTGTTTCTCCTTCACATTTTTGTCTGTGTTGAATGAAGTGTTACAGATCCAAGTACAGCATTGCTCCCCTCCCTGTTTCAGGGCTCTGTGGGTACTGGGTGCAGAACAATACACTTCTGCAGGGTCTTCCAGGCAGGCACTTGTGTCACACTCATATTTTCTGGAAAAATCCCTTCACCCAGGACTTTTCTCCTGGGAAGCTGAGAAGCCTCAGGGCAAAAGGAAAGCAATAATTATGTGGTTGGCCTCTCCTGTGTTTTGCTGCTTTGGAATGCGTTTGGAGATTGTTTACCAACAGGTGGTTGTTTCATTGGTTTTCTGTGAATTTGACTCACTGGCCAATCGGGGTCAAGCTCTGTCGGCGCTCTGGAAAGAGTCACAAATTTCATTATTATCTCTTTGGCCTTCTGTAAGTATCCTTTCTGTATTCTTTAGTATAGTTTAGTATAGTATTCTTTAATATAATATAGTATCATAAAATAATAAATTAGCCTTCTGAGAACATGGAGTCAGATTCATTCCTTCCTGCCACGGGGCACCCCACAAATACAATACACTTGGGAGCCCTTTGCAAATACCACTCAGTATCTGGAGGTGAGATCATTAGATGATGATAGCCATGTTGGTTTGCAGATGGCACAGAGAGCCCAAGGGATTAAGGATTGCATCTCCTGCCTCCTCCTTGTGCACTGGAGGGATGCAGTGCCTAAGCAATGCATCTCTATGTGTTTGCACAGCTATCAACTGCATCAGTTGTCCCCAGCTTCTTCTCCAGCCTGGGCCACGCTCCTTCCAAAGGAATAGTGGGCAGAGCCAAAAGTCTGAGCAGTGGGAGCTAATAGCTCCATGGGGGGGTGTGTGTGTGGTGGGGGAAGGTGGAGGCACCCCCAGCACCTTACTGGGATGAGGGCAGGACAGGCACCAAAGCTGCCAGAGAGAAATTGCCCAACAGCTGAGTCCAAGTCCAGATGCAAAGAACCATCACAGCCGTGTGATTCACAGCCCTGCTTGACTCCATAAGAAACACAGCTGATCCAGAAAAAAAATCCACCCACATTTTATACAGAATAGAAAAAATGCCTTTTTTTCAAAATATGTTTGGTTTCTGCAGGTTTTGTCAATAAGCCCAACACAGAGTCGTGCTTTAGGTTCCCAGACACCCACAGGCTCCCTCTGTACCCTGGATTCAGGGCCCTCCCTCCTGCTGCTCCCTCTCCCTGCAATGAACATCACCAGTTTCCTTCTGGCACAGGTGTGTGGTCACGCTAAGGGCACAGAAAGCCAGTCTGGCAGTAAAAATGAAGGCATGTATCCACTCTCAAATCCAAAAGGCATAGAAGAACTCTTTCTCCAGAAAAACTTTGGCTGCAAAGGAAAAAGTCTTGCTGCAAGCCCCTGCATGGGAGGTGCAAGTGAGTTTCTGCAGGCAAAGAGCAGATTTCCCCTGGGAAAAGACTTTTACTGTAATTCCCACCTCATCCATGCTTTTCTTTCAGCCTCTGTTCACTGTTAATTATTTTTTCAGACTCTACCAATTTTTCCTCTCTTTTTCCCCAGGCAATTGCTTCAAGGTACTTCAGCATTAATGGGCCATGTGTTTATTTTTAGCTCTGCATCTCTTTAGTGTAGGAGAACCTGGTGGATGGCAAAATAAGCACCTCTAGCCATCAGATTCTGCCTCCAGTGCCCTTCCAGATACTATTTTGTGGTTTTTTTTATGAAGTGACAGTAAATACATGGTGGTGGCCTGCTGCACAAGATGTAATATGTGACAGGCACCTGCAAGCAGAGACTACCTGGATGGGCAGAAATGCTTCCAGCAAATTGTGGGACACCAGCTTCACCTCTCTGCAAGGGGACAGAAACAACAGAGAATGGAGGAACACTCCAAAAGGACACCATGCCGCAGTACAAATTGCAGACTACACCTTTCATCCCAGCTGGAAGGGCTTCATAAAGGGCATGTCAGTGCTGAAGCACCCCAGAAAACATGAAACTGTACTGAAGGTCTCACTGGTGCTGAGAAGGGTTGGGACAAAATGCTCACACAGGCACAGGGACAGCTCAGAATAAGCCCCTGGGCTTCTGAGTAGAATTTGCCAAACAAGTTCCTGGCTCAGGCTTGTGGTGTCTGAAGCAGCTGTGTGCCAGCACTGCAGGTGGTGCAGAGCCCTCAGCACTATGGCAAGACTAGAATCGGACCTCAAAGATGACAGCCCTAAATGATATGCACACACACTCTTCAAGCCATGAGAATTCCCAAAACAGGGAGGACCAACCTGAAATCAAAAGCTATCTTCAATATCTTCAGGTACCACAGAGGGAGGCCAAGTGCCAGAATTATTGTCATTGGGGCAGAAAGAAAATCCATGAGCAGGGGAAGTGGGTAAAACTCACTTTGTGTTGAAGTGACTACACAGGAAGGTATAGGATGTCAGGGTGCAAGTCATCAGAGGGGCTGCAGAAGTTTCTAGGGCATGATTAATCTCATCCCAAAGGAGATGTCAGCATTCAGTCAGAGGAACTGTACTATTTCTCCATCACAAGACTGCAAAGGTGCCTCCCTTTGTCATCTTTAGGGAACACTATCCCTGTGTCAGAGTGGTTCAGTCACCAGTGATTGTTGGGAAAAAAAAAAACAACAAACCTTAACCACTGCCCATGGATAGAGACAGATCTGTTGGGCTACAATACCAGAAATATAATTCTGTATGATGGGACACAATCTTGCAAAATAATTGTCACCATGTTTAGCACTGTAAGGCCAAAAAGGATCCTCCCAGACCCAGTTATGGCTATTGGGGAAAACTCTCTTTGCTATATAGGAATGTTTTCAAAGACATCAGTGTTCGTTCAAAGGAAAAGCTGTTTAAAAAGTCAAATCTGAACTTTTTTATTTACTTTAGTTTAATTTCTTTAGTTTCCTTAAGGAATTGAGAAGTCTGAGGAAAGAACCAGATATATTTTGCAGGGGTCTTAGATAACAAAATTACTGACACATTTCTAAGACTTACTGTGTGTGCACAAGAGCCCAGGGAGGTAGAAGAGGCCTTTCTGTGCAGCATCTGGCCAAACCACACATGTTCTGGCCAAAGCATGCAGGGTCCAACTGCTGGAGCTTTTACCTCTCCTCTGAGCAAGTGCTGCTCACAGGCTGCTGTTTGGCCTTGGGATTTTTATTGCATTTTGATTCTTTTTGAGGGTCATTTGAGAAGACTGGAGCACACACAGGTTACCTGGAGTGGCAGGTCTGACTCAGCGGTGGCTTGATCACTGAGGCACCCAAGAGGGAGAGGCACCTTCATCACTGCACCTTTGCCTGGTGTCACAAGGGAACAGAGCACCCTGTTCCCCCATCCGCCCTCGCTGCTCCACCACCTTGAGGACTGCACTGCTGCATTGCAAAACATCCACAGCCTTGTGAGCGGTTGTGAAATGGCCTTAGGAGATTGCGCGTCCGCCAGAAACTCAAAAAGCTCCATAAAGTCAATATACATCAATGCTAGTTTTATCTCCTTGAAAACACATGTGGGAAGGGCTCAGCAGCTGCACAGTTTCCCTTACCACTGTTTAACACATGATTTTTTGACTGGCGCTGTGGCATCTTTTAGTTGGCATGTCTGCCATGCTCCATGTTTGAATATTCCATCTTGGAAGAAGCACGCAATCCTGGAGCATAATAGTGTGATATCACATTTTCCAAAGAGTTGTACCCACTAACATCAGAAAAATGAAGGACCTGTATGGTTTAATTAACTGGAACAGGGCTTATTCCTGCGGTATTTTTGTTGATCTGTTCAATGTCGGGAATGATTTTTCACCAGTGGGACACTCTTCATGGGCTGGCATTTATTTGATCTTCTGCATGGTGTGTGTGGTGCTTTTAAAGCTCAAGGCTTTTCCTGACTATTTCCTAGACTAGTTTTTTATATTGACACCTGGGATCTGCAATGCAGAAGTGTTTCCTAAAGAACTTCCAAAACATTCCACTCACCACATGTGGTCCCCTGCCAACCCAGCAGCTGGGAGCAGCACTGTGGCTTTGCTGGGCTGCAGTAGAGCAGCCCAGTTACATGGAATACAGCTCCCATGACTGATTTCCCAGGCCTGGCACCTTGCTGACTGCACAAACAAAAACCTGTAGATGGAGGCTGTGTGTCACATGACCTCTTTGCGGGATGCTCACACAGCAGTGTCCTGTGCAAGCAGCAGGAAAAGCAGGAGCCAGGGCAGGTCACCCCAGGACTGGGCCATGTTTGCAAGGAGAAATGCCTTCTGACAAGTTCCTCTTTTCGACAGGCAGGTCTCCATGCTTATCTCTGGGCTGAAGGCTTTCTTCAAAGCAGACACCAGGGAAAAACACCACCTGTATTTTGAGTGCTCCTGGCCTCCTTCTGACCTTAGCTCAAGCCCCCCTCTGGGAGTGAAATCTGGATGAAGGGGAGGATTACCTCTCTCCTTTCATATCAGTAATTAAGTGCGAAAGGATAAGGAGAAAAACTCTGGGATTTCATCCAAGAGAGGCCAGGACAGGGGACTGGAGAACTCTGTGTGGGTAAAAGTGTGGAGGTCAGGAGGTCACCCTGGTGTAGTGCTGGGCAAGGATGGGTGAGCAAGCCCCATTCATCTTTGTTCCTCCAGTTGCAGGATTTTAATGATGCACGATGCAGGAAAGTGCTGCATAAAGCAATTACTCATAAAGTCCATCCAACTCGTGTGAATGAATTCCAAAATAGTAAGTTTGCCCTTAGCCCTTAATAAAGAATATGTTGAATCCCATTTGGATCACTGATTTTAAGTGAGAGTTCAATATCAAAATGCTTTTGACATATTTGCCACCTCTGTAGATTGTGGAAGTTATTTGCTGTTGCTGCATTTTTTATTTGTCTCCTGACTCTGGGAGCAGAGTTGGCAGGTGTGATCTCAGAGAGCGGGTCTCTCTGGTTAGCTGATGGCTGGTGGCTGGCCTGCAGGATGACAAGGTAATGAGATGTGCTTGCAGAAGGTGTCAGGAGCCCCTGTGCCACAGCCAGCCTCTCTGGGGAAAGCACATGTTCTGGGCAGGAGGACAGGGATTCGTCCACTCCTGTCAGCTCCCCCCCCATTTCACATTAGAGAGGTCAGCACACATGCTAGGAGGATGTATATGCAAGTTCATTATGGGACCTGAAATTGAATGTAAAGCTTTTTTCAGCCCAGGGGGAAAACATCTCACTGAATTGGATGGCCTTTGACCCCATTTTGGGTCCACAACATGCCACTAAAGGAAAACCAGTAAACTCTCTGAAAACTGTTCTGCAAAATTTTATAGTGCATTTTATGTCTTTTTTCATTTTTTAACAAGAGAACTCCACACCAGATGTTCTTTCATCTTCTTGCTTTCCTTCCCTGCTGTTGACAGTGATTCAAACCTACTGAGGGCAGAAAAGCCACACAAGTACTTAGATGATGAAACATAAAGCTTAATACTTAGATAAAAACTTGCACAAAGATTAGGCACTTTCCTGTAATTAATACTAATCTATAAGTTTTATTGATGAACATTTCAGCCAAGAAATACATTTTCTATGTCTATAAAGTATTCTATAGGGTTATTTTCCCAAGTTTCTTCATAGTCGTATAATTATCAAAGCTTGATGTGTTTTTATCTCCATAACATAATTGCTGGCTGGGATCAGGAAGAAATGTATCCATATGTCATACAGATATGTTTTACTTTCCCCAGTGCATTCCAGTGTGGGTTTGGTTTTTTTGGAGGCAGTTTTTTTCTTGCTCTGTGGCTTCATAAATAGGTCGCTGCTGAAGAAACAAGAAACGAGACCATTGGCAAATCCTGGTGTCACAGTTTTGCACTCCCGTGCAATGTGGGGATGTGGGGGCATTCTCATTGCAGGGGGGTTAGACTAGCCTTCCTTTAGAGGTCCCTTCCAACTCTAACTCTTCTATGATTCTATCCTGGCCTCTGGGTCAGTGACATCTTGGTCTTTATTCCCAAATCTGGTCTATTTTGCTGAGGATTAGGATAACATGTTGGAAGTTTTTGCAGGGGTGTCTGTTTGTGCCGTGAAGTTGCTTCTTAGAGTCAAAAAGAAAGCCTGTGCTGGTGCAGGATTTGACTGCTGGTGATAAAGTAGGATGCCATCTCAGAAACAGGGAAACTGAAGGAAGACATTCACATATGAGATGTTGGCCCATCTGTCAATTAGGCCACAGCTTTTCTGGAGAGGGGCAAGAAGGTGTTTATCTCCTTGAAGCCATGTGAAGATAGGGAGAAGGAGAGGGCACACAGCACTACAGAGACCAGCACGCTGTGTCGGATGGGACCAAGATGGGGATTGGAAAAGGACCACCTGCTTGTTGGAGTTATGAGTCAATAAATCAGACATCAGGCAGGGAGATGCATTGCTGCAATTGCTTGCAAGCCCCTGTGGGTGAGTTTGTGCAAAGGAAGAAATGACAGCTGTGATGGAGGATGCAATAGAGGCTCTGCCAGTCATGCTGGATGTCCTTTGCATAGGGTCACCACCCTGGGGCACAGACATGGAGCTGCAAATCCATGTGTCAATGCTGGAGCCAAGCCTGGCTGCCCAAGCTGACACGTAGTCCTGGCCATGTGGGCAGCAGGCTGTTCTGCAGGCACCTGGTGCAGGCAGGGGCCAGTGGGAGATGCACCTCTGGGACATAGGTGAAATGATGTTCTGAGGGATCCCTGCAGGGAAACAGAAGGGCATGAAGAAGGGCTTTTCCCCACCCAAGTGGAGAACTGCACTTGGAGTGCAGTGTTGCACCCACCTAAAATTCCTTGTTGCCTTTCAGATGGAAAGGAGCATTACTGAAACACTCTGAAGATGCTGTGTCATAATTCCCCCAACCCAAAAAGACAGATGCTAAAGAGCACTTTGTGATGAATAAATGATGTGACAAAAAGGAGCAAGAGTGAGTATGCAAGTGCTTCCCCCCTCACATGCATGGTTGAGCTCTTCCCTGCTGCTTCCTCGCAACATCTATACCCTTTCTATTTTGTACTCATACAAATATGCACCCTGTACTCTCATATACCCTGTAGCCTTGCTTTATAATCCTCTATTATCACTTCATCTTGCAACACTTGACCACAGCACACTGCACAGCCTAACCCACCTTTGAAATAACTCATTTGTGCTCTCTCTTTGAGGCCACCCACAGCTGCTTGGTGCCTTTGTGTCCCTCTGGACTGCAATGAAAGCAGGGCATGGCACCCAGCGGGCTCCCTCCCACAGGTGGGCTCCTTTCCACAGCCCCCAAATTCACAACTACTTCTGCTGCTGCCGTGTAAATGAAAACTGCAGGATCAGAGCCCTAAGGGCTAGAAAATATTGTAGTGTTAACATTTATTCAGTCTCCTTGGGCAACTCAGCTGGCAGGTCGTTAAGTAACAGCTGAGAAGGAGGCAGCAGGCAGGAGTGCTTGAGAAGAGAGAGTGAGAGGCTGGCAGTGGGAAGGAGGGAATGGATGGGGCTCACAGCAGGAACTCCTAACTCTAAACCCTGAGCAATATGTGCTGCATGTCAGAGGCAAGTAACTGGAGAGGAGACAGTAGTGGTTCTCATTTACTAGGGAAACATCATTTCTGCAAAATGCTGCCTGCAATATTTTGCCTCTCTGCAGCACAAGTGGTATTTGTGGGAGAGCTCAAGTGTTTACAAGTCATTGAGCAGGAATAAAACATCTCTCATGTTTCTCCAAATGCCTGACTGCCTGGGGAGCAGCCGCTGGACTCATTGAGCCAAAGTCAATGGGAATTTGACACTGTGGATCTGCTTCCCCAGGGATAGCAGCACCCATTTTCCAGGCAGTGCTCTCCATTCCTAGCAGCTGGGCATGTGCTGCGTGGCACCCAGAGCAGTGTGGTAGCACACAGCAGTGCCAGGACACCCAGCTTGTTAGCCCCCACTCAGAGCCAGGTTCCAGGGGCTCTGCTCACCCTGCCAACATCAGAGACAGGGCACAGGCAGAGCAAGTAAAAGGAGATCTGGACATCTCCCAGCCCCCCATCTGATTTTCCTACTTGGACTGCAGACTCTTTGCGTAGGGGTCATCACTGGAACACAACACAGAAATGTTTGGGTTTGGAGATAATCCAGTAATAACAGGAGATATTAGTTCTTCAGAAAATTTGTTGCTGGATGCTCATCTCCTTGGATGATTCATTATTGATGGTCTCCACGTGACTTTTTTCAGCAGTCTCTTTTAAGTTAAGTTACATGCTTCTTCATTTGTAGAGAAAGAGGAACTGAATGAACATGTCACCAGCTTGTCACTTTTTCATTCCTCTTTCTGCCATGGCCCTTCCTTTAATAGTCTGAACCAATTTTAGAAAAGTCTCTGATGTCATTGATGATCCATGGCCTCAGAACTGGAGAGCCAGCTACCAGTTAACGTGGGCTTGCTGTCACCAGTGAGGAAAGAACAGTACTAACACAGGCAGCATTGGAGCAAAGCTGATGATGTGCTGTACGATCTCCAGCTGCTTCAAAAATTCCATTTTTAGTCCTTTTATTGATTAAATTGACAGATCCTACCCCTGTTCAAGAGACATTTTAGGCTGAACTGAATGCAGCTATCAGATATAGAGATACCAAATATGCTACAAGAGAAAAACAATGAATCTTTAAAGCCCTGGTGCCCCGCAAAGACACAACTTGTGACCTACCTCAGTGCCCTTAACTCATGCAGAACAGCACTGTGCTCAGCCCAAGCCCTCCGTCCAGGCATTGGCATACCTCATCCTTGTTGCAAGGGAGAATAAATGAGGACTGGGCTCCCCCACAGCTGAGCAGTGGGTCCTCATTCTGTCTAAGCATATCATGGCATGAATAAAGAGGCAAATCTAGTTCAGCTCTGTCTCATCCTCACTGCTGCATCAGTGCCATGGGCCCTGCAGACAGAGCCTGGGAGAGACAGCTACTGGCTGGGCAGCAGGAGCTCCAGATGGCAGCTTGGCTCTGTGCCTCTTTTGCCACAGTTGGAGCCACAACTAATGAAGAAAAGCCACCCAAGGCTTTTCCGATTTTCCTTGAAGTCATTCCTGAACTTCCCTGGTTGGGCAAGAGAAGTAGGAGTGGGGAAGGACAAAAAAAAAAAAAAAAGTCTCTCTCCTCTATCAGTGAGAGGGAGGAAAAAAGATGAGGGTGGAATTACAAGGGTGTAATTAGCACTCTGCCAAAAGCCAGTCAGGAGTCCTCCATGGATTTCAGAACATGACAGAGAGAGAGGAAGGCCCAACATATTCAATCTAGCCACGCTTGAAAACTATAGCACCAAATCATTCCTACTCAGATGCCAAACCTAAGCTGTGGTGAGAGACTTGCTTGGCTGGAGGCTGGGCTAGCAACACACTCAGTACCAGCTGCTGTGCAAACTGTGTTAGCGACTTCTGTTCAAGACACATATTGCAAGATGTTGCTCCAGCCATATAACTGCAATTTCTTATTAATTCTGGGCATAAAAATCACCCAGTGAAGGTGTTTCAACAAGCAATAATATTGCTTATTGCATCAGTTAGGAACAGCCTGAAGTAAAATCCCATCTTACTACAAAGACCCTGTTACAGCCTGGCATGCAGGAAAGGCCATTGGCAAGGTGGTAGCTCACAAACCCAGCAAAGTCACCTGGTGACTGCACATGTCCCTAGGAGAGCATTCATCCTGCAGGATCAATAGAAGCCTGGTGTAAATGGCTCTGCACTGCCAGCCCTGGAACTACTGGGGAAGAAACTTTGATGTATGGAGGCTCTGGGCTTCTGGGCCTTCTGCATGTAGGAGCAAGACAGGTAAAGCCATACTGGCCACTCTCACTGGCTGTGATAGAGCAGCTGAGCATCTCAACACCACAGAGATGGCTCAGAGTAAATGTCCCTGTCAGGCTGGTGCCTCAATGGCTGAGACACTCAGAGACATGAGGTCCTCAAACTCCTAATCTGAATGCTCCTTGGATGGATGATGGGGGTAATTCAGCACACACACTGGCAACTTGCCAGAGCCAGGCTGGGTCCAGACTTTGCAGGCTGTCCTGTGCCAGTGATGAGGATCTTCCACAGCAGAGGCAACTTTGACAAGGCAGTGGTTTATGTCACCACGATCACACCCCAGGTAGATGTTGCTCCATGCCTGGCAAGCAACAGGGGCCAAATCACACACTAGGCAAATTCTCCAGAAACAGAGTCCTATGGTTATGCTACATGGAATCTTCCCACATCCAGTTGGGGCTTTTTGTTTAAAGTATCCATATGCTTTGATTTGCAGGCAGCAGAAAGCTCTGCTTGAGATACATCCATCATAAATTAGAGCTCTTTATTTTTATGCTCTACTCTTCTGATTTTATGACCATGAATGGTAACTTATGTCTGAAGAGATTTATTGTTTTGCTGTCACTCTCCTGTCACAGTGCCACCCAGCACCCAATCCTGGCACTCAGAGGTGTGCTGAGGCGTGCAACAGCACTGGGCAAAAACAGGCTGGGCTGGTTTTATTTCTGTGCTCATTATCATTTCAGATTTATAGGTGGCCCTCATGTGCTGAAGTCAGAGCCGGGTTCAAGCAACATAAATTCAAATGCAAGCCATGCCTAATGTTTCTTGTGTTCTGTGCTTCGGTGTAGCTGCAGAGAAAAGGGATTGATGCTGGGCCTAGACTGCTATGAGGTGATCCTGTTGGGAATTTGCCATTCCTTAGATCCATGTTTCTGCCCTCATACATCATCAATGCTGTTCAAAAACATTGCTGGGGGGTGGGGAGGTGGGGATCTGCAGCTTGTGCCCATCAAATGTCGGCAGATCATCGGCAGTGCCTGTGCTGAGGAGGTTGGGGTGAGATTGAGGAGCTTGTGCCTAAAACTTTGTCCTCCTGGCAAAAGCCATGTCAGGCAGTCAGGACATCCTACACCAAGAACAGAGGAAGTGGCAAGGCTGTGCTGTCATAACAGAGAGCAGATGACAGCTCAGGGATATTTTATTTGTTTTAATTTGTGGTATGCAAATTCAGATGCTGAAGCAGATGTTCTCTAGTCTTTAGTCAGAATATGTTTTCTGAATGTCACTTTAGTGGTCTTTCCTGCTTTTTTTTTTTTTGTCAGGTTGGTGATCCCCTGCATTACATTTCTTTTTAGAGCTTCTTTGTTATTTAGTGGCAAAATACCTCGCAAAACAAGCATTTATTCTTCTAGAGGTTAGTGTGATCTGGATATCATCTGGCCTATTTTTTGTATTTTGTGGAAATATCCACAGCCTTCTGCAAAGCTGATGGAGACACTACTGACAGTCATCAAGCTATGCAAAAAAATCTTAAATTGTTCTGTTTAGGGAATTTCTACCGGAAAGATGACACGGAGTGATGCACTTCACTCAAGTGTCCTTGAAAATACATTTTATCACATCACTTTCATGTCAAGAAAGTGCTGCAAGCACTGATGGAAAAAATTCAGTATTCAATGTGCTTTCTGAGAGCTTTCCAGCAAACATACAGGAGTGCAGCAAAAGCCTCTATTTTTATTTTAATATTTGCATACAACTCCTCATCAGAAACCCAGGTGTGCTGGAACTAGCAAGCTCCAGAAGGGCTGTGGCCAGCTAGCAAAGGGGAGACCATCCCCCAATGCAAAAAAAAATAAAAATACAGTTTTCAATCTTGCAAAAAACACAGTAGTCCCAGTAGCTGGTCAAAAAGCCAGAAAAAGGGCTGGGTGCTTCCCAGTCTTTCTCCTGGGAAATCCATGAATCAAGGGCCAGGACATCATGTGCAACATCTCCATGGGTTGTGAGCTTGTGGTCACGTGGGGAAAATTTCCATCCAAAGGTGAGTGGGATCTTCCTCTGTAGCTCTGTGGGGAGGCTGCAAAGCTCCTCTGTGAATGTCACTTTGAGGGTTTGGTTGCTTCAGCCTCTGTTCATCATGACTGTTCTCAGGGCTGGTCTTCTAACAGGCTGTTTTCCTTCTTTCTGTTATTCAGGCTTCATTTTGTGTCATTTCTGAATTTCACCTGAACAAGAGAAATGTAAAAATCTTCTTTGTCTAGAAAATTATTTTAATTAGCAGTAATTTACTAAAGAGTTCTCATGTGAGCAATGAGAAAGATTAACATTATACATTGAAAATACATCCAAGTGACAAATGTGTTTCTTTTACAAGACAACGTTTGACTCACTTCAATTTCAGTGGGTACTGGGAGATTAGTCTTTAGTAAATATGGTCCTGATCCTGATATCTTGCTGAAGTGGGCAACTGTCTGTTCATCCAAGTGAAATGCTGATTCCTCTGACAAATGCTAAGCTCACCTGAAATCTCAATCATCTGAACCGATTTCTACAGCAAAGTTAGAGTGACAAAGGAATGATGCATCCAGACCAAGGAACTAGATGTCCCATCTAGTTTCCATACTAGATGTCTCTGAAGCCAAGTCACCAGACACTGGCTCTGCAGAAAGCTAAAATGTGGGCATTTTCATCCTATTTTCTGTGGCAGTGATCAGAAAAACTTGGAGAAATTTCTGAGAGTACTGCTTATAGTGAGGGGAGCACAAAGTCAAAGGCAGAGGTTGATGATTTTGATCAGCTATTTGCATGGGGTTTTTTTGCTGTAGATCAAAGCAGGTACTCTGGTGGTGTGTACAACAATGTGCATATGTTAATGTGTACTCTCATATATATAACCTTTGGAGGAGTTTGGTTGCCTGTGTGACCAATTAGTTGGGGTCAGGCTTCAGGAGGGGTTGGGTGGGATAGCAGCATACTGCAGAGCAGCCTCAAACAACAGTTTGTACGTGATACAAGGACCTGCTGTGTCCCTTGAAGGCAGAGAGGCCCTGAAGAGAGATCTTCACAAATCAGAGGGCTGGACAATCACTAAACACATAAAGTTCAACACAAAGTGCCAAATTCTGCACCTGGGACAGGATAACCCTGGATGTAAGGACAGACTGGGGAATGACATGCTGGCGAGCAGTGGCATGGAAAGGGGTCCTGGTCGATGGAAAGTTGAACACGAGCCAGCAGTGCCCTGGCAGCCAGGAGGCCAACACTGTACTGGGGGCCATCAGGCCCAGCATCACCAGCTGGGCAAGGGAGGGATTGTCCTGCTCTGCTCTGGGGCAGCCTCACCTTGAATACTGTGCAAAGTTTTGGTCACTGCCTTAAAGAAAGATGTTAAAGTACTAAAGAGTGTCCAAAGAGGAACAACAAGGATGGTGAAGGGCATTGAGGTGAAGCTGTGTGAGAAGCGGCTGAGCAAGCAACCTTGTTCAGCCTGGAGGAGACTAAGAGGAGACCACACTGAAGTCTACAACTTCCTCATGAGGGGAAGAGGAGGGGCTCCTCTCCTCTCTTCTCTGTGGTGACCAGTGATAGGACCAGAGGAAATGGCCTGAAGATGTGTCAGGGGAGGTTTAGGTTAGGTATTAGGGAAAGTTTCTTCACCCAGGGGGTGGTTGGGCACTGGAACAGGCTCCCCAGGGGAGTGGTCACAACACCAAGCCTGTCTTAATTAAAGACGTTTTGGACAACACTCTTGGGCACATGGTGTGACTCTTGATGATGATCCTGTCCAGGGTCAGGAGCTGGACTCAATAATCCTTGTGGGTCCCTTCCAATTCAGCATATTCTGTGATTCTGTGAATATCTTCTTGTCAGTGATAGAAGGAGAACAAAATGCCACAGTTTTTAGCGAGGACATCCCAGTTGTTCAGGCTTAACACTGCTTAGTTCAGGGTAGGACTGGAAGCATCATTATGGACAACAATAAACCCCAGTTGTTGTTGGAAGCTTTCAGAACAAAAGCAGGCTTGGAGTACAGCCAGTACCCTTCTTCTTGGCTGTGTCTCCCCCAAGATACAGTTGGAAAGGCACAAAAAAGTGGGATTTTATTTTTTTACTTAGTCACAATGGTGTTTCCCCTCCATCTCACTTGTCCTCTTCAGAGCACCTGTTGGTGCCCACCATTTTTTGTTCACTACTATATTTCTATGAAGAAGGACACAATGCTAAGAAGGTTGTTGCCACTGCCATGGTCTAAAGTCAGAGGAGAAGCAAGATTTGCAAGGAGGAGTCATGTCTTTTAGACCAAACAAAACACTCAGAAAAAAATGAAGACATGTAAATGCCCCAAAACATGACTGCTCTTTTCTCCTGGTTCTATCTGATGGCCTAATAAACGCTATGAGTTCTCCTGACAGAGCCTGTCTCCTGATGCCAAGGGATGTTCACTTTGCTCTAACCCTTTTGGCGAGCATAGAGACTGCAGGGTGCTTTGTCCCTGCATTCAGGAGTCCCATGAGAGCCTTCCCATGTTCTTTGGTGGATGTAGACTGAGAACTCCCAAGGAGAGACCTCCCTGTTGTGCAAAGCAGTCCTTTGCATAGTCAGACACACTGAGGGCACTGAGCCACCTGGTCAGCTAATTGTCTCCAAATGCCTTCCAGCATGTATAGACAAACTCCAGAGCAAGGAAGCACTGTATGTATTTAGTCATGTGCTGTGAGAAACACACAACCAGCCAGCTGCCTTTGTCCCCACCAGCCAGCCACACCAGCTAATATCTCTAAGCTGAGCCTGTTTCGCCCTTGATGGTACTTAATGAGTAATCTCTCTCCCTGTCCTTATCTCAACTCATGAACCCTTCATTAAAATTTCTCTTCTCTGTCCAGCTGCAGAGGGGTGTGAACAAGAAGCTTTCATGTGTGCCTGGCATCTGGCCAGCGTCAAACCACAAGAGTCAAGTCCCAGGCATGAGGACATACACAGGCTGGTTTAAGTGCAGAGGACCAGGTGTGCAGGGAGCAGTGGTTTTCTTCCATCCCAGGGCTATCCTGCTTTGGGCTGTGCAGGTCAAACAGGACCTTGGTGAACGCAGGCTGGTGTTTCCTTGGCCAGGTGCTCCTCACCCTGAGGCCCCTGGGAAGCAGGTGGCTGCTTGCTGCCCTGAGGAGAGGGGCCACCAGCAGGAGCAGCTGGATGCAGGGGACATGAGGGATGAGACAGTATCCTGCTTTGCACTTTTGGGGCTCCTGGGAGCCTGGGCCCTGCAGCTGGGTTCTGAGTACTGAGGAAAGAGTAATTTCTCTTTCTGCCCTAAAGAGAGGACAGAATGGTTTCAGGTTCCTGCTGGCACTGCTGACAGACCTTGGAGCAGCCACAGCTGAAAATGTTTGTTTCCTTGAGCAAGGACTAAATAGCTCACCAAATGAGATTGTTGTGGTTTCTGACTTATTTCAGTTTTGCAAAAATATTAAAAGAGGGTAAAACCAGGGAGAGAGTTCACTTCCTCTTATATCCAGATTGCTCTCCGAAGGCAGTGGCAGCAATGACCACTCATCCCTGAGCTTCCTTCCCTCTCTCTGTGTCCTGGATGAACAGGGTGGGACATGGGCAGCAAGGCAGCTCCTTTTGTGTGCTCAATTTTCACACCCCCACATAAGCAGTTTCCTTTCACCTCTGGTCACATGTAGCGTCATTCCATCTTAGGACTGACCCAGTATTTTATCAAAATTATGCAAATTGATGCCCCTCCTCTTCCAAGCAGTCTGAGCTCTGGCAACTCATTTGATTACTTCTTTTAATGCATGATGTCTGCTTCAGTTCTGAATCCCAATAAAGATGAGAAAATTGCAGAAGTCTGCTAGGTAGAAAGAGTTGAATTTATCTTTTTTCCAACCTGACAGGGAAAGGCCAGTATAAGCAATCTTGGAGGAGACATACTCCAAGGACAAGGACAAGAGCTGGCAGGGACAGTGGGTGACCTTGGCAAACCACCCTGCAGTGAAACCCAAGAGAAACAATAGCTCTGCTTTCACCTCAGCACTGTTCCCCCTTCAACCTTGCCTGAGGGAGGAGCCCAGAAACACTACACATACCCCACACTCCCCTCCTCATGGTCTGTGTTTTTTCTTTCCATGTGCCAAAGTGAAACAGGCAGCCAGCAACTCCCAGGGCCTTTCCTCTTACAGCCAGGGGATATTTTTGGAGGTGGATTAGGTGGACGTGTTTGGTTGGCTTTTGCTTGTCTCTCACTGGATCAGATACCAGTGGCTCATCTTCCCAGGAGCAGAGAGCCTGGCAGGGAGCATGCTGGTAGACATGGCTTAGCTGGCTTTCCTCTCCTTGGGCAAACTGCCTCTCTGCATAATGATGGCCATATCTTCGGGGCTGGCATGTGCCAGGTAATCCATACTGCAGGATGACTCTGCTGCAGAGGTCCTGAGAGCAGCACTAAAGCCATCAGCACTTGGGCAGTCAGTCAGGAGATGCAGCAGCCTCAGTAAGCTCCAATCCCAGCCAGATGTCCTGAAGGAACCTGACTTCCAGATTCCTTTAATTTTAGTCTGCACTGAGCTTCAGAAGGGTAAAATGAGAATCACTGTGGGTGACTCACCACTCCAAGAGCATGACAGACAGTATCTGTGGCCCCTGCCCTTTGCTGTGGATGCTGCTGTGTGGTGTCTGGGGGGGACCTGAAGCCCCCTGGCCGTGGGCAAGCAGCTGTGAGCCATGCCAGCCACAACACCACGAGCCCCTGGAGCAGCCACTCTGGGTCAAGGGGCTGCAAGCTGCAGGAGGTGAGTGCTCTCCCTGATGGCAAGGACCCACAGCAGCCAAGGGCACACAGACAGGGAGCAGCAGCAGAGCTGAGACTGGGGCAGACACCCATGTACGATTTGATGCTGCATCAACACCATCAGAGCACAACACAGGCTGTGATCCCAAAGAATAAGCCACTTGAATCAGAAGATTCATATCCCTCCTGAAAGCCCAAAAGGCATAACAAGACTGGTGTGACATTCCCATTTTCAAGTTCTGGGGACACACACATCTTGATAGTGGAGGCCTTGTGTGGCACTAACAGCATGGGCAGCTGCTTTTGGCTGATATGGTTGGGGCTAAAGGCAAACTGATGTCCTGTGGGCTCTTCTTCCCAGCAAATGAAGGTATTCAAGATGATTTTTAAGAATTTGGGCAGCAGCAATAGAACAAGAGTAATTCTTTCGGGATAAGGGAGAGAAATAAACAAAGAAAAATTGGCAATGGTAAACACCATTGGGAGGGCATCTTGTCAAAACAAAGCAAGAGTCAGCTGGGGCTCAGGACAGATGGGTGCTTTGGCTCAGCTGTGATTTTGTTGTTTACACAGCCCCCGAAGCCAGCCTAGGTCACTGATCTCAGCTGTCCATGACCATAAGCCCTTGCTCAGAGGAGTTCAGAGGAGACTGCTCTCAGGCCAGCACAGGCACACTTCCACAACATGAGGCAGACAGAGATTTGGTGTTAGGTGTTATTTCTTCTAGACCAGCCTCCCAAGCAAGGGCTGAGCTGACAAATACCCCCATTTAGGCATTCCATCTGTGTCCCTCATGCAGTTTCTCAGGAAGCAGGTTGATAGCTCTCTTGGTTAGAGTCAAAGCTGCTGCAGAACTCCTGTTTACCAAGCTGGAGTCAGCAATGCTGAGGCTTTGCTGGAGCTTCACAATAGCCATGGTGCAGTGATATCACTTACTAACTGAGCAGAAAGTGAATTAAGGAGTCTGTGAGCCAAACCTCCTTTGGTCACCTGTGTCCTCACCTACAGAAGATGCAAAGTGAAAGCTTCCCATACAGCAAACCTGACCTCCCAAATCATTTTCCCACTGCCAGTTTCTAGTCTCCAACTTACCAATGGGAAATAAGAGATTAACAGTATTCAAATGGCTGTGTAGGACTCCTCACAACACCATGGCACTCCTGCTGTTTGTTTACAGTCCAAAACAAGTCACTAGCCTAGCACAGGTCTCCAGATGGCTGTGTGGCCATTGCTGAACATTTTCTTGTGCTGACCGTCCATCTTTGCATCCCTACCTTGGCCTACCAGGTACCCTCTTCTCCCCAAACCTGCCTCTGCGCAGCAGGGGAGCTGCTTATTGAGACTGAGGGCATTGACCTGCATAGCCAGTTTAGTTGCTATTACACATAAGTGTACATACACACACCTGTATCCGTACACATGTGTGCATACATATACATATACATATACATATACATATACATATACATATACATATACATATACATATACATATACATATACATATACATATACATATACATATACATATACACAGGGGCACACATGCACTCCTCCTGTGTGCGGCCCAGAGTGAGCAGGGAACCTTGTGCCCAGAGGCTTTGTGCACACACGCTGCTTGCACAGGGCCCGTCAGACCCTGATGGGTGCCGAGCCTTTCCTGTGCAAACATGGTGCTCCAGAGGTGCAGAATCAGGGAGAGCTGCACCACCAAGCCATGAGACAACTGCACACCACAAGGTCCCCCTCCATTGCCTTGGGCAAACACGTCTGAGTCTGGGTGCAGCACACCTGGGGACAGCAGGTGACGTGCCTTTTGTGCCCCACGGCCAAAGCATAGGAGCCCTCTGGCTAATTTAGCAGCGCCCACTGAAATCAGGCCTGCTCCCCCGCCGTGGGCTGCTTGGCCCGCTGAGGTGTCCCGGGGTGACCGTGCTGCCCATGAGGAAGGGCCGGGCTGGCAGGGCCGGGATGGCAGGGGTGGCGCCGGCAGGGGTGGCGCTGGCCGCCTGCCGAGCACAGCGCGTCCTGCCCCCTGGCAGCCCCGCAGCTCCCTCCGGCCGCCAAGTCTCCAGCAAAGCTGCGGTGACACAGCAGAAAGAGCAGCGTTCACTCACAGAATCATCGAGCTGGAAGGGACCTTAAAGAGCACCTAAGGCCATGCCACTGCTATGAGCAGGAGCGCCTTGCACTAGGCCAGGCTGCGCTAGACCTTGAGCATTTCAGATGAATCTCCTTCCCCTTCTGGGAGGCAGAGGGAAGGGCCAAGCTGGATGTTCAGCTGTGTGACCAGACACCCCAGAGCCATGCACGGGCACCATGCAGGCAGGACTGGCAGGCAGAGGTCTCCTGGAGCCTGCCTGAAACAAGTCCAGCCTTTAGGTCAGTTCTAGGGGAGGTGAACCAGCCAGGAGCTCATTTGGATCAGGCACCCACTAGCTGTGCAGCAATATCTGCCTGAGCACTAATGCCTGTGCCACCACTGTGGCCTGAATTAGCAGGGGAAAGGAACTCTGTGTAGTACACTGAAGCAATCCCACAAATTCACATTTCAGTGAATTCACACGTGTTATTCAGGGAACAGATGCTTTTATTATGTGCAGATGGGTACAGGTGTTAAAACTGACACAAGTACAGTGTAGGACAGGTCTGTACCTGTGCACAAAGAACAAGAAAATTTGCTGCAAAAGACTGCTGTGGGAGACCTCCCTTGCAGATTTCTTTCCCAGGTGTAAGTGAAAAGATTTACTCAAACTCAGGTGAATCAGGTTTCTCAGTACCTGCAGCAGCCTTCCACTGGTGACCTGGTGCAAGAGGTGCAGGTGGGGTGGGGCAGGCCATCCATGTGCACCTGCATTCCTCCTTTGAGACCAAAGCTGTTGCTTTGGGCCCTGTAAAGTGTGGAAACACCTCAGGAGGAGACACCAGTGAGCAAGCAGCCTCTTCCAAGCACTGGGCAGCTGGCCCTGAGCAGCTTGTGGTACTCTGGGCACAGAAACCTTTGCAAATGTGGAGGCAAGCACTGTCTGGGTAATGTAAGTTGCCCTGGGTTTGTTACAACCAAAACATGCCAGCAGGCAAGCTGTAACTGAATGGATTTACCCCATGTGAGGTAGAGGAGTTGTTCTCCCCTGGGACCACCCCCTCGTGAGCTTTGCACATGCACGCCTCTGGGGTCACTTCCCAAAGGTTTACTCCAGATTCAGTTTCATCGGAGGAAAAAATTGCTGCAGCAGATGAGTTGACATATTATGCACTCATAATATCTGCTTGTCGTCTCAGGGATGGGTGAGGGAAGGAGAGAGGAAGAGTTGTAGGTGCAGAAGGCAAGGGAAAGAGAAGGCAGAAAAAAGGGAAAGAGAAAGAAACAAAAGTAGCCAAGAGGAAAACAAAACAAAAAAAAGCCCAAAATACCCACCCAGCCCCCCCAGAATTAAGCCAGTCAATCTGCCTCTCTTTTAAGCCAGTCAATTCCTCTCTTTCGCAGCTGATTTCTCACTTGCTTGATGCCAATTGCTCAGGCAGGAATTACCTAATTATAGGTTGAGTTTTCCTGGAGTTTGCTTTACTACTCAACTGTGCATGATTCCCTGGCAGCATCTGTGCCAGCAACTACTGTTGGCAGTCTTTGTATCTGGTAAGTGTGCTGCCTCTCCACAGGAGAGGTGTGAGAAGGTTGCTGCCACTTGTCAGGAAGATTTCTGGTTGCAGGCCACACATGGCTGATAGCTCATGATTCCTGCTGTTGTCTTACAGTCAGGAGGAAATGGATAGTGAGATTGACTTCTTTCACTTTGTTTTCTTAGTTATTTTCTATTTACTTAACATGGGCAACACTGTTCATCCTATAACATTTATTAAAGGAAAGGGAGAAAAAGCATGACCATGATCCATTCACGCACAGCAAATTTTACAGGAAGGTTTCATTTGTTGAGAAAAGTATTAAATTAAAACCAGAAGGGAAAAAGTCAAAATTAAGAAAAAAAAAACAGAGGTAGGCTGGGAAGGGGTAGTCAGAAGACAGAGAACTGGGTGGGAAGGTGAGGCACAGCAAGGCATCTGCTGTCAGCCATCAAAAATAAATTGGATTACATCACTGGATTACATTGATTACATCATTCACACATACCTGAGGAGGCTGCTGCTGCTTAATCTATGGCTTTTCCAGAAGAAAGGCTGGAGGTTTCAGCAGCAACCCTGTCCTTGTGCTTTTCTAATGCCAAGGGTTGCTGTGGCACAGCAACAAGCCCAATGCCCATCACACCAGCTGCTTTCTCACCAGCCCAGAGGGTGAAGCACGGGGGAAAGCAGGGTCAGTGTTTGGCAGGAGACAGCAGTGCCAGCAGGGGTTGGTGGCCAGATTGCCAGCCTAACTCCTCCTTCATGCCCAGCTCCTGATGGCAGCTGAGCCCAGGTGAGGTTTTCATCCTGCACCACTTCACTCAGTGGATTTACAGACACAGGATTATCAGCAGATTAATGCACAGGTATTGTAAAGATTTTCTCCTAACAAGTTAAAAAAAGAAATGTGAAAAGATGGCTTTAGCTTTCCAAAGTTAAAGCTGCTGTCCTGGGTACACCAAGGGCAAACCCACACTTTTTGGGTGGGAAAGGTGCCCTTTTCATTTGTATTAGCACAATAGGAGCTGGCAGATTAAGATACAATAAACAAGCAAATATATTTTCATATGTTTGTGGTTTGGATCTCTAACAGACATCAGGAAAGTACCTCTTTTTGCAATGAAGAGAAGGCCAGAGAGAGAAATATTTACAGCAATAACTTGCTTTATATGCTTGGACTGGGTAAAGAAAGGCCCAGTCTGTACCCTGCTGTTCAGTAACAGCTCATTTCTAGGTCTCTGACTCACTTGGAGCACAGCAGCCATGTACATTGTTTACTGAACTGCAGCAAAACTGTGTGCAGTGCTTACAGATAAAGCCTGATGCTTTGTAGTGCGGCAGGCAGCAAATGCCTGCTGTGGGTGATTTATACCTGAAGCAAAGCTGAGGTACAAAATGAAACTCACAGTTGCAAGGACATGGGCTACTTCTGTAAGGGCAGAGAAGGCAGCAAACACATGAACTCATCCTATCCACAGCCACTGGAGCTACAGCTGGAGCAACTTCTTCTTTTCCAGAAGCATGACTGGGCAGGCATAAATAGCAGGTTGTGCTCAAAGTCAGCTGGGGAGAACAAACCAAAGTGGTATCAGGAAAAGGGCCAGTTCTGAGGATACAACATGCAATACTTTAAGACGGTGAGTAGGAGCACTTTGGTTGGGTAATTCACATTATCTCTGTTGAGAAGGAAAGCAATTCCTGCTCAAGTTACCATGTTACTTTATGACAATACAGCAAAAACATGCCTTTGGTATGAGTCTCAAAACTTGGAGATATGCCAGTCATTTAAAGGCTGTTTGATCCCATAACTTACCCAATAATTTCTCGACATTTGAGGCTGGCTGCTCCTTTGCTGGCACTGCAGGAGTACTACACAGACAGCAAGATATGAAGGCAGTTACAGCACTTGAGTGCCACATGCCATGGTGGCATTTGCCTGGTGTCCCTGTTCACAGGGCTTTGGAGTGTGCTCTGCCATCCTTGCTCAGAGCCACTGCCATGGCTCACCTCAATGGCCTGGAGCCCCTGCAGCAGCTGCCACACAAGTGGACCTTCCTCTGCCGAGAACACGGGACACAGCCTGCCTGGGAACACTGCTCTGCTCTGCTTTCCATGCCTGCCCAGGGCATCGAGCCTAAAATGCTCCCTTTTCCAAATGAGTCCTGAGGAACTGGGGCCCCTGCAACCCAGTCCTGAGATCTATTTTAAAAGAAAACCATGCAAAAATTATCAACTGCTAAGAAAAACCATAGTCTTGATGGGTTGCTCGTAGTCACAGCGTACCACATCTCAGAATAGGCTGGCAGGGATTTAAAACACTGACAATTAAACACAATCCATGGATTTTGCTAGGACTTTTGAAAAGTATTTTTTGAGCAAAGCCTTGTGACAGAACTCAGCTTCATTTTCAACAACAACTCCTAGCACTTTGGGGATTTAATTAATTATTTTTCAGACTTTTAAAATCTGGGTTTCAGCTTATTTCTTAGCTATTATTCAATGTTTTCATTACTGTTAACTAAATCCAGGGAGCTTTTGGAGTTTTAGGCTGAATTAAGCCTTTATTCCTCATTGTTTTAAATGCATGGAAGTCAACCGAGTTGTTTTGTTTGATATTCTCCATGCCACGGTGAATTCTGTGCTGGTAGGACTGTAAATGGGCCATGTTGTTCATGAATTACTAATCCCTGTCACTCACATTTTCTGGGGAACACATGCTATATTTAGTCTACATATTTGGAAAAATAAAGCTGGAGAACTCTGAGGCTTTTTTTCTCTCATTAGGAGTCTTTAGAATATTCTCTAGAAATGATAATTCAAGTCAGATAATTCAGTCACCAAGTATAAGTGTTCTTCATTAACCATGGTGGAAATTAGACCCTTGAATTGAGAGCCTAATTAAGATAATTATATCTAAAGCCTGAAAGGAAACTATACAGACATTTCTTAAAATCTCGTTTGTCCTTATGTAAATCTGGACCAACTCCACTGTCATTTTCTCGATTTACACCCAAGTAATTGAAAGCACTATTGAGCTCTTCTAAGCTCTCAATATCAGCAAAAGGCATTGAAGTAAAACAATTAACAGGCAGGCTGTGTTTTTCTCTGTAACTTCTAGATGAACTTAATATCACAATGCTCTTCTTTCCAAAGGTATTTTGCCATTCTGATGGATTACTTATTTAAGAAAAAACCAAACCAAAACCCATGATGTATTTAGAGGGCTGTTACCAATTTAAATAGCTGCCAACTTTTACAACATTAGCAAATGAAGAGAGTGGAAAAGTTCCAGTGTCAACCACTGCCTCCTCCAGGGGTGATGTTATTTCTAATGTGTTTGTCCTGTGGAAGGAACTTTCTCCTCTGCTGTTTCTTGTGACTGCCAACTGCACAGAGACCACCACTTAGTCAAATCCACTAAGTGAATGCTGTGTATGAACCAAGTCGAAAAGTGGATAAAGTGAGTGAAGAACACCATTTAATAATCCACAGTTATGAATTTTAGCAGTGGACATTTATGTGCAGTCACCTGCCATGCAGTCATCAGGAAGGTGAGCCTTTCTTGGCTTATATTTAGTAGGAGGGCTGGGCAGATTTCTGACCACTTGATGTGCTTTTCTGTCCCCCAGCCCATCCCATCAGCAATATCAGCTGTAGACAGAGCTGTGCCAGTCTGTCCTACACAGAGCAAATGTGAACTGAAAGGCAGCCTGCCTAGACAGCTATGAAACACCAAGCCCTGCCATCTGCTTATCTCTTATATCCAAAACCTGTCATGAGAAATGGGGAGAGCTCACAGTTCTCTCTGACTCAGCTCACCTAAGACAATTCCAGGAGGCACATACCCTCACATCTAAATTGTGCAGACAGGCAGACATTAAAAAAAGCTGAAGACCCAAACCCTGTCCATCACCAAAAATACCATGTTATTCCATACTTTGGATCTGGTTTTCTTCTCAACTTCAAAGAACTGAAGGAACCAAGAGCAAGAAGCAGCCTGGAGGAGACTAGATGCTTCAGTTGCATATAGTTTACAAAAATACATTAACAGGAAAGAAAGAAAGAAGGGGATGGAAAGAAGGGCACCGTAAGATAACAGCACGACTACCAGCTCAGCCCAAGGGGCTCTCCAGTCTTTTAACCTGCTGGCTGACACCTACCAAGCAAATGCTAGCAAAGCTTCTTGGGATTCCTGGTTCTTCCATCATCATTTCAAGCAGACCAGCAATGGAGGGAATGCACACAACCTTTACCTCTTTTCACAGGCAGTGTCTGGGATAGGAGGAAGGCCTCCAGGGAAAGAGAAAAGAATGAGGCTTCCTTTCATCTGGGTCAAAAAAGAGATGGAGAGGAGCCTTTCATTTAGTAGAAAAGTACCTAAATTGCTTTTGCATATGGCTCTGAAGAGTATCCAGGATACCTGAAGCAGATGTGGCATCTGAGGCCAACAGTTGTTCTCATTACTGATACAAAGTGTTGTTTCTTTTTAAAAAATTCTCTTCTTTGGAAGGTTTTCTAGTGCCACACACAGCAGTCAGAGAGAGACTGCCAACCTCGGCAAGGGAGGCTGCTGCATCTCAGGGAATGTTAGCTCGCCTCTGGAAGACGGCCAGTTCTGTCTCCTGCAGTTCTGGCATCTCAGCAGGAACGGAGAGTCATTGCCTTGCAGACAGCAGATATCCTCGGCTCGGTAAACATGCAGGATGCTCTCAGTGAAACCGGAGACAAATGCAAATAGGCCCCCTCCGTCCAATCCCGAACTCCCATTCCCCTTTCACAGCACTTGCAGTCTGAATTCAAATTTAGGGAGTCCATGCAAACGTTCCATCTCTGGAGCTCAGCATCAGCCCTTCCCAAATGTCCCTTGCCTTATAAACCTAAAACCTTCAAGTTGCCATCCTGTGAGAACCCAGGTTCTGTAAAGTATCTTGAATTTAGGGAACAGAGGAGGTCTCCATTTCACCAAATGCAAAGGGGAGTTCAAGCTCCAGGACTGTACCCTCTGGTTTTTTTTTTTTCCTCCTTTTTCCATTTGTACTCGGGAATTTGATTTTTATATGTTAGGGCAAATCACTGCAAGTAATTTCTTTCAGCAGCAGTAAGGCAAAGCAGCTTTCCATGGCCCAGTGCACCAAACCAGTCTGCCCCTCCAAAGCAAAGCCAAAAAACCTTACCCCCCCTTTCCCAGTTCCATCAGTACTCTGACATTTATTGTCACCCAGGCACTGGTGGGATTGGGCTTCTCCAGTCAATCTCCTTTGCAGCAGCAGTCAGATTTTAATCAAACTCTGTTGCTTGTTTTATGAGCAACAATAGACATCAACCCTCTTTTTTTAAAAATAAAATTGGGGTTTCAGTTGCTAATGGCATATGAATCAGTTCTCTCTGACTTTGCCATATAACCTTGAGGATAATTAATCAGCTTTTTAACACAATCATGCCTCCCTTGTCCTTGTCTTCGCTGTTAGGATGTTCTGTCAAGGTACCTGTGGAAGTTCAAAGTCAGAGCATCATAACAACCTGGCTACAATTAACATATGTAATTCTATGAATAAATGTCTAATAGTCTATACATTCAGAGTACATGAATTGCTATAGAAATGGCATTCTGTGAATTATTATACAGTGGACTCCCAAGCAACCCAAATCATCTCTCATAACACTCAAAAAATCTTGCTTTTGGTCCATTGGAACAAATCTGAGCAAAATTACTTCTTTCTCTTTTGTAGATTAGGTCTGAAGGATTGAAATGGGGATTAGGATCCCAGATAAGAACCTGATTTTGACCTAGAGGTTTGTGTTGGAGCTGTTAAAGTTATAATTTATAGCTTTAACAGTGTAAAGTTATAATTTATAACTTATTAGTTATAAGTTTCTAATTATTTTTTAAAACATCATCTCCAGTATCTATGGAGAAAGAAGCAAAAGGTAAATGATAAATATGTAGGCATTGGACTCACTATTTTAATGGCATTAGTAAGACTTCCATAATGTAGATTATTTCATGAAGACTGTTAAAGTTTAGTAGTGAAAAGAGAATGAATGGCAAAACAGTTTTATTGTGCTAGTGATTAACAGAAGCAAATACTGGAATGATGTGATGAGTATAACCCAGTAAATAGCCTCCATCTCCACATGTTTCATCCTAATGTAATCACCCAATGTTAACAGGTAGTCTGCTGCACACTGAACTCAGGCTCCTAGCAAACCAAGTGACACACTACGTAACAATTTGTTGTTCCCTAAAAGTTAGACCTGGATTTGGATTAAGGAACAAATAAATTAAAGATCTGGCTGCAAGGGGAGAAGAGAGAGTTTCCCAGGCAGTGATTTTCCATACACCTTTCCTCCACTGCTTTTAGGAGACAGAGCTGGTGCCAGGCAGTATGACAATACCCCTGGTTGGCTGACCATGGAGAAAGTCACATCATTGACTTGGACATCATTACACCACACTCAGGCCATTCCAGCTCCAGTTCAAGGGCAGCTTGCCCTTGAACGCTGGCTCAGCCAGGGATACCAGGGCTTCCTTTGCACCTTTTGGAAGTCACTGCAACCTGTCCTGGCTCGGCTACACAGCACATATCCTGATTTTCACAGAATCACAGAATGACATTTTCACTTGTTCCAAGATGCTTGGAGTTCAAATCACAAGCAATGGCTCAGAGAAATACAGAAAAAAAAAATATGGAGCTGCAGTATGGGAAAAGGAAGAGCTCATTAAAACCATTGCATTTTAAACATTTCTCTGTACTGCATGCAGAAATCCTTTACATGTGAGGGAGCTGGTTTTTTATTGGAAGGGAAAGGAAAGTAGGAAATGGTGCCTGCTTCCTCATTAGCAACTCACTTTTCCTACAGCAGTTGTGGGTAAAGGAATACAATATGCAGTAACTGCAATCCTGGTAGAAACAGTTTTTCTCACTCTATAAAAAGATAATTGAGAAAATGAGAGGATATCTAATACATTACTTTTTGTTTGTTACATTTTTTTTCTTTTTTTTTTCAAACAATGGCATCTCTCCTTGAATTCCCCATGATTTAAAGCACAGTCTGAAACATTTATGAATATGAAGTCTCCTTGTATCTCATGATGAAAAATTAATCACATGGGCATTAACTGATTTACTCCAGGCTATGCAGTAAATCAGTGCCAGCAATGATAAAACCCTGGGGTCTTAAACTCTGCCTCCTCCTCCTCTAGCTGATTATTGTCACTTCGTGGTATTTAATAGCTATTTCAGCAGAAGACCAACTGTTGGTTTGTTATTTTTACAATAAATGCCTGTTATTGTGAAAAGTTTGAAAAGTCCTCAGCATTTGCTTACTTTAAATTGAATATTCATATCTGCTGTTCTCTACTGAATCATTCAATGACTCTTAAACATCATTTTTGAATAGGGTAATTAAAAAATGCGAGCACATAAATAGTAAGTTGAGAGAAATTCTGGCATCTAAGATTTTAACAAAACATGACAACTCTCAACCCTGAGGAAAGAATATGGATAAGGAATGGCCAGTGTCTCATGGCACATAAAAACAGTGCCAGGGAGGAAAATTACAGAGGGAAAACACATGCCACATTATGGAAACTAAAGAAAGGTACATGCACACATTTCTTCCTACAGACGTGGGTGTTTTTACGAGTGGAGCAAATTCCAAGTTCAAAACTGGAGCATTTGGAAAGTTCACAATGACAAGTACAACACCATTAGGAGCTGTAGAGGCAGCATGTCAAGGCACTAGCATTTATTCTACCTTCTGACGTGAACACCCACTCATTCTGACAACAGGAATCCAGAGGGAATAATGATGAGAAATTTATTTCTCTGCATTTTGATATAAATTCAGACTTCGTTATAAACCTGAGCAATGTCAAAATGTAAAGGTACAATTTTTAAAATGCTGCACAGTTCATGAGATCCTAAATGCTATTTGCAGATACTGCTGGTTCAGGATCCAATCCTAACCTCAGGTACAAATTGTTATAAAACTCCAGAAGAAAAAATCCACTAGTTTCTCTCAATGGTTCATGGGG
The DNA here is from genome assembly GCF_901933205.1 of Camarhynchus parvulus. Lineage (NCBI taxonomy): Eukaryota > Metazoa > Chordata > Aves > Passeriformes > Thraupidae > Camarhynchus > Camarhynchus parvulus. The sequence goes on along the minus strand of NC_044586.1, from coordinate 33,595,749 downwards.
TTAGATTTCCAAGATATTCGGAGATGTTTCCTACATTTTTATTATAATTTGATCTTTGCTGTTAAAATGCTACAGCCAAAGTCAGTCAGTTACTGAATCAATAAAAGGCTTTTGAGATCATATATTAATCATATTAACAAAGCCCTAGAGACACCATAGAATAAATGGTTAAAACTCCAATATGTTAAATACAATAGCAAGAAAATGATTGATGATCTTGTTCATGCATTTTAATTCAACCATGTATTTTTTTTTCAGCAGAAAAAGCAATGTGAACTATTATTAAAAAGAATCTGGTATCAATCTTCTTCTGCTCTTAAGTGCTAGGCAATTAATTTTACTGGTCTGGTACTCTGTCAATTCAGTATCTTCTGTTTATAATCACTTGAATACATTTGGTTAGAGGTTTGGGGTCTGAATATGCAGAGGCTGAAAGTTGCTGTTTTCAGCAGGACAGACATTTTTCATAAGTGCTAGCTATTAAACAAACAAGATGCTACCAATACTGGATTGGTATTGGAGATGCTGGAAACCTATGACTTTTACAAGAATCGTTTCTCTTAAAATGTTTCAGTCTTATGAGAAGACAGAACTACACAAGCAAATTACTTTTTCCCTGCAATTCAATGAGGAGGCTAAAAGCACTGAACTCCTGCTATATTTCACTATGAAAAGTAAGCTTGGAGGTCCTAGACAGGCTTTCTATGCTCTAACATAAGTAAATTTAGATCCATTATCTAAGGCCTAGCAGATGACAAATTTATCAGCTGATGATTTATGGCTTAAATAAGAGTTCATACAATTAATTTCAAAGCAGTAAACCCAGCAACTTCCCACTACAGCCCTGTTATTCACCAGCTGCCCTGAAACATGAACCTGTGCGGATTCTCCAGGCACAGGACACCACTAAAGCTCAAGCCCCGAGCCCCTCATGGCTGAGGCTGGGGAGCCAAACTCTGCGCTGCTGATACCAGCCTGTACCTTTGAAAGATCTAAGGATCAAAGCACATTCCAGAGGCTCAGGACAGTGAGGACAAGATGTGCTATCTAAATAAATGTAATCCACACCCAGTCATTTCTTACCCACTCCTAGACACTGAGCTTCAGGAACAGAAATGTGAATCTTTATCTCAGGCTGTTGCAAGTTTACAGCCCAGGACACCTTGAGACATGTAGACAGACTGTCTCCAGAGCTCCTAACACTTTCCAAGGTAGCTACTCCCCTACGCCAGGATAGGAGAAAATCAGTTTTATGGATTTTATCTTTTTCCACTTAGCAACTACAATCTACCAGCCTTCCAAGGGGAGAGGAGAACTTAATGTCTTCCCTTTGCAACTGCTTCTCCAGGGAGAAAGGTGTGAAAGCTGGGGCTGGTTCTCCCCATTCACGAATCTGAGCATCTATATTCTTCCTTCTACACGACAGTCCTTTTCTATGTTCTATTCATCAATCAGCCTTCATCTTTCCTCCCTCTTCTTTTTGAACTGGGCCTTCTTATCTCCTGTCTTCTCTCCACCCACACACCCACGGAGTTATTACCATATTTCACTGCCTCATGAGCTCTACAGTCAAGCAGAAAGAAAAATCAATGACACAGGAGGGGAAAATTTCCTGCTTTGTGTGTGATTATATATTGGCTCCTCTTGTAACTTCTGCAGCACTTAGGATTATAGCCCAGGTGGCAAACTTTTAAACAGAGGGGAGTCCTAGAACAAAATGATCCTGATACTACTTGCTAATTACTGCCAAGGCTTAAAATGTGTTTCGCTGAAAAATTCTGCAAGGTGACAAAAATGTCTCAGATTACGGGGAATGTAATTTCCGATACTTGCTGCATTACAAGTGCTGGTTGTTTGGAAATGCCTAAAAACCCCTCCGCTTACCTACACCACAGCCTGCAAGATTTACTGAGCTGCTGAAATTCAATCCTAAACGCTCTGGTAAGGTGAACTGTACCACATCTAATCTTGGCACCTTAGGACCTGTCTTTGTGTGACTGCTGGAGTGCAAGGGCAGAGCTACCTCCAGTGCCAACAGGAATGGCAGCAGCAGCCCTGCTGTGGGGCACTGCTCCTCAGGGTTATACTCCTAACACTAGGACATTAAAAAACCCTCATGCCAATAACATCTCCAGTACAGTCAACACTGGTAACAGATTTAAATTGTTTCAGCACTTTGTGATTATTTTGTACTTTTCCAGAACTACATCAATAATTAAAAGTCTCAGAGTATTTCTGATTTTAGGAAAAAGTTCCCAAGCTGTTTATTTCCTCCGTGAATATAATCCAGCAGTTTCTACCATCACTTTCAGTGCTCCAAAAGCAGTGGCATATAAATATAATCCTTATACATTATACCAGACATGTACCAAATCTAAAGTTAATATCTCAGTGGATGTTACTCTAATCTGGAGCTGCCTGTTCCCCCACGTACACAAAGAAAGCCCTGCTATGTATTTCCTCTCTGCATCCCCATTTTAAGGTAATATTTAATCAGATGCCTAGCCTGCAAAATGAAGACATCCACTGAAAGTAGGTCATGATTCTTATCAAAAGAAAGATCACCACGCTGGATTGCTTTACCAGGAATCTCAGAATAAGAACAGATTAAAAACTCTGTTCAGTAAAACAGTACCTTTTTCAAAATACCTTTAATGGAAATTTTATCTTTTATAATGATTTCTGCTGTTGATGGCTTAGGACACAGCCATGCACGACAGAGCATTACTGATGTGCCCTTAATCCCGCACTGGACCAAAGCCTCAGTGTAACAGCTCTTTTATCTGCTGGTGACTTTGTGAGAAACAAGCTGAACCAGCACAAATGGCCTCCCTATGGAAAACTGTTCTGCTTTCTTTTTTGCCAGGACTGTTTTAAAAAAGAGTACACTGCTTGATCTATTACAGGAATGAGCATCGCTTACAAAGTCTGGTCCTTTATTAAACCATATAATAAAGAAGGAGCTACTATGTATTATATCTATTACATTTTTGCTATTGTTTTTAGTTTCGGAATGCAAAAATGAGAATTCTTATTCCTGGAAGTAATTATTAGTTTAATATTCTATTCTATTAAGGGAGAAGTAATTTGCATAATCCTAGATCTAAACACCTATTTCTAGTCTCATTAACAGAATACAAATGACACCTTACACAAAATGATACTGCAAAACTACAATCGTGTTAATTACAGCCAATGCATTTCCAAAGTGACTGGTGTTAAATTCATTACTCTCTTGTTTTGTTTAGTTTTAATAGCAATAATGGGATAAGTACAATAGTAAATAGAACTATTTAATATTTGGGTTTACCAGTGACAAAACCACATCATTTCTTAGATTTCGAGATCAAAATTAAACTAAACAGAATTTTGCAACTGAACATTGAAATTTTCTCTCTCTTAACATGAGATTTAAAAGAACCTGACTAAAAAAAATGCAGGAGGATAGATTAACCTAAACAAGTATAGAAATAATTCAGTAATGAAATCAGAAGTTTCTACCATTGATAGCAGATATGTCATGTAACAAAAAGGAAATTCAGAACAGATGAATACAGTTCTAGTGAAGTCCAGGAGACATATGCAAGTGAAGAATTTAATCTTCCTTAATCTTCTCACATGGCGTGATTAATCCCCTACCTTTGGGCTCTGGAAGATGACTTCTAGAGATAGCAACAGAAACAATGTAATTTTTCTGCATATAAAATATACAGAAAAATATAAAATATGCCAATATACAGTTATGTTCCTAAACAAAACATTACATTCTCCTATCCCCTCTTACAAATGTGACTCAGCAGCATGAGATTTGTGGCACAACATAACAATTTTCTTTGTTGTGTCTGGCTCCTATTTAATGATGCTCTCTGTATAGCTGCCAAAAATGCTGAAGGTCAGCTAAGCATGGATGAAAATGTAAGGCCACACTCAGGTTGCATAACTTCCACTAAAGAAGTTAAGCCATACCTGTTTGGTAACCAGGGAGAGCAGCAAACACAGCCAGGGAAGGTGCTGGGCAGTGAGGAGCTGGCAGGGTTGGCAGTGGGAACAGCAGATCCAGGACAGCTGAGGAACAGAGGCTGCCTCAGTGTGGTCCCAGCACCTGCAAACCTCTGTTCAGACTCAACCCCTGCACAAACCAACAAATAAAAACCAGTGTGTTCCTGTCATGTAAATAGATTATTCCTATTCTCAAGAACTGCATGCAGGAGGCAGTTTCAACCTAGTCTCACTGCACATTACTAGACACATATATTAAAACCAGGGTTTTTAAAATGTAAAGAAAAAGAGAAACTACCTGCCTGTATATGTGAATCTGCTACCTAACAAATAGGATTACCTTGCTTAAAATATACCTACAAGTCCTTGTGGGTGGGGTGAATGCCTTCAAAATATTCTGATGAATTTCATGTGGGGCAGAATCTAAGTTTGCTAAGGGCTTCAGAAAGGAGAGTTAAACATCAAGCTATTTTAAAAGCCATTATTTTAATCTTAGGCTATTGATGCCTAGAGAGGCTACCTGGAACAGAGGCTAGATAGAGTTAAAGGAATAAAGTAGGTATTTATTAAAAGGCCTTCAAAATATGAACCTTGGGTGGTACAAGAGGCCAGCTGTGTCTCTACCCAAGATGGACACAAGATGGTTGTCCAGTCACGAGTTTTCACATTTTTATAAGTTTTGGTCTATTAGCATATTGGGGTCCAATTACAGCTTCAGGTTTTGAAGTCCCATCCTCCCAGATTGCTCTCCTCAATTTGCTGTTGTTCAAACTTTTTGGGCCTGAAGCTGCAATGGTGTCCTTGGTTCTCGGGCTAGAAAAGGATTGTTTCGCCTAACTAAACTGTGAAGAGAACTTGCTAACACTTTATATGAAGTTCACAGTTACACACTAAGGCAGTACAGAATCTGAAAAATATGAAAGCTAAAACTTAAGGCATCACTATTAGCATCAGTATCCATGAACTTTATGTCTTATTTCAAGATTGGAGTTGAAACACATGTCCATGTGTACCTAACTTCTACTTTGCATGGAGGCCAACCCATATTTAGAAATATAATCGAATAATGGTGAAAAATAGAAATAATCTCTGTGAAACAGTGCATGAAGAAAAAGCCATAGGCTGTTACAACCCCAGTGAATGCCCCAACACACTGGTCCCTGTGGTTTTGAGCGAGTAAACATGTTGTCCCAAGCTGTCCCAGGTAACCTCTTTGATCCCTGTCACTGTGTCAAGAGATCACTTGTCCCCCTGCCAAAGGGCAAGCTACAGCTAGGGACAGCTTTAAAAACTGGGATAGCTGCGAGATGTATGAGCTGTTGCATACCTTAGGCACCAAGGAAGAACATCAACAGCCCAGGCAGCCTCTGCAATGTGGGGCTGCTGCTGAAGCAGGTCAGAAACACCAGCAGAGCAGAAATGGCAGTGAAGTCTGCATCCAAGGCAGAGCCCAGAAGACAGACTGAGCTGCTTCTCAGGGTCACAAGCAGCCTTTCTCTTAAGGGGTAGATAGGATAGCAGTGAACCCAAAATATTTCCTAAGATGTTTACATGTTTACATCCAGGCTAATTACTGAAAAAGACTCCTAAGGATAAGGAAGAGCTGAATCCAGCAGTAAATCTGTTCTTTCCAAAGACTGAGTTAATGCCTTTTTTTTCCCTTGAGCTGGTACACATCTTGTAATGAGCTTAGACTCCAGGACTGGAACCAAACAGCCAAATCCTGAGCAACCATCCACTTCTGCAGACCAGGACAAAGAACGAAGGGACATTCCTATCCAAGGGAAAAGCCTGCCATGATCCCAGTTCTGCAGACAGAACAGGGAAACAGTGGTTCAAAATGGAAAACAGATAATTCATAAAATATAAAAGGACAGAGAAGTCATAAAAATATAGTTCCTGCCTCCATGAATCTTCAGACTCAAGAGGTTTCACCAAAAACAGGTCAGAAAAAAGTTTTATATAACTGTCATTTTTTAATTCTCCTTTGTATCTCCGGCATGCAAAAGTAAAAGTTCTATATATTATAAAATTTTTGGACTTTCTTCTTCCCAGTAAGAATGACACAATTTAAATCAAATGACCAGAAGGCTGTTCATGTAACAAAATATTTTTAACCTTTCAAAGAAACTGCAGTAAATCTAAAAGTAACCAGATGTGCAAATAGTATAAAGTGAAATGACACAGTACTCTCTTTATTTAGACAGCACCTTGATTCGGAATACAAAAGCTGCTTCTGCAGAGAACCCCCGCTGCTGCCAGCCTTCTCCATGTTCTACACCACAATAGTTAGACTACCACAGAGCAAATCACTCCTCTCTGGCCAGCAAGCTGGTCAGTGGTTTGAAGAGAGTATTGCAGAAACTTGTGCAAGAGCAAAACTGTCTCATCAGCTCATTACAGCAGTAAAATGCAGGCCCAAGTGGCTGCTGAAGTGCCAGGGCTGGTGGGAGCTCCCAACACCATCCAGGCAGAACAGGGCACACAGCTCTGGAACATTCCACAAAGGAGATTTCTCTAGGCTCATACTAGACCTGTCATATTAAGCAGCTTCCAAGAGCACATGGCAGCAACAAGGATGGGATTCTCTTTCCTCCCTGTTAATTCTCCACCACCCCCGCACCTGCCAAAAGATTCTAACAAAAACAATTACTGTCCTTAGTTCTTTGTAAAGAAATCACTCTAGTGAGCCCCAAGTTTCACTTTCGTTCATCTGCAGATATCTGTAAGAGTGGATTCATCAGGAAAAAAAATTATTACCATGTTTTATATTACCAGGAATATATATAAAATGTCAATGGAAAAGTTGCAGTCAAACGAAGCATTGCTGACAAAACACCTGAAAGAACTTGGGTAGTTTGAATCTTCTGAAGAAACTGAAAAAGGAAAAACCTAAATTAATGGAGGGGAAAAATCTCTTCTCTAGTTGTAATCCTCTCAGGTATAGCAGGTAAATATGATTTATACCTATGGTTTTAAATAGGCCCATTAAAGTTTAATTAATAGATAAAAAAAAACCCAAAACCATTATTCTCAGTATTATGCAACACTGGGAATGTACACAGAACCAACTTGATACCATTATCAGCTGCAGCTGGTCAAGCTACTCAAAAACCTCCATCAAACCTGTAGTTTTTAGGACCCAGCAGAAAGGGAGGTACACATGCAGGTGCTTCTGGGCTTAAAGCAAATATTATTAGTGAAAATTCTGGGGAAAAAAGAATTAGGGAAAAACAGAACCAACCAAAAAACCAACGCAGAATAACATCCTTAATGATCAAAGACTGAACTGTCTCAGGTTTTTCAAACAGAACTGCTTTATTTCTTTTTCCTGTAAGTACACAGCCTTATACCAGGACCACAACTCAACCCATTGTAGTTAAAATTAAGAGTTGTACTAAGCAATACCATATAAACTAATTTTCCAGAGAAACTGCCATAAAGTCATGGTATGAAATTATTGTTAACTCTTCTAGTTTAACTGAAATGAATCCAATGGAAGATAAAAATGCTGCATCTCCTATCAGAAAATTCTTCATTGACATACACCACAGTGGTTTACTGCTGCCTGCCCCAGTGCTGAACAGGCTAACAAGTTATATTTTCCCCTTTATAGTCAAAATCATGATGTATACAAAATATTTTTTACTTTAAAAAAATTAATCTGGCTAATTATGAAGGCTACAAATCCACCCCTTGGTTTGTAACTTGAAAGTTCAGTGGCTTGTGTCATACTGGCAACTTTTAACATGCCAAGAAAACAAATTACATCTACCTTGTGAAAACACTCAATCCATCAAAAAAGGCAAAGCTGACCCTTGGGTTGAATGTATACAGGATCCTCAGCATGTGGATGGAGACTGCAGGGGAAATTGGCTACACTTCCTCACACTCAAAATGTCAAGGTCATATTGTTCACAACCCAGTTTTCCACAGTCTCAGGTGGTTAGCCTTTATCTTCTAAGAAAAGAAGCATCTTTTAGTCTCTAGCACGGACTTTTGAGGGTGTCCATTTGACAAAAAGACACAAGGAAACAACACATATAAAAATCATTCTTTATTAGTTATTTCAAGTGTCATCTTCTGAGTCACGATCCTCAAATTTTTGGAGCGGCCGCCTAATACTAATTACTAAGTCTATGGAGAGAAGCTCTGTAACACAATGAAGAACTGAAATGACTAACTGGTATTTGCAATACACTGACTCTAAGCCTTCATTGTTTACAGGCAGTGGCTGATTTTTTTTGAGTAAATTAATGGCTTCAAGATAGAATTTGGTAAAGCCATCTCGTTCTGTCTGGTACAAGGCCTTGGGAATACTTAGCAAAGCATCAGCAACCACGTTAGATACAATGGTTACCTCTGACTGCTGACACTGCTTGGCATAATCCTGAATATAATAATGCAACAGTATTTCAAAGTAACCTCCTACTGGCAAAACTGATCCTGCTTCTATGAGGCAGTTGGAGTAATCCTGTGCAATACTTGCACGACTTTCCTCCGGTTTAAATGGAACTACATGGCAACATGTTTCCTCTAGACCTTTGCCAACATTCAGGCCCTCACACGCAGTGACTATATCAGCATTATGTGCCACCAACACAGAAGTGCTATGGTTCTTTTGATTGTGGACCAGCAGATCACATTTATCAGGGTCGAAAACTTTCCTCTCTGTTTCATCACTAAGTGCTTTCAGCTGACATTCAGAAACCTGGTTAGTATTACAAGTATTTTCTATTACCAGTTGTTTCTGAGTAGCTGAAGAATGCCAAGAGCAAACATCTGAAGCTTTGCTCTGGCTTTCACCTTCCACTTTCCATTCCCCCCTCTGATCAACTGTTTTAAACAGCTGCTGCAGCATTGTGAACGCCTCTTGCAGGGCAGCAGCATGTTGCTCATTAACGCCATCGACCGGCCCACACAGGATCAGGCAGTGGGGCTGGAAGGCACACACACTGGCGAAGCCAATGTGGACACATCTCTTGGAGACGAGCAGCAACGGCTGGCAAAACGTTACCACGGCAGTTTCGGTTATTTCTCTGTCCATGTCATCACCAAAAGGCACGTAAGGGGAGACACCAGTGACTTCACTGATAAGGGCCATTTCTTCCGAGGATAAGCACTCTACCACAGACACACCATATAATTTGGCATAGTAGATAACTACATCTTCTTGCTTCACACTGGACAGTAACAGCTTAACGCTGTTACTCTGCAAGTGTTTCATTAAGGCTTCTGTCCTCTTAGTGATCCAGCGCAGGGAAGCCAGATACTGACCTTCGGAGTCTACAACAAACTCCACACCGGGCGCCGTCAGGGCGGGCCGCAGGGGCTGGGTGACGAGCAGGGCCCGCAGCTCCCCGTCCGTCGGGCAGTAGGCAGCGAAGTCCCTGCGGAGGACGATGCCGGGCAGGACCCTGGAGCTCGCCAGGGGCAGGCCGGGCACGGCGGCGTGCAGCTCCGGGAAGCGCCGGCCCAGGAGCCGCAGCACCTGCGGCCGTGTGGCGTCGGCCGGGGCGCAGCGCCGGCACATCTCGGCGCACAGCCGCGCCAGGCGCCGCCGCTCGCCGGGGCCCAGCCGGCCGGCCAGGTACGGCTCCAGCAGCGGCTCCAGCGACCCGGGCGGCGCCGGCCGCAGGTGCCGCCGCAGCCCCCGCGCCGCCGCCCGCTCCAGGACTTGCGCTTCAAAGTCCCGCAGCGCCCGCCGCAGCCCGGCGCCGCCGCCCGCCGCCCGCAGCCCGCGCAGCACGGCCGCCAGCAGCACCACGAAGCTCTTGGCGCCGTCCCCCGTCGCGGCGCGGTGGCTACAGGCGCGGGCCGCCATCACCCTGCGGGGACACGGCCAGCGTTAGGGAGCCGCCCCCGCCGGCCTCGCCCGGCCCCCCGCCGCGGTACCTGGCCGCGGGCGGCTCTACGCTCAGCGCCTCCAGCAGCCGCCGCCCGTCCCGCGTCGGCATCGCCTCGCCCGTGGGCCGCAGCAGCAGAGCCCGCCCGCCCCGCGGCCCCAGCGCGCCGCGCACCGCGCCCGCCAGCGCCGCCGCCTCCTGCCACAAGCGCGGCCGCTCCGGGCCGGCCGCCGCCATGGCCGCCGCGCCCGGGCCGCCCCTTCCTTCCCTCCTTCCTCCCGCCCGCCGAGCGTCACGGCCGCGCTGGGCAGCGGCGGAGGGCGGGACAGGGGGACGCGGGGAGCGGGAGCCGCGCGGGAGGGACTGAGGAGCGGGAGAGGGAGCGGCGCACAGAGCCCAGAGACGCGGAGGTGCGACACATCTTTATTGGAGGCGGGCCGTAACAGCTCAGATCCCTCACACAAAGCGGCGATCCCGGCTGTCGGACAGGGCGGGACACGCGGGACGGGGAAGCGGGCGCTGTGTCCTGAGGGTTAATCTTCCCGCTTGGCAGAGCGAAAGGCCGGGGTAGGGCACAAAGGAGAAAAAGCCCAAATAATCTCATCCCGACGTTACATCGTTCGAGCTATTTCTGTATTACCACAAAATAGTGCAGCTTCACTGTAAACATCCCAAACCCTCCACTTTCGGCTCACTAGCCAGAAAGAAGAAATAGTGTAATGTTTTAAGAGCTGATTTCCTCCTCGCCCCCCGAGAATGACTAAGCAGGAACATCAGTTCTCAAACACAACAACCCCCACAAAAGATCTGGTATTATATATGGCACAAATTTGACAAATCTTTACATGTCTCCGAACAGCATAGAAACCCATCAAGAAGGCACTGTTTACAATACTTGAATATCTGCTAAATTTTCTGTGATTTGCGGGTACTCCTGAAATAAAAATAATTAAAACTTAGAGAGGTACAGAATTTTTGTTACACATTATTTACACAAACAATGGTAATAGCTAAAAATAACAGCTTTCAAGAAACTGACATACAAGTCTGTTTCATAAACATGAATCTAGGAAGAAAAAAAATTGCCAAAGGCACACAAGGGCAGCAAACAACAAACAAAAAAGAAGAAACCACAACCATTACATTTTACAAGACAACCTTGCAAATAATTTGTGAGATTTCATAAGTGGGAGGAAGGACATGAAAACCAGAGTATACACCCTCATCAAGTGATATCAACTATTTAAAAGGAATCAACACATGAAATTCAAGAAACATCATCTACTGAAAATGGTACTTGTATTTCACATGGCATATTTACTTTTTCTTAGCTTAGGTTATCTGTACCCAATTAGGCAACCTGTACCTAAATGGCAAATTAAAGGCATAGAATGCATCTGAAAACAAACAAACCAACCCAACAAAACCACATGGCAAATTCTGCAGATATTTCCTGTACAAGGAAAAAAACCCAAACAAAACAGGAATTGGAAATCAAGTGTGAAAACAAGTGCTGTTATAAACTTTAAAACCTAGAAGGCCACAGCCCTCAAGCATCTGCAAACTGTACAATCAATTTTTATATATGTGCAGAGCTCAGTCTTAAGCAGGTAGTAGTCAAGATCTGCTGTACATCATGGCTAAAGAGGACAATGGCGACGCGCTAAAAAAAGGATCCATACATGTCTGTGACCAACTGTACAGTAAAAAATAGGGAAGAAGTTTCTTTGTTCTATTCAAATGAGGGAATATACAAAATCCAGCAAAATAAGAATTACTAGGTTTTCACTGTACTTTTCAGAATTTATCTAATCATAAAGTCTTGCAGAAGTCTGCAATTTTACTTTTCAAGAAGTTTCATCACATATCCTTTACCTTTCCAGTTCATCACTAAAACCACTTTTTCAACAGAATTCAACTCTAAAAAATAAGTTGAAAAGGAAAATAAGCATAAGGATTTTGTTTTGCTCTGTTCAAGTCTTTCACTCATCTTGAGCTAAGCATGAACTTCAGCTATGGATTATCTTTTTAGTCTGACATTGCCCAACACTGCCAGCCAGCCAGCTGGCTGGGTCAAATCCAGTCACTACCACGTGGTCCATGTAAAAATGCATGCAAACTGTGTTATTCACTGCTCTTGAATAGAAGTGATTGAAAAAATCAGCATGAAAAGGCAGAAGGACATTTCTATTTACAAGGAGATAAAAGCTTGAAACTATCAGTCAAGAGTTTCAGCACCACAAATTTAGCAGAATATTATTTTAGGGGATTGAAGTTATTGCCCAATCTCACTCATTGGATTATTCTCACATTCAGAGTATGTTTAAAGGCTTGTAATGGATCTTAAGACAGGTGAAGCTTTGACATCTGAATGCAATACTGAACAGCCAAATTCCAGGCTAAGAATGTTAAAGTGAATGCCGTAATACTCTGCTTTCTTAATGCCATTTCATACATGAGTAACTTCAGTTTTCATTTAGAGACTGAGGCATTTGTAATTCCTTTGTTTGTTTATGAAGGGACTTTCTATGTTCACAAATTTTGCCCCTGTTAAATCAGCTGTAGATTTAATAGAAGTCCAACCAGGTTTGGTCTTGCCCACGGCTACAAGATCTGGTTAACGTAACACGTTCCAGAAAAATTGTTCAAGACCAGACCATGCTAATGTGAAGCTGTATGAAATATGCTGAAGTTCACTGCTTACACAATAGACTTTTACACAGCTGAGGCCCACAGAAGAGGAAAGGTAAAAGAGAAGGGGAGGTGCATGGAAGTGTCAGCCACAGAAATATATAAGCTGGACAGATAAACGAGTAAACAGTATTTTTGCTAAATACTAGTGAGACTGATGCAGAACAGAAAGGCAGATCACCTGGAAGTCAGGCAGGCTGCCCAAGGCAGAGGCATAACCTGGCCATGGCAAAAAGCCAAGCATGACTTTCAAACTGTTCCTCTGCCCAGGATGGATTTGATTCCTGAGAGGATCCTCTGAAAACAAACTTGGCTGTCCTTCACATTGTGCCACTCATCCTCCTGTTGTCTCACCTGGGGTCCTGAAAATACTTTTTCATTTCTACAGCCCCTTTTTGCCTTGGTATGCTTGACTGGCACAGGGAACTCACCAGATAAATACCAGCACTACATTTTTTGCTGGAATTATACAAATTCTATACATGCATATATTTCTTCAAATAAAAAATGTCAGAAACCTTGGTTTTGAATTTAAACTTAAGCTTTGCATGAATTTGTATGGCTACAGCATACTAAGAAGGTGCATCCATGTATTCTGGTAGGTAGTATACACTTGCAGTACAGAGGGATTTCAAACACTTGGATTTTCCTCTTATTTGTTTTGAGATACGTAGTGTTAGCCATCACACAACTTCTGAGCTTTCCCTGTGTAAACACACACATTTTCATTTGCAACTCTGCTCATGACAGTGCCTGAATCCTATTCTACACTGCCTTTTGGAGATTCAGCTCAAGCTACACACTGAGCATACCCCTTGACATTTTGTTTCAAAAATACCCATGAGTCCTGGCATCAGCAGTCTGTCTGCTTACCATGACATGGCCATAAACAAATGTAAATCCAAAGCTGCAGATTTTTCAAGACTTACAAACATACCATAAATCTTTGACATTTGCAATTCATGAGAGAGTAGACCAAAACGGTACCTCCCTGGCTGCTGTACTGTTAAAAATGTGCTCTGTACAGTAGATGTGGGAATGTTTTTAAGATGAATCTTAAGTTTTAAAACTATAAAACAGCTGGCTTACAAGCCTACAGTAATTCAGGATAAAAACCTCATACTTCCAAAACTAGTCAAGAACATTATATTGCAGATTTCCCAAAGACTTTAGCTTTTTACTTGCCATTTCCTAACACACACAATTTTTCCTACAATAATGTATTTGTTTGACCTTAAACAAAAGTTTAGTTCCAAACATCCAATGCCATTTACAAAAGCTGATGGCTACTTCAAAATTTTTTGTTACAAAAATGGTAAGTTTATATATGTAATGAAGTATGCCTGTTTATCATTCTACCATAAAGGAATCATATCCTACCTATGGGGTCTGATCTCAGTGTTGAACTTGATCTATTCTGTGGTGAAGATTCATCAGTGTGATGCAATATAAACACAAGGCTGATGTTGTATGACTGCGAGACAGAGGCACACACCAGAAGCAAGAGTGTACTGGCACTTACACAGTTCTTACTGCAACTGGGCAGACACAAGTATGATTCTGAACCATGAATGCTGAGGCAAAGTTCTGTAAGTTGTTGCTACACAGTTCTTTTACATAATATTGCATCACTTAAAGTCCAGCTTAAAATATGGTCCCCAGTAACAGTTTGATCATTCCAGTTCAAGAAGGCCCTTGTTCACGCTTCTTATTTGAACAAGATATTAATGATAAGCTGTAGCAGAACCATAAGTACAATGAAGACATAGTGCTTAAACTGCAAGGAATGGTAGTCCCAGGGTGATGAATTAGAAGCGACTCTATTTCGTAGCGCCATGATCTCCCTGTAAGATAGAAAACAATATCCTGTAAATTACAGACTAGACAATTTGACATTTTCTATGTTAGGGTTCCCTACAGAAGGCAGCTTTAGAGGAAAACGTTGAAACATCAATGAGCAATCAATATTTGAGAAAAGATACATACCAGCCTCTAAGAGAAAAAAAATCCTACAAGATTACTATTCTCTAAACCATTTTAAAGCATTTTAATTAGTACTACCTCTTAATGTCTTCCTGTGTTTCCTTTATAGACTCAATGGCACTATGTAGTTCACCAAGGTCTGCCCCTTTTTTCCTTATTCTTGTATTATGCTTCATAAGTTGTGCTAGAAGGATACAAAAGCCAGATGTAATTGACTGAAGTGACTGCTGCCATAAAAAGAACAAAGTGCAAATGACAAACTAAACCTGTAGCAAAAATGAAGAGAAAATTTTTAACTAGCTTCTATTGAAAACTTTATTTCAGAGTCACCTACACCACAAGAAAGCAACTTAAGTGCTTGAAATATCTTTTAAACGCTCATCAAATCGTTTAGCTTCTGCAAACATTATCAACAACAAAAATCTACCCTCTAGCCACATACTAATCTACAAATTAATTAACCTTCTAAGAAAGAAAACGGTTTATGAAGACCATTCTTTTCCCCTAGATACTAAATATATACAGCACTTAAGCCTACCTACACTGCATTTAAAAAGACAGGAAAATTTGCCATCAAAACCATGAGCCATTCTGCTCCTTTGTTTTCCAGAATATGCTTCACATTGGATAGAACTAAAATATTGTAAAAACATTGTGATAAGAAGAGTATGCATGACACTGAACTCTTCACTTGTCAAATACATTTATTATTTCTGTAAGTAAATGTATCTTTTCGTACCTTCACTCCCAGAGGAATCCTGGTTATCAGGCTCTGGGGATGAGAAACCACACTCTCCTTTCTTCAGACCGGATGGCTTTCGTTTGATTTTTGGAACAGTAACCTAAAATTGATAAATTTATGTGTTATTTTCCAGAGAACCATAACTGTAGCAAAGCAGCACATTCCAACAATGGCAGTTAAAAGCACAATATCTAAGAGAAGTCCAAGTTAAAATTTTTGATGTATTAGCAGTCTGAATTTTGTGCATCTTCCCATTCAAGGGAAAATACACATTAAACTACTGAGCTCAAGTTTGCATATTTTATATTCCTATCCAGTCAAGTAATTTCTACCACTTAGGATGCAACACAGAAGTGAAAGACTTTGTATATTGTGTGTAAACAACATTTTTGTAGGATAATAGCATTTCCTATTAATCCCAATGCTCTAATGATCTTTATACACATAAGGTACAATATTTATAAGTTCCTGGATCTTGCATGTGCTGTCAGAACTGGAACATACCATTGGTGTCCGATGTCGAACTTTTGTCTGGATTGCGCCATCTTTTTCAAACTGGATCATATCATTCAAAGGGTCCCATGGTCTGGTACTAGACAAAGTAAATATTATTAACACTATAGCGATTTAAATAAGAAATATTTCCTTTCTCAGAAACTACTCAGTATGAAGAGGCTGAAACTCTCACTATATAGAAATCAGATATGGCATCATGATCTTATCTTCTACTTATGCTCCATTGCTAAACTGCAGGGCCAAGAGAGCTAGAAAATGAACTTCATGTCCAGATCAAACCCCCAGCCAGCTGACAGGAGTACAAACTATTACATTAACCAACAATACCATAATTAATTTTTTTTGCCAAGGATATGTGATTGAATCATGAAAGATTTCCTGCTTCAGATACAGTTGTTATTTTAGAACTACAAGGAAATTAGGGGACTTTAAAAATATTTAGACTGCTTTTTGTTGAGCTTTCTTTTTTCCTTTTAAAAGATGCCTATGAAGGAGAGTTTAAGAATCAGTTACCTCAAACCTGCTTTCATCCCAAAGCAGCTAATGGTAATCAAGACTGGTTTCATGAGACACTAATGAGCTGTGCACAGTTTTCTTGTTCTGATTTTTAAGAGCGCTTTTCCAATTACAGTCTGATACAGAATTTTAAAAAAACCACAACAGTCTAAGACACATAACTCACTGGAGAACAACAAGCAGCCAAAGGAAAACACCAACGTCACCAATGATTACAGAGCTTTCCGGACAGAAACTGCAAGTGAGCTGCAGGAAGGATGTTCTGATGCAGAGCTTTAGCTAGAGTACATTAAGCATGGATTTCCTTTTGTGTCCTTCTGCATGCCTTTTAAATAGCTGTAGCTGTTTCAGATGTTGTGAACACAGACCTGCACTTACATCTTAGCTTCACCTGACTTGAATTAAATGTCATCTGAGGTAACTGGGTTAAGAACTAGGCATTGCTCTCTTCTCTATTTGTAATCCAGATGCCTAAATCCATAATCCAGATACCTTAACAAATGCTCCAGCTCACTGAACACATCTTTCACAGTAAGGGTAGAAGACTGCTTTCTACATGGACCAGGTGGTGAGCCAACATTATATGCTTGAAAGGAGAGAGAGGCTTTTTCCAGGAAATGCTGTCAGTGCAGACTGCTTTCTGGTACATAGCAAAATTTCTGTGACACATCCTTGAACCACAAGGCCTCAAGGACATCGGGAATAACGCAGATTTCCAAGATAGGTCTTAAACTCTAAACAGATTTCAAGTACAGTTCTCTTCTTAATGGTTTTGCACAGGGTTCAAGAGTATGGGCAGTCCATTCAGCTGGACTGTTCACAACTCTTCCAACAGGAAGAGGCATCAACAGCACTAGAGGATTCAAACCAAGAAAGGGTGCTTCACTGAGCATTTAGTCTACTTGGGGAACTTCCCTGCTGCAGTTGTGAAAGTCTGCACAAACTTAATAAGAAGCCAATGAAATTCATGGGAAAGGAATTAACTGAGAGTTGTTAAATGCACAGATTACTTGTTTGTTTCCAGGAAAGCTCCAAGTTCCAAATTTGCTGGAGATGTGTAGAGTACTCAGGATTCTTGTACTCTTCCCTGTACATACACTTAGGCTATGACCTCAATGTCACCATTCTTGTACAGAAAGGTAAAGGTCTCCCACATTTAGCCATGGGAATATGCTTCCAGCATCCATGGATTCAAAGTTACTTAACTTTGTGTGTATCATGATTGGCTATTTTACTTTTACAGTCCCTACAACACAGAAGCATGCTAGGTACTGAAAAAAACATCAGCAGAACATGAGTGCTCTGTGAAAACCATCACTAGTAAAGGGCTAAGCTTCAAGCTGACTTTTGCAACATTGGTGAGGACCCAGAATCCATCCTTCCAGCAGTCAGGGAGACAGCTGCAGCTTCAGCTTCTGACCCAGAGCATCACACAAAGAGATTCACAGACACTCATGTGCAGGACAGATTTGACAGCCAGGCAGAGCCACCTGGTCCCAGCATTAACTATTGCTGTAAAGCTGCTATTCTCAGAGTTATCCTAATATATAACAAATTAAATGGCTCAATCCAACTATGCGTAGGCTTCTCTGATTTTCAGACACTAGATTTTCTGATTTCCAGCTGGTATGCCCATATGTACCATATTTTCCAGTTTGGAAAAATTTGCATAGAGGTCAGTCTAGAGGGATAAAAGGGAGGACAAACCCCAAACTGGCATGCCCCAAAAAATCTAGAGCATAGCACAGCTATGTTGTTATACATAAATAAGCTATATGTATCAGTTCTTTTGCTGCTGAAACCACAGGAAGAGGCTCAGCAACATTACCAAGCACTCCAGGACTCACTCAGCATATTTATAGTGCCATTCTCCTGTGACTGAATCCTGATCAAACAGCTTGCATGTCCACTCTTCATCCTTAAGCTTCCTCTCTTTGGCACTCTTTCTCTGAGCTTCTTCCAGAATATATTTCTCCTGAGTAGCTTCTGTTTGGTCTTTATTATTTATTGCTTTTGTCACTTGTTGCCAAAGCCTGACAAATGAACAATATACAGAATCACCAGAGTCACAATCCCGTTGACAGAAATAACTGCAAACAATTCCCTCAATTATAGGCTAAGTAAATGGACCACCCTCCAAAGAGAATATTACCATTTTAATAGAAGTTTTAGCTACATTTCTATCAAGATTTCTCCGATTGTAAGCTATATAAATAATGATCTTGTACTTAACAGTGTTACTTTATTTTATCATCAAAGGCTAGTATCATCAAATATGGGAAAGTAATGATAATTTGCTTCTATTTTGGAGAAGATTATGAGTTTCACTTTGGAAAAATAAATACATGGTTCTATAGTGAACTTACTTCTCTGACTCAAAGTCATCTTGCTCTTCAAACTTCACAGTGTATCTATGTAATCTACGCTGCTTTATCTCAGATGTTGGGTTCCAGAATGTCTCTGAAACACCTGTCTTCTTGTCACTAATAATAACTTCACTGTCCTGTAACAGATATGATTGGTTTCTTAATTGTAATTATCTCAAAGAGTGTCAAAATAACAAAAAAGCAAGGCATGAGCTTTTTTTTTTTTGTAATAAGAATTTATTTTCTTTAGAATGCATGCAGTTATGAATAATTAGATATACTAAATTTAAAATTCAATTTCTGCCCTCTGTTCTAGGTTCTAGCTTGGAACAGAGGTGCAATGGAATCATTACCACCATATCAAAAATGAGTGATGCCATGTCACCTCACCAGATCTGAAACAACCTTAAATATTTCATGCTGGTGCCATAAAAATTCTTCATAGTACTAATGCATATACCAAAAGATTTCTCAAGATTCATTGTGAAGGATCATTTCATTTTCTTCATAAACTACTTAAACTTTTCCACCTGTTAAGAGCTAGAAATAGAACAATGTTGATTCTATACTTCCTGGAATACTTTCTGCAAAAGTAGTACTTCACTTTTTTAAAAACGTGAGTCTTTTTTGGACTTAAGTGCTGTTTTCACTTGTCTCAACCATCAGCCAGAATTTATAAAAGAGCATCACTCACTACTTACCCAGTGACCCTCTAAAACAGCCAGAACTTCTTTGCCAAGCTTAATTCTCCCTGATATTTGATTAACACTGTCATTGTTACCCAAAAAAGGCTGCAAAACAAAAACAAATGATTTCATGTTTATTTTAATAACATCTTGTTTTTGTTTATATGTTTAGTCTTAAGGAAAAATGTGAATTTATGAAATGTGCTGTAAACAGCCCTGATATCTTTAATATTGTATCTCCTACTTACTAATCTTAAAGAAGTCTAAAACCAGAGTATGTAGTTTCTTCTTTCCTTCTTAAAAGATTTTCTGAGTAAAAGTATTCTCTAACAGATGTTGAAAGAAAACAGAAAATAAGGCAGAACACAGTGACATGATATTCCGAAGGACACAGTCATTTGCTACACTAATTTCATGGCTCTGCCAAGGACCATTTGTTACTAGAGATTATCTTTTGAAGAAACAACAACGATTGCCAGGGATTTTCTTTGGCATTTTGACAGGCTGCACATGTATCCTGTGGACTGACAAGGCAAATTGTCAGTTAACACAGCCTCCCAAATTTAATGTTTCCCCTATAATTTCAACTGAATACAATTTCCTTCTCCATATGCACACTTCTTGAAAACAGACATTATGTTCATTCTCCTTCTTGTGCCCACTCACAGTGCTCACGAACCTTGAGTTTGAATTCAATTGTTGCGCTGTAGCCAGTTTTCTCACAGGTGATGTTGACTATTCCTCCAAGTTCTAAGGTCATTGTTCCATAAAGAATTCCTGCAAGAGAAAACAAAAACAAAACAAAAACCCCCAGCTAAAACAAATGCTTTTAATTGAACAAAACAAAACCCCTAAGTTACTTGGGTACAATTCCTAGAGTAAACATGTTCATGCCAGAGGAAAACTTTTATTTTCAGATGACCTTTCCTGTGTGATTCTGTGTATCCTGAAAGGGAATTCCGGAGTATATGGGTAGACAATAATGAGTAAGTTAAAGCCTAAAAATGAGCAATTCTGCAAGCTATTTTGTGCTATTACAGATCCATCTCCCATAGTGAAACTAAGGACAAATGCTCATAATTTATAATCAAATCATACTGTGGTGTAGATATTACATCAGCTTTTATGTTTAAAAGAGGAAAATAGTGCAAAAGCTCAAAGCTGCTCTAATAAAAGACAACTCAAACAGTAAATTATTATCATGTACTGACAGATAACTACATATATGATTTTACTATTTCTTACTGGTTATGAAAAAAAATCTTTTCCTGTGTCAAAAATTAAAACATGGCTTAAACAACAGATGTATTTTTCTCCTGATAAAATATGTGGAAGCCTAGAGCCACCAATCTTCAGAACACTCTCCTCCAGATGACAGGCTTTAATCCAACACAGCACATTATTTGGAATAATGAACTATTTAGAATAACAAGCTTTTTTTTCATAACTTTGCCATCTAGAGAATGAAAAGAATCACTACCTTTACAATGGGCATATGGCATTGTCATTACATAATCTTCTCCCCTATTTAGAAACGTTAGCCGTCCTTCTCCGTCTAGTATGGCAGATAATGAATTCCCTGAAATTCAAAGACAGACAGTCACATTTCTCCCCCTGAAAGACAACAGCCAACATTCCCTAATAACTAAGCAATACAATTAAGAACATCAGTATATTTAACACTGCAACCTATCCTGTCTAGTGAAGCCTCTATAATACACAGTGTTTCCAATTAAATATTAAAACACTCCAAAAAGAGAAATTAAAATTTTGAAGACCAGTAGCAAAAACTTTGTAAGGAAAGAACAATACAACAACCAAAACATTGACCCTTCTAACAGTTTTCTTTCTTCTACAAAACACAATTCACGTGCACCAATTTTGCATCCCTCAATACACATACAACCAAAAACCCCGATTATTTACCATAGAATTTTGATTTGGCCAGAATGCTACCACTAAGGCAAAACCCGTCCTTGCGGTTGCTAACATAGAAGGCAGATATTGGAGGATGATGGGACACCTGTTGGAAAAAAAACCCATATTTGAAACAAACAAAAACAAGCAATAGAGTAAATATACTATAAGCTTTGAGTTAAAAATGACAATGCAAAATTCAGGCTGCACATATTAGAATGCAGTTAATATATGTGAAGTTTGACTAAAATCTTTGAAGATAAGATCAAGCAATCACCTACTGAATTTCAAGAATTAAGAAAATCAGCAGCTGACTTGTTCCAGGGGAAGAGGAACAGAAATACTGGAAACACCTTCCTCCCTTCTCTCTCTTTGGGAAGGCACACTTTAAAGAGACAACTGTAAGGAAACTATGCTCACCAGGAGAGGTTTTAGGATACTACTCATACTCTTCAATACATTTTCTAAAACTACCATAGCATTTAACCAGCACAAATGTACAATACATTTATTTTTCTTAAAATTATTTTTTCCATTTACCTGTTCTGCAATATAAAAAGTCTTGCTGTTTGTCCTTGGATGAATCCACATGCAGCGGAAAAACTCTCCAAGTATAGGATTGTACGGCTTTTTTAGTCCCTAAACAGAAATTTAATAGAGAGTAACCATACTGTGCAGGTACACAAGTCACAGAACATTTTATCAGTCTATCACTGAAGATAAGACACAGGAAAAAAATCATCATAATATATATGCTGAAGTACATGGTACTTGATTTCATCATTTGAATATTATGCTCCATTAGTTTGCTCTTCACTCTATGGAAATTATCATTCAGTATATTCACTAAAGTATTCTACATGTAAGGACACAAAGAATTTAAGATTTGTTTTGGGTTTTTTTTCCCACAATTATTATAGAGCTTTTGTCTGAAGTCAGGCAGTAAGTACCTTCTGTCAATACTATTTCCCAACAATATGACTATGAAGAGTATTTAGTGCAAAGCTAAATGAAGCGGTAGAAACATTAGTCCTCCAATTTCAGACTGTTATCACTGAAGAATGGTAAATACAGAACTGGCTCAACTTTATTAGAAAAATATTTAGTTCAATTTCTACTCCAAGGGACAAATGCAATTGAATATAGTCTATTTTAAGCATGGCTAGGAATCAAAAATTTCCATGTTGTGTTTGTGTAAGCAATGAAAATGTAAATTTGCTTTTTTAAAAAATGCATTAAAATATAAATTCAAAAAGAAAAACTTACTCCAGCATATCCCTAAGTCCTCAAAATAGACACAGTGACTGAAGACAAAATAATATGTGAAAGTATACCTTTGGCTTTTTGTAGAATCCTGACAAATACCACTTCACTACTTTTTTCATGCGGTTGTAAGCATTCTCTTCAAGAGCAGCTCTGTGAAACAGAACACACAGATCAAGTATCAGTATTGCATCATTTAGAACATGCTATCAATTGTTGTGACATATCTTGAATCTATGAGCTGACTAAAACAGGTCTGTGATTTGCACTACTGTAAAACTTTCAGCCTGATCTCATGAAATTTAAAGTTTTCAAATAATTGTTTGAAAATTGAAGTCAAACTAAAATGGCAGAAATGATTTTTCCATATTTGAGTCTGTTCTTTGTAACATTAAATTCTGTCCCACCTCCACTCAAGTTCTTCTGTTTATAGGTTGCTACTTTAGTATCGTTTTACTACCAGCCTACTTACATGCAGAGTTCTGAGCTGAATAATATTTCAATTTACAGTCTGTAATTGATTAGCTACATTTGAGCTGGCAACTGTAAATCTGGACAGAACTTAACACTCTATTAAAAATTAACTAGTATTGGTTTCTCATTTTAAATATGCTTCTTGAAGAAAAAAAAACATTAAACTCATTTTCAGAAGTCTTTCAACCAGTCTTGAGAAACTAAACCAGAAACGCCTGCAACATGACTGCTATTAAATTATGAGAGGGGCCAGACTTCAAGATGTACCATGTGAGCTCTCAAGGCAGTCAGTTTTCTGAAAATGGCAACATCTGACACTGTTACCCTATTTTAATTTTTAAAATGGTAAGAAAGAAAACCAGAGACTTACTCAGACAGAAAGTCTGCATGGTAGTAGTAATCAGACAGCTTGTCCAGGAAAGAGCGAGGCTCCAAAATAAATGTAGGCAGTACAACCTTGGACAAGTCCATTCCTGGCCGGACTTGCTTCAGTAGTGTCCAGATCAAACTTTTGTTTTCTTCTGACACTTCTTCTGTCTGAGCAGCCTCACCTGCCTAGGATGAGCCAAAAAACTGCTTACAGAAAGGAGAAAGCCAACAATCCTCCAGAAGATAGGTCAACACATTCTAAGGTCGGAGTAAGTATGGGAAATGGATACTTGAAACAAACCATTCTGAGATGCTGAAGCAACTATGGAAGTTAGATCCAGTTTCTATAAATACACTTGTGATACATCTTTAATGAAGTATGATAGATTTACTGTTCAGCATTCAAAAACACATTTGTTTTCATTATCTCTAGACTGGAAAAATTTGAGGTAGGATGTTGTTCAGAAATCCTTCTTTAGTTCTTTCCTAGGCATCACCTGCATTACTCTCTCTTCTCAAATGCAGGACTTAAACACCAAAGGGCTGTTCATTCTACCAGCTTTTCCCAACCATAAAAGCTGACATATCTATGCTTTTCATTGCCTTGAATCAGTCAGTAGCATCAGTGGTTTTCCTTAAAGAAAATACACCACATAGGGGTAACTGAGCAAAACCAGCAGCCACACTCCATGCTCCTTTCTGTCCAAGAAGAGGGGAGATATTATCCCATATAGTTTCTGAAATCAAAAGCAATGGTTGTAGGAAAAGCAAGGAAAGGCATCCCTTTTTCCAGAACAGTTTTAAAATGCATACTCAAAAATGTGTGACTTAAAACTCCTCAGCTTTTCCTAAAACACTGCTTTATCTAGACATTGTACTATAAAGCACTAAAGCATGAGATATTCTAGTTCCATGAGTATAAAAAAAAAATCTCATAGTCATTTCTCTTAAGGAGAAAGAGGAGATTTCTGAAAAGACTTATTTCAATTTCTGTTACCAAGATTTTTGGTTTACAAATCCCTGTCAATTTGCCTGTATAGGCAAATACATAAAACAACCTGCAGAAGTGGGGAATCATTAGAATGCAAGTTGACATCAGAAGCACAGCAAGCCTTCCACTAAATTCTGCAGACTACAACTGCTTAACTTCTCTCTTGCAGGAGAAAAAAAAGAAGTGTCAGATTGCATTCAAACCTTCAACTCGAAGATTTTACTTGAATTAAAAAACAGGAGTAAGTTAATAAAACCCAAACAGAAGCAACAACAAAAGAACAAGTAGTCATGATGAACTAAAAAAACAGGAGTAAGTTAATAAAACCCAAACAGAAGCAACAACAAAAGAACAAGTAGTCATGATGAACCTCTGCGCAGGAGGCCCTTTCTGTACCTTCTGTCTGAGCAATATGCCAGATAATTTCATTATCTCTGTTAAAATCTCATACATTAGCACCAGAATGGCAAAGCAGAGCAGAATATGGGTGAACAGAACCTTTTCTATACATTATTGCTGAAAATATGAAAGCCAATCCTGTAAGTCAGCTTTCAAGTGTAGCCTGACCCTTAAAATATCAGCTTACTATTTGGAGAAGCTGCTTGCTCAGTACATCAACAGCCCTTTTACCTCCCCAAGTTCTTCATGACTCTGTTCTAAGTAAGTCGTTTCCTTGATATCAATTGGCTCTGGATCGACATAAGAGTCATCCTGTCGCTCCGATGTGTCACTGTCGCTTTCTTCACTTTTCCCCAGCCCATCATTATCAGACTCCTCGTGGTCATGGTCATTTTCCTTATCAGACTTGTCAGAGTATGTATCTTGATCTTTGAAGTGATGCCTCTCAATTTCACTGTCATTTAACCTATTAAAAACAAAGGCTAAATGAATCTTCAACTTCACACAATTTCCTTGTTTCCAAACCAGGATCTTAATAAAATACACACCAAAATTCCCAGTTACAAGCCTGAGGTGGCAGCAGTGTCAAACTAGCCCTGCTGGAAGCATATAGGACGTATACTCTTCTCACTGAAATCAAATGACACTGACATCAACCACCTCTCTAGGAAGCCTGTCCCAGTGTCTGACCATATACTTGGTAAAAAAATGCTCCCTAATGTCCAGTCTAAACCTCTTCTGATGATACTTTAAACCATTCCCATGCTTCTATACCAGGGAGAAGAATTCAGCACCTCCCTTTCCAGTTCCCCTCCTCAAAAAGCTGTAAGAGGGCTCTAAGTTTGAATCTCAGCCTCCTTTTCTCAAAACTAGACAAACTGAAAGTTCTCAGTCCCTCCTCACCGGCCCTGCCTTCCAGCTCTTTAACAAGATTTGTTGCTCCTCCTCAGAATAGAGTCAAGAACCTTCATAACCTTTCTAAATGTTGGGGCCCAGAACTGCACACATCCCTCCAGGTGAGGCCACACAAATGCTGAATATAGCAACACAATCACCTCTCTTGACCAGCTGGTTAATGTCTGTTTGATGCAGCCCAGGATGGTGTTTGCCCTCCTGGCTGCCAGGGCTGGCTGCTGACCCATGTTGATCCCTCTGTCAGACAGGCCCCTGGCCCCTTCGCACTGCCCCTTGTCTGGCCCTGCACCCGCCTCATGCCCAGCAGTCACCTCAGGCCACTGCGAGGGCAGGGCTGCTCCCAACCCACTCCTCTGCCAATTTATCCTTGTGCCTGGCATTACCCTGCCCTAGGTGCAGAATCAGGCACTGGCACTTCTTTAATTCCATGCCATTGGTGATTGCCCAACTCTCCAACCTGTGCAGATCCCTCTGCAAGGCCTCTCATCCCTTGAAAGAGTCAGCAGTACCCCCTTTTTGGTATTGTCAGCAAAGACTGCATTTAACTTCTACACCACAGATCACTGACCAAAACACAGAACAGAATAGGCCCATGATTGAGCCCTGAGGGGCATTGCTGGTGTCACCAGCCAGATGTAGCCCCATTCACCACATCCCTTTGAGTCCTGCCATTCATCCACTTCTTCAATCAGCATGTTGCAACCCTGCTCATCTCACAGCTGAATAATTTATCCAAAATAATCCTGTGAGGGACAATACCAAAAGCCTTATAAAATCCAGAAAAAACTACATCCACTGCTTTACCTTCATCCAGTAGGCAACTGACCTTATCTTATGAAGGATATCTTATTAGCTAAATGTGACTTTCCCTATGGTGACTGTGCCTGATGATTCATTGTTCTTTCAACAATGTCTTTCAACAGAACACACTATCATCTTCACAATTTTTCCATGTACTGAGGTTAGTCTCACAGGTCTATAGGTTCCTGGGTCTTTCCTCAGGTCTTTCTTTCAAATCTGAATACTTTTGGTTAGTTTCCAGTCAGTGGAGACCTCCTCAGACTCCCCAGACCCTTGGAAGACAATTGAGAGGTATCCTGTCATAACATCCACTAGCTCCTCCAACTACTCTGTGATGAATCACATCAGACCACATGGACTTACAAACATTCAGCTGATACAACTGTTCTCTTACAATTTCAGTGCCCACAAATGGAAAATCACTGATCCTGCACTCACAGGCCTCCAAATCAAGGAGATCAGGCAGCCCAGTCTGCTGTTAGTATTAATGACTGAGGCAAAACACCAGAAAGCAGTGAACATGCCTGCTTTCTCTTCATCTCTGTTTTTCAGGTGACCATCTTCAACAAGTATCAGTCCAAGGTTTTCCTTGAACCTTCTCTTGCTATTAACCCACCTTAAAAAGCTCTCTCTCAGATGAAGCTAAAATTGCTTCCACCTTTCTTCTCCCTCTTCTGCCACCCAATTAAAGCTAGACCTGCCAGTTTTGCTCCTTAGACAGTTAAGCACACTGAATACTCTAAGAATATGCTATACCAGAAGATGTACTTAATTAAAGCATTAGTCTTAATTAGACTTAACAGCTGTAGCTAATTGCTGTGATTGTAATCTTGGCCAGCAGTTGATATTAAACTACTATTCCAGAGTGCAGATCTCCAGCTGAATTGTACACAGCAGTTGTTATATTGTTCCAATGAATGAAAAGAAGGCCCTAAGCTGCAGCTGAGCCAAGCTTGGTCATCTGGATAGAGTCTTTAATTGTTGCAGGGGGCAAGCATTTACCTTTTTTGTGCTTTTCTCAGACCATCTATGAATTGCATAAAAAGAATTGCATTTCTCCTAGTCCAGGTCTCGCTCTGGGACAGCACACTCCTAACAGCAGTACAAAATTCCTGCCTACCAAGAAAAGATAAATGGACAGCTAAATCTTCACAAAGTATATTGAATTGGTGGAAAATTACTGAGGTGAATGTGTGAGAGGAGGCTGTAAACCCATGGGAAGCCTGTGCTGGAGCAGGCTCCTGGTAGGACCTGTGACCCCGTGGGAGACCCATGCTGCAGCAGGCTGTGCCTGAAAAACTGCCCCTGTGGAAGAGGGACCCACATGGCAGCAGTTGTGGAGAACTGCTGCCCATGGGAGGAACTCATGTTGGAGAAGTTCAGAGAACTATCTCCTGCGGGAGGGATCCCAGAGTGGACTCCTCTCCCTGAGCAGCAGCTGGAAACCCCCACTACCTGTCTGTGCCTCTGGGGAAGGAGGGAGGGGTAGGGCAGAGGTGTTTTTTAAGGTCTTATTTTACTTCTCATTATTTAGCTCTGATTTTGTTAGTAATAAATTCAATTAATATCTCTAATTTAAGCCTGTTTTGCCCATGATGGCATTTAGTGAGTGACTTCTTCTGGTCCTTATCTCAACTCATGAACCCTTTGTAAAATTTTCTCTCCCTATCCAGCTGCACAGGGTAGTGAGAGAGAGGCTTTGGTGGGTGCCTGGCATCCAGCCACAGTCAACCCACTACAGCCATTCATTCACTACATTTAATAATTTATTTCCACAGAAGCTTGTGCTCACAAAAACATGGCTGAAAGTGTTTATTAAAATAATCAGGGAGTAACTGAAGGGCTCTCAGACATTAGATATCAGGTGATATAAGACAATTTTAACTTTAATGCATTTAATCATAAGGTGACTGAATTGTTACTCATCCATCTGATGATTCATGCTGAAACCATTTAAATAAAGGATTTTCCATTTCTGTAACTAAAGAACAGCAAGTTAAATTCACATCTACCGACTTTTGTCATGTGTACTAAGCTTCGGATTTTCCGCTGAAGTTAACAGGAGACACCAACATAAAATTTTCTTTTTTTTCATTTTGAATGGTTTAACTGAGTAATTAAACTTACTGATGCAATACTCCAAGTTCCTTGGGGCAAATTTCCCCTGGCTCCACTTTGCTTAAAAAAGGATTTTTTCATTTTATGTGCAGGGTGTAAAACACACTGCAAATAAGGCATGTAAAGAGAACTCAGGAGCAAAAAAAAAAAAAAGCAGCCTTAGCCTCCCTGTGGCGAAATTATCACTACAAGGTTCTGCCCAAAAGCAAAAGGTTTAGTAATTAATTCACTTACGGTAAGTTTTCTCCACTGTGCAAGTTGTTAGCACGGATCAGACCGTAGAAAGAGACATGACTACTGTCAGCTGAGGAGTTCAAATCGTGCTCTTTACCTTCCCTAATCATTGTACGCTTCAGCAGACTTGAACATTTCAGTGCCAGCTCCAAAGCATCCATCCAACACCTGCCTAAAGATAAATTTAGTATTAGACCAAAACTTCAGGATTTAACAGAACTATACCACTTCTATTTGCCAGGAAAATCAGCCCTCTGGGCCTGCTTGCACTGCCTTTGAAGGCACACATCAGAGTTGTTCCCTGTTACATGTATTGGATATTATAGTCTGGTGGGGACACAAAAACAACTCACAAGCACCCAGCTTCAGTGCAAGGGATGCTTCAGGGAAGGAAAGCAAGGTAAATAATGATTTTGTTAGAGCATATCCCAGCATTTCTTCCTTAATGCGAGTCTGGTTCCACCCAGGCCATGAGTGTGGAATGCCCCCAGAGTTGCCTGCAGCCATGCTCTAGTTCTAAAGATTAAGTAAGCACATCATTTGGCAAAATTTGCCCAAGTAATATGATAATAGTGTGGAAAAAGAGCTATAATGATAGCTTATTTTCAGCAAAAAGTAACTGAACAAATTTGTGTATTTTTTCCCCTTCTTACTTCTTCTTTTCCATGTATCTAATCCATTTCTCAATACAGAAGGTAGAGAGAGTCCTATCTTTAAAGTCTGCAGGGGTATGCCTAATTAAGCAGCAGATGAAAAGCACCTGCTAGAAACAGCTACATAATAGTCTTGAATTTTTTTCCCATTGTAACTTTAGAAGGTAGTTGCACTGATCACCACCTCCCCAGTGAAGGGTGTTTACAAAACTACTTTTTGAAGAAATTTTTACTACTAGAACTCTGTGCAGCTGCTGCACTTAACACAGAAATGCTTTAATAAGAATACAACCATATTAGCACTTTACAAAGGCATTTGATATTTAGAGCTTGATATTTAGACATACATTAATATAGCTAAAACACAGATAACCCTTTCCCCCTCCTCTACCCTGTCAACAAAAGGCAACTGCAAGGAGTTCAATAACTTTTCCTTTAGATCAATATTCTCCTTTAATAACCATTTAAAAGTACTAGTACCAACAAAACTGCATGCTTTAAATTAAAGGAGAACCTTAACAACAATTAAACTGCAATCAAAGTGCTGTAACAGACATGATAAGACAATTGAAACCATCTTTCTCTCTGCTGAAAATCAATGAAGTGTCTATTTACCATCTGATTCTGAAGCAGCTCGGATGATCAAGTAACTGCTGGGCAATGGCAGAGTTATAGCACCAACTGCTTCACCCTTAGGACCCTTGAAATACACAAAACAAGAAAGAGCATCAGATATTTTATTCAGTTTTACAGTTTATCATTCAATGTATTAAGAAGCTAACACACTGCAGGGCTATTTACTGTCACTCAGCAACATCTAATGACGACATGAATGGAAAGATGGACAGCCCTCTTTCACTGGATTTCTTCTTCAAAGACTTCATTCTAAGTATGGGACCCAATTCTAGCCCAGTTTTCAAAAGAATGGTCTTTGTGATTAAAAAAAAAAATTTGTTTGGTTGGGTTTTTTTGGTTTTAGTTTGGGTGCAGTTTTTTGATCTTTTTTTGGGGGGGGGGCAGGGGGTCGGTTTTCTGGTGTATAAATCAGTCTTGACCAAAGTTTTATTTTCTATTTGCTATGAAATTTTTCATACTTCATATTTAAAAAAAATTCAAAAGACTTTTCCATTTCTGTCAACCCTCGTTTTGGAATAAAATGTTAAATAACCATTTTGAAGTCCCTTCCAAAAAAAGTTTATCTATGATAACTTTAAGACAACTGATAGGCAAAGAGGGCTGTATTAAACATACTTGAAGCTACTGCTGAAAGCTGGGTTAAGCCTGCCTAACTGATGACAACACATTTTGATCTTACTGATTTCCCCCAGAGAAGCCTAATGGAAAGCCAATATAAGGCTTAGAACAGGGAACTGGAAAGCCAGCAGAAGTTTTGAGCAAAAGCAGATAAAGGCAGGTAATTTTAGAAGCAAGCAAATGAAACAGCCAGAACGTTTCTGAGGGTGAGAAGCAGGTTAAGGAGTAGTCTTGGTGGCACTTAAATACCAATTCTGATGAGCTAGTGCTGGTGTAAATGATGGTCAAACTACTGAGGAGTCAGTATAGAGTAACAGCAATTGGGTGCTAGAAACAAGATTCCAAACCTCAGTCTCCCTCTGAGAGAGAGGAAAGGTGTGCCTACAAAAAGCCTTTGGTGAGGCAGCGACACTGGGATTAGGAGTTAGTGGGTACCAAGAAGCAAGAGGGACAACCCCAATGCAACTCCTCATCCCAGGGTGGGAAGGCAGGGAAGAAGCCCAGTGTCCCCTGAGGAGGGGACAGCACCATGGCACCACACCAGGCTGGGGTGGGAGAGATGCTGGGTGCTGCCAGCACCGTGCAAAGGCTCAGCCACCAGAAGGCCTTGGAACTCCTGGGTCACACACACTGAGGCAGACTAAGGGCAGACTTCTGCTCATGATATCTGTCCTTTGGGTTTATACAGCGGGCACTTCAGGGTAGGCTACTTACTCTGTACCAAACAACTACAATTTAGAGATGAAGTGTGGTGTCTGGTTTTGCTTCTTTTTTTTAATGCAAGGAAGTTACACTCCTTAAGTGTTTTAACAATATATTGATTAAAACTAAGTGAGGAATTTTTAGCAAAGAAATATTAAAGTAAGTTGACTTATTTTGTGTAACTGCTCATGGATCTTGATTTCCTCTAACTGGTTATGGTTCCAACAGCACAGGATACTTTCCTTTGGTACCACTCATTATGGTTTCAAAACTAATTTCCAGTAGTTAGTGATCTGTACAAGAGGAATATTAATTTCTGTTTGCTGGGTGACTTTATTTGGATTGTCTCTGTTTCTCATGGAATGATGCTACTACTCCAAGCCATCAAGTTAAAAATTCCATTAGATTAAAAAAAGTTGAAGTTTACTTCTTACAGAATATTCAAATGCCATGAACATTGTTTCAAAGACAACAATGAAAACTGATATGCAGTCACCCCTGACTAAATATACACAGAAAAAATTATTTGCATTAACTTTCCTAATTAATAATTTCAGAAAACTGAAATGGCATCAGGACCAGGCACACAAGGAAGACAATCAAGGTACAGTGCACTGGCTACCTCAGAGTGTAGGAGGAACATCAAAGACCACAGCAACAGACTTAAGGGAGCATGTGAAGTGACTGGCCACAAACTACTGCAGAAGAGAATTTGCAGTCTGCCAGAAGGACACACCATGGGTAGTGTGCTCAAGTGAGAAAATCTCCTGCAGTACTTACAGCTCTATATATGTTTTTTGCAATGCTATCTTTCTGCACTAACTGCAAACAAGGCTCACTTTGCCTTGGACTTGAGGCTCTTTGTGGTAAATCTACTCTGGATCAGTCAATTGCTATTACACTTATGCAAGTTTGCCTCATGATAATAAATCTGTAACTAGGACATTTTGATCGACTAGGTAAACAAGGCAGAAAAGGGTTTCAAACTTAAAGGCCTTTAATCTAATGAAATCCAGGAATTCTCAACTGCAAATAGCCATACCAAAATGAACAAACGCCACTCCAGCTCTCAGCACATTTAGAATGGACAATATCAACTTGTTCAGGTTCAAAATTGGACCTACCTTAAAAAAGTAAAAATCTGGTAGGGCATGTCCTCTAAATTCTAAATATCTAGTTAAAAAAACAAACAAATCCATTTCTCATTGCCAAGCAATAAAGAAATATAAGACTGATTTGTGATCTTCTGCAGACAGGCCACCAGTTTGCAATGTATGTATATAAATCATAAAAAAGCATATTAACACCAAATGCTATAGCTTTGGAAAAGGATATGGAGTTTGTGTTCTGCAAATGTGAGATCACTACTAATCACTGAAAAGTTTGCCCAAGCAACAATTAAATAAAATTATTCAAAAGAAACTACAAGTGATTTGATCTAATTTTGGCAAACTTAGATAACACTGATAAATTATCACAATCCAGAATAACCACAAGCATCAGGAATTATACTTCCTTAAGAAAAGGATGACAAATTTAACACAGCATATTCTACAGATATGACAATACATCTATATCAATTTAAGATTTAGAAGATAGCTACTAATTGTGAGATTGTAAGATGTATATTCTAGAGGGTATAATTAATTAATTATAACAAGGGTCCTAGTATTGTACAGTAATTTCATCTAAAGCAAGACATTTTAGAAGGAAAATATGTTCACTTGTGCTGTGCTTCCACATCCCCTCTCCACATGTAAACACAAAACAAGGACTAAAATAGTTCATCAGATTATAAAAAAGGAGTAAGAGCAAGCATTAAAGATCCTTACAAGATACTGAAACAAACCTTTGTTGTGCAGAACACACCTGTGCTTTTCAATACAGGTAAGAGCTGTTCACAATATTATGCCGTGTATGACAAGGCAAACAGACATCAGAACTGAATGAAAACATTTATCATCCTAACATCATAACAAAAAGGAACAGACTTGGCTAACAAGTTGCAATATAAGCTATTATTGCACAAGCAAGTAACCTGCTTTTTGACTCTTACAAGCAAATTGAACTAAGGTGACATTCTACTACATGAATATAGAGTTGGACACAAGAAATGTTTATAACAAAACTCTTTCATTTTGGCAAATCTCACCTTAATTTATGAGATTTGAATGAGGTAAAATATAATGTTAAACATGCATTCCTTTCATTTATGTGATTGCCAGTGATGGCATTAACCTTTTTAATGGCACACCACACTTCTGAAGCTCTTCAGAGCGGCATAAATCAAATACTTTTTCTGATGAATGGGACTAGATCTTGAGGGCTTCTATTCAGAACCAACACAAACCACTGAAGTTGAAACAGAAAACACAGTTCCACTTTTCAGTGAGGTTGTCTTTACTCATAGCTGATTAATGCTAGTCATCCCTTAAAAACAATGCATGCTACCACTAACCTTTGTAGCCCATATGGTTTGCTCCAAAGGATGAAAAAGTTTGAAACAAAAGCCATCTTTTTTAGAAGGCCTCTCGATGAGTTCACAAACATTCAGCAGCACTGTTCCTACCCACTGGTCATTTTTGGGAGTTTTGTAAAGAAGCAATACTCCTGGTTTCAGTACACACCACAGTTTGGTCCAGCTTTTCAAGGTACCACGAATCTAGAAGATAAATAGTTACACTTATAGCTCAGTGAAGCCAATACCAAAACCATCCCCCTTAACAAAATTAAAATTGAAATTTATTAGCTTTTATTTCAAAGCAAAGTTTATCAGGTCTTTCAAAAGTTTACCCAGGTTCATTAAAAAATGTAAAGGTATGCTTGTTTTTCTGTCTTGATGAATACCCAGTTCCACAAATGGGTATGCACACATCCTGATATGGGAAGTATGACAATTCAATGCACTAGAGTTGGTAATATGAACTGCTGTCCTCAAGATAGCAGTACCAGCTGGTTCTTAAGAGAGGAAAGGAAAATTACCAGAAATACATAAAGAAATCAGATATTCAAATATCTGACTGAATTATTTTTGCAATTGTTATATATGTAACAGAGCCACTTCAAAGTGTAAAATGAGAAGGACAAAATGAGAATTGTAAAGTCAACTCATTCCTAATTGATGGCTATGCACACAAGAATAATGTGACTAGGGTGACTGCAGTAAGTGGGAGCTGAATTCCTCTATTAGACCCCTGGGATTTGAGCACAGAAACCTTGGGATGCAATTAGTGGCTGCTGTGCCTGTAGAAAAACATTAACAGCAAGTAAAAGATTGAGCCTTTTCTATTCTGGCCAGAAAGCAGCAAGCAACTAACTGCTCCATCTTCAACTCAGGTTTCACACTTGGATTCTGACCTTCAACCAGTCAGCCATAACAATAACTGAGGGGTCTGTGAGTGTGCTAAGTAATTCTTTTGTGGCTCTCTTCTTTTCTTCTCTGTAGTTTTTCTTTTGAACCTGTAAAAAATAATAAAAATGTTTACAACATCATGGCCATAAGCCAGTTATCAGCACAAAAACATATCAGCCAATAAAAGCTGAGGAAAAACCTGCTAAATTCAATTTGTAATACAGATATAGAAAAACAGCTTTAAAACAGAGTATTGACTTCAAAGTCAACAATTACTTCAAGAGCAACTATGATGCAGACAATTTCAGATTCTTCTGCAATTTTCTTTAGAAACTGAGGACTTTGAAGCTCATCTTAGAACCAAAGGGGAGGAAAGACCAACCAAACCAAATTCCAATATACAGGTACATTATCTGATCTGTGGTCTTTACCCACCAGTTATGTTCCCCCCTAGGAGAAATTTACAGGAATGTACCTCCCTCATTTAAAGCAGAATAATTTTACATTTCTCTTGAAATGGTATCTACCAAACAGTGGATTTTGGTCTTGCTGCAGAACAGAGGGAAGAAGACAGTAGAAATGCATTCAAATTGCTATTCTGATAATTCCATTTGTCATTTCATTGCATGTAGATGTTCTGAGGTCCCTGCCAATCTGAAATAATCTATAATCTGAGTAATTCTATAATATTGTGCCATCTTAAAGATAGCATTATAGAAGCTATTATTCAAGTAAAAAATACAGTGAAATTTGAAGAGACTCAACAGCACAACTTCTCTCAATACTTAAATATTCCCAAAGTCTCATCATCATTTAGCATTTTTCTCTTCTCATTAGAGAATAAGGAAAAAATATGTGAATGCATTTATAGTCCTTGAAGAGGAAAATAATTTCTTGAGAGATTCACCTTGAGAGATTCTTTTTTTGTAAGTTTGCTTGAAGATTGAGAGATGTCCTTCTCAGAGCCATTGAAAAGCTTGGATTCAGACTGAAATTCACAACACACATAATAAATAAATTACAATGGCAGACACAAGAATATATTACTGATGCTGGCACTTTAGTGTTTGAAGTGCAATTATGTTTGCAAGGTTCCCATTCCCTATCACTTCTCTACTGCGTCTCCCCTTTAAAAAATCCAAACAAACCAATAAGTCACTACTGGTAAAATGAACTGTCCACCACCTATTCATGAAGTGTCTTTTTGTAAGGGTTTTATGGGAAAGAAGTCTGAGATTCCTTTGGAAGCAGCTGACCCATACACAGCAAATATTTAGCTCATGTAGACTGTCACTAGACAGAGCGTGCTTGAATAGTTAGGCATTATTTTAGCAGAGAGAGAATGTTTTAGGAGAATCCAGGTGTTTTAACACAGGAGTCATTCCCAGGATTTATGAATCAGAATATAGAATCAGCTGTCTTCATCCACAACTTGACAGCTTCTCCAAACAGACTGCTATAGAGGCACTTACCCTGTGACTCATGAAGGAAAATACAGCCTCTTCAGCCTAGGATTCAGTGCTCTGTAAATCATCAGAGTACAACTGCCCACTAATGGCACTTGTTCTGCTCCTTGAATCCTAATTCCATGCTCTGATTACTTTGCAAGTCATCCTCAAGGAGCTCACAGTGGCATCAGGCAGGAACGAGAGCCAGGTTTGTTCGTGACACCCAAGTCTCGTTCGTGCAGGACAAGGAGCTGCCTCAGCAGCACATGATTTCTCCCCCCGCCTCTCCCCCATGTCTTGTAAGGTTCAAAGTTTGCACCTGGAGGTTTGTTGCCTACTAGTTGAAAGGGAACTCAAGCCACCAAATATTCACTTTGGGAACAGCACTCTTTAGGGAAAAAATAAGGGGGAAAAAGAGGAGTCTAAGAGGAGTCTGTGATAGAGTTTTCATACCATTCCTATCAGAGGTCAGAGAACATTGAGTAGGTATTCATTAAATACAGACTTCAGATAAATTAGAGAGTTGTATTTTTTGTGCACTGAAACATAAGCCTGATGGACCCAAAACTTCTGCATTGTCACAAAAAAAAAAACCCAACCAAAATAATTTAACATTGTAAACTGAGTATTCAATTCAAATTCAAGGACATTTTATTGAAACTGACCTTTAAGATGTTCCACATTTCAAATCTCAAATGACAGTGCAAAGTCTATTCACTGAATTTGTATTTTGGAATACTATAAAATGATAGTCCAAAAATATGCAAGCTTTGAGTAAAATTTACAGCTATAATAAAAACAGTGCACTTCAGCATTCTCTTAACTCACAGGCTGCTCAAGCAAAAGAAACAAAGCCTAAAGAGTCACAATCTGTACAGAACAATTTAACCTGCATTCTTTACATCTTTAATTCAGAACTAAGACTTTACAGTAGTCTACTGAGGTGCTGTAAAAAATATATGTGCAATAACTGGCAAAAAGTAGTTTTAGCTTAAAATTATTTCAATGATAAATAAATTTTCTTTGACTTCTGTATCTATCTTGGAAAAATACAGGAAACATCTTGTAATAAAGGTATGTTCTTGACACTCAAAATCTAGCTTTAAGATGAGTGCACAACTTGAAATTAAATTCCTCTCCCTAGAATTTAAAGGAAATACAGTACTTTAAATGTAGTAACAGAAGACGGGAAAAATGATTATCACTGTCACATAAGAAGAGGTAATGAACTCATTATGCAAGCTATAATGGAACAACTTAAGCAAAACATTCATAAATATTCTAGTTGCTCACCAACAGAAAGCTAAGGCAATCTAAAGGTCATGAATAGAACAGCCCTAAACCAATAAGTTTCCCTACTTAAAAAACTAATTTTCTCATTGTCTCAGTTTTAAAGCTCATTAATATGACACTGAGTAAAGGTTTACATTTAGCTGTTCAGTGTTATGAGACAGGTCAGTGATCTGTGTGTATATTTTTAAGCCAGTAACCTTCTCACTGTTATATCCACGCAAAGTGGATGGGATAAAAAGTTTAGAAGAAAACACTTTAAGAGAATCTGCTGTAACTCCCAGCAAGGTACATTCAGTACCAGATTCCAGGCAAGTCCCATCACTGCTTTTCCATCCTCCCTTAGAAAGAAGGGCTGCTATTTCACTTCCATTAGTAAAATCAAGCCCCACATGCAGCAATTTTAAAAAAAGGGTGAAGAAAAGCATGTATTAGCAGAAGTAGGAATATTGGTATCATCTTTGACAGAAAGACACAAAAAATGTAATAGCAAAGAACCCAAAGACTTAAGATCCTGTTAAGAACACAGCTAAGAAAAAATAAGGGAGAGGAAAAGGGAATTGGAATGTCAAAGATATATGATTCTCGAGAGTCTGGAATAAATCCAAGTCAAAAGAGATAGTATTAACTTGATTTCCAAGTCAAACTGATTTGGAGGTTTCTGGACCAATATAAATATTTTGATCACAAGAAATCTGGATGGTGAAGTATGTTTCCTTGATATTCCTGACAAGTGAGGCTCTAGGATGCAGTAAAGCAAAAAGATTCATAGTTTTGTGATTCCAAGTCACATGTAAGACACCAACAGCTTGAAATGCTTAGCTACACACCACAAAACTGCAACGTCAGCTGCAGACACCAAACTGCTTATCCCATTGCAATTTCAATGACACCATTTAAGCCTGGAAATGCTACTATAATCTTTAAGCCTCTTCATTTTCTTTCAGTGTCTTTGTAATGTTTGTCTTTATGGCTCTGATATATCAAATACCACAGAAAAATTTGTGTCAAGACCTTGAGTGCAAACCCTATCTCCAAGGGTTATGGCTGCCTGTGCCCAGGACAGAGTGCTCTGGGAACAGCTGTGTGCAAAAGCAGCAAAAAGCAAGAATTTCGCCCTTTTCCCTGAGAGCTACCTGTCCACCTTCCTTGGGTTCCCACACCTGCTGCAACCCAACAATCTGTTTAAGTGCCTGTTACCATATTTGCCTCTTTAAAAAGACAGTGGATATCCTAGCAGAAAATAGAAAACCACATGGCTGGGTAAGTTAGAGCCTTTAAACTCTATGGCAAGGCAATATCCCACTCCAAGACAACCACAAGAAGACTTCGTATTTAATTTCCACTACTTTGAACCACAGGTTTGGATGTGATGTCATCCTGGGAACTATATTAAGAGACTCCCTTTAATCTTTATCTATTGCTGAATCTGAAGAGTAATCTTCAAGATTATCTACAACAAAAGTTAAATACACTTGCCCTTAATTAAAAATGTGTAACTTGTTTACACAGCAACATTTTTAAGACAGGTTAGGAGGTTGTGTTCCTTACCTTGCTTTTTGACATAGAATATGCTGCATCGTCTTTTTGTGACACATCATCCTTCCCTTTGTCAAAACCTTAAAGAAAAAACAGCATTGTTGCAAATTATTTAAATTCGTTAATAAAATTTATACAAACTAGCTTCTGAAATAAATTTGCCAATGTCTTTAGCATAAAAAAGTACAAGTAAATCAGATTTTGAAATAGCATATACACACCAATCTATCTCATCAGTTGAAAACATACCAGCTACTACCATATACACTAATTTAATACTTGCCACTAAGAGGCAAGAACAGTTCAGTCGATGAAATTTAAATATAACATGCCAACTTTTGTCCTTTTATTTTCTCATTCTACCCTACCTGCATACATGCAGGCACAGAGAAGAGTCCTAAATAAAGCCTTTTTTTGTTTGCTCATTTCTGAACCTTTCTGTAGCTAAACAATTGTTAAATACCACCTACATGAAAGCAAATCTGATTAAAATCACCAGTCAGAATTTTTTTTGCAAGACAATGGAAAAGGTTCCTTACGTTAGCCTTGATATTTTACTTTCAACTTGACACTCAAGAAGCATAACTACACTGCCTTTTATTAAAACAGTTGTCAAAATCCCATGTTTCTCTTCTGTGACCAACCCAACACTTCCCCAGTATCCAGAATGCAAAGTCAGTTAGTGTCTGTGTGACAAAGGAAAACAGGGACACAGCTGGTATGGGTGCTGCCACAGAGCTGCTCTGTGCCACAGAACGTATACTGAGAACATGGCCCCCTCTCACAGAAAAATTGCCTCCTGTGCTTACAAGACATCTCACTTGTTGATCAATTTAATTTGAAGAGAGTGGTGGCAGCACAAAGCTTTTATAAATAGGGATAAAACAAATTGCACAATGCATTTATCTGAGTAAGTCAGCATGCCATCATTTACACACCCTCTGAAGAGGAGGCAGATGAGACGGTGAAGTCAGGCATGGATTTCAGAACAGCCCAGGCAGCTGAGAAGCCTGGCACAGGGGTGTCCAAGAATGCCTATGAGAGGGCACTGCACCAGCAGGGACACCCTGCACCCGTGGACATGGCATCAGCTGGACAGTGCACCCTCGGACACTGCACCAAACACAGCACCAGCAGGCACACTGCACCCATGGACACCACCAGTGCTTTGGAACATCCCTCCGGGCATGGTCCTGACTTTGAAACAGAAATCAGTCCTCTGATCCCTGAAATGAGAAGACTTACCAGAGAAACTCCTTGATTTCACATTCTTCAGGGGAATGTGTGTATGGAGGGGAAACTATGAGCTTTGAAAGAATTTTTAACTTTTTGTAGCAATGTTGAGTAGTTTGTCCATAGTAGGAATTTTTTTTTTTTGTTATTATTATTATCTTCAGCCCTCTACAACTTCCAATACTTAGAAACTCTAAGACAGAACTGATTCATTTGTCACAATTACACATCCCAGAAAGATTCATGGAGTCAAAGGGGCTGATCTCCAGGTTACATGAGAAATCTTAAGATTCCTCTTGATTTTGGTCTGGTAGTCTTTTGGGGATTTTTCTCCCTTTATATTTATTACTTTGTCCAGATATTCCTTTGTAAGACCAGATTTTTAAAAATTATATACTGCAGTACAATATCCCATTTTACGTTCACAGAAACGAAGCCCTACATGCCTTTACAAATAACTTTTTAGCATGCTTATAGAAGCCTCACCTGGGCATAGTTCACTAAATCCTTCATTTTAAAATTCTTCCAACACACCTGCAATAGGCTTGTTCAGCTAATGAAAACTGTAACGTAGGAAACCATTTGACAACAGGAAAGGAGTACCTTGACAGGCGGAAGATTTGTAGTACCAGGGAATTCACAAAAAATCCAGACACCAGAAGCTACATTTCCTAGATAATAGCAAATGCAAAAGCACATTTTCTACAGCACTAGTTATTAGGCATGAAACAAAGGTTGTTTAAAGCTTCAGAGGCTACTCTTGCCTTGGTTTACTTAGAAGTTACTGGATTCAAAGCCAGTCTTAGGCAGTCAGACACACACCAGAACCATAGCAGAGGCTTTCTCCTCATCCAGTGCCCCAAAAAAAAAAGGAATCAAATCCCACTGAAAAAGCAATGCAGGCATTTTCTAATGACTTTCTCATTTTTGTTTATTTAATGGCACATACAGAAGCCTTAGTGAGGGGGAATCAGCAAGGAAGTGCTAAGTCAGGATTGTTCTTACAGAAGAGAAGCTATAATTCCAAGCTTGCTTTCTGAAGCACAACCATTTTATGGACTTTACACACCCTTATCCAACAGCCATACATTCTTTATTTTCCCAAACAAGCTTTGCATCAGTACCACCAAGAAGCAATGAACCAGAAAGAACTATTCTGTCCCAGAGAACTGGACTCGAAGACCGAAGCTCAGTTGCATTTCCATGAATTTCACCACCTTGCTTTCAGTGTCCCGAGCTGCAGAGGTGTGTGTGCCAGCTGATTCATGAACTTACCCACCACACAGACTGCACCCCTCCTCACCCACAGCACAGAAAAGAGCTCTCTCAGGGGTTAGCAAAGCCAAGTCAGGGTGCTGTACCTCCTGGAACAACTTGCATTGCCCCATCTTGGTCTGTGAGGAAACCCAGACATCCAGCTTTGCATCCCTCACCATCTGACTAGTGACCTCCCTCTGTGTAGAGGGATAAGCTCACAATACAGACAGCTGTCTGGAGCAGAGACTGCCAGAGCACAAGAGGCTAGAAGCAGGGTATAATAAAGTGTTTCAAGTTTTTCAATATTTATCAGCACTGGTTTTGAGCATAATATTTTAGACCTAATATTTATTCCCACCTTGTAACTCAATCAGCAGCTCCTTAACAAAATGACCTGAGCCCACATTTGACAATGTAGAAATTCAGGTCTTGAAGAAAGTCCCTTTCTGTGATTTCCTCTTTATTGAATCCTTTGAATTTATACATCATTTTCTACGTACAATCCTGAAAGCAATCTTTAGAGTTAGGAGCACCACTGCTGTCCTCTCTAAAGCAGTTCAGAGCATCAGCGATTGCATTCAAAGCAACACTACACCTTAACAGGCTTTCTCCCAGTGTGACCCTCCTTATCTTAACAGCTCAGGTGCCATGGGCTCTGAAAGCTGATCCCAATGCCAGTGCAGTCAGCCACAGTTCATGGTATGACCTCAGAAGCCAAGGGAAAGTGTCCATTAGTGCATTCCTACTGTGAGCACTCAGCATGTTCTTCCAAAACTTGCAGGTGAAAATCTACATTAAAACTCATTAGGAGCTTTCAGAGAGATTTAAGAGCCTGACAGAGGAACCAGAACCCTTGCATACAAGAGATCAATGAAACAAAATCAAACAGTGCTGCTTTAGAGATTGAGACAGATGATGTAATCAATAACAACAACAAAAAACAAAAACAAACAAAAAACAAAAAAAAACCACCAAAAACACCCTACAAAACAAAATAAAAAGATCTTCAAAACACTGTTGTTGACAAAAACAAGGCTATATACACTGTAAAATTAAAGGCTATTTAGGATTAAGACTGTGGCAGGGTACAGTTTCAAAAAAAAAAGCCATCTAGATAATAGATTTCAATTTTCAAGCGTAACATATACTTTTTGAAGTTGCACACACAATCTGTCCCTTCACTCAATTTTAAAAGAAGGGAAAAACCAAAACCAACCACATAACTCTTACATCTCAAATACTGGCTTTGTGTCTCTTAATAAATGCCATCTGCAATTATGATACATGAGAAAAATACATCAGAAAATAAGCATGTTACTTTTTAATGTCAGATCTATTTTATTCATAAAAGAAATAATTGCTATCCACTGGAGGCTCTTTTTCAAACATACAGAAAAAACAGCAGTAAAGCAATGCAATGCATGAAAAGATCACAAATAGCAATCCAAGCAACAGTGTTACTGACTTCCAAGTGAAAAGAAAGGAACAGCCTGATTTGATTACTGGTGTGCATGTGCAGTTTTGAAGAACAAATACTTCAGCTGGAAAATGCTTCTGGAAGAACCATGAGCTGTACTTAGTGTACTTAGATTATCAATACTGGTGCTATATGATAAACACATCAGAAAAAAAGGAAAAATCTTTTTTACATAATTGAACACAGGAAACCATAGTCTTTTTAACTGACTGACTTTCAAAAGCTTATTGACAATTTAAGAGCACAATCCCATATTAACAAATTCAGACTCCTCCATGGACTTTGAAAGCAAAGTAATCAGAAAAGTAAGCAAAGTCCTTTTATGTATTTTCTAACAGTAGTGTTTTCTTTTGTAAGCACCACAAAATAAAAAAAATAAATAACCAAAGACTGTCATCACTGTAACAATTACTTTTTGCCTAAACCAATCTGAAAGAGTATATAAAGAATGTTCATTAAGCATGTTAGGAATGTTGAAACTCTTCAGAGATATATGCAAGATTCCAAGCATTTTTTTAATTCTATGTACACACTTGAATTTTTTCATAAAAAAACACTTTCCATTTGTTCTGCATTTTAAGTACTCATTCACTGTCTCCTTATGAACAGTGATCAGCTTTAGCTGCAGAATTCTATACAGAAAGGAAGCAAATACAAAACAAGACTCCCTTTTTTCCCACTAATTACCAGACTACACATACTTATTTTAAAGGTAGGAAGCACCTGTCTAGTTGCCAAACCCCAAGCTTTCAAGCTTTGAAATCTTTTATTTTGTAAGCAGCTTGAATAAAACTCAGTGTTAGATTCTTGGTAGAAGGCTAATCATTTCCTGAAACAGAGTGAAAAGAAACATTCCAGGATAAAAATGTTCAATAAAACATGGTGTCTGCAACCTCCCCCATGGTCTGCACCCAGCTCTGCTCCGGGGCTGCAGAACCAGAGCTTACAAATTCAGTGAGCTATGCCGCAGGAGGCAGGCAAGAGAAAGTGAAAACTATTTTATTCCCCCCCTTCCTTCCCCCCCCCAACATCCTGGCCCTATGGGACTACATAATAAAGTGCATCTCTGCGCATGCACACAACAAGTCACACATCCAGAGCAATTCTGCAAAGAATGCACAGTTTGTACTATGTCCCCCTTCAGGAATGGGTGACCTTGTAACACATTTTCAGGCACTGAGGCTTTCTGAAATAAACTGCTGAAATTCAGGCACATATGTCAGAAGTGCACATTATGAACAATGACATGCAATGATCTACAAATTCATTGCAATATTCCAGTACTGATTTTCAGGAAACAACAAATTTGTGCAAAAGGAGATTAAAGCCCTTTCAGAGGTTTTAAGTCTTCAAAATCTTGCACTACAGAGTTTACCAAAGCTATGTTTTCAGCCCTCATTTTCTATCTTGTCATTTTATGTCAAACCATCAATGACCAGCCTGCAGATTTTCCAGTAGTTACAGCTAATTGAAAACCTTCTGCTGCATCTTACAATTTTAAAGCAGATCCATTTACGTGGATATGGGGGGAGGCAGTGGAATGTACAAGAAAGGAA
Organism: Camarhynchus parvulus; assembly: GCF_901933205.1. Classification (NCBI taxonomy): domain Eukaryota; kingdom Metazoa; phylum Chordata; class Aves; order Passeriformes; family Thraupidae; genus Camarhynchus; species Camarhynchus parvulus. The sequence continues at coordinate 33,551,162 of NC_044586.1, read as the reverse complement.
GGCATTTATAAACCACATCACAGAACCTCAGTCCTAAAAGCCAAAAAAACCAGAAAAAACATTCAAACATTCCAGTCAGTCTCAAACACACCAATGCATTTTAAAGTGAGATTTGAAGCAGCGTGAAAGCTAACTTACTCCTTTCCCTGTCTGCAAATCTTGCCACTACAAAGAGCTGTTATCGAAACGCACACAAGCAATACTCTTTCTGATTTCTACCCACATCTCAGTACACTACTTTCATTCAAGTGTAAAAATTTGAGGTAGAAATTAGATTCGCTTCTGTACATTTTAAGAAATGCAAGACTGAAACAAACCTGGTAGAGCAGGAGCGAGCTCGTTATATCCGCCAAATGAAGCGTTCCGGACGAGCTTTCGGCCATCAGCTCTTGGAGAAAACACAGATGAAATCCCAGCACATGAAGAAAACCTACGTCGCACTGGACCTTCTTCCTTCATGAGTTAAGGTGTTTGTGTAAGGATTATGTTCTCTGTGAAAGCTGGTTAGCATAAGCTGCTTGGAGCAAGAGTGTTGCAGTAGCAGCCTTTTACCTCACATTCTGATGTGTAAGATACAAAAGAGGAAAAAAAAGAAACAAACGAAGGGCGCACATGAAAAATGCAGTGAAGAGACAGAGGCTGCCAAATCAGCAGCAAGCCAAGCAACACTATACTCCTCTCATCAAAGCTCTTAGGATGCTTAAAGTGGAATGCCTTTGCTTCAGCGCCTTTTTTCTGGGAAACACATCACATCTTATTTTTTACCTCTCAGTTTTAGTCCTACTCATTTCTAAGTACACAAAAATGGTATCTAGGTTTTAAGGATTCCTTAAATTGAGTTCCTGTTAGTCTTTCATGTCCCAAATTTATACTGCACAAAGGACAAGTCATGAGCTTTGTGCCTTCCCTGTTTGATATTGTGGTACACTATGGGAATCAGAAAAGGGAGTTAATCGTTTGCATTACGCAGCCAAGTTGAATTTTCCTGTTCAGGCACTCAGCCTAACTAGTTTTTGTTGACTGACTGCCATGGCCTCTACATCTTCATTTCTTATTTTTCTTTAAAAGGTGAGGCAATTGCTTTTTCTTCATAAAACTCTCCAATATTTTTATAAATAAACCAGCCTGACTCATGGAAAAGCTGCCCTAAATAATCTCCACAAAAAAGGCTTTTTATTATTAATGCCCCAAATATTTTATTCAATGAATAAAACACTTAAATGGGCCAGCTTAAATTTTAAACACAAAAAGGATTCCAGTAAACTGTGATTCAAGACTAGAAATCTGCCGATCCAAACTCCTCCTGCTGGCAGCTACAGTAATGAAGTGAAATAATCTCTCCCTAACCACCTTCATCCACTGCTTGTTACATCAGCAGCCTCTGCTGCAAGGACTAGCATGCACAGCCACCCTCTTGCAAATGTGGAACTTCCTTCCCATTTGGTGTTTCTTTGCTGGTCCCATTTTCCACATCAAACCTTACTTCTGATAAAACAGGTTTTGAAACCTTCTCTACTAAAAACCAGGACAATAGGACACCAAGAACTTCCTTGAAAATAAGAACTTGAATTCTTACCTGATTCCATCCTCTCCTTTTCTTACAAAGTGAATCACATGCCATAAATTAAATCAATAGCAGCATGAACATGATTAACCCTCAAATAATACTATTTACTCTATGGCCTTATACAAAGAAGTGTAGTTAACTTCCCAGCATATGACAAGTTAAAAAGATGTATCGGAAAAAGCAAAGATGAGGCACAGATAGCCATCAATAGAAATCATTACATGCTGTATGAAAAACACTATTCACTTAAGCACAGGGAATAGGAAAAGCTGGATAAGCGTCATGTATTCAGGCCTGTCTCCATTTATCCATCCTGTGTCTCACACTTCCTTCAGCTGAAACAGTCCTTGTCCAGATGTCTCAGAAGGAACAGAAAAAGCAGCTAAAAAACTAAAGGAGTGGAGTGGCAGGGCAATGAGGAAATGCAAGGAGGGAGAACACTAGCTTTTTTTCTGTTTGGTTTTGTTTTGGTTTTGCTTTAATAAACACACCTCATATATCACCTCTCCAAATCTGCCCTAACTACAAAACAGAGCAAATACCTTGGTCCAAATCTATTCATAATACGCATTTTCTTTTTTTTTCCAATTAAAATCAAGAGAAAGCTGCAGCACAACTCCTCTTACACACAGAAGGAACTGTATCCTCTCATTACAGACCTACCTTGCCCAGTTAATGGGGCTGTTATCTCCTCTTTCAGAGTCAGGGCTGTGACCCTGCCCAGAGCACTCTGCTGACACCGGTATCCAGCCGTGTCCATGTCTCTCGTTCTGGAATGGCTGGGTCACACAGACTGAAGGGGGGGCTCCTCCATCAGACACCTGCACAGTCTGCATCTGCCTCCAGCCCTGGGCCCTACCTGCCAGCCCACCAGCTTGTTTCACAGCTCAGTCTTCTCTGCCACCTTCTGTTCACGTTCCTAAGGAGCAGCTGCATTTGCAAGGGTTTCGGGAAACAACCTAATCCTGAAGGCCTTTCCTTTACTTCTCTCCATGCCCTCTGAAGTCCCTTGACACTGCTCATGTAGTCAAACTGTAAACAGGAACAGATTAAAATACCTCTTTCTCCTTCCTATGCCCTTTTCTCCATTTAGAACTGAAACTGAAGTCTTTGGGTAGATAAAATTAAGAATTTCAATACAGATAATGTTACATTTCCCCTCTCTGAGGCTATCTCCAGTCAAGGAAGCTGTTATCCAGGTATTCTAAGCACCTTCTGCTTTAACTCAACAGCAACACAGAAAGGCAGGCTCTGAGTCTTTTATCAAAATATGACTCTGTCTCACCACTAAAACAGAGGAGGAAAAAAAAATCTAATTTAAGCTTCCTCCTTCATCTCCTCACCCCTCCCCCGCTGCAAAGACCAAAACATCCCATAAATGCTTTTTCTTCCTCTCTCCTTCCTGAAAATAAACTCAGATGGAATAGGTCCATCTACTGATGAAATCAGACTTTGTGATCTTAGACTAATGTCCCAGGCAGCTTTCTATCCTTTTGATATTAATTTTGAGTGCATTAAGAATTGATATACTAGAAAATGCACTCTCATACAAAGCTTAGAAATTTACACAGCTTCAGATACTCACAAATAGAAGCACAGCCAAGTCCAACTGCGTAAGTCAGACATGGTAGAAAAGCCTGCATAAACAGGGAGGTATCTGCACTTTAGCTTAAAGGCATCAGGTGCATGACACAGTATATCTATGCATGATACATATATTATGAGCTTTTTCATAACAAAAGTTTAAGTCACCATAGGAGACTCTAGACTAAGTATGCCACTGACATAGAAAAAAGTTTCCCGGTTTCTCTGTTTTATAAAACACCTATATCAGTAAGAACCCAAAAATACCTACATGACTGAAATATTTTGTTCTTGTATCTTGGGGCAGGAGGGCACGGGAGAGCACAAGAATCCATTCTCAGCCAATCTCTTTAGAGGAGCAAAACTTATTTAATGTATATATTTTTCTAAAGGACAGAATGCATTTCTCCCATCAGATATTGAATCAGGGCTTCTTCAATAGTAAATAGTAAACGCTGGCTGAAAAACCAATCCTAATCCTGTGCTTAAGACATCCATCCAGGATATTGCCTGGAGCAAAATGTAAAATCTCATTGTACAAAACAAAGTCAAATAGAAGATATGTAGAGTTCTGACAACTTGTGAAGACTTTTGACCAAGTCTGGTTTTAGTTTTAAAACATATCTCCAATGGAAAAATATTTACAGCTGAAAAAACCACAGTCTTAACAAAAAAGACCTGTCTAAATTGTAAAGGCATGAATTCAATGAAATTGAACTCAAATCAAATCTATCTGGACCACCCAAATAAGGAATTTTCACTATAATAATCCTTTTTGTAGAGATTTTAGAAGTTTAGAATAACTAACACATTCTCAAAACTGATATTGATGCAATAATCCAGTAAGTAGTAAGACTATGGATAGTGATGCAAAGTAAAAAAAAACAAATCCTTTTCCCCTTATAGGTACCCAAGGAAAAGCAAAAATCTTCTTAAAACCAAACTCTGTGAAAGCTAGAGAGAAAAGAAAGAGGAAGGAAAGCTCGGTGTAGTAGAGGAAGGCAGAAGCTTTTCAGACCTGTCCTGCAATTTTGACAGTACTTTGCCCTGACATTTCGACATTACTACCTTTTGCAGTAGAATTCTTCCCCCAGTCCATGAAAAGATCATAAATAATTATCCGCATGCAGTAGAGAATTATTGTGCAGCATGCAGAAAACAGAAAAAGAAAAGAGGTAGACAATCATACCTATGAAGGTTTTATCTAACAACTGATTTTCACATGTGGATTTGAAGTAAAACTGGTTTTTTTCCTATTTAATAAAAAGGGTATTAAAGATATACTTGCCTTCTGCTCTGATATTTGATTTAGAAAAGAATTATACCTAAACTATGAGGCTACAAGTTGGAGAGTAGTTGAGAGAGGCAAATTTCTTTCACCAAATATTCTTCTGTTCTCTGGTATTTCCAAGTCCAGTGCAGTTTAGCTGAGGAGTAATTCCAGAGGCGAGCCTGAGAGTGGTGACCAATGACCACCAAGACTCCCCATGCACTGCTGGCAACTGTACTTGGCTGCACCTCCTCACTGGCTAACAGCCTGCTCAGCTCCTCCCACATGGAGTAAATAGCTTTGCTCACTGCTCAGGTTTCATCATTGTCCTCTCAGCTCGTATGAAATTCTCAAAGTCACAGCTCAGGGTCAAGTAGGCCAGTCCTGCAGAGACTGTCATGAAGAAAGAGAACTTGCTGGAGATGCTTCACATCAATCACTGCTGTGCCTTTTAAACCCAGTACCACACTTTCATAAAGCTATAACCCACACAGAAAGCAGCATATGCAATTTACCCGAGCCACAAATACTGGGTGGAGTAGCATTTCAGAAATGGCAAGTTCTAATAAACACAATGACTTGCAGAGAGGAGTGTGCCAGAGTACGCATGGCAGTATGAAAGCAGGAGGTCAAGATCATGTAACTACATACAGCAGAATTTAAAGCATTTTAACAAGAAATTCAGTTTTATAACACAGACTAAAATCAGATTATTTAAGGCTCAAGCTCCTTCCTCCTACTGTGACCAGAGCCTCACTCACGTCCCATTTAAGACAAGCATCACTAAAGCTACTCCAAACAGGTTACACAGTTTTGTGGAACTGGGGCTTCACTTCCACACTCTGTCGAAAAACTGAAAAGTGACCACCTGTGTCCCTAAGCTCAGGACCCTGAAGCAGGATTAGCAGGCATTAATCCAGTACAACCTAGAGAACAACCAGTGCCCATGGCTCCCACACACTGCTGATTGCAAAATACTTCCTCATCATCAAAAGCAACGAAAGACAAATTAAAATGCCTCCTAATAATACAAGAAAGACTAAGAGCCTCCAAGCATGAGGGTTTGCAAGGTTTTAGTAAGAATTCTTACGTGGCAGGAGAAAGCAAAAGTCTTAACATTTTTATAAGACATTAAATGCATTTATTCTGCAGAGAAGGCACCTTATTTCAGAAGCAACACTTACTGTTAATATTGAACTATTAAGAAAAAAGCATTTTAGAGAGCCTCAAGTAGAACTTGAACAGCTCTTCTTTAGCAGGGAGACAATGAGACAGACTTTTGGGAAGATGAAGTGAAATAGAAAGGATGGTATGCTTAGCAATAAGTTGTTCTTACTGTGTCAAGATAGTGAGTTATTTAGCCATTCTTCAGCTTCTTTATTCAAAGAACAGACACAGTGAAGGGAAAGTGACTGAATGAAGTTACTCCGTGATTAAGTCTGCCTACGTGTAGAAAGTAAACACATAGGAAAGGTAAGACGAAAAACAGAAATCACTATTAAATATAAAATATAGCCCAACTATCCAGGAAACAGCTTGGTTTGGAACCAGATAGATTGGCAAGATTTTGCCATCTGCAAGCCAAATACTCTTATCAAAAAGAATTACTAACAACTAAAAGCACTAGTTGAAAAAAAAAAATACCAGCCCAAACTGGCATTTTAGCAGTGATCAACTCCCAGTGGAGTTCCAGCCTCACCTGTGCTCAATGCATCCATCTGCTGTAATTACGGGTAGTGGGATTTCTCTCCCCAGCTCCAAGGCAGTTCCCCACTGCTGTGGCTTCAGCCTCATACATCCATATGAAAGAACCCTTGGCAGAAATGTGCCCAGAGCACCACAGCCAAGTGACTGTCTCAGGTAGAGGTGCAAATACTTAGAAAAGGCTTCGAGTTCACTGTCAAAGGGCTGCATCTTTCCTTCTACTGGTTCACAGTAATTTGCCTTCCGCTGACAGCTGGTTAAGAGGAGATGCATTGCTGTATCTCCAGGGCTTCTTGACCACCAGGAACCCAGAACAGGGATGACCAGTCAGGAGCTCCAAGACCTTTGTTACCACCCAGTGAAACAAACTGTGCTCCTGCTGTCAGCTGAGCCAAATAACTGAAACAAATGGTTTTTTTAAAGCAGCAAGTTGCACAGGTCAACAACAAATCAGTTTTAACTTGTTAGTTGCCTTGGGTACACAGTCAGTAACATCTGAGTTTGATATTTTCTGGGTCATTAAGGCTCCAAAGGCATCTCATCCCTTCAACAGCTAATAACTATTCTTTAGGACCTGCTTCTTGAAAATGCCTGTTCTTCGCTTTCCACATTCTCTCACATACAAAAATAATTAAATTCCTATTTTCTTCAAAAAGGCAGCACCCTGTGGATTTAAATCCTAGCACTAGCATATCCTTCATCCTTTAACATCCTTTAAATCTTTCCTCTGGAGTTGTTTAAAGTACAAGTTCAGCACAGCCAAAAATGCCCTCACTCTTCCCCAAAATCACCTTCACTTCCTTCCAGTTCATGGTGATCATCATCATCATCACCAGCAGATGTCATTTTATTTCTACTGTCAACCCTCCTCCCTGCACCTAAACCACTTCTGTTTCTCAGTCACGTAACACAATATCTTTTTAATTGCATTGCAAATTGAATTAACAACTACTACTGCTCTGCTGGAAAAGAAAGGCAGATCCCGTTTCTTATCTCCTGTCAGGCTCCTTCTGGGCACACACATCCCACCTCATCTGCATCTTACTGATGTTTTAAATAAAGACAGGGAAAATACAGAAAAGTCTGACATTTTCAAGCATTCTATTACTAGATTTCTCTATTTACCACAAATACTGCTATTTAAGCATCTGTGATGTCTTCTTTAAAAGTTTCAAATATGTTTTAAGAAAATATTGGTAAGTTAAAAACATTATGAATCATTTATAAGGAGACTGGTGACTTTTTCATAAATTTTATGTGATCGCTATTTCTGCATTAATTCATTTTACCAAAGAAATAAATCAGTATGCATAAGTAAATAAGATTTACAGTAATTCAATTTACCAGGGATAATTTGACATAAACAGATGACATCAGCAACCAGAGTTCTGCTCTACAACTTTTGAAAATACCATCTTGTACTTGGTATTTTAATGTTAATTTTTCAACTGCAATAAAATAATTTTGTCAATTATTTCTTTTGGTCACAGGCTAGCTTTAAAAGGAAACATTCCAAAAGCAAGTTGGATAAAAGTTTAGCTGTTTGTTCATTAATAGTTAATAACATTTTTAACCACTGAATGCAAACACAGAATATGAGCTAAATTAGCACCATACTGTGTGCCAGCTGCTAGAACTGAGATATGATTTAGCAGTACTAACATCTATATGCACTACACTTAAAAAAATACATTCTTGGTGAGTTGGAAAGGCCATGCTGCCCACTGGGGCCTAAAGACACACCATCCCACAAACATAAGCAAAGCTTCACAGATAAAGTAACTTCCCAAGATCATTAAAGTTTCCATCAAAAAGTTACTGAATTATTTAGGTCCTACTCCAAGTCTGACAAGTCTAAATAAAATATTGAGCAAAAAAACCCCATAGTATAACCATTAGTCTGTTCACGACACATTAGTTGTAGCATTATGATCAGGACTAGTCTATTGTGACGCTCCAGTTAACTACTTGATGGACAAGGCAGGAATAAATTAAATACACAAAAATTAAAATTAAAACCTCATCTCAGGATCAATGCTATATATGGTCAAGTTAGTGTCTGGCCACTAAAATTCTAAACTTTCTACATAAACAAGTTAAAATCATACCAGAAAAATCTCCACCATCCCTTATTTTTTTTAATTTTTAAATACATTTCCATCAAACTACCTTGCTAAAGCTTCCTATGGAAGTGAGTGTGACCTCCACACCTACACATGCCAGTCTGTAGCCTCACAGGTAAGCTACTTCAGCCTCAGAATAAACAACAGTGTAACTTCAAGGATTGAAAATATTTTGTAAAACAGTGCAAAGATTACATAGAACAGTGACATTTTAAATAGACTTTTTTGCTGAACAACCACTAGACAATGCTGCCAGATCAAACTGTACTGTACATTTATAAAATAAATCTGTATTGGACTCCAAGAAGAAGACCCCCATCTCTGTCTCAGACAACATACTCTGCTCAATCTCACAAGAGCGACAGGAGTGAGGGAGGAGGAAGACATGTCTTAAACTAAGAAACCAAGTACAGGAAAATAGAAGCTTTCTGAAATCCAGAGCTGTGGTCAGAAATGAAAACAAAGTACTTATACACAGCAGCACCTAAAATTATAAAATACATACCACTTACAACTTTACATTGACATATTACATGGTTCTTTTTGTTCCAAATAAGAGGTAACTCAAACTGATGTTAAATGTTCACCTCCCTTCCCTTGCATTAAGACTCATGTAGTTTTAACCATATTTGTAATTCTTGTCATTAGGATCTTACTTAAAACACAAGCAGATGACACAAATTAAGTTTGTTACAGTAGATTTTCCAAACAATAGTCACTGAGCATGTCTGTCCCTAGACAGCTGCTGGACAGCCATGGTGGTTTCCCCACTAACACCAAAGTTAGTGCTGGTTGTTCCAGAGACTGCCCCATCACAGGCTTTGTTTCATTCTGACTCACCTGGTTTTGAGCTACAAGTTCTATGCCCAAGTGGCCTTGCAACACAGGTGCTTTTTATTCAGGCAGCAGGAAACAACCTAGGTAAAAGTGGCCAAATAGCACTGCACAACATCCAACTGCCCAGCAGCAAAACCTAAGTATCTGTATCACAGTTCTCCCTTAGATACATTTAATCAGTTCTTTGTAGATGGTATCATACATTTTCTGTTTAGATTCTCTGCTATTCTGTGCCTAGCATGATACTGAATTGTTTATTTACATTACTCATCTCCTGAGGATGACTTCAGTTGTCAGCGACTAAAAGTATTTCCATTTAGTTCCTTGTAAATGCTTTCAAATTCTGTATCTAAACATTCCCTATCTCATTATACCATACCACAGGCACATTGTGAAGACCTTGGTTAACTGGATTTCAGTTACAACAGCTTCACTCCATCATATTAAGCTCTGTTCTACTTCATATTTTTCAGGCTTCCACTACATCTCTTTTTCAACAATGTAATAAGCTCAGATTTTTGCCAGCACTGTAATTTTCCCATAGGAATAACTGCCATTAAATATTCACCTGATTTTTAAATGTTGGTCAACCCACTCAAAAAAAAAATCAGCTCCTAAGCTGTAGATAGGCTGCAAGACAGTAACTGTGGGTTGCTGAAACCTAGCCCACATGGTACCATTTCTCTACTAAAATTGAATGCAAGCCAAATTTCTTGTCTCATGAAAGTACAGCCTTATATCTAGTAGTGCTCCTGGAAAACTAAGTCAGTAATGATTGATGCTAAAAAAGGCACAAATACATTTAACTGGCTTAAATTCACTTATATAAGCCCTGAAATATTCAGAAGAAAAAAAGATCTGGAGAGAAAACTTAATATCTGCTAGGAGCTTGATGCAGGACAATCAAGTGCTTTTAAAGTCCTTTTTAATAATTTTCCTATGAGTGAAAGTCCTGAAGAAACACTACAGTTTGACTTAATAACTTAGTGGGAACAACAATATTAAAAGGAAGAGTTTATTAGAATATTCAAATACACTTACATAACACCAGCATCAGTCTAGTAAAGGATACAACACAGTACAGAGAGAAGATAACCAAAAGTTCTTTCAACATAATAAAAATTACAAACAAGTTTTCTTGATATTATACAGAAAATATTTCCAGACTAAGCTTGACATAAGCCAGAGGACATCAAGTGCTGCTCCAGTGTGATAACACCAGACATTAGAAAACATATCTGAGCTAGCTGTGTGTAGTACCAAAAATACTACCATAATAACTTTAAAATACACAAAAATACTACCAGATTCAGCACAGTAACAACAGTCTTTCTTTCAAAGTTTTTTTCTTGTCTAATAGAACTGAATGGGAAAACAGGAATGTGATTCAAAGTTACCTAAGACACTGCCTTTATTACTCTGAAACACCAGTATCATTACTCTGATAAAGCAAGCTATGGCAGTTAGGGAGACTCATACCAAAACCAGGTAAAAATATAAAACCATGTCAGGAACATTACTCATGAAAAAAACTAAAGGAAGCATGGCTGACTATCACGGCTGCCATCAGTAAAAGGGAAGAGAATATTAATTTTAAAAGCCTGAAGTTTTCACTAAGAACTTCACACACCGCAAGAAAGACGTCCAATGATTCCCTGAGCAACAAACACAAGTAGTTTCAAATGCAAATAAGCACAAGGAGACCAACTATTGCTTGTTTTTTATTTGTTTCTTGAATAGTCTACCAGCATGTCAGGTCTACTGAGTTTCACTTTCCATCCAGTCCGTTCTCATGGATGTACAGAGTTTGTTTTCAACAGGTTTAGCAAGGCAGAGGGACTTCTTGAAAGCTGGCAAAAAATAGTGTTGAGACTTGTCTTTTTTTTTTTTTTTTTTCTAAAGAGAAGGATCTTTCAGTAGAAGTAACTTAATTACTTCTTTGTTATTGAAGTAATTTGAAGTATCTTTCCACAAAAGTTCCACTTATGGTACATCATAACACTGCTGCATAAAGACACAACTTGGATACTGAGAAAAGAACATTACTGTGGGTTTTACAGGACTACACAAATAATCATTTAACATCATGTGAACTGCTCTCCCATCAAACAAATCATAGCATGCCTTAATAAACTAGTGCATCACGTAATGCATTTTTTCCTGTTTCAGATTAACACAAAGATACAAATAATTACATACAAATTTTCAATATGCTTTCTTCCTTACCTCTTTATCGTAAAAGGCAGTGATTTTGAACCAATATTTGGAACATATAATTAATGTTAGAATTTAAGTTCCTTAAAACCTCTGTAAAAAATAACTTTGTCTTACCATGACTATGGGCACTTCCTGGACTGAGACATGGTTGAAGTAACTCTTTGGTTGGAGTAAAACAGCCTTCTTTCCCCTGGTGCTGGTTCATTTTTCCTGGAGTTACAGGCTGGTCATCACTGTTTGTTACCACTGCTGAAATACAAAATGGATGCTCATTCAAAGATGTTATGTGCTTGTGGATAGATTTCTATTAAGAACTTCACTGATGCTTATGAAACTGGTATTCAACTGCTCTGTTGCAAAACATTTCATTCTAAAAACTGAGGTTTTCAAACCAGATATTTGCTTTGGAGAGGATGGCAGAAAGAAGCCATTAAGACTGGTCTAAGACATGAGGCAAAAGATGAAAACAAAAATTAGCATGAGGTTGGAAAGGCTGATACTCAATAGAGATACAGCATTGAGCTGTTGCTTATCTTCTGAAATACTTTTCTTTGCCACTTTGAGATAGCTTTTGGTTTATCTAGCCTCAACGCAGCCAACCCACGAAACAGCTTGCCAGATCAAGCTGTACCAACATCCCAGAAAGCTAAGATCAATGTCTGTATATACATCACAAGAAACAAGTCTTAACAATACAAATAGTGTACAAATTCTGTCAAGGCAAAGGCTTAAAGCAGAAGAGTTACTCTCCTTGAACCTCATCAGTCTGAAATACTTGTCTGGTGTCTTCCTACCTATTTCTAGGATCACCTGGCCAGCCATCCTGTTTTACAGTTTCTGTACATTTTGTTAAGCTGCAGACAAATAACTGTGCCTTTTTGATAATCAAAGAATGACTCTGTAACACCCGTTGTGTGAAAGCAGATATACTGACAAAGTGCTCAAAGAGGGAAACAAGCAATAGTTACTAAAGAAAAGACTGGAACTTACAACACAGATGATTTTAAGAGTTCCCAAGCTTTCCTTAAAAGTTCAGCAGAAGATTTGAGTCAAACCAAACAAGTTCTATTCTCTGGATGGACTCTGCAAAGTACAAAGGCCTTCTTAGCTTTATCACTACTCTTATTACAGTAGTGGAAACATTTTGCAGCAAAACCTGGAATGAACACAAAGCAGTATGAAAAAATAAAAGGGTGCTTGAGTGTCCAGAGGAGGGCAAGGAAGATAGTGAAGGGTCCAGAGCACAAGTCTGATGAGGATGGCTGAGGGAGCTGGGGTTGCTTAGCCTGGCGAAAAGGGGATTCAGGGTAGATTTTACTGCTCTCTACAACTACCTGAAAGGTAGTTTCTCCCATGTAAAAAGTGACAGGACAAGAGTGACAACCTCAAGTTGTGGCATGAGAGGTTTAGATCGGATATTAGAAAAAATTTCTTCACCACAAGGCTTCTCAAGCATTGGAAGAGGCTGCCCAGGGAAGTGTCACCAATCCTGGAGGTATTTAAAGATGTGTAGATGCGGCACTTGGGGACATGGTTTAGTGGTGGACTTGGCAATGTTGGGTTAACAGCTGGACAATGATTTTTAAATGTCTTTTCCATCCTAAATGATTCTATGAAGAATGCAAGGATTGCAGTACACCCACCTGTATTATTTTTCTACATCAGATAAGCCATCTAAAGCTCTGCTCCAGAGAAACTATACTCTATGTGAACTGCTGCTGAGGAAAAATATGTAAGGAAATGGACAAGGGAGGCAACCAGCTCATTTTACCAGTTCAGAACTCAAGTCCATCAGTGCCAGAAGCTGGTATTTCAAAGTAGTGTCTCATTTTGCTCTTCTTTTGTACCAAACTAGCTGTTTATTGTTCTGCAACTACAAGTAAGGGACAGGGGGGAGCAAGGCACTTGCTGAAGTTTTGGGAAGAGACCACACCAGAGAAGGTCTTCTATGTGAAAATAAAAGGGGGTAAGAAAACAGCTGCTTCACAGGTTTGCACAAAATGGGTCACTGCAAGGAGAATGAGCTACACTTGTTTTAAAGATTTAATGTGTACAGTGCACTGAAGGAAGACCAGCTTTCACCCATCTAGCTGAAAACTCCTTTTGACAAGCCACTGGCCACTTAGCTTCTGCAGGAATGGGATTTCTGAGCCTACTGTGCTCAGCAGGTGCCCCCACCAGCCCCTGTGCCACTGCAGCAGGTGACACCGTGGGCTCCACTGCAGGAACTGCACTAGCAACCCTCTCCTGAGTAACCTGTGCAGAAGGCTTGTTTGTGAACAGGCACCAAGCAGCACTGCTAACTCTTTTTTAAGGTTTGGGAATTCCAAAGGTTTCTTAAAGCTGCCAAAATGCAGTAATTTCTCAGGCAGAAAAAAGTTGCCAGTAACCCACAGCGTAAGCAAGCTCTGCGCACAAGTGTTACTAAAGCATGAGCTACATTCAGCAGTGGGGACTCAGTCACACTAACGGGACTACAAGCTTCAAGCTCCCTGTAAAATTCATATCCCTTCACTAGGACCCAATTAGGTTCTGCAACAACTCCTAGAACTGTCAGAAAATCTCTGTTTGGTAGGAAAAGAGCCTTTGTATCACCTAATACAGAATACCATATGGCAAGCACCTCACATGCCTGGGTATTCAAGGTGAACTTCTTAAACCAAATGGGTTTTTGAGAAATTCCATCTATAAAGCTGAAGAATGATTGGCAGGAGAGTTTTTAAATCTCCTTTTTATATAAAGCAGTGTAAAAGTACAAAACAAATGGAAATAAATCAGTTAAGAACTGATAAATAAATAATAAATAAATAAATAAATTTTATATTTATAAATAACTATTTATATACTATTTATAAATAACTATTTATATACTATTTATAAATAACTATTTATATATATTTATAAATAACTATTTATTTACACCATAGCAGCCACTAGGAGGAAGTTGTCTCCCCTCTTGCAAAATGCCTCATCCTAATGCTCAGACGTTAGCTCTGAGGTGAGGGAGAAGACAAGGCACTATTTTAGAGAAGAAACAATAAATAGCAAATATCAAAGCCTCCTTGTGACTCTTTAGAGGTCACATTTCAATACCAACAGAACTGTTGAGAGTTGAGAAGACATACTTTGCTCATGTTCATCATACTGGTCATCAAATTACTAATACAAAAGTTTGTCAGTACAAGTAATACCTTAGAAGAAATATAAATTTACAGCAAATTTATTTCAGGTAAAGCTACGAAAAAAAATGTGGAGAGTCAGATTCCCACTTCTATAATGAGCCTGTGAAAGTGTTTCTATAATGAGCCTGTGAAAGTGTCTACACCACTGAAAATAGCACAAGGACATCATATACAGGAAAATGTTTATTACAATCCAATTCAACATTGCTTTTTAATGTCTATAATAAGCTATATCAGCTAAGACCACCGCTTCTGCACAGATTTCTCATAGAAAAAAGAAACAATTTGTGCCTGCACTTTTCTTTTTCCCACATACACAAACTCTTAATCTCAGGCAAAATTACTCTGCCAATCATACTGTCATACTAATGCTCACAAACCAATGGCATCAGTAAGTCTTTGGCTGCATGTAAGCACATACTACCTTTGAAGTTCTCCCTAGCACCTCACCGGATCAAATCTTGAAGAATTATAGTATATATACACCTGTTCGATTCTGAATATGTAAAATTATTGAAATTAAGGGAACCACACATAGCACTAGAAATTGACAAACTCAAAAATAAAACCTTTTTCTGAACCATTACTTCTATATCTTTACTATCTGTACTGCGTTAGCATTTGAAAGTTTTGTTTCAAACTGATAAAAATACCTTTTTCTCTTCCAGATAAATAATATAAAAGATATTTCCTGGCCATGACTGGGAGAGGTGAAGACTAAACTTTTCCTGCTAAAACAATAAAGGCTACAGTAGGGAAACTTTTAGATGAGTGGTATGCCAGGCAAAATACTTTTCCAACAGTAAATTTTCATCACACTTCAAGTTCTCAATTATGACACAGAAGAAAACCTAGTATTTATCCCAGCAACAATATGCAAAGATATCTACTAACTACTACAAATATATGTGCAAACATAATGTAGGAGAGAGGAGTCACTTACTTGATAGTTCAGGAGAGTCTCTGTTCTCACCATGATGCTGTGTACACATACAATTGAGGAATGAAGAACAGCAAACATAAAAATCCAGGCCAGGAAGAAGCAAGTGCACAAAAAGCAGCAGCAGCAGCGGGAAAGAAGGACAATGAAAACAGTGTTAGTTCATAACTAAAATACAACATGCACCTCAATGCCAAAGGCAAGACCTCCAGAGACTCCACAGTTTAGAAAAGTTGAAGCAACAAATCTGACAAATATGCCTATAGAAAAGCCATTATTAGAAGCCATCATTAGTAAACAGCAACTGCCTCAACCACTTCTTGTGAGTGGAATCTCTCCAGCCGCAATTTAGTGCTCGCATGACTTGATACACAGCATTTTTAAAGACATTTTAAGCTGGAGTGGTTTCAAAAAGACTGACGCTCTGAAGAAAGCTGAAATAACACAAAATGTTTCCAAAACCACTCCACTTTCAGAAAAGTGTTTTGGAAGGAAAAAAACCTTTAAAGCCATAAGTAATGTGCAAGCACCTACTAATGCTAGCTAGATCCAAGTCTAACTGCTTTTGCATTCAAACACAAACTTAGAAGCCACAGATTCAGCTCATCTACAAACACAGGTAACATTTGAAATTGCTTAAGATGCAAGACAAACAGTGCAGTTTTAAATTTAAGAGGATATTTTATATCCAAGTATTTCCATAGAACCAAGTCGCTTAGAATTTCTCTCCCACTGAATGCATCAAATACAGGTACTAAAGAAGGGTAACTACACAGTAATATCCTGTAAGCCTTTCTGATATTTGATCTGGAATATTTTTAAAATCCTTGCTAACAAAGACCACAATCAAGGCTAAGATCCCATTGTGCTCAGCCATGTACAGATAAAAGGCAAATTTCACTTATGTCTTTACGGATTTACTGCATTTGAAATCTGTGAATAATAGAAAAGGAGAACACAAGAATACTGATCAGCATGAACATTTCCTCCTTAAAAATAAAATAAATCCAAACATGACATATCTTCTATATCCCAAATAAAAAACTTGTGCTCCATAAAGTAGTGAAAACCTTGCTCTGCTTTAAAGAGGATCCAATCTTGTCTCTCTTATCAGGACTTAATAGCAGGAAATGTAAAAAAGAAAAATCATAATCAAAATCTTTGCAAGCAAGAATCTTGTCTTGCACTCCTGACCTCAAAACACTGATTACTTTTTTTTATCCCTCACATCTGCTAAGGGTGTTAAATTGTAAACTGACAGTGCAATGTGCAAATGCAAAGTACTGCAATGAATATACAGCAATTGCAGTACACATCATTGGAAAGGTGAGGGAACCTCTCTTTCACAATTCTGCACTTTCTGGAACAGGACTTGACTTATCTGAAAAAACTGAAATAAAATATAAGCACACTTGGCAAATAACCTCCTATTTCTGCCAGAGACTAAATTCAGGTCAAAGAGTGAAACCCATGAACTTACCAGATAGATTTGAATGGTAGAACATGCAATGTATTCAAGAATTCAATGGCTTTCATGGCAAAGTGTTTATTCTTAATGTACAGATAACATACTGCAGACTAGGAAACAGTTTATGTTCAGATTGGAACTGTCCTACCCTACACTGATTTTAGATTCAAGAGAACAGTGGCTGACAAGAGAACAAGAAGCCTGCAGAAACTATACAGAGATCCAGCAACTGACTGAACGACTGGGAGCACAGCTATTCAGCACTGGGCTGCTGCAGTGGTCACTGGGAGCTGGACAGCAAGAGAATGGAACTGGAAAAACACACTGTGAACAGAGAGGATCGGCAGTACCTGAGCTCAGCCAGATGCTCACTGGCAGTGCATTACTTACGTGCGCAGGAAACAAGAGGGAAAAGGCAGCGCAGCAGGTCCTGCAGGCAGCCCCGGCCAAGATACAACGTGACACCAGAGAGCAGGGCAGCCTGTCACCCGAGATGGCAATGCAGGGGCTTTTCATGTAAATATTTTAGCATTGCATGGTTAATCCTATGAACTGGTACAAACTGCTCCTATGCCAGAGGCTGAAACACAAGCCTGTCTAATTCTGTCCTCTATCTTCTCCAACTGACATTCTGTTTACACACCAAACTCGCTCTGTTGCTGGTCAACCGCCTCTCTTCATCAGAGATATTTGGGTCTGTGTATTTACCTAAAACCTGCAGACTATATATTTCTGATCATTGGTGGCAGATGTTAAGGCACTGAAATGAGACTGTTTTGGCCAAAAAGACCTTTTCATTTTCCAATGGCCTATTGCACCTCTATCACCTGCAATTCATATCACTGCAGACTGGGGTTCCAAACAACTAAGGGAACAAAACATGACCATTTTACTACTTCAGGGTTTTCTCTGGAAATAATGTTCTCTGGACATTCCTGTCCATCACCACCCACAACTCTTATTCTAAATCTATAGAATTAAAAGAAACATACACATATTCCCAGAGGCACAGCCTAGCCTTATTTTCACATTATATAACTGATGACTTTGATTACAGATTACAGAACAAGTCCTCTGACAGGTTCTCAACACTACGTGATCAATTTCATTTCTACAGAGGCACAATTACTTTAAAATTTTGCGACCAAAATACATGAAGCCTAGTACTCCTCCCAGTAAAGTTTTTGACTAAGACTTAGAAGTAAAACCAGCAATATAAATCCAGCAATATAAAGTATCACATGAGACAGCAGCTGTAATTGTTTTTATACAAAGGCAGCTTACGTGCTTCAAAAGAGCGCTATTTTTAGATGTTCATTTCTCAGAAATAAAGCTTATAACAACTGCTGCTAAACTTTAAGTTATATCTGCCAAGTTCTTCTAAAAAACAAAATCCTTTTCCTGTTGAATATTAGGGTAAAAGCAAAAGCATATGTCACACTAGCATGTGTGAATGTCTTATCACAAAAGTTTTTTTAAAACACTGTTTTTACAATCAAAACACACAGCTAAATTTTTAATAGTTTAAATGAACATTCTAAAGCTAAGTTTGAGTTTTCACCTTGCTGAAGACAAACTTTCCCTGAAGACAGTCTCTAATACATGTAAACCATTGAAATCAACACAGATTAAATTCAGGACCACTGACCCAATCTAAAAATCTGATCAATGAAAATGATTCAATGCTTCAAGGAAAAAAAGTACTTTTATGTCTGTTGACGTATTAAGTAACAAGGACTGACACTGACTGTACAAGTTCTATCACAGGCAAATTACTTATTAAATGTATGTTTCAGCAAAAATTAGAAGTGACTAAAAATTGCTAAAAAAATATTTCAAAAAAGAATGATTTATACCATACATTTCCATGTAATGTTCTAAGTTCTGGGGAAGTGAGACTTGATTAAATTATTGTTTTATAGAAAAGTAGACAAAAACTGTTCTCAAACAAGAACTCAGAGCATCTATTATTTTGCACTGTTTTAATGGTGTCAGACTACAAAAATAGTTTCCTGAGCTGTCACAGCCTTTGTCTTCAAATTTATATTCAGTACATATCAACCTAATTGTTAGACAAGAAGAGTATTTAATATAGGACTTTTCCCTGTATACTGATTCTAGAAACGAAAAAGCACAGCATTAAGGCCTGTGATCTCCTCGTCTTTTGTTCTTTAATAAACCAGCCAAAAAAGCAAATTAGAAACCTGACACCTCTAAAAAAAAGTTTTTCAGATACCTCTTAGAAGCATCCCAAAGGATTTAAAAGTGGAGAAAAATTTTGCTCAGTATTCCTTATGCACATTACAACACACGTAATTTCATTCATTTTATCATGACAATGGAACTTTAAAAAAAATTTAGATTGCACCTAAAAGTCTGGAATACTGAAAAATTTTAAACATGATTTTAAAAAAATTAAATTTCTGGGAAGTGTCAGGATTTGCATTGACTAAGGGTCTTCAAAACTATTGGGTCAATCTCTCTTAAAATACAGATGGTATTTTTAATATTTAATTTTCACTTTTTTTACTATGATATACACTAGGCTGTATATTAGACTACCAAATAAGCTTTCAAAAATGTTTTTAACACCTGTAGTGCAACACACAAAACTTGACATTCAAACTGCAATTTAGACAGACAATTAGCTCACTGGCTGATATTTTGGTAAGAAATGCTTGGAGTAGCCTATTACAATACACCATCAGTTAAAAAAAAAATTCTGAGATGACACTTCAGAAGCACATAGGATGAAAGGCAATCTATCCTTACACTTTGCATTCTTCTCAAGCAGTTTTGCTAAAACAGAGACTCATTTTGAGGTACCTTCTTAAGATCATGCTATTCTGAAGGACTGTCACAAAAAGAAAAGTAGCACATCTTACATTACTTTGAAGTGTTTTGTAAACTGGTACTTTCTAATATATTTTGAGGAAACAAGGAGCACAACAACTGAACTGACAGCACTTTTTTTAAAAATGAAAATACTCTACTGCACAATTGGCAGTTGATACTCATAAGTATTCTGCATCTGGGATATAAATGCAGGGCCACGCAGCAAACCAATGAATTTGCTCATTACAGAAAAAAGCCAGGAATTTTCTTAACACACTGCAAAACAGTTTGTCTCCAAACTCACCACTTAAGATAAAAACAGTAATAAAATACTTAATCAAGTTAATAGCTCCATGTAGTAATTCAGTATCACAAATAAAGTTTGTCAGTAATGAGGTGTTAAATTTGACCTTCACCTCAGTTAAAGAAAAACACATCCTATTTTGCCTTTGGGAGGCAGTGCTTTGGAAACTATAAAACATTTCCTGCTTCGGCTATTAAAGTACTTCTACATGACACAGCTTGTGGAAAAACTAAACTCTTGTATAATTTCAACATTTATGATGATGATGATGAAGCACAATAGTACACACAGCCTTTCCTCTTTTTAAAGTGTGCTTAGAAAGAGCTTCATTGCCTCAGAAATTTTATAATCAGTAAAGATTATCAACTCTTACACCTCAGATTACTCTGATGACATATAATTATCACCCCTTCCATCTTTTCTGCTCCTCATTCCACCAAGAACTACATTATTTTTTCTATTGTCCATAGTCACCAACTACCGAAGTGCCAGTTAGACTGAGAGGAATACCTTTTTCCTTTGGGACTCTGCGACAAAATCCAAAAATCAAATCCAAAATCTAAAAATTTTTTGACATTCAGCCATCCTGCCATGAGAATCTAGTAAATGACACCCCAATAATATAATATTCCAAATGCATTCACCAGAAAAGAATAAATTCAAAGCAAAAGTGAATAAATTCAAGTCATTTAACCCTCTCCTTGCAAAAGCATCTTCACATTCATCTCGTTGCACAAAGGCACACTTAAGTTACTCACTGAATTTCTATCCAGCTCCCCATCAACCGGAACGTTCTCCATGTTGAAAGGGCCTGTTCTCTGTCTCTATCAGTTAGAGTTCTTCCATCCTGCTACTCGAGATCCTAGAAAGGAAAAGGTAATAATTTAATTCCAAGGGCTGAAATCCAGTAGACAGCCATACTTTCTCCTCCCTCCATTTTAAGAAGCTAAATAGTCTCACATCATAACAACCTCTGCGTTCTACAGTACCAAGCAAAACATGAACATTTACCCAGAGAAATCAGCTTAGGAATGGAGAGAATAGTTTCAGATAAAATGGCCAAAACAAAAACTACTCACAGAGACAAGCACTTACGTCTACAAATAAGGAAGAGTTATGCAAAAAAAAAGAGAAACCCACAGGTTTTGCCCTGTATTTCCCGTTGTTCCAGAGTTCCCAGCAGCACACCGCTCCCCCGCTACAGGCATGTGCACACCAACTGTTTGGGTACAAAACAAAGCTATTCCGGAGCAGCCAGAGTCCAGGGCTTCCCAGCATAACTCCAGAAACAGCCATGTATTGCTTTGCAGAACCAAAACACAAAAATCAAATAACATGTGCAAGCCAGCACCTTCTGTGGCACAGCGGGCACTCCTCTGGGGGTCACCACACACAGTGAGAAAGCAATGCCTCATTCTCTAGGCATTTCCTATTTACTTTTTTTTGCAAGAGAACGAAACCTACAACGAATCTTAGTATCCACTAAGCATATTTAAAGTCATTAGCAAGACAAGCACACAGCCTGGAATCAAGCAAAACTTGGTGAAAAAGAAGTCCTTTAACCATTGACTTATTAAGCAAGTTTCAGGAGAGGTGCAGATCAAACTGGGATGACTAGTGAGATGCCCAGCTAGAGACCATAGCTCTGTCTCTGTCCAAGACCTCCATCCAACAGGACCACAGGGGATGAGGGGCTGTGCTTACCTGTTTGGAGCAGCGCGGTTGGTATCACACAGGGACCAAACCCTGTGCTCCCACCCTCCACAGAGCCGCGCTCACTCTGCCCTTCCTGCCAGCCACAGCAAGTGCTTCAGCAGAGAATCAGCCCAAGGACAATTTTCTTCTTTGCCTTTGTCTTGGGTGGGGTGAAGGGGCAGGAAGCAGCTAAATTACAAACTCAATTGCTAAACCAACACTTGTGCAAGAGCAGCGGTAGCACGGAGATGGTGATTTCTTTTTATTCTATAATGTTTGCATATTGTGCTTAATCTATGCATCAAGGTAATGGCAAATTTTAGTAAAAACAGATTAAATGAAGACAGAAGGGTGAGGTGGGAAGACACATCACAGTCCCTGCAGGGAACCTCAGGAACATCCTGAATGCAGAAGGATGGGAGAGAGGCAAACAGATAACCAGAATACACAGGATCTTCTGGTTCAAGGTCTGTCTCAGGAAATAGACACTCATGAAAACAAATCTCACTAAAAAGAATAACCATTTATTCTACTGCTTTCCATGTTTTATTATAATTGGGTTTTGGGTTTGTATTATGTAAAGCAAGTTACAATTTTCCCTCAGGAAAAAACATACAGTATTAATACACTCTAGGTAATTACTATAACATATGCCAGTAAACCACAAAAGGAACCATTAAAAAATAGTTTAACAAAACAACTGTGTGCTAACAAAATTGCAAAGTTAAAAGTTTTCTATCACTTAGTCCAATGAACTGAGGAGGACCTTGCTCAAACCTGAGTGATTAACTGAGGTGGCACATAATTGGGAAGCATGGCTAGATGCTCTTATGTAAATTGGAAACAGTAGACATCTGAAAGGAGATGACTACAAGTTATTAATTTGCATTAATAAAAGGAAAGATGCCATTACCACAGAAAGAGGAATTCACCCTGAAGCTCTGTTTCCCAGAGCAGCAGGCACTGCAACCCTTACCTTCCACACCCAAACATGAGATGCAGACCTGGGTGATGATTTTTGATGTCTATTGCTTCTCATCTCTCCCTCACACACCCATTTGAGGTTCTCTTATTAGCAGGAAGTTCAGCAACACCAGACTGCATGCATATTCAATTTGCAGAAACACCAAACTCTTTTAAATAGAATGAAAAATGAGTGGCATTACAAACAGATGCAAGCACTGCTATTTTAAGCAGTTTTTCAGCTTTTTTTAGTTACAAAAACTTGTAACCATACTCAAGTTATCCAAACGAACAGATCTTTGCTGACAGGAACATTCAGCCTAAAACACTTTTAACCCATTTTTATATTTAACATTTTTTAACTCTTCATTTTTATTGTCAATGCTCCTGGTGTATTCTGCTCCTCCATCTGCTCACATGATGACAGCCTTCCTTACCTTAGTCTCAAGAGCTGCACCATCAGACAAGTACCCTATGGTCTAATTCTCAGCATTCATGATCACCTGTGTTCCCAAAGACTCAATCCAGCATGCTCCTAAAGGCTGCAGATGAGTTTTCTGGGAAAAGGAAGGAAAAAATTCTACCTGCTCCTGTTTAAACAGTAAAGCAGGTGCAGAAATGGTTAAGGACTACCTTCCCCCAAGCTGTTTAGCTTATGAGTAGACAGCCAGCTTGCCTTATTTTTCTTGGCAAAATGAAGGCTGAAAGTGAACAATATTGCTTCTGTTATATGCCAAAATAAATACAAAGGAAGGAAAAGGGCTCTCTCAGCAAAAGGACACTGCCAAAGAGTCAAACAAGTATGAAATTGGAGAACAGATTTATTTTGAAAATTACAGAATGCTTCTAACCATCTGAGCCCCAAGGCTTTGAAACAATTTTCCAACCAATGTAGGGAAGGGGAATTTTCTTATTTGTAAATGCAGCCAGGTTATTATGAAGGGTGCTTCCACAAGCAAGCTCTTTTCTACTTTATCTAATCCAACCATTAGATTTGAAGATACAACCCCAAATGTATCATTTTATTGATCTAGGGGTTTTTCTAGCTTTTGGGGAATGTTCATGACATGCTTTCGCTGCTTTCTGTTACATTCACAAGTGTTTGCAGTTTGGTCACCTTAAGGTTTTAATTAACAAATGCTCCTTCACAATATTAATTCTTAAAAGTGTTCAGAAGGGTACACGCAAAATGAAATTATTTCAAAATAACTCTATAATGACAGCCAGCTAGTCAGCTATTTTTCCTTGATAGACATTGGATACAATCAGGCACACGCCAAGGTATTACTTTAGATGACTGTACCAATCAGACAAATCCTGCCACAAAATAAGCTCTTTCTCTCCAACTGTGAAGAAGGTTGAACAAGTCAAAAATGTATCTTCAAAGCAGAGGGGAAATGTTTTCCTCTTATCACACAATCCATAACCTGTCCTGTGAACACTTGTAGTCCATCTTATTTTTGCTGATGACACCAAACTGTGTGGTGCAGCTGACAAGCTGGAGGGAAGGGGTGCCATCCAGAGGACCTTGGCACACTTCAGAGTTGGGTCTGTGTGACATCAATTCAACAAGGCCAGATGCAAGGTCCTGCACCTGGGCTGGGGCTACCCCAGGACAAATACTTGCAAGCACAAATACTCAAGGCTGAGTGGAGAATGGGTTGAGAATTTCCTTTTCCTGAGGAAAAGGAATTGGGGATACTGGTGGATGAAAACTAGACATGACCCAGCAACATCTTGCAGCCCAGAAAGACAATGTATCCTGGTCTGTGTCAAAAGAATTGTGGTCAGCAGGTCAGTCCACCAGGTCATTCACAGATCTACTTCACTTTCACAATGTTTACATTTGATTTGAGAAAGAAATTGTTTATTGTGAGGGTGGTGAGGCACTGCAACAGGCTGCCCAGAGCAGCTGGGGATGTCCAACCCTGGAAGACACTCAGATTTTTTTGAGAGCCTTGGTTTGAAGGCCAAGGAAGTGTTCAAGGCCAGGTTGGGTAGGGCTTTGAGCAACCTGGTCTAGTGGAAGATATCACTGCCCATGGCAGGGAGATTGGAGTTACATCATTTTTAAGGGCCTTTCCAACCCAAACCATTGTGGGGTTCCATTGTTTTAACAGATTGCTTCAGCCATTGGTAGTTTTTGTAACTATTTCGTTTTCAGTTCACTGGACCTTGAGAATAGGAAAATCCTCCTTAGATCTTCCACAGAAGGAAAAAAAAAAGCACCAATGAAAGCTACTACTCTGCATGAACAGGATCTTTTCTAACTATCTACACACATGCATGCTAAAAAGTCCTATGGGAAGAGGTAAGAAGACAACTCCCATCATTAAAAAAAATAATTTCAAGAGCATAGAAGGGATGTCTCAGTACTGTGTTGTTACCCAATATTCTCTTAGATATAGGTACACAAACCAAGATCAAAAGCTGCACAACTTAGGTGCCATGGCCATGAGAGAAACTGCGGTAGCAAGCTTTTGTTCAGTCCTATAGAGATCAGTGAAGTGGATATGGCAGTGTTCTGTATTGACTTACATATTCTGTTAACCAGATTACATAAACTTTTATTGCAGGGTATGTTTAACCAGATAAAGAGGTTATTAGGCAATGCAAGGCCCCTTTTCTGCCAGCATAACAAGAGCTCATCACCAAACATGATATTTGTTCTAGGCAGAAGAGAGCTTAGCCCTGACACCATGGCAGTAATACGATTGGTGGTATATTTATAACATTAAATTATAATCCAATTCACAAAAAGACTCTTCCTCCCCTTCTCCCGCACAAGATTAGCTTCAGTTCAAACACTTCACTAAATCTGGAGAGTTTCATCAAGAGTCCCCAATGTCCCCACACAAATTCCTGAATTTCAGCCAAGGCGCAGCCACAAAGTGCAAGTGGTAGAGATAACCCCTGAATCTAACACATTTTCTTTTTAGTCAATGACCAAGATTCTTGAACACCTGCACAGTGTATTATATAGGCAGGTTTCAGCTTTCGTCCTAAGGAGCATCACCTAGGGTCCTTAGAGAGGGCAGGTGCACTGCAGCTCTGTTTTGTGACCTGTTACAGTATCACAGCACCCTCCTGCACTCCAGCACCAAAGCTCAAGGCAAGCCTTTCCAGAGGGGAAGTGCCCTCCTGGGATCTGACCTCCAAACTGATCTAAGCTCTGCTGGATGCCTGCCTTCTTTCCCTAAAGCCTAAAAGAAGTAGAAGCATTTAAATTGCCTGAGATGAGTATCACATAAGAATATACTGTAATTTTTTTTAAGATTACACAAACATAACAATACATTGACTTTAAAGATTAATGTGGCAGCAAGCAAAGGCAAGGCACACTAGGAGAAAAGAAAACTAGTTGTTTGCATTGATGTCAAGAAGGATAAAAAATTCACCTAGGTCCTTGCTAGAAAGCAGAGTAACAACAACACCAAAGAAATGCTATTCCACAGGGAATCAGAGAATGGTACAGGTAGGAGAAGACCTCTGAAGGTCATCTTACCCAAGCCACCCTTTGCAGAAGGATGTCTAGACAGCTTTTGAATATCTCCAATGATGAGGACTACACAAACACCCTGGCCAACCTGTGCCAGTACTTGGTCGCCTTTCAAAGTTAAGTGTTCCTGATGCTGGGATGGAACTCTGCGTTTCTGTTTGTGCCCACTGCCTCTTGCATCATCACTGAGCACCACTGGAAACTTCTGTCACTTTTATACCCTCCCTTCAGGTATTTATACACATTGATGAGTTCACCCAGACCCAGCTCTTCCAGCCTTTCCTCACACAAGAGATGATCCAGGCCTTTGATCACTTTCACACCCCTTCACTGGATCTCTCCAGTACATCCACATCCCCGCTGTTCTCAGGAGCCCTGAACTGTACCCAGCAGCCCAGATGTGAACTCAACAGTGCTGAGTAGAGAGGAAGGATGACTATTCTCAACCTGCTGGCAATGCTTTTTCTAAAGCATTCAGGAGCACCATGCATCTTCTTTATGGCAAGGGAATGTCACTGACTCATGTTCAGCTATCTGTCAGAATAACCAGGTGAAGTCCGGGTAAGCAGCTCTATAAGGTCCACAAGGAAGCTTCAGGTAACATTCTTAACACAGGTATCTAAGTGCTAAAACAAAAAGAACAAGTTTCCTAGATATTAAGAGCTAACTATAACAGTTTTAGCTACCTATAACTCCTAAGAGGTGTAGAATCAGTTTCAAAAGATTAAAGGAAATCTGTACCCTAAATCTAACTAGGGTGATCAAACCAAGGCTCTCAAAAAAATCTAATTGTCTTTCAAGCTGTCCTATGACTGCTGAAGGCACTTTCACTTTGCTCCAGGCAGCAGGGGAGCAGCAGTAGCACAGAAGGTAATAGAGGTAGCATGTCTTACTCTCAAGGCTCTTTGAATACCGCGCACCCAAGGAAGAGAAGCCTTCTGGCTGTAGCACAAGGCCACAGATCATCTGTCTCAGCTAACAAGTCTGCACATCAAGTACACTTCATTATCAAGCTACAGATCAGGCCAGCTTCGTGCACATGACACAGTGCCACTGCATGCCAAGTACCCTGTGTTTGTTGAGATCAGTTCCAAGAAAGCAGGAACTGAAGCAAAGTTACTAGTAAAAATGGAGGAGAGGCAACAGGGTCAAAAAAACCAGTAAAAGAACTGGTAAACAAAGAAATAGTAAGTTTTTCTTGACTCTCAAACTAACATTCTTAACTAACAAGAACTAGGAAGAATTAGGAACCGGTTGTATTCTGCAATTCTAAAAGAGAAATCTGAGAGCTGAGAAAATCTCTAGGTTCAATTCCTACTACTGTGAAGTCGGTCCAAACAGGAGAGCTTGACAAAACCAGTAATTATATAGAAGTCATATTTGGCAAACTGCATAGTTACACTAACTCTGAATTGCAATGTTTGAATGCTCAGAAGTCTGCAACAAATATAAACACAGCAGAATCAACTGCCTCAAGTTCCTCAAGTACACTGTGATCACTTAATGCTATCACCCACCAAATCTACCCTTATGAAACACTTCCTTCCACCCTGAGTTTCATCACCTGCCTTCTCATTTCCTGAATAAACAGTCCACATGCAGAGCAAGCTGTTTCCTCTGCTTCTGAATTGCTGTTTTCAGAAGGGAAAAAATATAAAATACCAAAAAAACCCATGAAAGCTGAAATGTTTAAGAACAGGACTTGAAAACATCTCTCATCTGGAAAAAAACTGGCACAGTCCAGATACCTCAGCTATCTTTTGAGATAGTTAGATGGCAACAAAGGCCAAGAAAAGCGTAACAAACTTCTGAATACCCACTGCAACTTCAATAATTACTACCTTAAACTGGGTTCCACAAACAAACTTGTCCTGAAAAAAATGAAGGCGTACAGAAATATGGTAAGAGTCACATCCAGGTACTAAAGCCCAACATTCTCTCTAAAAGCTCGAGTTCCTAGGGTTCTGGAGCCCTTTGCCACTGAAATACGCTTCAAAGCTCCCAAACTTATCCAGGTCTTCATGATATGTAATCTGCAAGACTGTTTCCAACTCAAATTAGTTGTCGGTCTTAATGGTAAAAATGTCTATTTCTTCACTTAAAGGTGTCCTAGTTACCTGCAGCATTATGCACTTCACCTCCATGAGCCATTTTTACCTAGGGCTCAGTCTAACTTTGGAGCATAAAAATAAGAGAGGCAATAAACCACTGATTTTGTTCATTTAAGAGAGAACCTGTGAAGCTTTATAAAATACTCAGGTGATATTTTTTGTTTGTTTCATTGGGAAGTAGGCAAAGAAGATTTATTCAAACCTTACAACGCCAAATCTAACATTATTACAGTACTAACCAGCAAAATAACTAAGTGGGCATCATACACAACCATACAAGGTTAAATTGGCCAATGACAGTCTTGATTTTGAAGAAAAAAGGATGGACTAAAACTAAGTGGTTAGAGGTATGGCAAACCATATTCCTTTCAGAACTCCACCCTCTGATTTTCTCCCACATCTGTAAAGTTACTAATAATAATCTCTCACACGGTACTCTGTTTTTCTCATCCCCCATTTTGGCAGCTGTTTAAAGGGGCAGAGGGACACACTCTGCTAGAGAGAGCTGGAAGGGATTAGGAGATTACCAGTCCTCCACATCTGGTCCTTCCCACCTCTTTCCCCACTGTGGCTGAGGTTTTTCTGAACTGCCTGTGGACCTGTCTGTGCAGGTGCTCCCTAGCCCTCTTCTGTCAAGAGGGATCCCCACTACTGCAAATTATTTTAGACACCCACAAAATGAGAATCATTTAAACTGAGCTAGGTCATGGGACTTCTGTAGGCCTGGCACCACAGGGGTGAGGAACAGCTGAGGGACACCTCTTCACTCACCTCCACTCCAACCAAAACAAAACAGCCTGGGTAAGCATGCACTGTGTTACAGCCACAGACTCCCCCAACATCAACTGCAAGCTACTTCAGGAAATGAAGGGAATCATGCCAAGGCAAAAGGAAAAGCAACGTTGTTGTTAGAGGTTTTTCTGAAATGAAAAAGTAAGATGAGTCAGCAGAGATGTTTCCACAGACAAAATGGATAGGTGGCAGAACAAATCCTTCTGATGCTGATGCCAAAATGGAATCAGTTGCCCTCCTGTGAGAGCAAACAGACCTGGATTTCTTCTGCATGGAATTTTCCAAAACAAAACACAAGACTATGAAAGACATTTTGTAAATATAAGAATTAATTCATTGTGCTGAAAAAGCCTCAATAAGAGGATCTTAAAAATCTACTTTAGTACATCGAATGATGTATCTAAACATTTTAGTTATAACGAATCATAGATACAGAAATATTTAAAGTCTCATCTGCAGGTCAAGAATACATCCACTCCATAAGGAATGAAGTTCCAGAAAGCTATTCTCAGAGTATTTATAAACAACTGCAATAATCATACTATTACAGATCAATGAATTATTAACTGCTAGATAAGCCATATGTGACCAGGTGAGTGAGTGCTTTTTACCTATTGCAAATGAAGTAAAAATGTGAGCTTAAACTACCATAAAGTTTCTGTATCTCAGAAGCTGCAGTGATTTTACTTGGACAGAGGCACCAACACACAGACAGCTCACTGTCACATTGGGTGCTATTGCAGCTAACTTCCTAAATGAATCCATAAGATTTTCCATCAAATGAATAATTTACTTCCAAAACTGAGCCAGTGCAAAGACCAATTTTCTAATGGCAATTCTACTAGGCTTTTAGTCCTTCATTCGCACTATGTGTTTTGCCACCATCGAGAACTGAAAGGAATGCCCAACCTATTTTCCAGAGTGAAAGAGACCTTAGGGCCTCTTTTAAAATCTTTTAGTTACTGAAAGGACACCTTAAATGTCAGATCTTCCAAAGACCTACCAGTACAGAACCACTTTGCTGAAACACCAATGGCTGTTTCAGCAAAGCAAGAACTGAGATTACCTCTAAAATGAGCATCATGAATACACTTCACAGGAACTCAGTTAAGAGAGTAACTACAATCATAATTTATGCTCTAACCTGAAATAAATAAAACAGAAAAATCAGTTCAAGTTCCAAGAATAAAAATATGAAAGAAGTCTTAACCCAAACAAACAAGTTTCAGTTGAGCTGTGTTGGCTGTAATACAGTTATGTTGTGGGGGAAGTTTCTAAAAAAATGGGCTTTCGGCAGGCTTAAATGCAGATATTTCAAACAGGAACCTTATGTTTAGTCCCATGTACAATTTAATTTTCTTATTTTAGCAGCAGTGTCTCTTCTTCATAATGAAACAGAGTTGATGACATAATAAATGGCCTTTATTTCAATTTCTTTTGGCAAGTGCTAAAAGGTAGTTTATACAAGTTCAAGATACAGGATATCTGTACAAGAATTTCAGAACAAAAGGTCAGAGTAGCCTATTGCAATAGGAAAAACCCTAGAAATCCTAACTTAAAGCAGGAGCAGGTTCAAACAGGCAGAAATAGTATCTGGTTTACACATCATGGTTTATTAAAAAGCTTTAGAAAGTCTAATTTAGATTTCCATTGGTTGTGCCAAGTTTGGTTTTCACTCTAACACTAAAGTAAAACAAGCTGATGAACCCAACTTTGCTTTTTAGATGTCAGTGCTGCTCTACCTGATCACAATTCAGGATCTTTCATAGGTTTTTCGGTAGGGTTGGTTTTTTATTTGTGTTTGTTGATGGTTTGTAAGGTTTTTTTGAGGATTCTAGAGAGGAAAGCTGAAGTTTTTTTGGGAGGTTTTTCACTGTTGTTCTGTGGTGTTTTTTTAAATACAGGAGAAAAATATTACACATAGACTTCATATAGGCTTAACAAGAACTAGTGCTTTTAGCACCAAGCATCCAAGCTTGTCTTCTGAAGCTACTGAGTAACTGCTGATCAACTTTCATTTGGAACTGCTACACCAATCTTACATAGCTTTTAGTTTAATAGGATGAACCAATAATACTTAAACAATATATCCACGGGAATTGTACAGTACTATTGCATTGCAGACTTGGCTAGTGACCTAGCAATAAAGCTCTTGTTTACCTACCCATTTCTATGTAACAAATTATAAGCTCCTGTGTGACATTTCTTTGGGCAATGAGAAGCACCTGGCCTGCCACAACAAACAGCTGTGGACGAATCACAAGCATCATCAAGTGACAACTTATCTGCAATTCACAGCCCTCAGAAATCAGGTCAATATCACTGCCTAATGTAAGTCAGGCCACTGCTCACATTATTTGCAACAAACAAGCAACTTATATAAAAATTATTTTTGACAGAGATGAAAATAGAAGTCAAGCCTTTCAAACATTAGAGCCAGCCCTCAAGAACAGAAATGAAACATATTTGTTCACCAAACTATCCCATTTCTGAAGAGCAGAATGCTTTTTGCTCCCAGTACTGCAAGGAGACACCAAGACTTTTTATAGCAAGACTCACATATTATGAGGGTGCTTTTAATGTTCTGCTTCAGGGACCAATATAAAAGATTCTATTTTTTCTGCTTCCATCAATTGAGAACGTGTCACGGTTGGGATCAAGGGTTCTGTTCCTTGACAACCAGGGAGCGGTGGTAAGCACAGAAAGGAAAACAGTCTTGACACTTCCTTGGAAGTTCTTTGAAATGCTTCGGAGAAGAAAACAAAGAGAGAAAAAAATTACATCCTAAGCAAAGCATTATTCTGTTCAAGGCTAAACAAATATTTAATGGACAAAGAACCTGCTCTGGCTCTTCCACCCAGTCTACTCGAGTACTGGGAATTCTCTTTCCCCTAAAATGGTTTAGTGGGGCCATCAGATAGCTTGAGCACCTGATTTAAAGTGAATACAATCCTCTCAGCTGTGCAATCCCATAGGACTGTGTGATAGGAAATTTGAATCCTGCCTCCCCAACATCCTCTATCCAGCCCCTCAATAATCAGCCAGGTAAAGGAGGTAGTTAAGGGGCTAGAACCATCACATAGTTCAGGAATGCAAAAGACAGACACAAATGCTGGGAAGGAAGGATGCAATATTTGTAAGCTCAAACAAACTCAGCTGCTATTTTGATGATAAATAAGGGAAAGAATAGTTCCAAGAGGGAATGTATTTCTTTTTTTAAAGTAAAAAACCTACATCCTTGCCTTTCACAGGATTACAACATTCCAATATTGTCCCCCAAACTGACAAGAATTATCAGTTAACAGCATTTTATAACTTTCATATTTAAAATCACACACAACACCAAGATAACACAAGCTTAACTACCGAGATAATA
Source organism: Camarhynchus parvulus (assembly GCF_901933205.1). Taxonomy (NCBI): domain Eukaryota; kingdom Metazoa; phylum Chordata; class Aves; order Passeriformes; family Thraupidae; genus Camarhynchus; species Camarhynchus parvulus. The sequence goes on along the minus strand of NC_044586.1, from coordinate 33,518,695 downwards.
TTAGCATAAAGCAATTCAATACCCCGTATCTCTGCCAAAGCAGTTAACTACACCTCTATGGATAACGTTACACATTTTATTCCCTTGAAGGCAGCTTACATGTGTATTTCCAAGTCTAATGTGTAGGAGAAGAACTAAGCACTAATTTCCACGCTTCACAAAATAAATGGAGCCAGGCAGCAATAGCTCAGAAGTTGCAACTGGATAGAAATGCAGGTCCCAACCTACCCAGAGTGTAAGAGTGTGCTCCTGGGGCACCCTCCTTCTCTGACGCTCACTTTCACACACTGCACTGAGGTGACAGAAGGAAGAAAAGTGCAGGTACCCAGTCAGACTCCCTGCAGGAGCAGCTGTAAGAGTAAGTGCCAGCACATGCTTCCAACCATGTGCAATGCTAAAAAGGGCGACTGAAGGAACCTTGTGTCCAGCACTTTCAATCCACTAAGTATCCAAAAACAGCTGCCACAGATACAAACCAGTCAACTTCAGCAGGTACAGTGTAGCTACAAGTAGAGTCTTTAAGTTTTAAAAACGAACATGTAGGAAAGTGAAAATGTTCTGCTTCGGGGTTCTTTTTTCCAAAATTGTAAAGCTAAAGCCCAAGTAATACTGATTTTAATGACAGCAACAAGCATGAAGAGCCTCTAATCTAAAAACCAGCTTGGCATACATAATCTTTCACATGAGAAGGGATTTCATTCCTTCATTTTGTAGCCCTCAACAGAATTCAGAGAAGGATCAGCATCTCTTTTTGATGATCACAACCTGAGAAAGCATACCATATGCCAGTAGTTCTTAATACAGTGGCACAATTTACACTCCCATGATGGCTTCTAAAAAGTGTGTGAAATTCACAATTTCAGCTTTTTTTGTATCTAAATTGTCTGCAACAGACCAGCAATATGAAATTAGGGCTTGTAACTCTAGGAGTACTATTAAGTTAATAAAATACAGATTAAAAGTGAATAGCCAGCTAGATATTTCAAAGGCAGTTATAAGCACCAAACTGTCAACTAACTTAGACACCCACCAAAACCACCTAAGCACAAGATAAGCACACAAACATTCCAGTTAGATTATGAAGTAATAAGCAATTTCCCCCCAAGAGAAAAGCACTATGCCAACACTTCACATACAATGAGAATTGACTGTTCCCAAATGTTGATAAGTATAATTAACCTTCTAACCCTGTCTATGGCCTTGAACATTAAACCTGAATTCATCTTGAAAACCAATTAAAATGCTAAGCAGTCTGTCTACTTTGGGACTGGAGAATAGCATTCAAAAAAAACCCCACATAGCACAATTGTCTCCTTAGACATCTTCAAGGATCTGTTAGCTGTTTTAGTAAATAAATAAATAAATAAATCACATTTTAACAAGAACTGAAAAATTTCTCAATTCTTCACAAAGATCCTGAAACATTTAAGGTTTATGAAGGCAAAATTGAAGGTTTAACAGGAAAAATAGCCAGAGAAAAAAGATAAAGATGATCAAGGTGGGCTGTGAAGTTTGATTTTGCCTTTTCATGCTATCTTTAACAACAGATATTAATTGTACAGTACAGTTCCCATTCAAAGAGCTTAACTTCTCTCTCTCATTCATTCTGCATTTTAGATTGCCTACTGACAAGGAAATCTACTTATTTATGTCACCCAACCTGCTTTTTTTATGTCTGCCATTTTGAAATTAGCGGAACAACTAGACAGGCAGGAGGAGCTGGAATTCTCATTTTTCTTTCTAACTTCTTCTTTCCTACATCATAGATATTTCCTCTTCCAAAAAAAAAAATCATGCCTACTTGCTATGAAATTCAGATGCATGTGACTCTGTGATGATCACAGTTCTTCTCATAACTTTACTTCAACAGAAGGAAAAGCAGGTAAAGTGATTTCTGATTTTTCTAGTGAATCTGAGCTGATGAGCACCATTTTATAGTTACTACTCAGTTTTAACATCAAAATTTTGCTTCCAGTGATATGTTCCAGTGTTATATTTTAGTATAACTTCTTTAACTATTGGAGTTCAGAGTGGCATTAATTACTTTTTCTTCCCCATATTTAGAATTTAATTTTAAATATACACAAGATCTGCTTACCAGGCATCTGTTCCTGTATTTCAACAAGCTTAAATTAGCTCTTCATTTTGAAAACAGGTCCTTTATGAAGTGGCAGAAAGTCAGAATCATGTCCATGTCACATTTAATGGCTTTTAACTTCCAAGGAGCTCTCTCGATGCTGCTGAGTTGCCCTGGACAGTGCTGTAGATGGCAGTATTTCACAGAGCTCACTGCCCTGCCCTAACCTGCAGCTAAGGACTGCCATACAGGGAATACACTCTACGGGTATTCAAGAAACTTCAGCTCAGGCATTTCCACAACATAACACGCATGGTAAGGAAGCATACAAACTGCTTTTATCTGAAAAGCAACCTTCTCAGATGCCTAAAGAAATGTACCATAATGCCAGTTAAACAAACATGTTAAGTTACTGCAGGTGAAATCATCCTTGAAACAGAGATCCACAATAAACTGCTCCCATGTATGGGATTTGAGCACACTCAGACATTTTGTTTCAGATTACCAGAAGAAAAATCAAGTTTTCCATAGTAACCTCATATTTCTGACTACAAAGTGCTGTTCTAGTGCAGATGTACATCTGGATCGCCTGGACTTTCACTTTACTTGAAATAGAGGCACTTTTAGAAAGTAATTAGCTGCACAGAAAACATCTCAATTTAATGCTAAAATATAGGTCTAGTCTGTCAGCAACACATTTTCCACGCAGAACCCCCCAAACGCAGTCACTTTTGTCTGGAAGCTGACTATTGACATCATGGCATGCATGGCATGAGCTTCACAGGAATGAACTACCACTCACTCCTGGAAAACATAAGTAACATGAATCCAAGCATATATATTGCTTTGACTTCCAATTCCCTCTCTTCCTACAATTTTAGCAGGAGTTGAAAAAAGCAAAGTATGCTATATCCTATTGCTACAACTCTTATGTCTTCTGCCACATATGCCAGAAGCAGACTGAAGGGCAAACTGTGCAAATCCCATACCACCATCATGGTTTCTACCCATTTATTTATGGGCAGAAAAATGACTCCATCACCAGCAAGTCAGTAGCTTTAGGAACTACCTCAACAGCAATTTCAGTGCTCCTCCAGATAAAATCCATCTTCTAGATGTCAGCCTCATTATGCATCTCAAGCAAAGTACACAACACCAGCTCCCAGGACACCAAGCATGCCAGCTTGTCTTTGTAATGCTGACAAATCAGAACCCATAGGAGTCTGGCATTTCTATTCCTTATAAGGAAGGACAGCCTGCTGAAGATCAAAATTACTGTCTTTGCTACTCAGCAAAACATTTGCTGGGAACTAGAAGATGCATGAGACACCAGAAATAGTGATAATGAAGGAGGAACAGAAGCCAAGACACCTATGTCATCCTCATGAACTCAGGAAACAAAGTCCAAGGCTGTCATGGAGAGCACACTGATACCACTGCATTCCACCAGAGTATCAGCAGTAGGGCTGCTACAAGTGCTGGTCACAGCAAATAAACTTATGCTGATAAGAACCTCCCTGGACTCAGTATTGGGAGGAGTGGAGTGTTACTAATTTTGCTTTATAGCTTATGCTTGCAGTAATTTGATTGAGGAGGGAGGAGACATTGACATAGGCACCTGAACTGCAGCTTCTCCCACACTGTTACAATAGCATGATCTTTGCAAGGTAAGCAGCAAAGTCTGTCAGGTATGGGATTCAAGTACAGACATTTAAAATTTCACAACTGCAAAATATTCATGCATCATGCAAGCTTCCATCAGTGAACACCTGAATTTTTCTCCAGAGAAAGTGAAGCAAAGCACAAGAACACAGAAGAATTTCAGAATTGCTAAGACAGGCAGGACAGCAGCAAAGAAGAAAAAACAAATATGCTGCTATTTGTTTAAATGAAAGGAGAGAGGTGTGTGAGGCTAAAGATAAAACTTTTGTGGAAATAGAATAAAGCCAAGATGGAGAAAAGATCTTGAGAAGAGTCAGACAATTATAACTAAAACAGTTTATGACACAGGGCCATCACCTAAAAGAGGACTACAGCAAGACAAATATGGAAATAAATGTGGGGTTTTTTTTAAATCACAGAACAAATTTCAAGCAAACATGACCCTGCAACAGGATGGCAACTAAGGCTGCCAGAGCTCAAGTCGGCTTTTGTTCAGTACTGATGGCAACAGCAGCATTGTGTCACTAGAAGAGGACAGATGCTAAGCAGAGGTGGAAAATTGTACCTATTATACCTGTGAGTGGTAATAAAAAAGCCTCATCCTTTCTACTCCCTCACAACTCAACTCTTGGGACCCTTGACACTAGAGAAGGGAGTGAGGATTCAGTGGGAGCTTTCAGACTGAAAGGTAAAACCCTGATAACGTATGCACACCTTCCTTCACTCAGGTCCTTTTCTAAGACTTCCCATGAAACTTGTTTGGCAATTACTTTTCCCTCCTCCACAATTTCCCCTGTCTGGGCTGCCCTGCTGCAGAACATGCTGTGCAGATTGCAGGTGGTCAGCTATAGCAAGTTACAAGTCATTAAAACACCATCTGCTCCCTGACAAGAACAACAACAATAAATGAAAAAACACCAAAAATCCCCCACATCCCTTTCTTCCTTCCTTCCTTCCTTCCATCCAAAAGGTGACAGGCAGAGGTGCAAAATCAAACACCATCTCTATGAAGGCACCATATTCAGAAAATTATTCTACGAGCCAAGAGCTTGCTTCCACAACATTTCCCCCAACACCCTAAAGCCAGATGAAATTACAACAGATGCTACTCATTTGGCAAGAAAGACAACCCAAGCTTCCTAAAAACTGCATTTGTAAGACAGAAATATCTGCTAAGCAAGCAGTTTATGTTTTAATCACTTACAAGAAACTTACAGTCAAAAATCCTCAACCAAACCATACCACCAGAAAAACACCAAAATGTTTAAATGAAATTGTTAGCTAACACTGGAAACTAATGCATTTTTTTAAACCCACAGAAATGTCTACAAAATGCCTACAACGAATCACAGTTGAAATTTACGTGCAATACCACAGACATGCTTCAGTCATCACTTTTGAACACTATACATTGAAACCAACACCAGGTCTCTCTCCCTCGAATTTCCCTTTCCTGGGCTGCCAGCATAAATGCTTTTTTACATATTAAATTCACAAGCAGTCGACTGCCAGGCAATATTCCACATACAGAATTAAAAGGAAAAACAAATTAAACTCATTGTCTTTAGTTCTTAAGAACAATACACAGTGAAGTAACACTTATCACTGTTTTCTTAAAATGCAACAAGCCTTAGTTTCCTGAAGTTTAAAATTAAACCCAAAAGAGCCAGCAGTTTGAGAAGCCTGAGCCTTCTGTTGCTACACAGCAGTACCAAGTGTCCACGTTGTTACAGAAAAATTACTGGTTTCTTCCACAAGCAGACTAAGCCATCTAATTTTTCTGCTGGATCTTCATCAGCCTGATACATAATATACTGTGGCAAGTTCTGATAAAGAAGACAGGAAGATATGATTTTTAACTGTTCTCAGAATGAGAAATGTCATGCTGGTAATTATTTCAAAAGCATAATGAATTCCTGTACCTGCAATAAGAGGAAGAAGTAGTCCACAAATTATTATCCAGAATAATTAAGGAACACAGTTCAGAAATAAATCCATGTAAGGAAACAAAAGCATGAAAATGCAGGAAGACAGGCAAAGCTACATCTGCAATATATTTGTCAGAGATTCCTACTGGCAAATATTTAATCTATATAGGATGTAAAGACAAATAATTTCTTCTCTTTTTGAATGAAAGCCTACAGGTGATAATTTGAAGCATTCACAGATTACAGCAACTGAAACAGTACAGCTCAATGTTGACTTTTGCCTTATCCTGTTCATGCCTCAATTCCATCTATGCTGCTAATATGGCAATTAATAAGATGGAGGTTATTTCAGTGTATTTACATTAAGAGATAACGCAAATCCTATTCATGAGTAGGTTATATTTACAAAAATAATCTATCAATCACAACGGAAAATTACTTAAGCAAAATGTCCAGTTTTTCTTCATTTCATAAAGAAGGATGAAATACAATTCAATACTTCATAAAATAAACAGCTGAAATTTGTACTGAAGTTCTTTTCTGGTCAATTAGTAACAAAAAATAAATATTTATACTCAATAAATGGTACAACATGCAATCATCAATTTGTTATGCTTGAAAAATCACCACCACCTACCAGATATTTAATCTTCTTTTTGACATAAATCAAGCTCTGTTTAGGAAGAAGATAGAAATCAACAATAAGATATACAAGGAAACTTTTAAAGTCTACTGAAGACAGATATTTGTATATAAATATATATATATATATATATATATATAAATATATATATATATGGCAGTTTATAAGCCAAAAAAAAAACCAGGGGGAAAGTCCAAAGCTTGTTTTAATTCAACAAGGTCTATGAACACCAAAGTAGCACAACTTGTAATGTGATCTGACAGTGACCAGAGCAGAGGTCTTCTACAAATTTAAAAAGAAAGCAAAGCAAAACCACCAAAAACCACGCCCTCTCAGACCACAGACCTAATTTCCTTACGCCAGTTCTTAGTTCAGTTAAGAAGAAACTATGTTTCCCTGCTCCAAGCTGACAGCCAAACAGAGCTGATGACACTGAAACAAACTGATTATTGAGCTTCAAAGAAAAAATATTCTGGTTAGTGCACGGAGAGGAATATTGAGTAGTGTTCTTTGAAGCACTGTCAGTAAGTGGGTATAGTTAATATTTAATTAAAGTAGCTGCCATGGTACAGATCCATCTGTACACTCAGGTTTATTTCTTGCCAGTTTCTCCTTCACTTTATAGGGCAGCTCATTGCTCACTACATTCTACCTTGATTAGAACATTTAAGCCTTCTGCTCAGTACTCCTTTGCCTTAGCAGACTTTTTTTAAATCAAAGGAGAAAAATTCTCATGAAGGAAGAACATTTATTCTTGTTGATGATTTCACAATTCTGTCTTAAAATTCTGCTTACACTCAGTAATTTTGTGTGCTATTTAAATAGATGGAATTGTGATTTTGGAAGGGGAAATGCTTTCTGCTTGCCAGTTTCACAGGCCTCAAATCCATGCCTTCCTCTGATGACTTTCTTTCCCAGGTACTTTAATGTAGCTGCTTGCATTAAGGTTTATCCCGACCATTTTCAAGGCAGCACAGGTTTGTAACAGTTAACTACAATCCAGTTCCCAAGCTAGAATCAAGGTACTGTTTTTAAAAACAGCAAGCAGTAAATCTTTATAGGTAGCTCAGTGTGGGGTCCTTAATTCTGTGTACAAAACAAGATCCAAATGTTAGCTTATTGGCTTCTCTGCACAATTAAAGAGTACATTTTAATTACTGATGCAAAATTACAGAATTGTGATTTTAGCAGAGGAAATTTGTGTTGTAACATAAATCTTCCAGCCTGCAAGAGATCATAACAGACAGCCCAGCAAGACCCTTAGTGTTAGAATTAACTTTTCATGTACTGTGCAGATTCAATTTATATTTTTTCAAGGCACTAATTGAAGCAGAGATACCTTCAAAGTCTGCAATTTCCATCATACAGATAAGCAAACTTGCTTGACTTACCTATACCAAAAACGTCTTTTTTTTCTAAAAGAATTTGCAAATGAAATGAAGGACTGCAGGTCACAGCTGCTATGTTAGGCTGAAGATCTAGCTGGGAGCCCTGCACTGAGAATTGCCAGCTCAGTGTACAGGAGGTTATCTCCTTCTCATGTATTGCTAGGACACTCTTACCTATGCAAATATATACATGCACACATGCAAATTATATTCTACAGGTTCAGCAAGTCCTTGCAGCAAAGCAGATTCTACACAGGCCCTGTATCACATCCAGACAGCACATACCACTGTCTCAGTAACACAGGCAAGTGTATCACTTAAGAAAAAACCACACCCTCCTGCACCTAGTAGTCCTCCACAGTGTCTGACCCATCCGGAAAGAATGTAAGGGAATTGTCATGCCCTCTTTTACAACTGTGATCTCCTGAAAAACAGCTAAAGCCACAATGAGATATGGTGCCTAGAGCTACAAGAAATCAGACAGAAAATTCCCTTCAGCCTTTTAATGGTGATTTTTGTAGGAGACCAAGGCAGAAGACAGATGGTAAATATCCAGTGAAATTGGAACAGATAATGTAGCTGGAACTGCAGATGAAGTAGACAAGCCATATCTCACATGAAAAAGCAGCAATCCCAGATGTCTTTTCCTCAATAAAGCTAACAGAAGGAGGCCCTCACCATCCTACTAACACAGACAAAAATAGAAGAGAAGCAAAAAGGCCACCTCAACATTGGCAGAGCAGCTGCTGTTAGGTTAGGAAAGTGATGCAAGTGGTCTTCACTCACAAAAGAAATTCCTCCATTAGTAATGTGCACATGACATCCACTTTAAGTATGTTAGACATCAGCTACAAAGCATGGTCAGATGTTCAGTCACACTAAATTAATTCTATCTGCTACTTCAGGTAACAATTTAACAGTATTGTTCAATCTTCCTCCTTTCCCTCTACTGCATATTACTATAAATTTAGTGACATTGCCTGAATTGGAAAAGCATATTAGCAGGGACAAAAATCAGAAGCCAATTCAGCATTGTAAGGCTCCCGCATAAGAAATGGAAAGAGGAGAGCAGCAGATTTCTTATTCAGAGAATCAATCATGATCAGCCATCTAGAGAGCCGGAAAATATGCAAGTCTAAAACCTAATATAGATATGGAAATTTCTCTTTGTAGATCTTGTACTTTAGCTGTCCAATACAAGACTTAAATGACTTCTCCTGTTGCAGAGACCTCTCTTTTTGTCTCCCAAAGTGGAAAGAGGGCATTAAGAATAAGGAGCATTAAGAGAAGAGAGCATGTTTGCATTATCTTCTAGTTAGTTACTCAACTAGTCAGTTACTCAACTGTACAGTCATACTAGCAATATTTAACACGTTTTGCAAAATTATATTGTCTGGCATACTATACCCACAATAAATGGGTGGTGGCTGTATGGTACACATAACCAATCCACTGAGATGAGTCAAAGCCAAATTTTCCCTCCATTTGGCCCAGATTTACAGTGCAGGCTATTAATCAAGTTTAGCTGATGTACAACATCTCCCTGTGCCAATATTGTTCAGAAGGAGAACAAGCTATTAGAAACAATGAATTGACACTGAGCTGATGCCAATTTGTGGCCCAAGTCTACAGAACTTTTCCTTTGCAATTTTTCCTCCAATCACACTAGCTGTTAATGACATCTTCAACAAATATTTTATAAGATTTTTTGTATTTAACTCTGTATCTAGACAAACTTTGTTTCCTCTAGACTTGGATTAAACACATTTGTAATTACTCAAACACTCCCTGCTAAAAGAAGCAATAGCTCCTTAGAATGGTCTTTAGGGGCAATATAAGTGCCACTTCCAAGTCTTGTCATTTTCATCTTGTTAATGTTTCAACTCAGACCCACTCCTCTATTTTTGGAACTGGTATACTAGAACAGTTAACACTTCCTTTAGATACCAGCCTGATGTCTTTGGCTACTTTATTCCATATTTATGCATGGACTATGTATTAATAAAATCATCATGTTCCAAGTACTTAAAATATATATCTTTTTTTTGAAGTTACTCCATCTTCTTTATAAAAAAATCCAGTAATCTTGAGGGTCCAATAGTCCCTTAAAAAGTACAATACAGCAGCTTCCAAGACATGGAAAAATGACAACACTAGCATTAGTCATATTAGCGTTTTCAACTTCTACCAAAAAAATTAAATTATACATCCATCTATTAGTGGAAAAAGAGCACTTGGTTGACTTCACAGGTACTCTTCTCCGGAAAACGACCAAGGCCTGAAACAAAGCAGTTACAGGGATTTGCAGCATCTCCACCCAGCACCACTCCTACAATTTACATCTAATTTAGTTCCCAGTTGTAACTCTGTGGAGCCAGAGTTCAGTACAGCACAGAACCACAGTTTCACGTTCAGCAGCCACGGTGTAGGTGGCAAGCAGTCAGCATGACTGACATGTTCTGCACAGGAAGCACAAAGATTATCAGTACCTGTCTACAAAGCAGGAGATGCACGAATGGTAGACTACCTAAGAACAAATAAATGCCTCCATCAAGAAGATGAGCTGCCTCATTTCCATATGAAATGGAAAATTCCATATTGAACCCTTCCACGTGTGAGAGTGGGGATGAGGGAGAAGAAAAAGCTAAGTGGTTCACTCTTATAAATCAGGCCCAAGTAACATAGACTGCATTATATGCATTGCCATAGTATCTCTGTTTAGACCAAAACATTTTCCTTGTGTTATGTAATCAATTGCACTACTCTAAATGGAGAACTAAACTGGCTCAGTTCCGTTCAGAGACACAAAAAAACTTGTTCTTGTGATTGCCTTCCACTGGAAAAAGTACTGAAAGAGATATCACAAGAGCTCTGATTACATCTAAAGCTTACTAACAGAGCTCTTAAGAGACAAAGGTAAAGTCATGCAGGGAAAGAGACTGGTGACCGTCTACAGCCATGTTAAATATTTGGTTTTGTATTTGTTACGTATTGTGAGTTTCAGACTGTTTCAGTCCTTCTCTTAGACGAGTTGTCCAGTGAGGAACAATAAGAAACCCACTCTCCTGGTACAGTATGGTGCTGCTGTGTGTGAGTCCCAGAGCTGAGAAACAACGAACTGCAGTTTCTGCAGACCCACTGCTTTAATGCCTCAACAATATCCTAGCTATCTCTTCCATGCTAAAGAACAATATTTGACTAACACAGCACAAAGGTTCACAAGCTGCACCAAAACCTCCACTGCAAATAAACTGCCTCCTCCTCTCCTGGCAGCACCAGCATCCCACCAGACAAAGAACAAACCCCCAGCCTGCTCCTCTCCACCACTGCCCCCACACATCGCTGGGCTCTCGGGCAGCCACCTCTGAGATGAGACTGGGAGGAACAGCTTGCACAGGGAGTGGCAAACTTGGGATTTATTCTGAAAGCTTCATGTGCCTGTGAACCGTATTTTTCCCTAACTCCAGTCATACACTCTGCAGCATTTTCATGACCTGCAGAAACAAACCACGATATGGCCTGCTTTAAAGAAAAAACAGTGACCCAGAAGCAGCTATTTACATCAGAACTAAAAATGCAAGAATAAATGCCATTTAGTACTGAAAAGAGTTAATATCCGTCACCATGTATCCCCATACCAAGTGATTTTTTTCTACCACACCACAACCAGACCAGGGAAAACTACTGTTTAGAGTTTCTCAATTCAGTGCCATTTAAGAAGTACCTATTCACATATTTACAGCATTGACACAATAATTTTTAAAACCTGCAAAGATTGCAAGACCATAAAATATGAATATGTTAACTAAAAAATTAGGTCAATGCAATATTGAAGCAAATGTCACCCATCTTTTACCTATAAAAAGTATTCACTTTGCCCAAAAAGGATGCTTTTTACGACATGTTTTAGAAGTAATTAGAAAAAAATCCACATGAAATTTCAAGCAAATGAACTTGTTGTGTACCTCGCCAAGTGTTTCATGAATCTTAATACATCACATTTCAGCTTTCGAATAAAGGCAGGAATCTTTTATAATTCATGAACTTGACAGCAACTAAATCTATAATTTATTTTCACAAATCTTGTATCAACAATATGGCTCTCTTTTTGAGTATCACCATCCAGTTATAAGTAACATATTGTCTTAACTCTCCAAATCATCTGTAACAAATACAATGTCTGAAGGAAAAATATGCCAATCAGTGAGACATGGCTCTCTTAGGCAGTTAGAAAAAGACCTACCATACATGAGACAAAGCCAGGTTTGGAATGATGCTTCTGCTACTTGAAGAGTCACGTAAAAAACCATTCATGGGTGTTATTAATTACTCTGAGGTGGAATGAGAGGTGAAAAGTACCCTTTAATTTATTAAGCCTTGGGAAGGCTTAGGAATAGATAAATAATACCCAAGTCACAGTCAAGGACCCAACTTGGTTTACTAAACCACCTGCTTACTATCCTATTTAAACATGTGAATTCTAAAAAACCCACTTATTTTCTCATGTGTAATTCCTTAAACAGCTAAAACTGTCAACCAAAAAAGTCTCTCTACAAGACACATTTCCCTAACTTAAGCAAGAACACTCAATAAAATAATTTTTTTTCACATGTTTAAATGACCAGTATTATACCTGCACTTCCAAGTCTAAGCCCATTCAAAAGAAACTCACTGGTCTTTTGAAATAACCTTCAAAATACCATGGCTTCTGTCTGCAGGCAAGAAAAAGATAACTCTGGAAGGAAACATGCTGGTTTTCCTTATCTCAGCTCAATAGTCATATTAACAGCTTCTGCAGTACTGCAACACAAACACTGGGTGACAGGATTAATGCACTGGCAAATGGCTGAACATACAGATAGCATATGAACTAGCTCAAGCCTAGATGCAATGAGAGCTCTTTCAAATGGATGAATGGTTAAATGAAAAAAAAAAAAAAAGGAAGATCAGATACACACATTGCCATATGGTGTCAAAGTCACTGTAACCTCAAGAACTTCTTGAGAGACAGATGTAGCATTTTTAGTGGATGAATGATAAGTGCTGTACCCTGTGCTGATGGAACAAGCTGATATAAAACCTCACATCCACAATTAAAAGTGTGAAGAAAGAAAATTAGGTTTATTTATTCCTCTCCTAGCACCAGAAGTCCAAGCTATTTCCTCAAAGTGAAAATCTGACTTCCCAAATGCCTCCTGCCATCTGTCAAACAGTTTTAGCTGTTCTCAAGAAGCTTCTTATGCTACTACACACATTACATCTGCAACAGATTTCCTTCTTGTAGAGTACAGATGGGATTAAACACTGTTTTATAACAAATATAGCAAAATACTGCTCCAGATTTCAACTGTGTACAATCCAGAACCAGTTACTCTGAATAAAGCACTTTTAACATATCTGATACTAATCAGTGGCCTATTATGAGCACTGTTTCCCAAACTTCAGTTGCTGCATTTATAGAGTTCAACACTCTATACAGGCCTTCCTTTTAAAATCCAATGTCAGCCATCACAACATCAAGCTCCACCATGGTCTGAAATTACCAAAATGAGACAAATCACCAGAAAAGCATGCAGTTTGCTGTTCCCACAAGCTGGACAAGCATATGTTTTAAGACAAAGCTACACAGAGCTGCTTCTACTGCATCTAAACTGATGGGAGTTTCTTAGGCAGAGAAACTACCTCCTACATCAGAAGCTAATTTATAAAAACACACCCAAATCAATGCAGATTCTTTAAGTCCAAGGTCCAAATTAGTCCACAAGGAAGCAACAATGGATCTTCTCTACTAGTTATCAATACCATTAAGTATTTTTCAAAGTCAATAACTCATTTTTTCTAGTTTTTGGTTATTAGGCCTTCTAGCACCTAGAAAACTCGTGCAAGTCACACTTGTCTCAGTATTTGTTCACACATTCTCAAGAGAAGCAAGAGCCTTACAAAGCCCTTCACATTGCTCCAGCTTTAAACTCAGAGCATGATTCTTCACTTTGTAGAGAGGTGGGAGAGGTGTAGGCAGCAGATGGAAGGAAGGGAACTATTTACCAGCTGAAGCTAAACACAGAGGATATCAACTTTACCCGAAAGACAGGAGAACAGCAAAATAATCACTCAAAAAAATTCAGAGACAGTCCTCTGAAATTAATCAAAGGCATTGGGAAAAACATTTTTTGTCGCTGCCGGGTTTTTTGTTTAGCTGGGTTTTTTCAAACAAAACAAATGACCAAGACTGTGCCCATCATTTCTTCATCTTGAACAAGATTTACTTCTGAACTATATCACCATCAACCACCTGTTCTAATAGAAGATGATTATAACTGCTGTCTAACAAACCAGAAAAGATTAAGTAATTCAACATCATTATGACTACATAAGAATACTGAGAGGGGGGAAAAAGAAAACTACAGAGTAAATGCAGTTCACTCAGGAAATCAACTAAAGAATCATTTCACACTTAGAAGCAGTATTTTTAACCTCCACACCAATTCATCAAAACAGCCTAGGCAACGAACTACACTGCTTCACCCTTCCTGTGAAAACAGTGACTATACAAACACCTCCTTCCAAAAGCTTTGTGCCTCTGCTCCTCCGCTTCCCAACTGTACATCTGCTGTAGAAGCAAGATCTTCATTAACAGCATAGTCTACTATGAAACACAATTTACCTGACCAAGAGGTTCACATCACAGTTCAGAGAATAGGATCAGCAATGTCTGTGTTTATGCTACTTTAATTACATTGCATAGACTGGAGAAAAACCCACACATGTTGTGAATAAGACTATGCTGTTTTCTACAGCTATCACTATTTCTTCACTGAAGGCCTTTTTTTTTTGTTTTCCCTCAAATTCTATGTTTTGTTGAACCAGTAAAAACTGTTGTTCTGTGTTTAATCATAAATTTGAGTAATGCAGATGCATGGATGCATGTTCATTAAAAAGAAACTAACAGAACTAAACCAAGCCTCATTGCTTGGCGCATTGGTAAGTTTTAAGTATATGACATTAAGTAAATTCTCCAACAAATTTATTTTCTGTTCTGAAGCAGAAGACCAAGAGACTAAGAGATAAGTTACCTGACAGACAGCATAAAGCAAGAGGAATTACACAGCACAGGAAGGGACAAAAGGCCCTTAGAAAACTCTGCTGCATGCTTCAGGAAACAGCATTTGTAGGAAATGCAGTGGGGAGGGAGGTGGTAAAGCAGTAATCAGTGAAGAGATGAAAGCCTAATAATTGACTCAACACAGTTCATTAAAACTTGGCTGAGTGTCCTATGCAAAGATTTACTGGACAGAGAGGAGGCTGGAACACAACTTCACAGAATACAAAGTATGCATAGTTTCTTCACTAGGTAGTTGCACAACCATTTATTTGAAAGTGTAACAGCAGTTCAGAGAAAAAAATGGGTAAGTGCTGCATCACCTCAGACCCTTCTCGTCACATTAACAGAATTTAAGAAAAGACAATCTAAAAATAGGCCATCTTCAGTAGACTTCCCTTCCCCTCACATTATTTTCCTTTCATTTCTGCATCTTATTTCTCTTTGGAGCAAGGAAAGCACTATTAAAAGAACAGGACCACTGAAGTCTGACTTTCTGTCCCTGTTCAGTTCCCCATAAAAAGTGTACGAGTCCAATATTGTTTCCTGCAACATCAGAAAATTCCTCCTTCTATTGTAAAATTAACAAACATCAACAAGCATTTAATAGAACAGAGTTTGAGGTACTCTGGGGGTTTACACATGCAGCAGAGATATGAGCTGGACAGACCTTTACTGAAAAGTCATTTTTAAACTAATTTGACAAAGCAGCATGTTTAAAAGGCATTCTTTTCCTGACCCATGATTAAAGCAGAAAAAGGATTGCTAGGTCTAAGCTACATCAGCCTCAAAATATTTTGTTTACTTACAACATGATTTTTAGAGTCTTTTCCAAATTAAATGATTCTAAGATCTTCACAATTCTAGAATTAAAAAAGATGAAAACAAACAGGAGCCAAAGGGTCCACAAGTGACCACAATCACACATCTTTTCTCTTCTCCAACTAGATTCAATTCTGAAGTAGACACATCAAATCAGCATCTGGAAAGGAGGGGGTCTACGGCCAGGTTCCGGAAAATTGTATAATCACAAAACAAATTACTTCAAAGCTCAGGAGTTTTGACTAAAAACTGCTACTTAGGTAAAACAACAAATGACCCCAGAAGTTTGCAGGGAATTCGAAAACAAAGCAGCACACAGAAAAGCACACAGAAACTTTCCCCAGTCCCTTCTACAGTTACTTGATAGCCAACAATGCAACTATGTTCTTCTCTTATTTTCTGCATCATTGAAAACCAGAACTGTATCAACTCTGAACTCTCACTCAACACACCTGACAAAGACAAGTGGGAAGCCCTGCTCTTTAGACAGTTCTGTTGCTGCCCATTACACCCACTGTAGACTAACAACTCGGTACTAACTCCTGTCTTTTCCAAACTTTCCAAAACTGAGGTTGATAATTAACGAGCATTAGCTGCGTCCCGATTGCACTAACACTTAGTTAGACCAAATAGATTTATATTTCCTATTATTAAGTTGAAATGATTGAAGTTATGAAAGTTGCCAGATGAAAAGCAACTCTTTTTAAAAGGCATCCTGATCTCGGTCCCAAGAACTCTGTTTTGGAGACTGGCAGCACGAAACACGTTAGAAACAGTGACATGCTGAACTGATGGCTTTCCTCCTTTCAGGAGACGCATTCTACAGCGCACTGCTCCAACACACAATTTGTGAACACCAGTATCGCAAACAACCGTGTGAATCTCATCTGGACGATCACGGCGTTCGCTGAGCAGAACGCCCTTGGAGCCCAGGCTCTTTAGGGAGCGAGCCATTTGCGAGGCCTGCTAATAGAGATGCAGGAGCGCGGCTGGCAGCGCCACGGGACCGGGGACTTTAACTAGGTTTCGCTCCCCAGGGCACGGCTGCAGCGCAGGCTTATTTTCCCAGTGCGAGGGGAAGGAGGTTACCGGCAGCCACAGCAGATACATTTTAACTGCATTTAACGCGACCGGTCGCAACGGCGGCGGGCGGGCGGGCGGGCCCGGGGCGCGCGCACGGCATTGGCAACAGCCGGCCCATGGTGCGGAGTCCCCGGCCGCGGTGCCCGGCTCCGCGGGGCCGTGCTGGCGGCCCGGCACCGCACCGAGCTGCCGCAGCCCGCTCAGCCTTGCCCGCGGGACCCAGCCCGGCCGGCGCTCAGCAACACCCACCGGGCCCGGCGCTACCGGAGACCCCCGGCGGCTCCCAGCAAACCCCCACCCCGGCAGCCGGGGAAGGCGGCACGCACGGCAGTGCGGCCCCGGCGGGGAGCCGGGTGGCACCGTGGCACACGCCCCCCGCCTCCCGTCCGCAGACGCGGTCGCTGCGGCGCTGCCCCGGAGCCGCCGCTGCCCTCACCTCTGCCCGCAGCAGGTCCGGCGGGAGGCGCGGAGGGGCGCCCGGCCGGGACCCCTCCCCTGCCGTCCCCTGCAGGCGCGGGCTGCGCTGCCCCGCGCGGCACGGAGCGCTCCCGCTGCCTCGCTGCCCCGCTCCCGCTGCTGCCGCCGCGGCCCCGCCCGGTCGCCGCCTGATCCGCTCATCCGCCGCGGCGGGAGGCGCGCGCGCAGGCGCGGGAGGCGGCGGCGGCCCCGCCCCCCGGGGCTGCGCGCGGGCGGGCGCGGTGAGGGGGGGCCCGGTGTGAGGGGGCCCCGGGAGCCGCCGAAGGAAATCCCGTCTGGGCCGAGCTGGACCTGGGCCGCCGCTGGGAACCGCGACCTGCGCAGGATGCGGGAAAAGCCCGGGCTCGGGCGGCGCCCGGCGCTGTAACATCACCCAGTCTGGTGTTACGGGATAACTTAGGCAGCGGAAGAGTAGTAACAGGGGAAATAAAATGCAGTCTGAAGCATGCCCGAAAAACTGCACGACGTGGTCTCAGATGAACATGACCACAGGAACCCCGCATTGCTTTTTTACTTTTTTTTTTTTTATCGCCTCAAAACTCAGAATCACAGAATCAATTAGGTTGTAAAAGACCTCAGAGATAATCGAATCCAAGCTATGGCCCAACACCGCCGTGTCCATTAGACCATGGCACTAAGTGCCACATCCAGTCTTAAACACTTCCACGGGCGGACGGTGGCTCCGCCACCTCCCTGGCCAGCCCACTCCCATGTCTAATCAGCCCTTCTATGAAGAAATCCTTCCTAATATCCAACTTAAACCTTTCCTGCTGAAGCTTAAGGCTGTGTCCTCTTGTCTTGTTGCTGGCTGCCTGGGAGCAGAGACCGACCCTCACCTGGCTATATCCTCTTTTCAGGGAGTTGGAGACAGCAATAACATTACCCCGAGCCTCCTCTTCTCCTAGCACTTTTAAACACATCCTCGGTAATAAGAACCACCATGAGCAGCTTACATACATTACTGTAATTCCAACGAGATCAGCATGTACCTCACGTTGTTATCACCTGCCAGTTGACAGTGCTGAAAAGAGTTGCTAAATGCAGAGCATCTTCACTTACTTCAAGGGAAAGTACTGTCAGTGCATTCTGAAGATATCTGGCACCTTCAGCACTGACCCCCAACGAATGACGCAGAAAAGTTGGCACTTTGGATTAATGTTTCCAACTCCAGAAATAAATCTTTTTGCTCCATCCAATTTTCATAAAATCATCTGCTGTATCTCAATTATGCAGCAGTGTGACTAGGAGTCCATTATCTTGGGCTAATGTTCCACTCACAATCTTTTCATTCTGTTCCTTGGAACCAGAATTAATTAAAAGGCTGACTATTCTTTCCTCACTACTTTTTAATGCTTCTGTAGAAAGATGTGTATGTATTCCTGGCTGTGGAAGATTGCTTTGTCTTCTCAGCAATGAGTTATAAAATGTTGAATAATACAGAGACCATATCTAATGATAAAAACAAAATTGAAGTTTCTTTGTACAAAGCTTTTTATAATAACAATACTTCTTCCCAAAGGAGGGCTCTGGAATGAGATAATTCACTCTGACAAGAGCCACTCACCCAGCCTTTCTTACCGTGGAGCTTTAATTCACAAGGGTGGTTGCAGTCTACAGAACAGCCTGAGCCTAGTTTTGGGAAGCACTCCTGTGCCTGTGTGCACTTCCTGACTCATTTATGTCTTGCCTTGTGACAGAGCAATGCTTTCAAAGCTATTTTCAAGGATACCATATTTCACACTTTAGCACTTCAAGAGCTCCACAAAAAACATGGAGTTCTTCAAGTCATGCTAAATACTCATGGAGGGGTCACAGTTTCAGATATACAAAGTATGTGATATCAGGCTGTTGTGTGCAGCTGAGTGAGTATGAATCCACACTATGCTTTTTGCCACTCCTGGAGGGCACTGGTAAACTTTTTCCTCAGAGTGCTTTCCTAGCTTTATAGAGTTCTTGTATTCTTGTCTGAGACAGAAGTGGGAGGGTGGCAGTGCGCCAGAGTAGCAAGAGTTTATGGACACCTCAGGCCTTTCCTCACAGGGCTTACACTGAATCATAGGCATGCTGATGCTTTCATGGGTTGCACAATGCTGAATTATGCCACCGGTATTTTTCATTAAAGGATCTCTTATAAGGAAAATTGGGGTGAAATGCCCTTCAAGTATCACAGCTTCAGATCTGAGGACACAGAGAACTGATGAGCAGTGTGAGTTTGGGCCTCACGCCTTAAGATTGTCAGGTGGAGAAAATACTTAACTGTCAACACAAATACAGAGAAGCATAGATGGTTTGGGTTGGAAGGGATCTTTAAAGGACATCTAGTCCAAACTCCCTGACAAGTGCAGGGATACTTCCACCTAGACCAGGTTGCTCACAGCCCCATCCAATGTGTCTTGAATGCTTACAGGGATGAGACATCAGCCACCTCTCAGCAGCCTGTTCCAGTCTTTTACCAGCCTTCCTTGTAAGGGATTTCTTCCTTATATCTAGTCTGATTCTGCCCTCATTCAGTTTAAATCCATTCCTCTTTATCCTATCACCACACACACTTGTAAAAATCTTTTCCCTGCTTTTTTGTTGGTCCCCTTGAGGTACTGTAAGGTGCCATAAGGTCTCCTGAGCCTTCTCTTCTCCATGCTGAACAGCCCCAGCTCTCACAGCCTCGTAGGAGATGTGCTTCATGCCTCTGATCCTCTTCATGGCCTTCCTCTGGACTTTTTTCAGCAGGTCCAGATCCTTCTTATGCTGCAGATCCCAGAGCTGGATGCTCTGGACTAGGGAAAACATTTGCCTGCACTATATACATCTGTGACCAGGAACAAACAAACAGAAAGCCCACAGCTAGCAGAATAAAAGAGCTATCTATTTTTTTCCTGTAGAAACACCAGAACTATCAATCTTGTTAATATGAGGATCAGAAAAAGGATGAAAACTGCTCCATGAAAGGGAAGAATCTGCTTTCCATCTTTGATATAGGCTTTTAATTAGGGCATATTTCCAACTCATTTAAAATAGCAGGGATTCAAGTAACTTAAAGGAGGATCTGATGTTTGAGGTTATCAGGGAATGGCAAGGACAGGACTGTTCTCTAAGGGAAGGGTGCGTGGGGAGCCAAAGTTGGTAACATACCCACCAGGGCAGGTACCTCACCATCCAGGACCTGCTCTCACATTCACTTGAGCCAGACAGACCTAGAGACAGCCACAGTCAGCCAGAAGTCCAGATCATAAAGCAACATCACAATGAAGAGAGAAATGCAAGGTGAAGCCAGCAGCAAAACCCCTTAGTGTTTAGGATGAGGGCCAGCAACCACCAAGGCAATGAGATCAGGCTGACATCAAGTCAGGCCAGAGGCTGAAGCTTGAATAAAGACTTATGCATCTCACAGACCTAATACTCTTCTAACACAGCTCAAATAAGGAGCAAGGGCTGTGCTTAAATAGAGCTCTTGGGCCTATGGGTATAAGTAGAAGCTGCAGATGCAGCTGCTCAGAGCCATTAAGGCTCATTAATGCACTCAGGACCACAAAGAGTTCATCTGGTCCCTTTTTTTCCTTACAGGATAACACTTGCAGTGATATATTGAAGCAAGCTTTTCACCTCAGCTACGCACAGCTGTGCCTTTCTGACTCAGCTCTTGCGAAAGGAGGGGTGAGCTGGTGACAGAAGATCTGTGTGCTAGACATGAAGCTGAGCCACAGGAAGAGCAACTTCCACCTGGAGTGTGGGAGCTTCTGGCAGTGCTGCCATCTCAAGGTTCTTTCCCAAGAGCATCTGTTCTCAGAAAACAAGATAAATGCTTCAGAATTAAAGGTGAACAACAAAAAGGCACAGTGTTTTGTTTTGTGGTTGCGCATATCTTTGATTATGATATGCACATGATTAGGGCTGGTAGATGCTATAGGAACACAAACATGCTCTGTTCAAAAAGAAGATAAGAAAATTTGCATTATTCTTAGATAACCTGCTTGCTGAGTCCCTGGAGGATATTCGTTGTAATCCTGCTGGGTGTTGTTTTATTATCTAGTGTCAACACACACCACATGGGGCTTACTGGTAAAGGAAAACAAGACTAAAAGCAACTGCAGAATCTGAAGTAAAGTGAGAATTCTGCAGTCCTGGCAAGGGAGACTTCTGCACACACTCACTTTATTTTTTGGTTTTTCTGAAGTGGGTAGTAGTTTCTTGCTACATCTACAGGTATAGAGAGCTCTGACAATATGGGGAAAATTAACAAAACCAGAAAAACCTCTAGAAGTACTGTATTAAAATATTAAGAGGAAAAATACAGAAGCTTTGTGTTTTCAGGGAAGCTGTCTTCCTTGCTGTTCCTGGAAGTTTTATCTTCCAACATCTGTGAAAGAGAACAGAGGCTTTAGTTATCAGCTTAAAAAAATCCTTTTTAGTTAAAGTTAAAATTGGGACCTTCATTCTAATTAACAAAACTTGGTTTTAATTAAAAAGCAGCAGGGGTTTGGCAGAGAAGAAAAAGCTTTGTAGGTAAATGCTCACTTAGAGTGGTTTCAGCCTGTTCTGTTGGAAAGAAGCTCAGTTCTGGGTCCCTCCTTTGTGGGAGAGCCTTAGTGCTGCTGAGAGAGCCATCAGCTCTGTGGCCTCTGAGCACTTGTGGCCTCACTGCACAGCTTCGTGTTTTGGAGCAATTATCTGCATTGTGACATTAGTGAAATTAGAATTTTCATTAAAATTAGAAAGGATTATTATTGGGTGGTAAGTGCATAATACATGGTAGGAAACAATGTTTACCAGTAGCCTTTTTATCATTGAGTTTTGTAATGCACAGTTGGTTTACAGCAAATGTTTTGAAGCTTTAAAACCACGGACATTGCTAATGATTTGAGTCTCTAATTTAAAGTCAGCATATTTATGCTAATAAAAAATGAGATGAAAATATTTCCACTTTGATTCTAAAAGCTGTATGGCAGGTATCTGAAGTATTTCTTATTTACAGTGCAGCAATTCTCACTGTCTTCAATTTCTTCACAGTTATGAATGCCATCCTTAGGAAATCACTTTTGCTGCAGCAATCCATCCTTTACCCCAGTCATTCATGGGGCTAGCATAAAAGAAGTCAAACTTAGTTTTCCACTGTTAGATCACATTTTTATTTTATTAGATGCAGAGCTACTCATTCTGTCATAGACCTTGGCACTGCAGAATATTCCTCCCTCCTTTAGATCTAAGCTTGTCAGAGTTTAGACATATGAGATATGTCAGTCCTGATTTTCTGCATTATATTTAGTTATTTAGGACATGATGTTACAGGATTTTTAATTCAACTCAGGCATTTTTCAAGTACTTGCATATTTTTATTCTTTTGCATCACCAGTTCAAGTATTCTTAGCCCTGATCTGGTTTGTCATTTCTGCAGTTTTCAGTATGCTCTTGTCTGACAAGTCCTCTTTAAATATCTGCTGTATCAGCTCCTCTTATGTCTTGGAGAAGCTCCTTCCCCCCATGTGTCTGTTTTTAGCCTCCAACTTTCATGTGGAGAAGTTCACATTTCTCCTGTACAGTGAACTGAGCTTGATAGGATTATATTTAGCTGTATCAGTAGGATTTTAATCCAATAATCCTGTTGAGAAGGAGTTCTTCCAGCAAGGAGACCTAATGCACCTGTTTCACCTGCCACTTGGCTTACACGCCTTTGCAGTCAGTTTTCTCAGAACTCTTTGTATTAGTTTTGGTATTGTGAAGAAATAGAAAACGGCAATGCATCAACTCTTGCACTAGATGCTAAACAGGAAGGACATAAAACACTCATGTTGTATGGAATGTCAGTTCTTTTTGCCTGCTGCTGGGAAGCAGTGAATGAATTCCTTATTTTGCTTTGCTTATATGCATGGTTTTGTTTTCCCGATTAAAATCTCTTTATCTCAACCCACAAGTTTTCTCATTTGCACCTTTTGGATTCTCTCCCCATCCCACAGAGGGGGTGTGGGGTGTAGAGGGAGCAGTTGCATGGGGCCAAGAGGCTAGCTGGGGATAACCTGTTGGCACAATTCCTTTACCACATGCAAATTTTTTTTAGGAAGGAAGGAAGACATTCACACATTAAGATCAGTATGTTCCAGGTTGAATCTGCTTTACCAGAGTTTCTAGCTGATGTGTTGAGTTTTCCTCAGTTACAGAATGGAATAAATATACTTAAGGTCATAAACCTGTCTTTCAAAAGGACAGAGCCTGCTTGTGGTGGGAGGAAGGGACCTCCATAGCTGTGGGGCTTCTTTCTGTTCCCTTGTCAAGTCAGTGGGCAACATCTGCTGGTCCCTCCATTACACGCTTTTTATCAAGGCCCTCTTCTGTTTCCTTTTGTGAGTCTTATTGTTCCCTGGGATGATTCTTGCACCCTTTTTTTTTTTTTAATAACTCTCTTCTATATTGGGTGCAATACCATTCTATAGCTGAAATTTGGGAAAAGAAAGTTCATTTAATTCAGAGTGAGTCCAGGCCCTCACTTTTCTCAGACATATTTTGGATTGCTGGCTATGCAAGCCCATTCAGCTGGTCCACATGTACAAATATGTTCCCCCGTGGCTAGCTGTTGAGATTGATGCCTCAGTTAAAGACAGCAATTGGTCCTTAGCAGATGCTCTGTTTCTGTAAACCTCCCTCCTGACCCTTGACTGCCTGCTTGATTCATACCCTTTATGTATGTAGGTTTTACTGTATGTCTTTAATGCATAGTCCTCAAAACACATTCTATTTCCAAGCCTCATCTTAACCTTAAGCAGTGGTGGTCATGCCTCAGTTCCTTCATTTTTTTGGCAGATAGCTGTGTTCAGTTGGCTTATAAATGCTTGGTCTCCAGCACATCATTACTGAAAACAAAACATATATTCACCATTCAGAGTAGTTAAATAGTCAGTGCTTGGGGGACTTTGTCAAAGAAAGTGTACTGTCACATTTGATTTCCTCTCACAGATAAACATTCATTAATTCAGTCTAAAGCACAGACATGTCTCAGAGTCTTCTTTGGATTTTATTTAGCAGTAGGGCAATTGAATCAAGACTCCATCCACCTCTGCAAATGTGTGTTGTGATTACATGGTCTCCAGCCTGTCAGAAGTTTATGAAACATTTTCTAATCAGGGAAAGGCAACTTAAGCAATTTTCTCTCTTTCAGCTCTTGTACCACACAGCTCCTGTATTATCTGACCCTTTGTTTATATCATAAGAAAGCCTGATACAGAGAAAACTATGTAAAAGTAACAACACCGCATGTGTTTTCAGGTCCCTTCCATGTCATGCAATTCTATTTTGCATCCTTCATCATATTTTTCTTAACTTCTTAATACAAAAGGCCAGTGTCTCACATCTGGTCCTTGACAGGCTGATCCTGATATGCTGAGAGCTATGTTTATAGATGTAAACATCACAAATGAAATATGATGTGTATGTTCACCATTGCCTCAGCTACAGGACACTTCTTGTCATTCCTCTGTGCTTCTAGCCTTGCTGTCTGCAAATCTGGTTGGAAGTTGCCTACATGGCTCTGCATTTCTGTCTTATGAAACATCTGAGCTGTCTTTTCCTCTTAGGTTTTATTTGTGTGTGTACAGTTGTCATGAAACTTGTCCACGAGCAACAGCCTGAGTCCTGAGCCCTGTCACAGACATCCTTTTCACAAAAATCCTTTCTTTAGGATTTTTTCCTTCTGGGAAGCTGAGGCCCCAGAAACAAAAGGTAAACAATAGGTTATCTGCTTCTGTGGAATGCAACAGGTCAGTTCTGGATTGGCCCAGATTGAGTGTTTGGAAATAATGGCCAATCCAGAACTGAGCTCTCTCGGACACAGTCCGAGAGAGCAAGGTTTGTTGATCATTCTTTACTTTCTATTCTTAGGTAGTTAGCACCTTCTGGAAACTCTCTTTTTCTTTTTCTTTTAGTATAGTTATAATGTAATATATATACATATATCATAACATAATAAATCAAGTCTTCTGATCATGGAGCCCATCTCGTCTCTTCCTTCACCCCGAAAACCTTGTGACCAACCGTCGACAGAGCCCTTTTTTTTTTATTTGAAGAAGAAAATACACATTTCAAGGATGAAGGAAATTCTAGAGGCTGGTGAAATGGAAATCACAGTGGCCACCTTTGAAAGGATGGAAGGGGAGAAGAAAACAACCAAGGAAAATACACTTAACCCCTTTTCCCTTCCTAGAAATAGCCCAGCATAAGTCATCTATGTCTAATCCTTAGAAGATAATGAGGTAATGAGCGACAGCTGGCATTAATAAATCAGAACAAATCAAGTGGAATTGCCCTCCTTTTCCTCTACTCAAAGAATTTTCTGAATGGGACAAAGTCAATGCGATATGCTTTAAATCTGGTAATACCTTAATAAGTACAAGGATACAGTCTACATACAGCATCTATAAAGTGGAATTATAATATATATTGAATTTTGATTTTTTGGTTTGATAAACAGAAAAGCTGACAGTGGCTCCTGTGGGTTTTAGAAAATGGTTAAGGGAAATAGAATAGTATCCTTAATTCCATGTACTTTCTGAAATACATGTGAAAGTTCATGAAGTCCATCCAGTCTTCAGCTTCTGTTTGCTGAAGGAAAGCATTCACACAGTGTAAGTTTTCTTCAATAGCCATGAACACATATGAGTGAAAAAAACCCACTGCTATTGGACACTTTATTACATTATTCTCCAGTGGGCATTTCCGGCCTGATTCTGCACTGTGGTACTTTTATACCGCAGTGAATCTACCTCTTCCTAATGAGCTTCACCAGAGGGAATAGGTGTGGATTCAAGCTTATTGCATCCTGAAAACTGAAAACATAGTTTCAAGGTCTGATTTTTTTCATGAGAGTTTTAACTTGGCAAATAGCTCCATTAAATAATTCTTCTCATAACTAAAAATGGCTGAGTCTAAACCTAGATGGATACTTCTAATAAATTGTAGTGATTCTGAATTCAATCCTGCTTCCAAGGGTAGGATTCTGTAAAGTCAATGGAGTGATCATTACAGTATAACTATGAATATGACTATAACCACCTGCTCCTTCCCCTTTTTCCATCAGAAAAGCACTGCTTGTTGGGAGAATGGGTTCTGAACTGCTGTACTTCATACAAATGATACAACTGTGAAGTCTGGAATAAAAAAACAAACCAGCAGAGGGAGGCATACGAATAGGAACAGGAGAAAAATGTGGACTTGAGACCTGAAAGCAAATAAGATGAAAAGAGAGAGCTTGAGGTGCAGTGGGACAGCTGTGCAAGTGGGAGATAGGAGGGTAACTGCTGGTAGGTACCCAGCCTGTGAGCCCCTGAGAAACCAGCCCATTGTTAGGATTAAGAAAAAGGTGGAGGAAGGCAATTTTGAATTTCCTGGAATTCCAAGGAGGTGGGTAACTGGGTTTAGGGTTTTTTTGCTCTTCGTTCTATTTCAGGTGAAACACTCTCAACTCAGAGAATTTTTACTTTATTTACTCCCAGGTAGCACCAGTGACTGATTACTGATTCAGGTATTGGGTGGGAAAAAGAGAATATAATTAAACACCTTAAGAAGCACCTTTCCTTCCTCAGGCTCTGCTTTGGCCAAATACCTGTCCTGCTTCCATCTTAGTCTCCTGTTTCACTGCAGGTCATGCATGGTCACCCTGGGGGGAGGTAGTGTTTGATTGTGTGATTCCCTTCTCCTTCCTTTCAGGCCTCTATGGGGCTGCATATCCCCAACATTTTACATGACATGTCAAGCTGTAACAGAGGTCTTAAACACCTTTTCTTTCTGGTAAATCCATGGTTTTCTCTGGTACTGCAAAAATGGCCAGGCAGGCCATAGAATTGTTAGTACCACTATTCATATACAGGCAAAAAATTCTAGAAAGAAAATGTTGGTTTTAAACAATTTTAAACTGAAAAATTCTAAAATGCTACTGACTAAGTCCAAACCAAATCTAGGTGCAATTGCATGCTTTTGCCCCTAAATACCCTCCCCTGTGTTCCCTCAGGTACTATTTTTGTGTCTTCTAAAAGCAGCCATCAGCCTATTGGTGATGGGGAGAAAGTGCCTCTTACTAAACCTATCTGCAATGGGGCCCTATGTGGCGAAAACCAAAAACAGGGCAAAATACTTCCAGGTACATCCCTGCTAGTGCAAACTCTTGTGAACAATAAAGTAATCTAGTGGTAACTAAGTTATTTTTGTCCCTAGAAGTCTGAGTTTTTTCTTGAAAAAGAGAGAAAGTTCTCTGATATGTAGTGTAGTTTTTTCTATCGCTGCAAATCATGTACTGCTGCAAATATTTGTTGTGATACCAGCCTGTGAGGATGGTGATGGGTTGTGAAAATGCCTTGCCTTCTTAAGCAATCTTAATCTAAAGCCTCAGAGGCACAAAGCTTTTTCCTTCTATTCTTGTATTTCTATTTCCTGTATTTTAGGTGAAGGGCAGTCTCACAAATGTTTTTTTCCCAAAAGTATATTCTTAGGGTATTATTCAGGATTTGGTGTGGGGTATTTTTTCCCCTTACTGAGTTGGTATCTTAATGCCACAACGCCTTAATGCCACAGTGTTTGTATTTTCTCTTTTCCTCAATGTCAGGATTGTCCCAGCTTGCTCAGAATTTGTCAAGAATATTTGTCTGCATTAATGAGGATGTGCTTTATCTCTGGGCTCTCCCTTTGTGTTTGAATTATGAGACAAATAGTTTTTCTGATAAATTTCCACATTTGTTTCAGTGTTTTTCAGCCTGTAGTTTCCAGGAGCTGTAGGGATACACTGCAATAGTCCTCTTGCTGCTTTAAGCCCCAAACGTGATATTGCTTACCCAGATCCACGAGCCAGGGCTTGAGGGATAAAAAAAAGATGTTGTCAAACTTTCCATCCTGAAGTACTAAAATAGGAGCCCTGTCAAACTTCTGATTAAATTCCATGGGGCCAGGATTTTACCCTTATCTGAAAGCCATGGTATTTCTCCATGGTCAGTGTCTAGTTAAGTAGACAGACCTGACCCTGAACTCCGAGTCTAAACAACTAAGTCAAATGTTTTGGTACAGTGTGAGTCTTGTCTGAATTACTACAATTGGACTCATCTCTACTGTGCATAGGAAAAACAGTTTTGAAACCCATGCTTTGTATATCCCAAAACATGGGCTGGGGGCCTTTCAGAAGCAATATGCATTGTATTTCACTGTAGAGGGCATTTGCATGTTAACAGCAATATAATACTAGAGAAGTATCTTCACAATATCTCCAAGAGCTAAGTAAAGTAGCCTTTTTTTTTTTTCATAGATTGAAATATTGAATTAGAAAGTCAAAGAATTTGACCCAAGTTCCAAAGAATAAGCATGTCAGGATTTATGGCTGTTTCTCAAACAGAGGAAGACTTTATCCTGGAAAAGCTGTTATGTCTGTGAGTGATGCCTTGGGGTGCCTTCAGCAGGAGCTTCCTGCCTCAGCAAGGCTGAGGTAAACTACTCTTCCTAGGGAGCTCAAAATATTCATTACAGCTGATCTCAGTTCACCTCCACTGTAGTTCACAGCCGCCTGTGCACTGCAGGCTCCTCTTGCTGGTGTCAAGGCCAAATGTAAGGAATGGACTGCAGGATCAGTGCATGAGGCTGCAGATGGCTCCTATGAGCACTCTCACTTATCCCCTGTGCCCGACAATGCATAAATCACTAGCACCATCTGCCTGCTATTTCTATCAGCGCCTTGGGCATTTTAACTCATTAGGAGATGGCAGGGAAATTCATCTCAGACAACAAGGAGCTTGCCAAAAAGACTTTCAACTCCCAGGAAGACCAATGCCTCATCATTTTGCTAGCACTGTTGCAGGGAGAAGTGCCTGCTTAATTTTGTACTTTTATTGAGGTAGAGAACGGGCTATTCAAAAGCCTGGGGTATCAGGCAGGAAATCCTCATTCCCTATTTTTCTGTGTTTTGCAGTGAGAGGGAGTGATGAAAGGTTCATATCCTGGCAAATCTCACCATCATTCTTTTTGGCCTAGAGTCACTTGCAGTCACCCCTGTGCTTGCCTGCTTACTATAAATAACAAGCAGTCAGAAAAAAAGAATTCACAGCCTCTTACTCTGTTGCTGGCAGTAGGAAGCTATTTTCATGGTGCTTGTTAAATATTTTGGGCTTTGGCTTGGATTTCTACAATCATGTCTGTAATAAATCACTTTAAAAGCAGATCAGTTGTGCTATACGTTGAGTTTTGTCCGAGAAAGTTTTTACTTGAGAGGGTGAATGAGGGAGCAAGACACCAGATGAAGAGAGTATTTAAAATTGTCTCAGCTACAGAAAGGCAAGCAGTGTGGGAGGATGCAGTCTGAGAGAGAAAAGACTATAGAAAACAAAAATACAGCGCAGAAACCCTTGGGGTTTGTGAGGAAAAGAACTCGTAGGTGAGAGGAAGGCATCTGTAGCTGGAGCATGACTAAACTGAGTGGCTGTGGGAGACAGGGACTCCAAATGGACAGTTTGGTAACGGCTCAAGTGAGAATTCTCATTTCTACTGGTGGGTGCAGGGTTTTTTTTCTAATTAAAAATCTTTACAAATTTTTCATGATGGTGACCTTCTTAACATGACTTGGAAACTGAATGAACATTCTCAGTGTCTGAATGTTTTACTAGCATCTGTTACCTTTAAAATTATCCCTGTTTTGATCTCTGAAAGCACCTTTTACTTACTGCTTATCCACAGTGCAGGTACATTCCCTGGGCTGTGTTCAGGCGGCAGTCCTGAATCAGATGAGAAATTGTACTGAGTGAGGGTGTGACTGTATTTTGAATGTGTCCAAAACAAGCCAGCAAAGGCACCCTTCTCTTGCTCACTTCCTGGCTCTGACTGCATTTCTCAAACATCAGTGTTCTTTCAAACCCAGTTTTTGGGGATGTGTAGCCCTGCACACATAAACCTGAGCAGTGTTGAGGTTCATAGGTGTCTAAGGGAGTAAGAGTGGTCATAGAGCCATAAAACAAGGATGTGCTTAGTCATTTCACTCACAGGCCTATGAGACAGAATGCATTTTTCTCTAGCCTTGGGTTTCCAGAATGATGGAACATTAGCAATGAATTCCTCAAAAGAGATTTTTGCTGTTTGGAACACTACCCAGTAAGATATTTCAAGTCTTGTCCATATACAGAATTCAATGACATTTTTAGAAATTGCTTATTTATACCAGTGCAGGTCAATATGTATATTGCCCTAAGTTGTTTTGTGTTGATTTTTATCAAGTTGATGATCCAAATAGCCGATAAAATCTGTGTGGGTGTCTGTATAGGGATGTTACATCAGATAAACCAATTTAAGTCATAATTTACCTGGAGTAATACAGATGTGTCTGCAAGCGAGATTTTAGTGTGGATTTTCTATCCTCACTTAAACATCATAAGATTTAGCTGTTCTGCTTCTTCCAGTTTTTCTTTTTACACATTTTCTGCATTCTCTTGCATATATGCATTTTAAATTATTCACAATGTTTCTTTCTGATACTCTCTGAGAAAATCTACTATGTTGTTTAGAATACCTTAGGCACACCAAGGGACTAATTTTGGTGCAAGCTATTTTACTAGCATTTTTTTTTTCAATTCTGTATGTGGCTTTTGATCAGAGGACCTATTCTACTTGAAACATAAAGCATCAAGAGACTCCAGCATTATATTCTTACCTAGTTGTACAATGAAGAGAAATTCTAATCTGCAGCAGTATCTTATAAAAAGGAAAATATCCTGCCTAATGCCCAATGCATTTTAGTCAGCTGGAAGTTTTATGGTAACTGCTGGATTGCTGCTAGTGCACAGAATAGAAATCAGTGGAGGCACATCTTGCAACTACTGCTCCAGGCTCTAACTCTGTAATAAAGTCTCCCAGAGCCCTCATTCCCTGCCAGAACGTGCTTGACTTCCATTTTGCAGAAAATTCCCTAGAACACAATGATCTGCCAGAATTAGATTATTCCATCTTTGGATACACTGCAGAATACATATTTTTCTTTCTTTCTTCTTTTCCTTTAGTATTTTTTTTTCAGCTGTTCAGGAAGGTACAAGCAGTAGGCTGGATGGATTTTCACCTTTTCAAAGAAATTATTTTGGATTTTTAGATAATTGTCCTTTTACATGACTGTTTTATTATTCTAGGTATAAGATGCACACAATGCAGAGTGAAACCTACTGTTTTCATTTATGTACTTGAGGAGAGAAATAATATATGAGCTCAAAGATAGTTCAGCTACCTTCCTGGGTTTTCATGTGCTCATTTTTGTTTTACTGTTTCATAATGCAATAATTCATAATATTAGGCTATAAATCATTCTGCTTCTTTTGATGATACTGCAGATCACTAAAGCAGAATAACTGTGTCCAAAATAGGAGTCACATTGCTTTTGGTTTTCTTGCTTTACACGTTGTAGAAAGAATAAAATAGTGTTTTTTAGACCTGTGACTTGCAGAGTTATGGAAGAGTTTAACATTGGAGTTACATTTGGGGCTTAAACAGTGAAACTGAGGAAGAACAGAGGAAAAAGATTGAGCTTGAGGGCATGTATGTGTGCTTGCATTTAAGAGCTGGTGTCCTGTGTTTAACACAGGGCACAAACACCATGTGGCAGGGATGGCAAACATGCCAACCTTCTGTCTTCTTTAATCAGGGTCTGCCATTGAATGCACTCACACAGTCAGGAATGTCACCGTAATATGTTTATCCTTCAGACAATTTGAACTGTGTTAAAACAGATACCAGGCTGGCAGGATGGACAGAGAGAAACTGTTACCATGCTTTAAATATGTAATAGGCACATATTCTGTACTGGTTTGGGGTGGCTTGAAGAAGGCTGGCTGTGAAGAGAAGCCAAAGAAATGGACTCTTGGTGAGCTATCTTGTCCCCCCAACACAGCCAGGCCATGTTAGTCCTGCATAATATTCTTTTGGCTGCGAGGGACAGGTAGCGCATGGGTCAGCATTGCATTTCTTGTGTATGTCGTGGGTTTACAGGAAGCAGGTTTTCTGGGAATGGAGTGGCCAGAGGCCAATAGCTGTTCAGATTTTAAATTGACACCAGGCTTGGCCACTGAGGGTGGATGCGCCTCTGAGAACACAGGGGTTAGAAGCAGAGCACTCCCTTGGGCTCTCTCTTTGATTTCCGGCCAGCAAAGAGGCAAGGCCTCCCCTGCCCGGCTTCGAGCTGGGCAGGGGAGGGGAAACCTGCGCCTGGCAGAGGTAGGCCTGACCCCTCAGGATGGAAGGGTGGTGGGGACACCAGGAGGTGTTGGGCAGCCCCCCCCCCCCAGGAGAGACAGAGGGAGAGAGGCCCCAAGAAGATTTGGGCAGCCCCCCCCCCCAGCCAGAAGACGAGAGAGAGAAAGCTGGTACAGGCCTGTGGCCTTGAAGTGATATCGGCCTGTGGAGAAGGAGGGGGAAGGGGGGAGTGCAGCAGGGAAGGAGCCTGGCCGCGTGCAGGAGTTTGTTAACCCCTTTCTGGACAATGAAGACCTCACAGAGCATTTGGACCTTTCCCGGAGGGGAGATGGAGTGGATGATAAAGAAGAAATGAGCAAATGAATGACAGTCGGAGTAGTGAGTGAGGCTGGGAGAGTAAAGAAGAGGCCGGAAAGAGATGATGGAGTAGCTGGTTGCTGGACTCTTTTTGGTACAGCCATGGACAGAACCATGCTTCCTCGCGACACAGAGGCTGCTTGCAGGGGGGAGGCGATGGCTCAGAACTGAGAGGGTTCAGTTTTGGAGACCCCCCGGCCCCAGAGGGTAGACAAGTATGGGGGGGACAAGAGGTCCCGAGATGAGAGAAAACTGTGCTTTTTTTGGAACTGGTCAAAGCACCCTTAAAAGGATAACCCTTGAAGCAGCTCTGTTCCTTGTCCAGTGGTGAGAGCACTGGGCATGCAAGGAAGAGGTCACCATGGCCCCAAGAAGGACTCCTCTCCTCTTGATGGACTGGAATTGAGTATTTACAGGGTGATGGGTGGAGACTTGAAATTTGGAAGATGTATTGGAAATGTGGTGGGGGGAGGAGGAAATGCTTTTTGTGGAGTTTTCATTTTCCAGGTGTGTGTGTGCGTGTGTGTGTGTGTGTGTTTTTTTTTCCCTTTTGTAGTTTAGTTAATAAACTTTTTTTTTTCCTAAGGTAGAGGCCTGCTTTGCTTATTTCCTGGTCACATCTCACAGCAAACACCACGGAAGTATATTTTCATGGGGCACTGGCATTGTGCCAGTGTCAAACCATGACAGTGTACTTTAAAAAAAATAGTATCAAACCTCACAGCAGGTAATGGAGTTGAGAGGCTTCTCCTTGTTTTCAGTCTCAGATGGCCTTTAAAGTGTGAAGAGCATCTGCTGTGACAAGTGCTTTGTTCAAGTGGCTCGGTTCACCTGCAATACTGACCAGGATTTGAAGAGCTGACTAAAGCCATTTCGGTTCCCAGACAAAGGCACAGGTAGAATTCTGGTCTTGATTCCTAGGAATAAGCTAGTGGGAAATTGCAAAGTGGTAAGTAAGGAGCTGTACTGGATTGGAGTGCTACTACTGAGTTAACCTGCTTCTATTCTGTTCCAGTCAGCATGAAAACGCTGCTTTTCAGAAATCAAGTCACCTTATACCTCAAGAAGTAATAAACTATGCTGAAATAAACTTTTTTCCCTGCATGCAGCTTCTAATTAGTACAAATGACATTAGGCTATGTCTGCCTCACTGTGAAACAGAAGTGACACAAATGACTTAGACAAATTTTTGTGCACGCAGGATAATTAAATCGTCTTAAACTTTAAAATTTAAAAAAAAGTACTGAAACAACAACGAGATAAGAGAATGTGAGGTGCAGGAAGAGGAGTAGGTACAGCTGCAGGACCCAGCGCGGATTTTCTTGTCTCCAGCAGATGGCAGAATTTTCTCAGCTACAAACCAGAAACCTGATCTCTCAAGAAGCAGCATCCAGCCTTTTTTGACTTGCAGATCCCTGAAAACTCTGGTAGAGTTAGGGGTTCAACAGATAACAAAGTAAATAATCTCTTCTGATGGAAGAGATTTGGAAGTCACCTGGCAGTACAGCCAGCATTAGTCAATGCAGCTCAGATTCACTCTATTGCTGAATTATCATACCTTATCCACCATACTTATGCAAGCCCACAGAGCTTTTCCACATAGCTTTGGCATGCAGTTGAGGAAGTTCAGAGAAGCAAATGTGCTGAGTAGAAGGGTAGTAGAAGGGTACTAGAAGGATATTCCAGTTTTTGTGACAGCTCTCAACATCTATTTTCTGATGAAAAATGACTGATAAAGGTAGGATACTGGGCTAGATACACCTTTGATATGACATCATGTAGCTACTCCTAGGATGCTTCACTATGCTACTTAATCTAGTAAATTGTTTAAATAATGTGAGAAAATAATATTTTGCTACAGATGTTTTTTAATTCCTTATTCACCACCATGTGGTAAAGCAGCTGCTGGGTAAGGCAGCAGGTTTTAACTCCAGGCATCAATACCTTATTCTCTATACATCTTTTGACCAGTCACTCATCAGTGAGTTTTACAATTTTCTACTTGAAAATTTGATGCAATGTCCTCAAGAAATAAGATTATATTCTTTGGGTGTA
Organism: Camarhynchus parvulus; assembly: GCF_901933205.1. NCBI lineage: Eukaryota > Metazoa > Chordata > Aves > Passeriformes > Thraupidae > Camarhynchus > Camarhynchus parvulus. The sequence goes on along the minus strand of NC_044586.1, from coordinate 33,483,924 downwards.
TTTGTCCTTATGTGCTGCTCAGATAAAATAGAGAAGAGTTAGAATGATGACTAGGAAGATGGACTGTAAGCATGAACTCTTGATCTAAATACATCCTTTTAGCTAAACTTTGAAATAGCTCCTGAGATCTCATCTTCTAGCAAACACTGCATTTTATGTTTTTTAAATGATAACAATTCCTTCTTGTTTTGTTGTTAAAATTGTTGCTTGAGGGCTTAGAAATGATTTTAATGGCCCGAGTAGGAAGAGTTTACTTGCACTGGGAACAGCAACTAATTATCAGGTACTCATTCAGCTTGTGCCAAAATTGTTCTTTATTGTGTTGCTTGACTTTTTTTTTTTTTTAATAATTAGAATCTTTTTCAGCTTCAGAAATATATGGTCAAATAATTTTTTTCAGAGTCCAATTCTGGCCCATTTCTCATCTGATGCCTTATTCTTCAAGTCAATCTATTAGGATTGATGGGCAGAGTGCTGTTCCCTGCTCTGTTGCCAGCTTCTCTCTTCCTCAGACTGTAGCCCAGTTGTGAAACCCTACAATGAAAGTTAATTCTGCCTGTGCTCTCTTAATACAAGCAGAATTTTAAATATATGAGGATTCAAGAAATTTTCCCCATTTCTTAGAGAAGGTAGAAAGAGAGCATTGAATGCAGTGTGGCTCTGTATTAATTCAGACATTCTAATCAAAACCAAGGTCAGTGGAGCAGACAGAATGTCACTTTAAAAACCAGCTGTCATATGTTTCTTGTTCTTCTAATGAGCCACATTAAATAAGACTAAGGAAGTACTAATTCATGTCTCCAGATGTGTAGGTTTTATTTATGCTGTTTGGCTTTTGAGTTAACCTTACTGTGTACCTTTTGTGCAGGTTAAGAATGTGGATTAGCGGAATTCAAGGTTTGCCATAATACTTCTATTAGCAAGCTCTGAATAGATAGATATTCAACCATCTGTCACAGGCATTGTTTACAAGGTGCCCAAATCACTCCTTCAGTTCTAGGCCAGTAAGAGACCCTGAATCATTTTGCTGCAGCTTTTACTCTGTTCATTCCCAGCCATCTGCAGTCCCTGGAGCATCATGGATGTCCCCAGAGCTTTTAAACCTATTTTCCATCTGTTGCCTTCCCACCTATCAGCAGTACTAACATTCCCCAGAAGATTTTGCTGCTCTCACTGACAGTGAGATCAACATTTGGAGCTGTCTGTTGTGTGCTGGTGCTGCTGGGAGCTGGCAGGCAAGCATCAGGAATTAACAGCTTCTGAGCCCTGCAGATTAGGGCTAGACTCAGAATGAGACTGTGGCCAAAGCCATGTACTCATCCTGGGAATTGAGAAGCTCACCTACAACCTTAAGAGTGCTACTGGAACCTGACACTGAATGCTCAGAGCTGTTAATATGATTCCCCTCACCATGGGCAGCCAGGCAGAGGGCAGAACTTTGATTCCATTTTGCTGTACTTGCTGGTCAGACCAGCTGAGGCAGCAAATCTAAGGCAATTTACTGCCCTGAGATCTGGGAATAAGGAGAAGGAGGAAGGGTGAAAGCAGATTTGCTGTGTCCTCTGGGCATAACTACCTGCAAGATGGCCAATTATCCCCTCAGTTATCCCCCTCAGACCAGAAGCCACAAGCACAGCGGACCTCTCTGCATGGTGCAGAGGGAGTGGAGAGTGGAGGCAGTTAGTTTCTTGTGCTTTGGCAGATGGGAGAATACTGGAGATGGGAAGAAGTTCTCAGAGCTAGTAGAGGGAGTGACTTGGGAATAATATGCAAAAATAGGAATAATATCTATTGATTTAGTGATCTTACCTCAGGCCTGGGACAGAGTCCTAGAATTTATTAATCTTTCAGCTGTGTGTGCACTTTGAAGTTCATGGTTTCCATATAGGCTTTCCTTTCCTTGGTGCTTCACCTTGGAAGTTATATATCAGCCACATGGGAGGAAGACTGGAGAATGTCTCCATACATCCTTCTCACACCAGCTTCCCTGCCACAGCTACATTCATATATCCATGTTTCATAGAGAAATTACTGGTGATCCACAGAAAGCAGTATTGGGGTACTCATTCTTATCTTTCCCTAGGTACTATGGTGCATCAATAAATCGCCAAACTGTTATTTTGTAATGCTACTTTTATCTGTAAATGACTGCAGGAATTGGGATATTACATGATTGTGTTGAAATGATGTCATGGCATCAGGAATCATATCTCTGAAGCAGAAAGATTCTTAATGAGCAAGTCAGAGGCTGAGTAAGCCTAATGATAGCAAGGAAAGATAGATAAATGGATAGGGAGGCACCCATCCACAGTTCCAGAAGTCAAAAAGGTGAGAAAGCAAGAATAGAGTAGAGCAGAACAAAACTCTTAAGACAGCGGAACTGAAAGTGGTTTGGTAGGGAGGTATTGTGAATCTTGTGCTGTAGCAACGCAGCACTGAATGTTGCCAATACAATCTGATCCACAGTCATGATGGGTAATAATGTGACCCTTCACTGTGATCTTCAGAGCCTCTTTTGGCTAACATGAACATCCAGGCTAGGAGGGGCTATGACCAGCCCCTGAAGGTGAGGGTAACTCAGGTTCTTGTTGATAGATCCTGCTTCTCCTCGGCCAGGGGGTGCAAACCCAGCCACAGCAAAGCACCCTGCAGCCTCTGCAAATGGCTGATTGCTTCAATTCATTAACCATTAACATTCCAGTCTCTCACAGGGGGTACTTCACTGGAAGGAACCCTTTCATTCAGCTGAACTTGGCAAGAGCAGCTACCAGCACCAGCGAGACATGCAGGCTCTTGTTCTGCCACCCTGCTGGTCACACAGAAGCTTTCCCATCCTGGCAGCTTCACTTGACCCCCTGGCATGAGTCAGTGCTTCTCCATATTAAACAAGTTCTCTGCTACCTTCCTGCTTTGGAGATGGAAGTTGGTATTTGGCAGGGGAATGGCCTCATGTCAGAGGTATTTGCTATTTTCTTGTCTCCTGAAAACAGGCTGATTTCGAAAAGATTATAAAGCACTCTGGTAGCTCAGTTATTGTGAACTCCATAAAGACTTGTTGCAGTTTGGTACCCATTTTCCCAAGAAATCTGATCTGCAGTAATCACAGTTCTTGCCCAAGCAAAGACAGAGAGAATAAGAGCCTTGTTGATGCTGCTTCGGGCTGATGAAGGCTTTGTGGTCCTTGATAACACAGCTGAGAGCAAAGAGCTGGCCTATTGGGATTTTCAGGTCTCCTTCTACAGCATCAATCCTGGCAGCAACAGGACAAGAACTGGAGTTCAGCAGGGAGTGATGGGGAGGTGGAGCAGAGTGGTGAAAAGGGGCAAGGTGCCTAGAAAGAAAACTGGAGAAGGGAGTTTTTGGAAGAGGACAAATGCTAGAACCTGTATAAAACTGGATAAGGGATTTGACTGTTTCATGTACTTTGAAAAAGAGTCTGGGATGCAAGAAAAATTACTTTCTCCCAAGCAAAAGAAACCACATTGTGAAAGCATGAAAGATCAACAATCTATTTCTAAATAAGATAGAAACAAGATTCACAATAATTAACTAGTAATGGAAATTAGAAAGTACAGGAGACAAGAGAGAGAAGAGGGACTAGCAATAAAATAGACCTGCAAAGGTATTGTTTGAAACATTTGGATACTGAGGGGGCAGAGGGAAGGGAAAAGGAAAATAATTTAAAATTTATCCATCATATTTTATGGTGGATAAACAAAATAAAGATGACAGGAGCTGTCGTGAATCTTTACAGAACAGCTTTAAAACCAGAAACAGCAACTTCCTACACATCTGCTGGACTTTACCACATACACAGCTGATTCAACTGTTCTTTCTAGAAGGGTTTGCACTCCAGCTTACTACAATAATTGTTGAGGCACTGTTATGCCTGTGATTTATTTTATACTGTTGACAGTTTAGAGGAATTGGTAATGTTTGGTCATCAACAAAATCATAAAAATTATACCTTCACTTCTGAGTGTTCCTGGCACAATTAATAAAGGGAGGACGTTTAATTAACAGTGTACTGGTAACTTCATTATTTTCCTCTGTACAGCTCCTGCACAAAGACTGAACAGGATTAACTGCAGAAATGGAAGAGGAGAATAAAAGAAGAAGAACAAAGAGAAAAGTGAAAATTGACTCCTTAGCAAATAGCTGTCTAATTAGGCACCGTCTTGCACTGTGAATTAGATCAAGAGAAATTTCATCCCTGCTGCCCATCCATTGACTCCACCAGACAGAGCAGTACTGAAGGAAGCCTTGGCATTCTCTAATGTATATTTCCTTTGTAGTAAACAAGTAATTAATTGTGCCTATGTAGAAGAAAAGTGGAAGAAAAATGAGATTCTGTTTTTAGTTTTGCTACTGACTTGCCAAAAAGATACTGTTTATATGGTTAACTTCTGTGTAGGATTATTTTTCTGCTTTGCTTCTGGACATCAGGAATGAGACTTTGTTCCTCGTGCCAGGCCCAACTCTTTGGCCACACATATGCCCTTCAGGAGTTAAGGAGCACATTGCCTGGGATTGAGAAAAACAGGGATGGACAGAGCTTTCCATAACAGAGTGAGGTTTCCTGTTCTTGTTGTGTACAGCACCTCCTTCTGCAGCCATTATGTTTCACTTGCTGTTGATAAAAGCCTCTGTAAGAAACCACAAATGGACACACAGCTCCACCAGACCTTTCAAAGCAAGCAGAAACTCTGCGAGTCCTTTTTGCTGCTGCTGCTGTGTTTCATCTTTGCAAAGCTTGTTTCAGTGGAATATCATACGGTCTCATTCACTAATGACTCTGAAGCTCTTTCATCTTTGGAGGAAAGGCTTTACAATGACAAATATTATACTGCAATCCTATATTAATCTCTGGATGTCTGGTACAGATGGAACTAGAATTTGTGTGTGTTATCCAGTTCAATAAAGAGCAATGTAGTGTTTTCAGCAGATCCCTGAATGACCTTCCTAGACTTAAAAAAATTACATATCCAGGTTATGCTTTTGCAGCATCATCTTCTACTAATATTTTCTCCTTGACTGGAAACCAATACCAAATTACTCAAGTAAAGGAAGCTGGATGTGTTTAATAACACTAGTCATCCATGTCTAGCCCTGTAATGAAAATCTCATTTCAGATTGTAGAACTATGTGAAAATGCTTTTCTTTTTAGTTGTTGTTATTGGCTTTGTTTTTATTTTTAAAAGTGCTTATTCATTTGGTTTTTATTATGACTGTATATTTCCACTTGGCACTAAATGTCTTGCATCAATTATGGCACCTACCATGAACCTAGCACCACAGAAACCAGTTTAAATCAACATAATCCACTGGATGATGTTCTTATACTGCTCTAAACAGAGAGGTCCCCTTGGTCTCTTTTCAAATCTGCTTATGCAAATTTCCTGATGAATCTCCATAGGTTTGCAAGGAGTACTAAAAAGGTAATACCTTAGAAAAGTAAGCAAGAGGCATGCATCCCTGAAAAGAACAATTATTTCTAAACTAGCAATTTTTCTGCAAGAAGTAGTCAGTAAAGAAAGGCTACATGTTTCAAAAGGATATCTCCACAGGGCACAAGTTTGGATGGGAAATAACCAGAGCAATAACCTAATGTGACACTGATGGGTAGCTGCTACCCTCCTGGCAGAGAGGAGGAACAGTGTATGCTCATTTCCACTTACAGAGACAGGAGTGAAACTGACATGAACAAGAAAGTGTAATGTAAGTACAGAAAATCAATGAAAAAATTAATTATGACCTACAAAAGAGTCTTTCTTGGTAACTTTTAACTCTTTCTGATTTTTTTTGTGTTTCTAGACAGACCAAGGATTTAGAGAGCAAAGGACAAATTAGAACACACTTCAAACTGTAGTCTAACAGTCTAGACCTGTACTTTTCATTATTTTCTTTGCCTTACGTTTGTGATTCTCAATTGGGGGGTGGGGGTGGGAGGAATTATCACCTCCAATGCTCTCATTGTACTTCTGAGTTAATTTTTTGAGCACTGCAGCAAATGTGTGCCTGCAGTATGCCATAGGAAGCTGCACTTCCCAAAGCAGACCAAGAGAAGTGTGTCCCTTGGGCACACTCTCTCCTCTGTGTGATGGGGAAAGAGGCTGACTACATTTTACAGTGAAGGAAGCCAGAGAATGATTCCAGTAATGTAATGAAGATGTTTGAATTCTCCTGAAGGGAAGGGTACCTTTGGGTCAGAGCTGTTGCACAGGGATGTATTAGTGCAAACTGTGAGAAGCTGTCAGGCGCCAAGACACTGACACTGGCAAGGAAAAGCAAATTAGAATAATGTAATTGGTCCAAGTAAAGTAGCACTGGCTGAAAGTATGGATAGTTAGACCAGCTACTGGAGTGAATTTTTACTAGTAATTTGACCCTTTCCACTCATTATGAAGTGAAGCACAAGGCAGAGAACAGCCAACATGCTGAATAAGACTCCTCATTATTCCAGTCAGTTCAAGCAGGGTAAGGAGCTGGAAAGTATTTCAGAAGAGACAAACAAAAAGGAAGAAGCATGAGAGCAGATGTGCTAAGCCATTGCCTCCCTTATAAGTGGAATATGGATATATTCACGTAAAGGAGAAGAAATGTGGGGGAAATAGAACAGACCAGGAAGGTCTGAGATGACTCTCTGCTCTCAGGCAGGCAAGAGTGGCTGTCAGTGGTTGCTCTGCTTTAAGAGGGCCTTGATGCAGTGTTACTTTGGAAATAACCAAAAGGCATGAAAATGGCCCCTGATACCCTGATACTAAACATTATGTCCTCTTTGACCTGCTACTTCTTACTGACTTGGATGTACACAACTTCAGTTCTGGAGCCAGATCCTAAAATCCATACATGGAAGTTGGCAACTTCTTCTCTCTGTGTGGTGAGTCAGAAATGAGATGAAAACAAGCCTGTCTGCTGATAAGATGGGCTGAGGGAAACACAGCCATGAAGAAAGCATACTGCAGAAAATAATAATAAAAGAAAGTGTTAATAAAATAATTGAAATACCACCTGATTGGTGAATCCATCTGTATTAGTGCACATTGTTATTTTAGTAACTAGCTCATGATATATGTTCTACCCTTTGCTTAGAAGGAAACACTCCTTTTCTGCACAATCATTTATTTATTTTAGCAGAACCTCTAGTAATAAAATCAGCTGGGTAATGTTTCATGAAGAAGTAACTGCTTTTATAACCAGTTAGAAACGGAATTTCTGAAATAATGTCTTAGAAAAGTGACAGGGGAAAAATGAAGAGAGGACAAAAAGAAAGGCCTAATACATTTTTACTTTGAATCAAGTCTGTCAACCTATAAGATTTCCATTGCCTAAGTTTTTAGGACACAAGACCTTGCTCTGACTGCCCACAACATCTCTCAGCATGGCAAACAGTAGCAGACTTGGGCTTTTAATAAAATGCACATTTAACCAGACAAGACCTTGGGAAAACTTCCCCAAATCCCAGCTATCCTGGGCTAGAGCAGCAGAAGCTTTTGTTAGAGTTACACAGCCCTTTGGGACATGTAAGAAAAGCCTTGTGATGTGTAAAGAGCAGCCCCTGTGTTTATGAGGGATGGTAAATGAATCCCTTTCCCACAGTGGCCATCTGTAATAATGTCACTTTAGGAGGATGACATGATCTGCCCCTTGCCTTTAGCCAGCGTTGTTTAGCCATGGAGGCCATACAACATGCACTTGCATGCAGAGCCTAAAGAAAAGGTGTTCTTGAAGGTCCTTGGGTTTCATCTCTTTCAGATTCCCTCAGCAGGCCTGACTGATGGTTTTCTTTTAATTTCTCTGTGTAAGAAAGCACAGTGCCTTGGCTTTGTGATCCATTGTTCACACAGACATCGCCTGGCCCAAGCAGTGCTCTGCTGATCTGCTGGGACATGTCGCAGACATCTTTTTATGAAAAATCCTTTCCTTAGGATTTTTCCTCCTGGGAAGCTGAGAGGCCTCAGGAACAAAATGTAAACATTGATTATCTGCTGCTGTGGAATGTAACAGGTGATTGGCCCATGTTGGATGTTTATAATTAATGGTCAATCACAGCCCAGCTGGGTCAGACAGAGAGTTCGAGACAGCTGCATTTGTGATCATTCTTGCTGATTCTATTCTTAGCTTAGCTAGCCTTCTGATGAAACGTTTTCTTCTATTCTTTTAGTATAGTTTTAATGTAATATATGTCATAAAATAATAAATCAAGCCTTCTGAAACATGGAGTCAACATTATTGTCTCTTCCCTCATCTGAAAACCCCAGTGAACACCGTCACAGGGACATTTCATTATTCAGAGTGGAGGGGTGTTTCTTCATGCTTTGGCTGGGGGTGCCTTGCAGGCCTTTGGGTTAAAAGAGCAGAACAGTGAGAGATGAGTGACAGTGGAACTTCAGAGTGATTCAGAGAGCTCAGTCTTGCACATGAAAGAGTGAAGTTAACCCGCTGTTGAGAAAAGTCCTCCTGTTACATCTTTGGCAGCCACTTTTCTGAGCTCTTCCATTATGCTTCCCTGATGGGAACAGAATTTCCTGCAGAGCAAGGGTATTTTTCATAGAATCAAAGCTGAAAAGTTTATTTTCTGCAACAATAGTGTAGTCTATCTATGATGCTACAGGCTATTCTCAGTCACGTTTATACCAGGGCTGCTTTTCTGCACTCCTTTCTGCCTCCTGAAGGTATAAAATTGCAACAGAAGGTCATACAAAACTGTCACAATATTGCAGGCCATTGTCCTTAATTGTGTGAGATTTTAAAACATTGGCCTATCCTCCACACTTTTTTTGAATGGAAAATCCTCCTTCCCTACTGGTCAAAGAAAAGCCCAATTTAATTTTGTCTTTATAGTTCATGTGATCAATTCTTGCTTCTTAATAGGTGAAAAGCAATTCTGGTCTTGCAGAAGTAGTTTATCAGCATTCATGTATCCAGAAATAACTGGTGAAAGCAACACCTGTTGAAAGAGAGACAGAGAAGAGAGATTTTCAGAAAGACTCTTTTTAACACAGAAAAACAGACAAACCTTACCTGGCAGGTAAGGTTTTGTGTCACCGAGCCACCACCATAATGGAAATGAATTGGCAGCTTTTCTTCATGAGTGGGGTTAAATTGATACAATGGTACCTAGCAACATTAATTCAAATAAAATGTTAAAAATAAATGAAAAAACTGGGGGACAATCTTTTGAAGGTGGCTATAATATTGTTCTCTTTATACACATCTATAATGGTAAATTTTCATAAAAGGTTTTTGTGGAAACTGCATTTATTTTTTTCAGACCAGGCACTAAGCATCTGTTGCCCTAATTGCGCTAAAATATAGTTCCTCATCATAAAATGAGATTTCTCCTGTGCACAGCTTGTATTTTTTACTGCCTTTTACAACTTCAGCTCTTACTGAGTATTTACATTCTTAATTATTCTATTCAGAAATTAACAATCTCATCATTACTAAATAAACCTCTTTTTTTCCCCCTGGGCATCTGTTGCTAAAGCAAGACCTAATCTTGGTATGTAAGGTGAAGACACATGAATGAGACCAACATGCAGAAAGCTCAGAAATATCCAGACAAGTTTAACACCAGCAGCCACTAACGAGACTGTCAAGTGCCTGTCGAATTTCAGATGTTTTCCTTGCGAGGCTTGGTAGTGCCTATGAGCACTGCCAACAGATTGTTAAAATAACCCCAGGAACACACCCTTTCTAGGTCAGAACCAACTGTGAAGCTGAGTGCACTGTAATTATAGTGCACTTAATGAGTTACAGCTTGAGCTAATCACACCCCACTGAACTAAAAAGCTGTAATTACACAGGGAGATAATGTGAGCTTGGCAGGATCTCCTATGGCAGCCTATGGCTTAGAGGGGAGGAAGCTTCATAGCCTGTTTGCTGGTCATTACTAGCTGGGGCTCAACTGGGCAAATTTGTAATTCAAGAGGTAAAATCAAGTTTGTGGTCAACTGAGAGCAAACCTTAGCAGTATTTATCCAGCTAATACAAAAATGTTTCCATTGAAAGTTTACTTAGAATTAATGATTTTTTTTGTCAAATCGACCAATATGATACTAGCTTTATGACAGCATTGTGCTGTTTGAAGGACACTATTATAATTTACTGATGTAACTAAAAAAAGAACTGGGGCCTCTGTATTTTTCTAGCGTTCCATCTGTTCCTCTTATGTTCCACCTATGAAAGAGGTGTCTAGATGAGTTATTAAATGTAGGGCTTCATATTTACTTCTTGATTTCCTGATTTTCTGAAGGTCTCAATTTTACTTTATATTTCTGGAAAGGTACAAAATACTATTTAGGTAGATTGAACTTGATGCTACGAAATATTCAGTTATTGGTTAGATCTTAGTGAGTGGATGGGTTTTGTTCCATTTGTGATGCATATAGGCTGGGCTACAAGTAGAACATTTAACATACAGGACCTTCTTAGCACCCCAGAAGTCCCCCAGAGAACAGTTCACAGAAATAACTACACTAATCTTCAACAAAATGCCAGACTGTTGTATTTGAGAACCTCATGGTGACCTCCTCTTTATAGAGGAGCAAAGTTGTGATAAATATAAGTAAGAGTGGAGGTATTTAATTTATATTTACCAAATATCAGTGGCCTGATCTAGTTGAAGCTGTCCCTGTTCATTGCAGGGAGCTTTGACTAGATAACCTTTAAAGGTCCTCCTAACCCAAACTATTCAATGATCCCATGAAAGAGGAAGAGAATGGAGAAGGAAAAGTCATTAATGAAATATTGGGTGGCTAACATAGCAGAGAAGTCATAACTGCATGGGGTGAATCCAGCCTCTTGCTGGAACATTTCTGAAGACAGCCAGGGAGACAGTGGTCCCAATAGTAATGGCTTTTAGTCTTGATCCACTCTTTTAATTGATGAATAACTGAATTTAGAATTTGTATTTGTTCACACATACAAATTGTTCTGCTACAACAGTATCTGCTCAAAAACCTCCTGTCTACCACAAGCATCACTGTTGCTGTTAAACACAATCTGATAACTCAGTCAACTAAAATGCAGCTTTAAATTTAATGCCTGTAGGCACTTCTTTTCACCAGGAGATGTTGCCATGTCACATTTTACCTCTCCCCTTTGGCCACTAGATCAGTGCAAGAGAAGTTGCTCTAATTTTCAGGAAAATATTCCTTACAGAAGAGGACCATATGTTCACTTGTGCGAAAAAGCAGAGGACAAGGGAGGAACATTATCCTGCAGGAACAGTGGGATGAAAAGGGCTCATTCTGCTTCTAAGTGGAAGCTTGCATAACCTGTTCCCTACTTGGGCCCCATGAGCTTCCAGGAGCAGGAAAGGAAGGTATCAAAGGGAGCAGCTGCAGTGGGACATCCCAGGATAAAAGCCACCTGGGCAGAAAAGTGACCATGTGGCATACACAGTGGAGAGGGGTCTGCCTGAAGCCAAGTGTGGAAGCAAGGAGAGTCTGAGAAGGTCTCTCAGGAGGGGCTTTGCCAGCGTGGATTTCAGTGAAATGACCTATTCTGTGGTTGTTGTACCTTCTCCAGTTTTGTTTTTGGGGGTTTTTTGGTTTGGGTTTTTTTTTTTTTTTTTTTTCTTTTTGGTTTGGTTTCTTTTGGAGTTTGATTTGGTTCAGTTTGGATTTTTTTGTCTGCGAAGAGAGGAAATAAAGATTTGCAGATGAGATAGGAAGTCCTGCATATACCTGGCAGATGGTCACCAGGAGATGGCACCTTCCAATGCAGAAGGTGATGCTCCTTTCTCCCAGTATTGCAACTTGTACAGCAGGTTCTCTTGTGAAGAGGAGGGTCTGGGACTGGAGTGCTACATCATTCAACCTCAGGAGTAACAGGAGAGAACCGTGTTCAAATCCTTGTGCCAGGAGCTGAGTTATTCTTCAGAATCAGTGAACTTTCTTGTCAGCACCCGGGCCCAAGAGGAAAAAGGGGGGGCTCTGTGAAGCCAAAGATTGGCTATTATCAGCTGGTGAAAAGCGCTTTTTGAGTCAATAGGTTTGCACAGGCACAAGGGAATGAAATCTCTTGAGGCCTTTCCAAGGTCCTCAGTCCTTGCACAATCAGTGTCTGCATGTTTCTAGTGAAATGTATACCAGAAGAGAGAGGGCTATGATAACTATTGAGATTTTCATGATGCCCACATGGAAATGAGTGCCCATGAACTCACATCCTTAGCAGAAGCAATTGGTTAGGACTTTAGTTAATTTTATTACTGTTTTACTTGTTTATATGTATGAAGGCAAAAGAGAAAATCTAGAGAATGAGAAGTACCATATAGAAATATCTAATTATGTTGAATTTTTATTTTACATATTGCATTTATAAACCCTATGTTAGTATTTTGTCATTAAGGCACTGTATAAATGTAAATATTAAGCTAATTCTAAAACTTAGGTATTTTTTATGCTATAAAGAAAGGTGCAAAGTGGAGTTTTCTTTTTTTAAAATCTCCACTACAAGTATCTGGCTTCATTTTTATATTCTGACTTTTGTTAACAAAAACAAAATGTGTGGACAGTGGTGGTTCTGTCCTTCCCCAGGAGTAGTTCTCTCATTAACCTGAGCTATAGCAGTTCCCTGGAGCCTCAAAGTGCTGCAGAAGCATTGGAGCACTGCTGAGACAGTGATGCAGGATTAAGCCACCTTCACCCACTGCATCACTGAAGTCTTCCCTGGTTTTGTAGAGACCACTGTGTGTAAGATGACTTTCAAACCATCACTGTAACACAGAAAGGTTGTGGTCACTCAAGGCTTTGAAAATCCTGATTTTGAGGATGGGGGTCAAGGTGGCCAGGCACTGGAAAAGGGATCCTCAGGGATTAAGGACTCTCCTTCCTTGGAGATGTTTAACTAACTCTTGATGGGATTCTGAACTATCTGTTCTAGCCATGCCTTCTTTGAGCAGGCAAATGGACAAGGTGACCTCCAGAGGGCCCTTCTAGATTGAATTATTCTATGACTCTATGATCTTGGCAAAAAATCTCTCTCTACTGGGTGATATATAGGAATTTACGTTATTTGTAGATAGCTAATAAAAGATGCTTTTATTGCCTTATGTGTTGGAAATACATTTGGTTTCTTGTTACTGTAACTCTCAACAGCGTCTGTACTTGTTTGACCCCACTGAGGAGGTAATAGAGGTCTCTGAGGCACACTATCCATATATTATGTTTAATTTCAACTCTGTGCTGCAGGATGGTGCTAGCTTTTCCAATTTTCTCCTTTACCAGGGCATGTAAGTGTTTATGTCCTAAGCTATATAGCATAATAAGGAAAATAGCAAATGAGTTCCTTTAAGAAATTCTCGGCATTTTAATAACAGCACTCAGGCTGGAAATGCTTTAGTGCACACAGTGAAAGTTATTTGGAGCCCGAGGCCATTATGAGGATCAATGACACAGGTTTGAAAGCATGAAAGTCTTGTATATTGTTAAGATCATTTTCAGGATACTATTTCCAATTCCCTCAAATGCATGAAAGAGTAAGATATTTGTGGTGTATCACTTCAGTGGGGTTACACCTAGGATAATGTCATCTATCTTTCACTGTCAGCTGGGAGATATTTCAAGCCAAGACCCCAATTAAGTGTACAGTATTCATGAGTTATGCCTGTGTTATTTACAGGATTGCACTTCATAATAAACACAATTCTGTATTGCATAGTTAATAACAATCAACATAATTACTGTAATCTGGGTAGAAAATTGCTTCTGAGTTATAATGAAGCATTTTACAAAAAAAAAAATTATTCCAAGACTTGAGATAACAGCTTTAATGGAACATTACTCTTTTATTTTTTTATTTTTTTCCTTTCCCCCCCCCTTTTTTCTCCAAACTCCAGTACTTTTAAGGCAATTCACCTCAAATGTGCAATTTAGAAGACCAACATCAGCAAAGCGGAGGACTGGAAGGCTAGAATTTATTAAGATGTTATCTTTATTGCACTCACATGTCTCTGGTTCATCCTTGGTAAAAGCATTATCAAAACATAGAGAAATCTGTGTATGTAAGTGTGCATGTATATACACAATCACCCAGAGTTATACACGCCAAAGCATGACCAAATCCCTGTGTTGTATACTTCAAGGGAGAGAAAAAGTAAACTACTTGGTCAGGCTATTACTAGAGGCCCTTCTGTATCAACCTAGAGGGCATTTGATAGCTGCAGCCTGGTTTTTTGCCAGGAAAGGGACAACTAAAGGGAAATTACTGGCTATTGCATTCAGTTTCATGGTCTGAAATGGTGTAAATGCATCAATACAAAGAGCACTGCCTTTCCTTGGTCGTGTTGTGCAGCCAAAGGATGGCAGCAGCAGCACAATGCCTTCAGCCAGCAACTCCCTTACATATGGAGATGTCATCTCCTGCAGCTGGACCCTGCATCTGCCCTGTGCTCACACAGCTTCTCTCTCTGCTTTTGTGCCTCATGTCAGTTTTACCCGTCCAATTTTTCCAGAACTATTAATGGCTTTTAACCTCAATTGCTAGGTTATTTCCCAAACTGTGTACCAACAAACATGCTTAATTTTAGCTACTAAGATCCTAAGGTTTTTTTTTCCTGAAATCCATTTCTCTTCCCTTCCCCCTCCTAAAAAAGTTAATATTCATGCTTCCCCAATTATGCCTTGCTGCAAAGAAGCAACCCTTAATCTCTGAGACCTCCTGTACTAGTATTAAGCACTAATGACTGCCAAAGATAAAAGTTCTAGGCACCTCTTAAAAATTATTTTATGAAAACTGGGGCTAGATTCCCCTTTTTCCCTTAGTCAGCATAGGGCTTACTTGAGAATGATTCATTTATATGTTTTCAGGATGCATTATGAATGACAAGCTAAAAATCTTTCATCTCTTGTTTGTACATAGTTAGTGCAGCTTGTCAATAAGCAATTTGGATTTTGCCCAGTTCTTGCAATGAAAGGATGAAACTTCTTGTTTAAGCAAAAAATATTTACCCTGTACAAATAATGCATTACAAAAATTAATTACATATGGATTCTGAGCGTACTCATTTTGATTACATTGATTTTCTTCCACAGCCTAAGGATTATTTTTTATCTTATCTAGATATCATACATCTACTATAATTTCTTTTTTTATTGAGTCACCACTGAACAAAGTTACCTTTTGATTTTTTTATTTGTGTGTGTTTTGTTTGTTACATTTTTTGCAAATTGTTTTGTTACAATTTGCAAAAAATGTATTGCATTTGCAGGGCAAGTGCTCTGGTAGCAGGGGAGTGCAGAGGCTCAGAGAAGCTGATTTTAGTTACATCCCCCTCCCCTCAGTCACCTGAGGGGTGACATCAGAGAGAAGCTGCCAGAAGCTTCCCTATATCCAACAGAGCCAATGCCAGCTGGCTCCAAGATGGACCCATCGCTTGTCCGTGGCCAAACCAATGAGTGATGGAAGTGATGCCTCTGTGATAACGCATTTAAGAAGTAGAGAAAAGCTATTGCATGGGAGTAAACACAACCAGAGAAGAGAGGAGTGAGACTGTGGGAAGAAGTCTCTGCAGATACCGATGTCAGTGAGGAAGGAGAGGAAGGAGGTGTTCCAAGCACCAGAGCAGGGATTCCCCTGCAGCCTGTGGTGGAGTCAGGCTGTCCTTCTGCAGCTGATGGGGCTCCATGGGGAAGCAGAGACCCACCTGCAGCCCATGGAGGAGACCCACGCTGGGGCAGACGGGTGTCCAAAAGAATGTTGTGACCCGGTGGGAAACCCCTGCTGGAACTGGCTCCTGGCAGGGACTGGGCCATAGGAAGAATAGCCCACACTGGAGCAGGTTTGCTGGAAGGACTTGTGACCCTGTGGGAGACCCACACTGGAGTAGCCTGTTCCTGAAGGACTGCACCATGAAAGGGAGCCATGCTGGATCAATTAATGAACTGTAGCCTGTGGGAAGGAGTCATGTTGGAGAAACTTGTTGAGGATTCTGGAGCTGGAGAAGGACTCCTTTCTCTGAGGAGGAAGCAGTGGCAGAAACAAAATGTGATGAACAGACTGTAACCTCCATTTCTGTGTCCTCGCACCACTGAGCAGGAGGAGGTAGAGAATCAGGAATGAAATTCAGCCTGGAAAGGAGGGACAGGTGGAGCAAAGCTGGTTTTAAGTTTTATTTTACTTCTCATTATCTTACTTTGATTTTGATGGGTAATAAATTCAGCTAATATCCCTAAATGGAGCATGTTTTCCCTGTAATCAGTAAGTGATCTCTTGCCATCCTTATCTCAACTCATGAGCTTCTTCTTGTATTTTCTCTCCCCTGTGCAACTGAGGAGTGACAGAGTGGATTTGATGGACACCAGTCCTTTCAGCCAGGTCAAACCATTATCATTATACTTTGCAGGCATTTTCATTCCACCTTTGCTTGAACATAAGCAGTGGAAGCAAAGTTAACTTTCCTAATTTTCTTGTCAGATGACTCAGGATGCTCATTGTGACACATGCAAAAGAAGAAAGGCATATTCCACGTTGGGTAAGATTTAATGCTGACAGTCCATGAAGAGAGAGAGAGAAAAAAACACACCACACACATCAAGAAAAAAGTAAGATTTCAGTTTGGAGAAAGACGTGTCCAATATATATATGAACAGGTTTCAGAATAGTTAACATACTGACAATACTCAAAGCATGTTTTCTTACACAGTTGCTCAAAATGGATGTACAAGCAAAAAAAGGGTACGAGTTCTAAGAAAAAAAATACACAATGCATGCTTTAGGTGTTGGAAAAAACAAGTGGCATCCCTGTACCTTTTGCCTGGGATTGAATGTTTGTTGTTTCTCAGCAGAGCCAAGTGAGTGAGCACCTTCAGGAAGGGAGCTGAGCTCTGTTCAGCTGATTCCAAGTCAGGACTGCTACATCACGCTTCATTTTGCTTTACAGACACAAGGGAGACATCTGAGGAAATAGCTGAGGGATTCCCTTAGGGAATCCCTGTCTGAAAGCAAGTGATAAAAAAGATGCTGCTCTTCCAAAGGGGAAAATGAAGGAACAATCACAAAGGAAGCCACAGCGCCTACATGAAACAAAATCACTGAATCCCTCTGTAGGATAAAACCAATATTACTTTTAGCAGCTCTAATGGGTGATACTTGTTAATTAGTGCCAGACACAAACATCTTAACACCACTGTATCCCAGTTCAGTGAAGAATAGGAAAAGAAATAGGCTGAAAAATGTTCACTCTGAGGGTAAAACATGCAGCTGACTCATTTGCTTAGTAGCTAGTCAGTGCTAAAAAGGTTTTTGAGCAACCAAGATGAACATGGATGGTTAGGCAAGGGTCTGTCAGGAAAATGCTGGGCTGGGTGGCCAGGAGGTTGGTGTCATGTAGGCTGATGACCTGAAAATTCTTTGCTAGAATCAAGTTACATGGAACCTTAAGAAAAGGGGAAAAAAAAAGAGAGAGAGCTTGTTAGGGTAGTATTGGAAGTCTCAATGACCTGTACTGGGCAAACAAAAGCCACCAAAATTAGGAGCATGAAAGTCGAATGGGATGGTTCTCCCAGATCATGAGGAAAAAGAAATTCAAGCAAGATACAGCTTTTCCAGTCTAATTAAGCATCTTGTTAGTTAGAGAAAAATTATGGGAGTGATGACACCAGTCCTGTAGATAAAGAAGAGAACAGACTCAGACACTGCTTTATTAGCTGCTGCTTTGCAGCAGGAGGTGCTAGATTTTTAAAATCCCAGTAAGAAAGGCATTCAGATTCTAACAAGCACTGCTATTTATTAGCATCAGTGCTATAGAGAAAGAGAGGTAGCACAGATAATCTTATGTCCTTCCAGATGCTGCTAATGCTGTGCTGCGCAGATTCAGACAGGCCTCCAGATCCCATCTGTGTAGAAGTTTACACCACATTTTATTTTTTGTTAATTCCTGCTCTTTCAGGATTTTCTTAAAGCAAAACTGTATTCATTGTTTGTACTGTCCAATAGAAAGGATGCTTCCAGAAGAACTTGTTGCTGCAGTTCAGAAAAAGGTGAGGACATGCATGCGGTGCGATTGCTGGTATCAAGCTGCTTGCAGGCTCCTCCGTTACCAGCAAGCACCCAGGTTTACCCTGCAGCAAAGGCACCTGTGCAGCACAGCACAGGTCAGAAAACCAAGCTGCAGCAGGGCACACCTGCTCAGGTTAGATGCTGTGTGGATCACTCATGCCTCAATGTATAGTGATCTTCTGGTCATGAACAGCATCCGCTTGCTACATCTGCTTTCTGTAAATCAATAATCAGGTTTAGCATTTCTGTTACTATATTTTATATAATTGGGCAAGTTTTATGAGCAAATCATATATAAATTTACGACAAATAAGAAGGAATGCAATTGCATGTTAAATAGAGAAGGTAAGTGCTTAAGTCAATCTTGCAGTTCACTTGGCAGAATGATATATTTGGCACGTGTGAAGGAAGAACTTTAACTGAACCATAAAGATTAGAGAGGTTAAGCCTTTGGAACATGGTTGCTGGCAGGTTTGGAAGCTTTTCTCTGGAGACCCTTTAATAAAAAGCCCTGTATATTGGTCTACTTGTGCTGCGACAGCCATAAATACGTCAAGTGAAATGCAAGCTATTTAGAAAGCACTTATTCCCATTCTCCAGAGTGTATTGGGATGGAAAGTTTCACTCTCAGTCTACAACTTACTCCTTTCTTATTCAGTCCTATTTTCCTGTTGTATTGCAAAGGTCCTCATCTCCATTCAGTGACAAGGCAGAATATCTATCAGACTTTCCAATGTAAATTCCTTTCTGTGGTCCTACTGAGTACAAGTCTTTGTCCAAGGAGAGTCAGTCACAAAAGTCCCTGAGGAAGTGTGGCTTCAGCTCTTTTTGTCCATCCAAGATTGATTGCCCCTTTCTCCCCCTTCCCCAAACCAAACACACACGTCTCTTTAAAACCCAAAACTGGTGGAACTGAGCTACCTCCAACTGGGTCTATGGGATGTATTAGACTTGCAAATGGTACAAAGTTCCTGCTGGTGCTGTATGTTGCTCCACAACGGGATAACATGGTACTGACTCCCCTATAGCTACATTAACACTACTTAGTAAATTTACTTGGTGCATTTGGTAAAGCAAACAATCTAATGAAACCAGGTACATTTATTTAATGACAAGCAAGTTAGTTGGAGATAGGCTGGTGAAATTATTCAGAACTGAACCAACAAAATTAAATTATATTGTATCTTTACATTACTGATATTTTTGAGATAAAATATAAATGTCTGAAGTCCTTGTAATCAAACCACCCTCAGCATTATCTTTCCTGTGGTTCAGTTACTTGAGTAATACTTCAGCTTTGGTTCTGTCTGCAAATTAATTCTAAGATAGACTTGCTTGAGCTATTCCTTTCCAAGTGAAAATATTGGCTCTATTGAAGAGGACTGGCATTTCACTGCAGGTGCAGCTGGAAAATGGATTGTTTGTGCACTGATCTTATTTCTCTTTATCTATAATTATGACCAATAACCTCATCTCTCTTGGCTTTGTTTGAACATCACCAGTTAGAGAAGCAGAAAGTAGCCTAGACTGGGCTAGAGTGTTTGAGTCCTAGACTTTCGTATTTTCAAATTTAGGGAAACGGAAAGGGATTCTGGCCCTTTTCATTACTGTTGAATGTTATCAGGCTAGAATTTAACTGGAGTTGGAGCTAGATCTGTTGGAGGAAGGATATTGCCAGTAGGGGAAGAGAGAAGCCTTTGAGGTAGATGGTCTTCAGACTGCCTTTTGGGTGACTGTGAGGAAGGGCTGCTTGATGACTATGAGTCCTCAACTGTCTGGATATAAAAGGGAAAGTGAACACAGAGATTAAGTTTATTATTTCAGCTTTGCACATTGAAGGCCTCACAGTGGAGGATCTGCAGAGGAGAGGGTAAGCTCCTTCTGGGCTGGGCCAGGTGTAGGGACAGCACGGTAGTCACTGCATTGATTGTGTGACTGAGTCAGGTTTTTGGGGCTGATGCACAAATCTCGCAGTCACTTGCCAGGCTTCTGGGAGAAGCAACTCTCAGGTCTGACCTTGAGCAGGTAAGCAGAGGATAAATGAAGGAAAGGGTTATTTCATATATGCCACAAAATTTGAGCTACTTATTCCTGATATCTTCTGTTGTGGGGGATATTTGGCAATGCTACCATCAGGTATTGGCACAGAGAAAGGTCTGTGATCCACTTTCTCTGACATGTAATAGGATTGGCCACAAGAGCTAGGTCAGGACCACAGTCTGACAAATCTCTCAGGTTGCTGGCTGCAATATCTTGCTCACATTCCCAGGGCCAAACTATTTGTCAGTTTTGGTGTTTATTTGTGGGTTAGGGTTTTCCTTCATGTCAGATTGTCAGAGCCTCAGCAGCTTTTTGTTTCCTATAAGGCATAATGCTGGGTCCATCTGCTAGAAATTCTCCAGGGATGTTTCACTAATGGCAGTGCTGTGTCTTTCTTATGTTCTCTTTAAAGTGATGCCATGGTGTAATTTTTTGAGGCTTTTTACCTTTTGCACTACTGGTCTTGCATGTTCTCAGAGGTTTCTTTGTGGTATGAGGTTCAGGTGAGGGAGAAGATACACAGAGGATCTGTCTGATCCTAATGTCAACACCACGACAGTGTGATTGCAGGGAGTTCAGCTCAGTGATGCAGAGGCTCTTTGCCAGTCACACCTGCTGCCTCCCCCACAGCGAGCTCACAGATATTGTGTCCCCCTTTCTGTTTAAATTTCCTATTTATCTGCTGCTCTTCAATTCTCTCTTCTTTACATATGTGCTGCTCTGGCTGGTTAGAAGGCTACCTAACAGTCTCCTTCTGAAAAAATTGAATATGGTTAATAATAGTGACCTTGGAAATTGTACTATTGTAACAACTCTTACCTATCTCTTTAAATTCCTGAATTAGCTTTGGAGCCAGTATTTCCACAAAGTGCTGGAGTTGGAGGTGAATGCTTCATATAGCTTGGAAGCTGTGACTGTATGTTTTCAGATGAAACATGGCATTGTTTCAAACATAAATCACTTGGAGGCAGCAGCCACTTAAATTGGGTCAGAACTAGTGAATCAATGCAAGCAGAGAGGATGTTAGTGAAAGTAATGTGATTTTTATCTTCAAACTCTCATGAACCACTGAGCCTAGAAAACAAACTGCTATACATATTTGGAAGGCTGGACTGGATGATTAGCCTTCTAGTGGCATACTGGATTGATTTTTGCTCTTAAAGATACCCTGAGTCATCAATAGTCAATGAATTTTCAAAACAGGCAAACACATAGACCTTTTTCTGGACACAACAGGATGTTTTCTGCATCTCAAGTACCTTGAACCACTTCCCAGATATCATCCAGCCCTGGTGAAATAAGGACTACCCAGCAGGAGTAAATTGATCTTTAAATAAATAGGTTTCGTTCCTATAGTGTGGGAGAGTAAGAAATGCAGACTTAGGTGTACACATATCTAAGGAATTGCCTGCATGGGGCTTTCTTTTCAAGGGGGTACATGTGGAGTGTAAAGCTTCTCTTAAACATGCATTTCTCAGGCAATGGCACTAATGGCACACTGTGAATACAGTCTTCAGTTTTAACAGCACCTGCTTGGTTAAAAAGGATGTTCTGTTTCCTGATTTTCTAATTCTGTATGCATTGTTTTTGGAAATATCCTTTATCTGCAAAGCCCTGGGGAAGAAAGTATATTCTTTTCCATTTTTGAGTGCTTGGGATTTGAGACACTAGAAACAGGCCAAAGCTTTGATGCTACTCTTGACATTTCGAAGTCAGCTAAGCTAAAAGTCAAACACTGCTTAATCACAGAGAAAGAAAAAATTATGGCTAGTATTGCACTTCAGATGCATGAGACCCCGTGGCCTTGTTCCCTTGCTCCAGCCTGCAGGCTGTATACATTCTGTAGCAGAAGATTTAGTACAAGTGAAAAATTACAAAGCAGTGCCTTTATGATTAACAAACACTACACGAAAAAGAAAACTTTGTTTCAAGAGAATATGAGTGAGAAGTCCCCTATTCTTTCCCTAGCCACTCTTCCTTTTTTAGTGCTCTTCTTTCTCTACCATTTGCTGCCTGTTGTAATGGTTTGTCTGCAATTCTCTCTATTTCCTCCAAAGCTTTACAGACTCATATAATTTCCTTTCTACTCAAGGGTCTTTTCCTGGTTTCTCATGCGCCCCCTCCACTCCTTAATTTGCACCTTGTCTGTTCCTCTTTTTATTTCTCCACCTATTTTTTGAGATTGCTGCCAGGTTAAGGCAAGGCTACTGGCAGAGGGCAGGACCACACAGGTGAGCTCTTTAAGGAACAAACAACTTAGGATGTCATTAGGCTTCAGTAATCTGCACTGTGCCCTTGGAGAAAGTATTGAGGTTCATCAGTGCCTAATGTAATAAGCACAATCACAGAGTGGCAACTTGTCACTGGAGCAAAAGGGAAGAGCAGATGCTGATCTCAGAGCATTGATTAATGGGAGTCTTAAGTAATTCAATTTATAATAATGTTATCGTATTGTCTACCAGTGTTTGCAAAGATACCCACTGATCCTTTCACTTAAGAGGAGACCCCTGCAAATACTGGGCCTGACTCAGAGCTATCTGCTGAAATTTTGCACCAGCAGAACTTCAGCGCTCTCAGTGGAGGTAGGGCAAGTTTAGTGATGTGAGACCAGGAGCAGCAAACCTAGTCTGTACATTTTCTGAGTTTTTTCCCAAAGTCTTCAGTTGTATTTTCAGAGTCCCTGCATTTCTGCTCAAATTCAATTATTCATGTTTGACAGAGCCTGCTCTGGCACTATTGTGCTTTTAAAAACTGAAAACTCCTCCAAGGTATAGTACAGAAAAAAACCTCCAAACCCAAGCTATTGTCCTTGAAGGAAACCCTGCAAGGCTGCTGATTCTGTTATTTCAAGCAGACTGATAGCTTTTTGTCCTATTGTGTCCGTTCATAGTTGCTGAATATATCCTAAAACATCTCAATTACTCTCTATTTTACAGACATTTTTATTAGATCTATAATCTCATGCCTCATATCCTCAGACGGTCCTCAGTGCTCCGCCATTGCTAACCAATTATCAGGGGGATGTATTTTCTCCCTGATGGATTATAAGCTTTTCTTCCAGAGGCTAGATATTATTGCACATTTTATGTCAGGACAGCAGAGGCTCGTTGTTTCCTCTTAATTGTTCCCACTAGAAGTCAAAAACATAAATACAGAAAGAAGAGCTGGAGTGATAATTCAGACAAGAGAGAGTGAGCAAGTTCTGGTGTCCAACATTCTCATAAAAATTCATTTCATGTTCCTGCTGACCTCTTTCTTGTTGATTCATGGCAGATAAACAGAACACATATCTCTTTTTTCCTCTGTCATAATGCATCAGAGAGGCCAGGCTCCTCTCTTAGCCAGCCTCTTTACTGCAGAATAACAGGCCACAGGGTGGCAGATAATTTTGCAAACTTTCATATTTTTGTTGTTCATTCTGCCCATGCCTTTTACTTCATCCCCTTCATATCCTGAAAAACTTTAGTTTTTGTGGAGTTAAGACTCCCCATAAGTAGTCTTAACTCCAGAAAAATCACCGCTGAAAAATCATGTTGATGCTGTCCCCAGAACATGGTATTTCACATGTCTGTTGTGCTTGCACTTTCCACAGCAAAACTACACAGAAATATATTCCTGTCTTTCAGCTAAAGGCGCCAAATTCATTAATCAGCTTTCTAATTAATATTAAGTCTAAACCTCCATTGTCTTTCCTCTAGTCATCACAGTAGCAATGTCATAGATAAATAAGACCTCCCAGAAGCATTGCACATAACCTGTTTCATTCATATATGGGCACTTCCAAATAGATATTTTAAGGAATATGTATCTTAATGGATTGAAAGGACAGCATGTGAAGGAATCAGGCTAGACTTCTCAGTATTAGTGCTTGGGAGATTTCCTACCAGCTGGCTGCTATGAAGTTGCCAAGACTACAGACTGCTGACATGCTTTAGGATCAAAGGAGAAGATGGGGAACCCAGAAGTCAACAACACTTTGAGAAATGAAACAGCAAGAAAATCACAGTAGACTTTCTTAATATAATTCCAGTGCATCCTTATGGAAGCAAGTAAGAGTGTGGCATTCGATTTTTCACTAAAAGGCCAATCACTACAATGATTTTACTGATTTTGCTGAAAAAAATATAAGGTTTATGTCTGCAAAAGTATCACAATTTGAGGCTATTGCTGCCAAGTTTTTTTATTTATTCTTCCTTCATTCTGAACACCTTCTTTGCCATGCATTTGACAAGCACTTGAAATACCACTACAAAACAAATTCACAGATTCAAACACAGATTCAAGCCGTCATCCTTTTGCATAAATGTATTATCTTCAGAAACACCTACATTAGTTTGGAGCCGAAGCAATTTTTAAGAATATCACTCAGAGGAGTTATAGGGTAAAATTATCACTCTCCAGTGGAGTGCCAAAGGCGGTAGCCTCTGTTGGGAGTCACTCATGAA
Organism: Camarhynchus parvulus; assembly: GCF_901933205.1. Lineage (NCBI taxonomy): Eukaryota > Metazoa > Chordata > Aves > Passeriformes > Thraupidae > Camarhynchus > Camarhynchus parvulus. The sequence goes on along the minus strand of NC_044586.1, from coordinate 33,459,433 downwards.
TTGTCCTATCCTAACAAAGGGTCTGGTAGGCCGGTGTCTGAACAGTGTTACAGCTTTCACAGGCAGGATTTAGGGTCTCTCTCACCAACATAGAAATTGGCTTTTATCTGCTTTGGGTGCATGAGAGAAGCTGGACCAGGTCCGTCACTAACCACCTATCTCACCAGTAAAACTCTTCATCCTTGCCGGGCAGCAAATTTGAGAAGAAGATAAATACTCATTATTAATATTAAAATATTTAGTGTTTCAAATTCACTCTTGGGTTTTTCCCACCCAATTTCTTGCAAAGGTTACCTACTGCCTCCTTCCCCATTCTGGCAGCTGCCTATGTGTAGGAAAACCCACATCTTGGTAAGACAGAGCTCATAACCGCAGATTTGAAGTGCTCAAGCCTGACAAGAGATAGCTTTCAGGTTTAGAATGACCGCAACCCCAATGTTGTGTCTTCCTGTATTGCTTCTTTAAAAGAATAATACAGTTACAAGTGGCTCCTTCTGGTATGTTTTGCATTTCCAATCTGCCTTCTATTTGAATCTATCCATGTCTTAGGATAGGAACTGAACATTTTTGAAGGGCAAACTATGAGAGCTGGCTGATTTTCCAGCTTAACAGCCCAGTGCCTTACACAACTTAGCTTGCCATGAGTTGTGCTTCTGTGGGGCAGCTGCATTACAGTGTCTAAAGTCTCTTCATTTTCTCCTTTAAATTCAAGATCTCTTTTGATTTGTTGTCTCTCTTTTGTAAAACTAACATCATCAAAATGTTTGGGACTTGGTTCTGATGGGCATCTTTGGCCACTTGCACAGCTGGCTCTGCATGATCCCGACCCTAAGCTGGGTTCACATGAGCTGGCTCTGCTAATTCTGGAGCTGGGAGCCTCAGGGTGTTACCCAGCTGGCATATGCAGAAGTGCTACTGTGTTACTCCTTGTGCTGCTCCATCAGCGCAGGGCTCTGTGCCGCAGCACGGGGATGCTCCAGCTCAGGTCAGCCCACACAAGGGCTCCCTGTGCCCTGCTCCATCCAGCAGAGCTCTGCCTGTCCCTCGTTGACTCAGTAATACACACAGAGCTTTTTAGGCAGTTTAGCTGGGTTTGAGTCTCTGTATTTGGTTTTAATATTCTGTGAGTGGCAGAACCAACCTTGTGATGATGGACAATTGTCTGCAGAAAGTGCAGGTTTAGATTGTGCATTTTTATGTTCTTATCTGCTTCAGTACACTACCTTGGGCAGAAACGGTAGGAAAATATTTGCCATACAATTTACAGGGAATGGAGTCAGAAGAAAGGATTTTATAGATCTACTCAATACATGAGGACCCTAATGGTACCACCAGCCCTGACTGCCCCTGCCCACATTCCTGGGGCTCCCCCACATTGCCCACCCCATGTCACCCCCCCAGGGCCATCAGCCCCTGCTCCAGAGATGCCACAGCAGCACCAGCCTGCAGCTTCCTACAACTCTGTCCATCCTGTCCCCCTGTCCAGGGCAGTGACTGATGCTGGTGCCCCCCTGCCATCCCTCTACCAGCCCAGTGGGTACCCAGGCAGCAGCAGCTCTGCTCCTTTGCCTGAAGCTCTAGGACATGATACTGGGAAAAATTACTGAGTTAAAAACTGGGAATGCCAGAGACAGGCTATCAAGCAAAATGAAGATATTCATAAGAAACTAAGCATATGGCTACTAGGTCTGTATTACACGTCATTTCACCTTCACAGAATTACCCCTTCTGCCTGTGAGACAGGCAGGGACTGGGGTAGTGTTACACAGGGGAGCTGGGGAGCTCACATCTACACAGCTGCCAGAGTATTCTCAGCTGCAACATGCTGACCTGCAACTTTGCAGATGAAATTATTTTTGTTGTCAGCCCCCTCCTGCTCTATTAAAATGCAGTTTTATGGTGTAACTTTCCCTATGGACATGTTTTGTTATTTGTTTCCAAGACATGACAGAAACATTTATGTGCTTCTAGCAACCGCTGAAACCTAAGAGAAAGAGCTTATAAATTAGCAGCAGCATGCTTTAGTATAATAAACTCCTTACTTCTTTTGCTACAATATATGACCATTTGTTACAGTTTTAAAGCCCAGATATATACTCATCTATTAAATACCATTCTGTGTGCCAAACCTTTTACTTCCACTGTATTAAAGTATGAGTGAGCCTTTTTTCTTTTTCTTTTCTTTTTTTTTTTTTTTTTTAAGGACCACTAAAAGCACCAGCAGTAAATAAAACCCAGGATGACCAAGGTCCTGCAAGTTCAGAAGTGTTGTCACTTCCCATTACCATCAAGATGCGCAGTTAGAGTGCTGGGAAATCTCTTAAGTGATGATTCTCTCAAGAACAGGGGATGGGAGTCTTAAACTTTGCAGCAATTCAAGGGAAGTCTGTCTCATCAAGCTGCAAGAATCATCGATGCTATTTTGACTGTGTTACCTCAGCATCTCAAGGGAGATAATACAGTCATTGCATTGAAAATGTCTTGGCATCTAGAGACTTTCTTTCCAGAGAAGAATCGTGAAAGAGGGTTAAATCATCTGCCTCTTTCTGGAATTATATACATTGCCCACAGTTTTTGAGGTTTCTGATCAGGCATGGTTTTTGACTTCGATCTGCAAGCTCAGAAAGGCAGACTTGGAATCGTGCATCTGTAGATTTCCATCCTCTCCTAACCCAGATCTTTGCACAGCAGATTAGAGCTGCGTAGCACGGCTGTCAGCTTTAATGTGACAGCTCAGTTTGCCTGCATTTATTCCAAAACAAGTGCCACTGGTTCATTCCCCACAGCTTCAAGATTTGATTATACCTCCTATACATTTTGATGTCTTTTATGATTCCCAAGCATACCATCTAAACACACAACTTTCTGAACTCCAGGCTTTTTTATAATCACACAGCATGATGTTTAACATGGTGTATCGAATATTAGGGATGTTTCATTTTGCATCTCAGATTAGCCATTTGCATCCAAACCTTAAGAATGTTTGATGTATTTTACTTACTTTATTATTTTAAAGACTGGTTGTGGGGATTATTTCTTCATTTGGTCATACCTTCAATATTCTGGCAGTCCTTATATGAATCTAATGAAGGAATTTTCCCCCACTGTATCAATGAGTCAGTGGAAGAGTTTGCTGCTATGTATCCTTGCTTAGTCAAGGGCAGAAAACTGTTACCACTCTTTTCCATTAAAATACAGTCAAATTTATATTGGCCCCTATGCTTAGAGTACTTGCCTGTCTGCAACTGTTATTAATTTACCTTAAATTCAGCAAAAACCTAAATAAGATGGTAATTCATGCAACATTTTCCATCACAATTTTGGAAGCTTTTCATAAGTGCTGTTGGCTTATTTTGTCTGTCCTTAATTCCAATAATATAATAAATCTAAAATACCTGCATGGCATGCTTTAAGGACTTCAATAAGCAAATTAATTGTTCTCTACAAAAAAACCAAACAAACTCAAAACAAGACCAACCACAGAGAATTTAAACATCTCCCATGAAAAGCAAATAGCCACCCCTGAGGTAATCAGGCAGTTGGACTAGATGATTGTTGTAGGTCTCTTCCAACTGAGCACTTCTCATCTCTTGCTCTTCTCTATTATCAGAAACTTTATGGATTTAATATTTAATTTTATTTTTCACTACTTTTGATAAAGTTTCCCTCTTTTATATTGTTTTCCTGTACTATTCCTTTTTGCTCCTCTTTTATGAAGGCAAAGTACCTTTCATGACCAATGACTGAGCATGTCCATCCCTGGCAATACCCCTCCCTTGACAATGGGCTCTACACATTTGCTGCCATGACCATGATGAGAACAATTCCTCAAGAGGATTGTAAAACAGTAGTACTCTAGGATCATACTATTTATAGAAGTGTCTTATTAATTTATGTTTGGACATCACCTTGGTTAGTGAAAATTATTTTAATTCAGCTAGAAAATTCTCATTTGTAAAGGGGAAGGGTGTTAGTCTACCATGTTCCTCAGAGCGTGCTTTATATCTGAGCAGGGAAAATATTTGCTTCATTTGATATAAAGTACCAAAAATAATTCATTTAATGGCTTTCAACAAAAGATTGTAAATGAAACTCTTAACTGTTATTTTTCTCTTATTTTATCATTCAGCCCACTTGAACCTAAATTCCTGAGGATGCAGTACTTCCATAAAACCATTGTTGAATATTTATTGCTTCATTCTCATTGGTATCTTTTTAAAGTAGTGGAATTACTATTAATTTTATTTTATTGCTTTGTTACTGGTTTTCATTTTGGCACTGAGTTTCTGCCTCAGCAACTGCCTGTGTTTCAAAAATTCATTCTTTGGATATATTCTGCACCTTCTCCAAAGGCAGCTAGAATAATCAGCCCAATGCAAAAGATATAAAGAGAGGTCTGAGAGAGGACAAAGGATACTGAAAATGAAAATAGAAAAGGAAAAAACTTCGGAAAGTCTAATCCAGTCTTCAGTTTAAGTCTGTCCATTTTCCTTTACAAATATGGAGCATAATTCAGTGTCAGCTGATCACAGTAATCCTGGGTTTCCCCAAAAAAATGAGCACAGGCAGATGTGTCAGCAGAACAAACTGGTACGTGTGGCGTATTACTGAATGTGCCAAAAACAAGCTCTGGGGGGAAACTCACAGGAGACTAACAGACTCAGGTAAGTGAAAAATTATTTTAGTGCACCTATTAGATCTACCTAGTCTAAGTAATAAGAACACAAAGTAATAGCCACTTTGACTGTAATGAACAAAGAAAGGAGAGATGGTCCTTCGACATAAAAGAGAGCAGCAAAGTCATTAATGAGTATGATATGGTATCAAGATCAGATATTTAAAACACAGTGAGTGGGAAATAGAAGCACATCCTCTTAAAGGGAAAAAAAAAGTGGTAATAAAAAGTCAAGTTAGATAACCCCACTCATTTTCTGCACTTTTAAATCAATGCAGAATTTGTCAGCAGTGGAATTGCATCAGCAAAGATAATCACCTAGGGAAATAATATGATTGCTTTATGTCACTCAAGGGCTATACATATTTCATGCTAATAAGATTATTTTGGCAGAAAAAGAAATATACAATAAAATGCAAAACCACCAAAAATGGAGAGGAAGGGTGCTATGCTTAGCAGCAACTTATGTTTAGTGCTTACCCCTCTGTATTCAAATACTAAGGAATGATTCTACAAAAAACTTACTTGAAAGCAACAGAAAGTGACAGAAAGAATCCCTCCAGAAAGAGATATTGGATTCACAGGCTGGTGTGCTTACTGTTTTGAAAGAACAAAATTCATTTAGACATTTAGGATTCAAAAATACAGTTTATTCAGGGTTTTTTAAAATAGATGTCTAGCATCTTGCAGATTGCCCCTGTTTTCTTTATGTGCTTATGTCATCAGCATTATATTTCAATAACTCTATGGGGAAATCTCCCTGAATATAATTTAACACAGGGATTTGGGATCCAATTATACAGTGGGAAACTACATGCAGAAAAGGCTCCATTTAAATGAAATGGGTGGCAATTTCACCACTGGAAGGGCATTTCCAGCTTCCAGTAGTCAAATGGAAAGTTTGCCCCCTTGAGGGAAGGTGAGGGGGATATAGTACAAATACATTATTTTTCTGAAGTTTTATATCAAACATTGCCATTAGGCCTTTTTTAAGACTAGCAACCTCCTGGACTGTTTCCAAGGGAGCAAGAGGCTATGTAGCAAAAGAGAAGGCTTCCTTGGGCAGAGTAATCCTGTTCTGTAAAAGCCCTATCATTTACAGGCCAGTAGACAATATTATGGCTTCTTCTCCCATCAAAAGAAGCTTGTCCCCAACAGATACACTCAGGAGGAGTAGAGAAGAAGGTGACTTTCCCTTTTAGGACCCCTGTCCATGCTGCATATGCTACAGGCTACAGAGAGGACCCAGACATTGGATGATAGTTCAGCTGAGATTTTTCCAATATTTTCCCCTCTGTTTTAGGAGGATTGCTTCATGGTATCTAAAACTGCCTGGCATGATGTACAGTGCTATTTGGCAAAGAGTAAAGCGTCTGACTTTCTTCTCTTCACAACAATGTAAATCAAGATGACCACCACTGGAATTCAGAAACACACTGATATAAACTGGTGTAAGAGCATTGCCAGGCTCTCTTTGGTGATGCACAGGAACAAACTGCCCAATGTAGCCACTGTGACTGATCCTCTGCACTGGCTGTGCAGAGAAGAACCCGACCACACTCAGTAGTGAGGGAAATCACATCCCCCACTGCTGCCTTGTACAGCAGCACTGGCTGACATGTGGCAGCACATTACATGGCCACACGGCTGCTGTCCCCAGCCATCCTGGCTGACAGATGCTGCCACTGCTGAGTAAGGACACTTGATCCCCTCATAAGTCCTCTCCTGAACTGCCATGGCTTCCTGCCCAGGATGCTGAAATCTCACATTACCCTAGAAGAGAGGGCTGAAGCCTGCAGTGGTTCAGGATTGGACCTGTAGCAAGATCTGATGGATCTGCCTTCCAGGACAGTCACCACTTGTCACCGTCATATTTTCTGGAAAAATCCCTTCTCCAGGTATTTCTTCTCCTGGGAAACTGAGAAGCCTCAGAGAAAAATGAAAACAATAATTATCTGATTGCTTCTCCTGTGTTTTGCTGCTTTGGAATGTGGTTGGAGAATTGTTTATTGAACATGTGAATTGTTTTTACTTAATGACCAATCACGGTCAGGCTGTGTTGGACTCTGAGGAGTCCGTCACACGTTTTTAATTAGTATCTTGTTAAGCCTTCTGCAAATTTCCTTTCTCTATTCTTTAGTATAGTTTTAGTATAGCAGAATAGAATAGAATAGAATAGAATAGAATAGAATAGAATAGAATAGAATAGAATAATAAATTAGCCTTCCAAGAACATGGAGTCAGATTCATCTTTCCTTCCTGCCACAGGGGACCCTGAAAATACCACAACCCCTCTCAAGAGGGTGGGGCAGCCAGCTGGGACCAGTCACGCAGGTTTCATTCATATCCACACAGCTGTCAGAGCCCTGAGATACTGTAACAGAAGCAGTGCCTGCAGTTACAGGAGGCACTGTACTGAAGAATTTCTGTTCTGTCTGATTTCTGTTCTCAATCATGCATATTTAATATTCTCTTAATGCACTTGCTTTGAGAGCATTTTCAGCCAGATTATATTTTTAAAGACAAATTCTGTGGAGCTGTCATGCAAACTCACAAGCTTTCAGTCACCCAAACTGGTCCAAACTGTGAGAAGTGGATGTTCTCCATGTAGGAGTGAATGCAGAGAGAAATCATAGACTTGAATAAACCCATGCAGAATGACACGTTTTATATATTCATTTTGGTATACACATTTAGATAGGTGGGTGTCATTTCCAATACATAAAGCACAAGGCTCAAACAGTAATGGGATAAGAAAATGAAGCATAAATAAAGAATAATAAAGATAATTACTCATAGCCCCTCTGCAAATATACTCAGAGAACAGGACCATGACATGGCTTCTCCAGATATTTTAGCCCTTGATAGTGAAGCTAGTTTTTTGGGTCACTATGCAAGTGACAATTATGCAAGAGAAAATTTCAGAGGCACCTCTGTACGGTGGCAAATCCATCTGATGATTTATATTAGAATAGGATTAATCAAAACTATGTATGAAAAGTGAAGGACATGCACAACTGTTTTAAAGATACACATTTTTGTAGGGTTAGGTAAGGTACTTTTGACGTACTACCTATTTTTGTACTAAGACATTTCAATATTTTTACTTTAAGTTTTGACCTGCCATGAGAAAAAGCATTTAGCTTTAATTGCAATATTTCGTTGCAAAGTTAAACATTGTTTACACACACCTTTAGTTGTTCTAAGTGTTGATGGCATAATACAAAACTACTACTAAGAGATGTGTGTTAAGTCTTTTATTTCACTGTCACATTTCACAGTCTAGTAGAATACAGAAGTTAAAAAAGCTGCACAGTCATGCCTAGCACTGAATAATGTGTACAGATGTGTGTTCCATAAATATGTTTTGTCTCTGCCAAAGAGTTTTCTTCCTAATAACTTGTTAAAGAAGATAAAATTCATGTCACAGAATAGAGACTCATAAGACTTTGCGCTACTTGCTTCCCCAGTTGGCTGTTGTTTGGCTTACCTGAAAATTAAAAGGTCTCCAGACCTTATGCCCCTTTTCACAGCGGTTAACATAAAGCAAAACAAAGGCAAGAAAATCTATGTGTCTGTGGTATTTGTGAACTGTTTTCCTTTTGTGAGAATATGACCTAAAATAATTTTCTAGTGTGTGCGGTGTTTAACCAATATTACAGACTTGTCCCTGCTGCATGCCTAGTTAAGTAGAACTGGATAAAACCTCTTGGGTCAATAGGGAGAGCACTTCACACTTCAGCTACGGAGCATTCAATGCAATCACACGGAAGAGCATTTCCTGCCATTGATCAACAACAATTCCTGGCATTTACAAGGCATCTTTAATCAGAGAGATAAAATTGCTCTGCAAGGGTAATAAATTCCCAGAGTACCCCCCTGAATGAGATGACAAAGTTTTTTATTTACAAGTGAGCAAAGTAAATCATAGAGAAGTGAAATACTTGCTTAAGGTCAGATAGTAATTTTTTTGGCAGAGTCCAGAAAAACATCTAACCTTACAGCATTTTAGATTGGTGGGAAATAGGAGTAAACTTTGTTACTGTAGCAGATTGGTGGGTTTGTGTCTGCCATTTGCTTCCTCTGCACAGACCATAACCTTTCTGTAATGACAATGCAAAACAATGAAGAATCACATTTCCATGTAATTATGTTAGATTGTATGTAGATTAGGAAAGGACAGGGAATGCTTGAAGTGTGGAAAGCTTTTTAAACTTCTGAACCACTGCTAGCTTTTGAATGAGGAACTCCAATGCAGAGGCACAGTAGCACAATTCCATATTCTAGTTCTGCTATTACCTGGCAGTAAAAGGTGAAGAAAGATATAATAGGCTGCACATGAACTATACTCACAGATCAGGCTCCAGTTCAAACAGCAAAAATTCTCTGTACAGAAATGACTGGTAACAGAATTAATTTGCAAATGTATAGATCTGTGAAGAAGAGGCTATAAATACCTGGACAGATGTCAGAGTATTTGTTTACAATCTAGTTCAGACCTATGGGACAAAGCATAACTTCTTCAGAGTTCTAAGGAAAAATAATCTGAATAGTAAAAATACTATAAAGATTTTTAGTTATTTTATCACCCTTGCTTTTATTATAAATAGGAGTGATGAACTGTCATGATTAATAGGATTTCTATTTCTGGAGGTTGTAGGGGGTTGAAAACCCTCTTCCTCATGCAAATCAAATTGCAAATTATATCTAAGCCCTAGTACATTTAATAATATAGACAGTTAAAAAAAGATCCTCTCCTGTATACTCAGTGTCTTGTTCTGCTCTTTTAGCACTTCAGCCCTTATGGTTTCAAATATGTGCTTTGAGACCTGTTTCACACCCCCGCTTTCTAAATCTTATGTCATTCTTCTTCACAATTTTGATTTAAAATACATTATAAAAATACATTTATGGTTTAACATTTTAATAATGCTGTAGTCAGATTTTATTAGTGCTTCTCTGTTACATTTTGCATGAGATAGGAAAGAGTAATGAAGAGAATATCATTGTAGGGTTTTAGGCTTATGAGCTTAATGTATTATGATACAACAAAATGTATTATCCAAAGGTCCCTTTCTCACAAAGGCTAATGAGAGCACCATAGATATAGCAATATAGAGCCGTAGTCAAACCAGCAATAACGTTCTGTAATTGCAAAACCATTTTTGATTAAAATGTAGTTTATTTTTTAAGAAAAGAAATAAAGCGCTTTAGGATTCCTGATCTTGGCTGTATGCACATTAATCAGCCTGTAAGAATAGAAATGACCAGCTAAACAGAGCTATTTTGTCACTTGTCCCCAAATCCACAGCCATCTGGTCAGGATGTGAGGAACCACTGGCCCAGTAGGGCACAAATGGTTGCAAGGAATTGCTTCCTCAGGGAGTCCTGCTGGGGTGGGAGGTTTCAAACATTCCTGCAGCTGGAAGCAAAAACCTAATTAAAACCTTCTTGCTGTCTTCCCATGCTCTCCTTGCTACTCCAGCAGGCATGAAGGTAACCCCCAGCAAAAAATGGACAGACACTGCTTAGTATGGAACCAAATCTCCATTAAAGGCAGAAGGTGAAGGGCTCTCTTTCGGCTCACATTCCAACTTGTAATGAACCCCACTCCTCATTAGGGTCATCTCTGCAAACCTGCGCTATACTGAGCATCCATTCCAGGAGAGCTGGGACCAGTATCTCCGCAGACACGGGGCGTACACACACCCACACCCACACCCAGGTACTATACATGGCACACGCTCTGTGTGTATATATGTACACCACACACGACACACGCTCTGTGTGTGTGTGTATATGTACGCCATACAGGACACACGCTGTGTGTATATATATATATATGTACACCATACAGGACACACGCTGTGTGTATATGTGTATATGTACACCCGCACCCTCAGGCCGCCTCACTCCGCTCCGTCCCTCCCGCCCGGGCTGCCAGAGGAAGCGGCGGCGCGCGGGGGCGCGGCGGGCACGCGCGCTACCCGGCATGCAGCGGGCGCGGGGCTGGCAGGAAGATGGCGGCGCCGCTGGAGGAGTACGAGAAGGAGGCGGGCTGCGTCCCCATCCTGCACCCGGAGGTGCGAGCGGCCCGCCCGCAGGGAGCGGGGCGCGGGAGCGGGGCGCGGGGCGCGGCCGGGACGGCGTCCTACCGTGGGGCGGGGGGGAGCGGGGCTCGGCTAGCGGGCGGGCGGGGTGCACGGAGGGCGGGAGGTGCGACGCCGCCGCCCCCCGCCGCCGGCCTGGGTGTGCGCGGCGGCGGCGGTGGCGGGCCGGGGTGGGCAGGGCCGGGCCGGGAGGAGAGGCGGGTGCGGATGGCGGGGAGCGGTGCAAGGTCCGCCGCCGGCCCTCCGTGTGCCCTCGCCGGCAGTCCCGCCCGCCCCCGAGCCGGGGGGAAGCAGCGGCGGGGGCAGAGGCGCCCCGGGTGGTGCCGCCGCACCGGCCCCGAGCGGCAGCGCTCGGAGCCCGCCCCGGCCCGGCTGCCCGGGGGAAAGCGGCTCGCAGCAATAAGTGTTCCCCTTGGGTTTGATGGCACTGGTCTGCAGCTCGCCCGCAGGTCGGGGCTGGCCCCATCCAGCCCAGCGCTCCCTGTGTGGCGTGGGCTTACCTAGAGAGCAAGCGGTCTGGTTTTTTCCAGTGTGTTGACGGTGGGAGGAATGTTTACAGGTAACATGTAGAGGTCGTTTTATGCCGTTTTCTTTTATCCTTCTTTTGTGCCGCCCACCTTTGTCAGGAGGATGTGTGTATTCTTGAGGACTAGCATGATTGTTTTGAAAGGTATTTTAAATAGTTTAGAAAAGCTTTTGCATTTGGCCTTGTCACCTGATACGTTAAGGACTGTAAGAATTGATTTTTCAGCCTGCAAAACAGATAAGTGCATATGTCAGGCTCCAGTTTTTGCTAAACAGATGGTATCTTTTCCTTAAACAGTATCTTAAAAGACTGTTAGTTTATTTGATGACTGAAGAGGCTATATAGGCCTCTATATATGGTACCTTACCTGCTCTGCCTCTCTAAACTATGCTCATGACTTTCAAATAGGCCAGTCTGTTCTGAAAGGTAATTAGCTATCAATAAACCCCAAGTGAATGTCTCGATGTTTTTGTTGTTGGTTGGGGTTTTTTTTTGTGGTTTTGGTTTGTTTGTTTTTTGGGGATTTATTTTAAGGGATGTGTGTAGACTGTTGCGACACATTTTTGCAGCCTAACTGGAGTCAGATTAAATGCAGTACCCTCGGTAGCAGTGTCTGATGATTTTCAGAAGTGACACAACTTTTCAGTAGTGATCCAGACTGCAGGATGTTGATGTTCTTTGAAAGGAAGTGTTCTTAACTTGTGGAAACTTTAAATAGCCAATCTAAGATTGGAAAGTGGAATAAAAAGCATTTACATCTTGTCAGAAATTCATTGTGTTTTAAAGATTGAAGACTAGTGTTTGTTCACTTGGAGTACTTACTGTATAGCAAACGAATATATCTCAATTGAAATTTGTAGTCTAGCTAGTTCATCTGGTAGAATTTTATAGTGTTCCTTTGATGCATAAAGTTGAATGTCTGCACAAAAGATGGGAATGGAAGTTAATATATATTGTGCACTGTAATATAAACTGGAATCTTTTAATATGCAATCAACATCACTAGTTTGGAGGGAGTTTTATTCGATACTTCCAGTAATGCTGAGTGTCTGACTAGATCTTACTCACAAGATAGTGTCTACATGGATTTCAGTGACTGTTCTTTATTCCTAAAGTCTTTGTACAGATAAACTTTAAAAGAGAAGGATGTTTTTCATGTTGGTGATGAGACATCAGTGTCTGGCTGTAAACAGACCCTCCAGAGATGCTCTTTTAAAAACTTAGGGATTGTGTGCCATAGCAGAGCTGTACTGGCACAGACCTGCCCACTGAACAATGCACTGCATCTGTGTTCAGTTGTTTCTGAAGGTCAGGGGCCCTAATACATGGTGATTTCCACTTTTTAAGAAAATAGCACCATGTCCTTATGTAAGTAGTGACGTTAGAGCATATAATCAGTTTCAGCATTTATGTACATTTAAAACCAAAGCTTTTTATAGGACTGTCAAAATCTTAACTTTTTTTTTTTGCTTCATGCTGTTGTTTATTTTTGGTATCTTTTTCAGGTATTTTTGTATGCCTTTTTTAATGAGGCTTTTGCTTCTTACTGTCTTTTTGTATTGACTAATTTGGATTACTTTCAAATTGTTTGAAGTTTTTGCAGGTTTTTTGTTTGTTTGATTTGTTTTGAAGGGATGTGTTTGTTTTTATCTGGGCTCTAAAGCTTTGCATTTTGCCATGAAATACTATGAATACAATATTAGTGTTGTAGGAAAGAGCTTTGAAGGAATAGTGAAAATTACTTAAATACTGTCGTGCTGGGAGATCTGTTTATTTATTTATTTATTTGTGAAAGACTCAGTTTAAAATGATTCAGTAATTTTGGTAAGAAGAGGTAGAAATGAATGGAAATGTGAATGCTTTAGGAAATTTATGGTGGGAGTGCTTTTGATGGGGTTTGTGTGGTACCATGCTGAGTTCTTGGGCCTCCCTTCCTCCCTCCCTCATGAGTGCAAGCTGAACCTAAGTAGTAGACTCTTCTTTCCAATGGTATTTATTCTGCCTTATGACAAGTTCAGTTTAGTGTGACAGGGTAGATCCCATCTTTCTAGCTCTAAGATTGCCAGTGGGACAACAAAGCTTTTGGAGAAAATTTTAGTGGTGAACTACGACAAATAATATTAATTGCACATGTGATACTTGTAGGAGGATCTTAAAATATGTGATAAATGCTTGGAGAACTGCTGGCTTAACTGATCCATCTTGGTAATAGCTGTTAGGATTACTCCTGAATTTCATTGCTCCTAAAAGTCTTGCAGGAGTTAGTCTACTAGACTCAGATTTTTTTTTTTAATGATTTGGACGCAATATCATAATTATCAATAATAAAATTTGCAGATAAACAAGATGGATGGGTGTGAAGCAGGGAGGATGGAACTGTAGAAAACCATCTAGAATTCATGTGAAATTATGCTAAAATATTAGCAAGGCGCACCTTAGAGCAGCTATATTCAAAGTAGTGCACTGAAGGTAAGAAGCATATGCATGGGATTGTGTCCCAAAAGTTATTGACTGATAGGATACAAATATGAACAAGCAGTTCAGAAGTTCTCAGTATAATGCTTTGTTTAAATATGTATAAGAACAAGGAGATTATTTTTGGCTGAACATGTGCCAATGCTCATGATGAAGTTTTGTCTTTAAAAAATATTAAATAGTAAAGAGTATGGGAAAGAATTAGAAGTTATTTTAATAATGCCTTACAGTAGGTAAAAGGCCTGTAAAAGCCCTGTTCACATTATCTGAAAGAGTGAGTGGTATCTTTTTTTGCCCTATGTGAATATTTTCTTACTGAAATCAAGTGTTTTATTCAGTTTTTGTTTAACAAGATCCAGTGAATCGAAAGTGAAGTTGAATGGGGTCAAATTGAAAAGCACAAGTGGTAAACGTGGAGGGTGAGTAATCATTGTAGTGAAGGAAGGAGGGCAGTAGTGGATTATCCAGCTGTTGATGCTTTCAGCTGAAGTTCAGGGATCTTTCAATAGACCAAATGCAAGTTTTTTAATTCCACAAATGGATAACTGAGTGGTGTGTCAAATATGTGAATGTAGACGAGCGTTCACTGTGTTGGAGTGGCTCTTATTCATATACATGACTTCTTAGGAATTCTCAGCAGGGTTGGGAAGTGCATGGTTGACCAAAAGGAGCCCCATGGGTGTAGGTCTTGGAGTGGACATGGTGGTGGTTGACCTGCAGTGTGGTATGGTAGCTCCATTAGGAGGGATGCGGAGCACCCTGCCGTGGCAGGCTAACACTGGGCTGAGGAGTCCCTCCCTGCTGGTTTGTGTCCTTCTCCCAGAGTTTAGGTTTCTGGTGACAAAATAGCAAGCTCTGCTTCCTTTTATACAGTGTAGCCCTGCTATGGGAATGCTGTTCATGCAGATTATATTTGTTGTCCTCTGATTAAATTATTTTAATAGGCCAACAGACCTGACTTCAAATTCCTTGGATTTTCTAAATAAGAGTGAATTCCTAACTCTTCTTTGGTAGGTGATGATAGGTTTGGATGTTTTATTCTGAAATTCAAGGGGCAGGGAGGGAGAAGAATCTTAAAAAATGGATTTTGCTTATAATGCTCTGTTGTATTTGAAAAATATTCTAGATATATGTATGGCCCTAACTGCCAAAAATATTACAGCTGTTGAGAGCTGCATCTCTTCCTAAATGGTAGGAGCTATTACTGGGAAGGAAGATCTGGCTTGTTACTTCAGTGTAGTGTATTTACCACTATCAGGTGGTGTGGGATATATTTGAGAAAGATGGAAGTTATTGTTTATTACAGATTCCTCTTGGCATTAAAAAAAATCTTATCCAAGAACAATCTTCCTGCAAAGTTGAAAAGCAATTGTAACAGTTATAGCCTCTGTTTGACAGGAATTTTTCCAGGTTGAAGCCATCATTCTTATCTTTGTTTCTCTCCTTGTGGTTCAGTTTGTAACTACCAAGGAAGTTAGAAGCATATATACTTAAATTACTTCTTGGTGATTTGAAGAAAACAAGTAAACCTACTGTGAGCTTTGCTTTAATTTTTCTGTTCAAAATTTCAGTGAAAGGCCTGACTTTATCATCCAGCTCTATTCTCTATGGAGTTCTGTAGAACTGGGGTTGTCCTGGAGTGCAGATTGTTCTTAATTGTCCTGATGATCCAGAACTTACTGTGTTGTTTAGTCAGGATCACTCCAGAGACTAGTCTTGCATTTGTGAGCTCATTCAAAGATCAGGTATCACTTATTATACTTCTTAGAAAGGACAACAGATCTGTGAAGTCTCAGACAAATTAACATGCTTGATACTGAAGGTTGAGCCTTATTTGATGTGTCTTGGGTAGCTTCAGAGGCTGAGTATGGACAGGACTGCAGATCTAATCCAACCTTATATCGCAGGCTGAAGGTTTTTTAACCAATTCTTTTTATTGCCAGAGTGCTAATTATAAAGTAAAAAAGAAAATAAAATCCTATGTTAATAGGTCATATTGCGTAACTGGGAAAGTTGCCCTCAAATTTAATTAGTCTGTTTAAGACTTAAACATGTTTCTAGCCTGAATTTAATTTATTTCTGTTCATTACATCTTGCAAGATACCTATCCAAATATAGGTCTGTCTGTATCTATTTAATATGCTGATGATTATCAGATCCCTACACTACTGTTATGGTCTGCAGTCCTCCTGACCCTTTTGAGTCTCTCATGTTCGTTTGTTCTTTCAGTGTTTTGATGGCTTTGCTGTCAGTGCAGTAGCTGTTGCAGGAACTTGGAAGCAGTGCACTATTCTGGCTCTGGCAGCAAACACCCTCTGATGGCCCATCCCTGGAAGTCTTCAAGGCCAGGCTGGATGGGGTCTGAGCTCTTATGAGAGGTGTCTTTGCTCACGGCAGAGGGGTTGAGCTGGATGGGCTTCAAGGTCCCTTCCAACCAAGGCCATCCTGTGATTCCTGCTCATCATTCCCCATAGATGTATTTGTACTGGTCTTGTTGGGAACTATGTCACACTGGAAACTTGTACTCAGATAATGACCAACCCTTTGAGGTAGTTTCTAGGATAGGTCCTTATTTTAGATAGGACTTCTCTTTTGTTAATATTTAAAAAACCCTAATTTTGTCCTGTCCCAACATTCCTTAAGTTGTATCAGAAAGAGAGTAGTACTTGTTCCCCTTTTTCTCTCCCCACCCTCCCCTCCCAGTAAGAATTGTCTTTAACTGTTGTTTACTTCTGGTTTGCAATGGTGAAATAGGGTGGGTCAAGGTAGACCCTCTGAAGGATGTTAGTGGTTTCACATTGACACTTCTCTGGGGGTTTAAAATGGGAGCTACTGAAATAACCAGAATGAGGTTTTTTTGGAGCATATTCCTTAACTAGGAGAGTAGGTATAATGGTCACAAAGCAAATCATAAGAATAAAGCTTGCTCACCTGTAGCTTTTATACATGCAAGATAGACCACATTAACTTTCATTGTATTCTAATTTCTTAATCAAAATATCAGACACTACTAACCCAAACATTTTGGACATTAACTGTGTTTGACCATTGCTACTACTTGTCAAAATAAAGTGACAAGTTTAGCTTCCTGTGAAGCCATGGTACTAGCCTTTGTAGGCTGCTATATTATTAGTATTTGCTCTTTTGTCAGTTTTATATCAAAACCTAGAAAAGGCAGCAATAACTTAAAATGGTAACTGTTTATAACCCATGTCATTTTGTATCCAGACTGCAGGGGTTTCTTCTGGCATAATGAATAGCAATATTCACATCTTTTGGACTATATGGTTGACCCAAACAACCTGTAATTTACAGAAGTTTAATAGTTATTGTTCTATAGAAAGCATTTTATTGGGGCAATTTAAATTTTCTTTTTGTTCTGCACTTACCGACTATTTTCAAATTTTGTGAGTTTGTGTTTTTATTGGCAGTTCTATTATTCTTACTTTGTAATCTTGGCAACTTTTGTTAATTTCTTTTATTGCTAGGATGGTGCTTGCCCTTCTAGGGATAGGGAGGTATTGTATCCTTTTGCTAGCATTTTGGTTTTTCATATTTTTCTAATTTGTCCTCATCATTGCCAATGCTTTGCTTACAATTCTTACAGGATTTTTTTACAGCTCTTTTGTTATGGTGGCCTTTTAAAATAGTGCAGTTTTTCACCACTCTGGTCTTTTTCTCAATGGTAAAATTGTGGCTTCTTGGGCATTGGGTAAAACACTTAAACTAGTTTTCAACTATTTAAAATTTTTTGTTCTATGGATCTTCTGATTTGGGCAGTAATTGATTTTAAAGTTAAAAATTTGTTTTGAGACAGGCCCTCTTAATGCATAAGAGAGAAATGTCTGGTTTGATCCAAATTTGTGTTGATTCAGTTTGCTTTTACTCATTAAGCACAGGCCTTATTTCTCTCAGATTTCACAGAAGATTGGTCTTTCAACAGTGCTTGTTTCACTGTGTTTGCCTGTTTGCTTAGAGAAGTAATAAGACTTTATGAATGTGGAAGAAAATTTACAGAATTAAGGAGAAAATATTTATTTGCTGTTTGCTTGAAACCTGAACAATGTTGCCATTGGTACTGGCATCTTTAGGTAGGAGCAGCCTCAGTAAGTGATATTTCAGCATGCACACTGTCCTCTGTGGCTTTTCAAAGACAGTATGAGATAAAGATTTGACTTTCATGGTATCCTTGTAGTTGAGATAAACACTGGGGTATATTACAAATGAGACTGTGAAGCAAAGTAGAAAGCTTTTTGTGAAGTCAAAGGGAGTCTGGCTGAATCGAAGCCTTGGGCCTGTCACATCCAATATGTAGTGTATCATTAGACTACAACTGTGCAATTTGGAGATCTAGTAATTTCTTCCTACACTTGCAGGATGCCCTGAGGTATGTAGAAGTGTTTCCTTGATTCTCTCTATAAGGGAGGAGGTACCAAAAGTGGAGGGTAGTGGGAATGCTGTGGTCAGAGCTTGGAGAGCTGCTCAAGATCAGGAGAAGATGACTCAAGAAGGAGGCAGCGCGGTAGCAAGAGAGGGAGGGCATCAGAGCATACTCTGAGAACACTTGCATTGCTGGCTCTGAAGGATGTGATTTTTATGATTGAATTTAAGCTGGTCTCAAGCCATGGTGGAACACAGACACAGCTCCTCCCCCTTCTTGGGGTGAGCTCTTGCAATTGTGTGGCCAGTGGGTGACTTGGCGGCACTTACTTGGTGAGTCTGTGGCCTGATCTGACACCTTTGCTGTGCTGTTGTGAGAATGGGTAAGAGGTAATGGAGAAGGTGCAGCCAGGACCAGGAGTGTGATCACCTGCCTGATTGCAGATCACTTTTAGCTTGTCTTAAGCTGATTGTGATTTAGGTGCTTCCAGCTGCACTCATATGCCAGTGATGCTTCTCTGGTCCCAGGATCTGGAGCCGGTTCAGAGAAGTAAATCAGTGGAAAATGCATCCAGTAAAAAAACTGCTGTGAATAACTTTCTGCCAGTTCACTAAGCCTATTCTTGGAAGGGTCAAGTGCACTAAAGCAGTGACAGAAGGTAGATGGTGAGCTGGCAGTCCTGGTTTGGAAAGTGAGGAGTTGGAGAGAACAGGACCCTTCTGCAGTGTTAGACCATGGATTCACTGAGCTGTCTCATTTGCTGCAGAAGATTGTCTGTTAGCCTGACTTGAAACACCTTTCATGCACTTCCTAGTTGTGGTGGGTTAACCAGCCTGTATTTATTGTAAGTGGGAATGGGAGTTTGCTCCACTGGCTGTTGATGAGAGGTTCCATGGACTGCTAAAAAGTTGAGACGGGAATGGTGAATTGAATTTTTTTTAAGGATTCAGCACAACTTGTACTAACTTTTTTCTCAGTATCTACCTAGGAGAAAAGGGCATCTGTAGCTAGGCTGACTGCTCGTTTTCTTGTGTGCACTTGCTGGTGATCTAATTTTTAATTGGAAAAAACATTTACCGTTGAAAAAGACTTTTAAGAATATCCTTTTCTGTGAGTTTGAAAAAGAGGGCTGTTTCTCCAAGTAACTGAGTATCAGTGTTGGGCTAGACACATACTTGGGTACATTTTTGAAGTTTAGCACTTTAAAAGGGTGAAATATGTAAATGGTTTTACACTAATTTCATGACTGACTCTTAATGCTTGGTCTTTCAGATTTTTTTTTAGGTTGATGGCTCTGTAAGCTTGTGTATTGTGAGACCTAGACCTGTGTAAATCACTTGGAAAAAGCGTAGTTTCATTTTTGCCAGAGTCCTGAGATTTTTGGGTAAGAACACAATGCAGCACTCCTTGAGAAGAAAGCCAAAAAGATAAATGTACATGTTAATGTAAGTTGCTGACTAAACAAAAGCTTTATAGTGAGATTTACACCATAGCATTTTAAGTTTTTAAGCTTTTTAACCATTACAAATGCTAATAAATGTAACTCTTTTAAATAGTGCTTGCTTTGTGTGCAAATACAAAGCCTCTTGAAAAGCCTACTTGTGAAGCTATGACTTCCTAAAGTATAACACGGTTCAATTTAGGAGCATCTTCAAGGAAAATATTAGAAAACAGTTGACTGGTTATGGATGCTTGTTTTGAAGAAACAAAACTTATGATTATAGCTGTGCTTTAAATCACATGAGCTGTGACCTCTGCATAGAGTGGTTGGATTAAGGGCTCTAGTTGAGCATCTCTAACTCGTTATGTAAAAAATTAGATCTGTGTTGGAGAGTATGCAGGATTATGGTCTCTGTGTGATGCCTGATTTGCATGTGGGTGGAAGTCTGTAGCAGCAAAAGGACTGCTTTATGGTGTTTGAGGTGAGGGTTTTCTCAATCTATTTCACCACTTTTTAAAGAAACATTGTCTACTTAAACTGTATATTGATTAAAAAAAGATTGAGTATTAGGCAAAGATTTATTTCCATTGTTTATGTATTCTATAATTAGCTTCTCTAGGGATTTTCATAAATGCATCTTTTCTTTTAGTCAAAAAACTGTGCAATTAGACCAAAATTATAGGAAGTAAGCTGAACAGACTTCAGAAAATGCAGTAAAATGTAAAAAGTAATGGAAAAAAGTAGCAGAAATACCATTGAATGGGAGGTTATTTTATCATGTCATACTCATTTTGTGTAATTCAGTGCTATAATAGGGGCAGGGAGAATCCTGATGTTAATGGTTAAGGATCAAAGTAAGGCAAGTCTGATGGTATATATCTGCAAGCCAAACACTGAACTATTTTTTAAAATGCATATTTTGATTAGTTAATAAAACAAATGTATGGCATTTTTTTTTCCAATAGAGAAAGTAGTCTGGTTTAGGTGGAAATTTTGTAGCACAGATTAGCTAAACTAAAGGTGTATATGAATCATCCTGGTCCAGACAATCTAACAGCTCATAGCTGCTGAACATTCTGGTTCCTCAAAGTTATGAACCAACATAGCCCTAGAGAAATCTTAACTTTCTGGGCTAGGTGTTTGTGTGAATATGAGAAGGATCAGACTGTTCTCACTGGATGACAGTCAACAGTTAGATGCACTGCTACAGCAGTAAATGTTGGGAGAAACTGGTTTCGAGAGAAGAAAAAACTACTCCTCTTATGCCTGTGATTGTTGATTCCTTGTGATTTCTCTAATACTAACAAATTTTAGCCTCTGTTTCTGGAACTTTGTGAGTTGCAGAGTTAGCTAAAGGGGTAGGGGAAGGAAGAGGATCTTTAGAAGAGGATCTTTCATTAAAAATACTAAAATACCAGCAGTGTCTCTTTTTTGTTGTTTGTGTTTGATCAATTTGCTTGTTTATTTTGGGAGCATTTTTTCTTTTAATGTTAGTTCATGAGTGACTAGTCTTTGTGTATATAAATGAATGTGGGTGTTTATAATATGCAAATAACTATATAAAAATTTGTCTGTATAACAGATTCTTGCACCTTTTTAAAAGCAGCAGGAAAACTGAGAGAGAAAACTATAAACCACTGTACTGTAGTACATGAAGTACAGGGAAATTGAACACACAAATATGGGGAAAGGAATTCTTTAATACTAACCTCCAGTAGTCCCTGCTAAATGTAGCACACATACATGAGGATTATTATTTAGTTTCCTTGAAACAGTTGCAGTCACATCCAATTTGATTATGATTCTCTGACTACAGCCAGATATGAAAATAATGTAGTCATCAATTAAAGAAGTAATTATTGTGTTTCTATTAAGAAACAGATGCAATAGTATGCAATATTTTATGGAAGGTAACACTTCTATTTCTAAGTTTATATTTTGAAACCTGTAGTATTTTCTCTTTAAGTCTTAATGATCTTGGTCCTCATTCAGAATCTGAGTGTCTGATTTTGATAATGGTAACTCTTCCTTGCAGCAACATTGCATAACGTTAAAGGAAAAGCAGTCCTAGCCATCTGTTAGTGCCTCCCAGAGCCATGTGTGGCAGCTGTAAGCAGCAGTTCTTTCCTCCCTTCCTTATGTCCAAGCAGGCATACTGACCTATTCATATCCTCCTGTTATGTATAATTGTGAATTATGAAATTGCTAATGCAGAATAATTCAGTCTTGGTCATCTTATTCTTTCATGCATAACCTCTTCTTTATTTCTGTAAATACTATTCTCAAAATCCCTCTTAAGCTTGTTTCATTTAGGCTTTTTTATTGGAAACTATTAAGAACTTGAGTATTGAAGGGAAATGAGTTTAACTTTCCTTATGCATTTGGTTATGAGGAGGACTGATTGGGAATGTTGATATTAGCAGAGCTTCCAAGAATAAACACTTTCCCCCTCCTATCGCTTGCGCTTCATTCTTTTTCCTTTGGAGTTATATTTCATATTTTGCATTATCTTCTCTTTCCCCATCTTACTGGTCCTGTTTTCCAGAGGAGGTTTGCTTTCTTATGTTGTTTTCTTACCAAAACGTGTCTTTTTTTGTTGTTGTTTTAAAGCATTATTCTCTTTTGAGGTTTTTTTTACATTGTGTTACTTGTGCATCTGTGCAAGCAGTCTGCACATTTTGTGACTAATGAATAATGACAAAATTGTCACAGATGCACATGAGTGATTAGGGCCTTGTCAAAGGATAGTCACTGATGTGGGAAGCTCATCTAGAAGAAGTGATCCTTGGTAGGATTGGAGGAACCAAATATTCTTACAGATGAGCAAAATTTGTCTTTCTTGCAACCTTCCACACCAGACAACTCTAGCAATTTCTAAGCAGAATAATTTTTTCAACCTGTCAGCCCAACTTTTTGGTTATTTAAAAGCTGAAGTAAGTTGTCCATGATTACTTAGTCAAATTAACAATTAGCAGGTGCAGAAATGTTCCTGCTATCTTCTGTTGGCTTGCTTTCCCTCTGTCAGTGGCTCTGTGTTTTCACAGGACAAACAGATTAAGCTCGCTGTCCTACTAAAAGGTTGAGGATTTTTTCTGTTTCTTGTTGATCCCCCTGCCCCTTCCCTGTCATGAGAGGAGTGGGTGTGGTGTGGTCACAGCTCCAAGTACCAAAGTTGGCTTGAGTTAGGCAGCAGGAGCATGGAACCAAGAGCAAAGAGTGGGCAGAGGAATGACCTTTCTCTTTTAGCAAAGGTAACTATTTGGCTGAGTCCTGCTTGAAAATGGCTCCTTGAAACAGGATGGAACAACCAGAAATCTAGTGTTTGCAATTTGCTTATTTTAAATCATTGACATCAGGTCTCTGCTCTGCTACCTTCTTGGAGGTTTTCATGACTCAGCTGGGGAAGAACCGTTGTCACAAAAGATCAAAATAGCAAAAAACAAGTGCACTTGGGTTTCAATTAGCTTTCCATCTTTTAACTGGCTGTTGAGGTTTTTTGACAGTGGATCATCATAGAAAAATTAAATTTTCCTGGAATAAATATTTTCATCAAAAAAGGGAAAATATTTTAACACTTAGGAAATGTTGTTAAAGCCATTTGTCAATGCAGTTTATACTCTAGGCTCAAAATGTTATGTTGCTACTTTGTTATCAATCTGTCATATCATATGTTTTAAAAAGTCATAGTAGTTTCAAGAATTTAAAGTATATTCCTAAAATTTGTGTGAGGGTGTATGAATTTAGACAAGTTCATTCTTTTAAGTGGGAACTTAAAAGCCTATACTCATAATTTTTCTTTTTTTTTTATGCTTATTTCTGTTCCTCTAATAGTGGGAGGCAGGTAATCTAGATCATGGTAGAATTTAAAAGTTGAGCGTTCTCTTCTGTCCAGCAAGTTGGAGGAAGTAATCTCTATTTTGTGTGTTACTATTATTTGTTAACTCTGAAAAGAGATACTGTGTAAATGTCTTAGGTATGATTTCTTTCTAGTTTAGCTGGTGATGCAAAATGAGTCACGCTGGGCAGACTCCCCACAGTGTAGCACCTCTGCAGTTGGTCCTGCTGGGGCTGAGCAGGCTGTGTGATGCTGGGCACAGGGAGCTTTGTTCAGGCAGCCTGCCGTCCAGTTAGAGAGGTGCCTGGCTGTGTTATGGCAGTATCTGCTGAAACCATTGTCTGTGGTAGCAATGCATATAAAAAGAGATTGCGTTTCATATCGACAGGTTTTTTGAATGGCAGTCTGTTAAACTGCTGTGCTAAATGTTGTGAAATGGGGAATGTGGCTCCTTGAGCAGATAGCTGGTTTGCATTCACTCACTGCAGGTCTTCTAAAGGTCTCCTACTTCAGGCTGTCAGTTGTTTTCCTATTTTTGGTAACTTGCCCAGTTAGTGGCGTAAGCCTATGTTGCATTCTCTTAGTCTTTGGTTATTTCTTTATAAATCACTCTTTCTAGAATAATTAGGAAAAGCTACTCCTCTGCATTTATATCCAGGTGTCCTAGCACTGCACAGAAATTTCAGAACCCTGAAAAAATTCTTTTCAGTTCCTAGCTGCTACCTTGCTTCTTCAATTCTTGCCTTGTCAGCCAAGCATAGTGTGTAACAGCATTATTTGCATTGCCTTGGTCCAAATCACCCATCACCAGGTGAATCGAGGATTGCTGTAATTCATAAAATCCAAGTTTTCTTTTCTCCAGATTCCTGATAGCTTTTTGACTTGGGAACCCAGAGGTTACTGTGCAGATTACAGTCATAAACTAGGCACTCATAATGCCAGGTAAGAATGGCACTTGAAGTAGCCAGCATGCAACTGTCAAGTTGCATAGATAATAAGGAGTAATAAATTTCAAATCTAAGATTGGAAATCTGTGTCCAGGCTGCAGAGAATTGACTATATTGGCTGAGTATTCAGATTTTATGTGCTTTGCTGTAATTTAGTGTTAAAGATTTACTTCCAAAGTGGTCAGTGTTTGCCTATTCTTCTCTAAAATGATCCTTTTTCCCACAGTTTATGCTGTAATATAGAAAACTCCATGGTATGATTTTTGAGGAAGTGATGTTCATAAAACTTTAGGGATTGTAGGAATTGTTTCAACTATTCCTAAATGTAAGATATGAACTCAGCTCTCGCAATGAATTTTCTTATCTCTGGCTTATCTAGTAGCTGGGGAAAAAAAAAGGTTTGGTTAAGCTGTTGCCTTTTTCAGATACAAAGCAAAGCTATGTTTCTGAATTGTAAGAGGATTGGTTGCAGCGTAAGATTTGGATGACAGCAGATGCCCTGTTACATTTTTAGGTTGTCTCTCCTGTAGAGATGGCAACAAAGCAACCTTCCTGCTGAGCTGGCAATACTTGTTTGGTTCATCTAGGTAATTTTTCACACTAGAAAAGAAAAATTAAATGCTGCAGAATAATTTTGTGGTCAAACAAAAAGATATAATCCGCTGATCACTTAGGTACGGTGTGAAATGGAAAAATTTGTTTTTTTGAAGAAAAGTCATATCTAAGAATAAGTCTATTTTAAAAATGAACCAGTCATCAGTGTTAACTGTGCTCTGGTTTTAAAGTTCTAAATGCTTCAAATTCTTGAAAGATTTTTTTAGTGTATAAGTTTTCATAATTTTTGTAACTATAAATTACTATATTAATTTAAGGCAACAAAATGTACTCAGTGCATCAGAAATTCATACTTGGATTTGTTTTCCTTCTGTCTGGAATAGGCATAGTGTATGTAATGAATACAAACATGCTCAACTGAAGTGACTCAGTTTTTACATAAATATTGAGAGTTTTCATATTTGCAACTAGACTAATTTCTTAATAGTTTACTCTGAAGTTATAACTAATATCCAAAGTCTTTAAACTTCTACCTAAGTGGTACTTCAACATGGTGAAATCTAGAAATACTTAAAATGTGGGTTTCAGACTTAATTTTTTTCTAGCCTTTTTAAAACAGATAATCTATGTAATAATTTTAGAGTAGAAATAGTTATTTAAAAGTAGCATCCAAGATGAGTAACATCTGAGGGTTAGAGGGCAGTTCACTTAAACTCCCATCCATTCAAGGGAGAGCTGGTTAATGCCCCAGGAAGCAAGAAAACACTTCATACTGTGCCCAGTTGTGGCTAGTGAACCTATTTCTCATTGTGCCCAACATCTCCTTTTGCAGAAATTACTGCCCAGCTGAGGGAACACGAGAAATAGGAAGGCCTGTTCCTACTGGCAATTGGAATTCTCCCTAGCTCTAATATATCTCTTAGTCAGTTGAGCTAACAGGGCAACATGCACCTTTAGGGAGAGGTAGTAGTGGAGATTTGTGACTAGGAATCCCTGTTAAGGTTAGGTGCACTTACATGATCATTGTCTTGACTCAATTATCTTTATTATAAAAAAAAAATTAAAATCTGTGTAGTATAATAATGACCAAGTTGATTGCTCATTTCAGTGACTAAGTGGAAGTTGGAACTGTTTTAATTAAACACCTTTCATAAGATGTTTAAAAGTTTTTTCAGGTAGATATGAAATATAAAAATTCTTCTAATGGAAGTATATGTTGAGGAAGACTGAAAGTAAACAATACATTTTAATGAAATCAACTGAAATGCGTTTTTAGAACGTGTAGAGGACTTGCTCCTTTTTTTTTTCTTTTTCAACTGTGTTTCAGTTTTCATGCTTTTTTATGTAGCTATGCTGAATTGCATGGCTGATACACAGAGGCAATCAGCTATAGCATCTGCAACACGTAGAAAATTGTCCAGAAGATGTATAAAATTAATTGTTCAATTTCAGCTTGCTGAGCTTTCACGTGTCTAAAGAAAAACCATATATTTCTGTCCTAGTGATGTGTTAATAGTGTTTGAATATAGATTCCACCTAAAGGAAGCACTGAGCCTGGAAGTGTTGCCCTTCATCAACAGAATTAAGTCAGAAAGCTGTATCTGCTGAAGAACACATCATGGTCGTGCCATTTACTTTTGAGACCCACAGCTTAAACATCCACAGATAACCTCTGCTGTTGGAAATGCAACATTTATTTGTAGTAACAGAGTGCGACTTCCTCAGTTTGTAGCAAATAGCTTTTCTACCTATGTTATGTTGCCTTTATAAAAGCAAAGTAAAGCAAACCGAAAAATAAAAACCCAAACCCAACACTACCTAAAGAAATTTGTTCATAGTTTTTGTTTGCCTTCTGTAAAAATACAACTAGGAAAAAAGTGTAGGATTTGGCAGAACCCTGTGATTGCGAGTTGGGTTTTCTCTAAAGTGTTTGAAAATTATACTGGGGGATATGGTGGCCTGTTTTCCAAAATGTAGAAACGTAGCACTCTTACATTTAGGTGGCTTTATAGTACATTGAATTGTGTACTGGTTTTAGTTTTGCTCATTTTTTTTTCCTCTGAAACTTGCTGATTTGGGTGTTCTAAAAGCAAGTTTGTCTTTTTTTAGGAAATAAAACCTCAAAGCCATTACAACCATGGATACAGTGAATCTCTTGGACGGAAAAGCCACATTGATGATTACAGCACCTGGGACATTGTCAAAGCCACGCAGTAAGTTTGTTTTTGAATGTTAAATTTGTCTGTGTCAGTATCAGAAACAGAAAACGACCTTTGAAATCATCAAGTCCAACCTGTGACCCAACATTACCTTATCAGCTAAACCATGGCACTGAGTGCTTCATCAAGTGTTTTTTAAACACTTCCAGGTGACTCAACCACCTCCCTGTGCAGCCCATTCCGTGCTGAAGCACTCTTTCTGTGAAGAATTTTTTTTCAATATGTAGCCTAAACTTCCCCTGGTGCAGCTTGAGGCTGTGTCCTCTTGGGTACACCTTTATTTAAGCATTTACTAGGTTTTGAGGGCTTTGTTATAAAAGATGTCTGTCATAAAGGGAAATAGCTCTGAAATTTCTGGTAGAAAATAAGCCCACCAAATATCATTAGACTTAGAGTAACATAAATAATGCTGCTGCTATATTAGTTCAGTGTTCTTGAAAAGATACACTTTTCCTCCTAAAATGATGTAGCTATTTGCATTTATAGAAGCATAACCTATCACATCCATGTAGAAAAACAGGTGATCTTATTGTCTACCCTTTGTTTTCAATTACAAATATTCACTGAGATTAAAGTATCTGCTGATTTTTCCTTACTTTTTAGTTCAGTGCTAATGTAAGAAAGATGCCACAACATTTTTTTTAAAAGGGGCCAGTCATCAGTCTCCTAGAAGTCTTCCCCCAAGCAGGTCAGTAAGTTCAAGCAAGATGTAGGAAAATATAATAAGAATTATTTTCAGTCTCTTGGTTTGGATGGGTTTTTTCCCCAAGTCCAGTTTCTCCTGGAAAAAAGTAATAAGTTATGTTATTGTCCCAACATACTTGAAAATTGAGAGCATTGTTCCTTAAATCTTAAAGATGATGATGAGAAAAATGGGATGAAAACATGAAAAACTCTTCTATATTCCATATATGCTGTTTGAGTTTAGAATTCTATTTTGACATGTTTTTAATTGACACAAGATTACACAGAAATAAAACAATGTTAGTAAAATACTGTGCTCAGTTTTGTTTCTCAGCAAGGAAAAACAAGAGCTTGCAAACTCCTCACATTCTTCCATAAGTATTTGTATGTTGCTTCATATCTCACTGAACTGTTCCAGCGCTTTATCATCTTAATCTGTAGATTGGATGCAAATTAACATGCTCATACAGTACGAGCTACAAGTACAATAACTTCTTGTAATCACACTAAGATTTCATAGAGGAAGCAGTGGTTAGGCTCATTGAAAAGAGTTTATTGGTATTTGTATTTTTTATCCATTATGCTCCTCATGAGTGCTCACAAAGACCTGGGGCCCTAGGCATATTTTGTATCAAAAATGCTCAGTCTCTGTTTTTTATTTTGCAGAAACTTCTGCTGGAGTAAAAATTGTAGTGTTTGGTTTTAGTACCTATTCATACAAAGAACTTGTTTCACTGATTTTGTTGTAAACATGTCCAAGAGCATCTAGATAGCTTTAGAAGTTGTACTGCTAGGCCCTTCATGTTGCAGATGTTAGAATGTGTGTGTAACTTTTTGTCATCTTATATTTGGTTATAGCAAAATTGTTTAGTTCATAGAAAGTCTCCACTGTGTTTCTGAAAGCAGAAGCAGGCCACTCATCTGTATTTGAAAAACTATTTTCAGAGGAATAGTAAAAAAGTCATCCATGCTTGCCTTTGGTTTTGTTCCACTGTTATATTCAGAGTTCTCACTGGAGCTCCAGGGAGGGAACAGAATCTTGTTTAAAAAAAACCAAAAACCAAAACTGTCACAAGTGTTTTTAAAGGTGAAATTTAGTGGTGATATGTTGAGTACATTTATTTCTATGGTCTAGCAGCAGTAGCCATCTGTCATCCAAGGCAGCAGTCGTAACTTTTTAATATGATGTCTTGGGAAGCGTCCTGTGTTAACTTGACAAAGTTGCTGCCTTTGTTTTGTTTTGAATCTTTTAAGCTGAGAAACTGAGAAGTAGCTCATGTAGAGAAGCATGTGATAGGCTGTCACTAGGAGAACAAAATCTGAGACATTAATCCTCGCATTGTGTTCTTCTGTTCTCTTGAGAGTGAATAGACACTTTCGGCTTGTAGCGAGTTTGATCAAATTCTACCTTTGTTGAAAGTAAGTTAAATGACCATTATGAACATGGGTATTAAACATTAATGGTATTAATAAGTGCTTTTGTGACATCTGGAAGATTGATTCCTTGTGCTCAAGTATTATAATTTCATTATCTCAAGATGAACTTTTCTGTTAAATTTTATTCAATGAGATCATTCAAAATGAAGTTGTGTGCATTCTGAAATAGTGCAGCATAAAATATAAATTATATTGAATCCTGCCAAGGAAAAAAATTGTCAGATACATGCTTTTTTCATGACTATTTATCAGCAGTCATAGGGTAACTGATTTAAAAAAAGTTATATATGGAATAATTAAAATTGGTAAGGATTGGCCAAAGGGACAGTTACTCCTGGCTCTTTTCAGCTGGAGAGAGTGGACAGACTCTGACACCAGGTACACATTCATTATTCCTGGTTATTTGTGCCCATGAGATTGATTATATTGCTGAAAGTGAAATGTGCCTGACTTTCATGTGGAAGGGTGGGACTTTTTAAACCACGTTAGTAATATGGCCACAACTGTCTAGACAATTTAGGGCTTTGGAACAGTATTTAAGAGCTGAATCTTTTTGTCTTTCAACACTACTGTTAATCGTCTATTAAGTAGCTCTTGAGTTAAACCTTTTCTCTTGAAAACAAAACTGTTTAACTGTTAACACAAAAACCTTGAGAATGTGTTAAAGGCTTTTTTAGTATTTGCCACCATTATTAATGGGAAAGGGATTTCCAAAGAGGAAAAAAGATCGTTTTTCTGTTAATTGCATTTCCACTTCAAACAGCTTTGATTTGAGTTACAATAATAGCAAGATGAGGGAGTGAGCTCCTGGTTTACCTGCTCTTTGTTGGCATGGTGATGTGCTCACTGTAGAGAGATTCCTTGCTATTATTGTGGCCAAATCTAATGTTAATCGTGCTGCAAAGATGGCAGTGTCTATTTTCAAGAGTCTATGTATTTGTAGACAAAAGAATAGAAAACGGATTACATATTTAAAATGCAAAAGGCAGTAGGGTACTGTTTTTCAAGGTATTACGGTCAGAATATCTTTAAAGTATGATGACAAATAAAGTGTTACAGGTTAGTTACTGAAACGGCTTAGAGGCTGTGGTAGCAAAAGGAGCTTGCACGATGGTATTTTTGTCCTGGACTAATCCCGTTTCTTTCAGAACAAGACAAACCCAATAATATGCTTTAATTATGCTCCATATTGATGTTTACAGCATCACCCTCTTGAATTCACTCAGATGCTGAATATTTGTTAGATTATTGTATCAGTCTGCTGTGAGGATTTCAATCTTACTCTCCATTACGCTTGAAGGGCATAGAGCCCTTTATAACAGCATTGCAAGTGTGATTATGCTGAGTGTCTGAAATAGGTGACTGTCATTTTCTGACCTAACAGTGCATCATGAACCTTTGGAGAAGGCAAGGTGAAGTCAGCTGCAGCAAATTGATGGAACAAGACTGTAGGTTGTATGTGAGAGAAGAATGCTGCACTTCTGGGACGGATATGGAGAAACCATAACTGCAGCAGATTCAGTGTTTTATTTAATTGTAGAGAGCCTGCTGTTTCCAGGAAGAGGAGCAAATGGATGTAAATTCCTAACGTTTTTTCCAGGCAGATTTTGTCTGTCAAGATTCTTAAGTCCTCTTCTGACAATAAATTGAAGAGTCAAAAATTATACCTTGTGTGCTGCATCTTTACTAAACAGTTATGATTGTGTTCAAGACACTAAATGTAAATTGCTAGAAACAGACAAACTGAGAGTGACTTAAATTTAAAAATTTCTATATACTTCACTCTCAGTGTCACCTTTGGAAAGAGCTTTATTTTCCTGTAAAGGCTGTTCTGGTATATTGCAGAATTTCATGTTCTGTTTTGTGGTGAAGTAGTACCATGACTTGTAGATTGCCTTCTAGTGGGAAGAATGGGAAGTCTGTGATGCTAACCCCAAAAGAGTGAATCCATTCTTACTATTCCTCCTTGAATCTGAGGCCATGTCAGCAGTCGTTGCCCAGGGCCTCACCACAGTATGGGTGAATTCTAGAAGGAGGTGCTTGTAAACATCAGTGGAGCATAATTGGTGCATTCTGTGGGGACTGGCAACAGCATTCTGCATCTACAGGCTGCAGGGTCACTTGTGACTGCTTTCCTTGGTTTTCATACATCTTAAGCCAAGTCCTTCAGAAAGTAGCATCATATTTTCTGTAAGACTCGAGTTTTGCTTTTAATTAAATAACCTGACAAATAACCCCTCCAACCTCCTCCCCACAAAAACTGCCAAAGAATAATCACCCTTCTTCCCCCTTCCCCTAAGGCTGTCAGGGGGCTTCTTGGTTATTCCTATCTTGACAATGTGGCCTAACAAAAACTTGGGTAGCAGTCAAAGGTTACTTTCAAGGTGGTTCATGTTGTGTTGTGTAGTCAGCTTGATAGGACACTCATCTTAAAGTGTATGTGCAGTTTGCCATATCTGGCCAATAGTGATGTAGTGGTTCAACTGCTGTGCAGCTGAGCCCTGCTTAGCTGCTTTCTTGCTTCCTTCTGCTGGGATGGAGAAATTGACCAAAAGGGTAAAGATAAACAAAGTTCAATATATAAAGTAAAAGCTGCACACACAAGCAAAGCAAAAAAAGGAATTAATTTGCTGCTTCCCATGGGCAGGTGAGTGTTCAGCCATATCCATGTAATGGTTACTTTGGTGGGCGAGCACCTTCACTCCAGATGTCCCTCCTTTGTCCCTCAGCTTTTATTGCTGAGCACACTGCCTTGCAGTATTGGATATCTCTTTGGTCAATTGGCATTAGCTGTCCCTACTGTGTCCCCATCCAACTTCTTGTGCATCCCCAGCCTGCTCACTGGTGGGGCAGCATGAGGAACAGCAAAGGCCTTGACCCTGTGTCAGCACTGCTCAGCAATAGCTTAAATATTGGTGTGTCAATCAACACTGTTTTGCTCACAAATACTAAACATAGCCTCATAGGAACCACTCTGAAGAAGAGTGACTTAATCCCACCCAAAACAAATACGTGTAGGGAACTCCTAATCCATTTGCATGAAAGCTTTTCATGATTGCCTCTTGCATTTTATAGGTCATTAAAATTATTTTATCCTTGTGTTCTTTTATCTTTCCAGTAACTTAGAATATTTTGTTTTAAAAATTCCTACATATTGTTTTGTACTACTTATTAAGCAGGATGAGAGTCAGCTAAACTCAGCCTTAGGCAATACATTTTTTTAAGCTGGTGACTGTTAAAAGTGATAGCAGGGCTTAGGTGAATTATTTCTTACATAATGGTTTCAATTTGTAGTTTGCATGAAGGCAGCAGGCATTCCAGCAGGAAGGAGTATCATAAGAGCTGACTGGAGTAGAACTGCTTGTCAACAAATGGTTGCGTTGCCATTCTGTATGAATCACTTTCCAGGCTGCCTTCACTGTAATATGGCAGCGTGATACTGTACTGTGGGAAGGTCAGAATTTTGTCTGGTTTTGAAATTCCTTCTTTCCCCCTTCTCTCCTCCTTTCTCTTGACTCCTTGTTCTTGCCTGACCTGCCTTTTGTAATCCTAACCAATTTCAGTTGCCCTTCCAGCTGACATGAGACATCAGGAATGGTATGTATGTGTTACAGGCACTCATCAGACCAACTACTGATCTAAACTAGGATTTGGTAGGTGGTGGGCTTCAAGGCTGGATGAACTTAGAACCTTACCAGTTTTCCAAGCAATTATGTTTGTCAGAGTAGGTGTATCTTGTCTAGCTGGTTGCATATTTTTAAGTCATTGTAACCCAAACATCTTCTTTCCACCTGCTTTGGTGTATTGAAAAAAAACTTTCTTGTCAAAATTGTTCATGCCTGCTGCTTTTTTACTTAGTCTGGAGGATCACATTTTATCAGTGTATTGTCAGTTGGTGTATACTGCATGCAATAGTCTTTGTGCTGATCTCTTGTAATGTTTGGAAAGATAATAAGTATGACAACAATTTCCAGCATTTTTCATAGTTTCTCATGCAGGCTTCCTAAGAAATTGAAAACAACACAGTCTAAGTAGGCTGTTATGTCTAGTACTTTTTAAATAGTGTCCAACTAATTTCTGTGCTTCAAATCTGTAATAGGCTTAGAAAGTGTTCCTGAGTTTTGTTGGCTTGAGTCATTTGATCATGCATTATGGGAGCACCATCCAGATTGAGGTTCCATTCAAATACATGAAAGAAAAAGTAAGAATGGTAACTACCCTAGGAAGAAGGTCTCTGCAACAGTTGTGCAAGCTGATCAAGTGGAACAGAATAACCTTTCAAAGGCTGTTTCTTCTGCAGAAAGTAGAACATAGAAGCAGCATCTGAGAAACTTAAGTCCGAACTTTGAGAGGCTGTTAAAATTCTGTTTTAGCAGAAGTCAGATATCACAAGGCGTTGACCTTGATTTCAAGACATTCGCACATTCTCCTCATTGAGACTTGAGCAATCCCTGTGGGATGTACAGATTTTTGAAATGTAATCTTTACTTGCTTTTCTGCATTACATTTTTGACACTGAAAATAGGTGGTAAAAGAGTGTATACATCAAAGCAAAAATTATTTAATGTTGGAGTTACTCCTCCATTGAATGCTTAAGTGATGTTTATGCTTCCTGATTTGTTTCAACTTCCAGATATGTGCAGATTTTTTTTTTCAAAAGCTAGTACATCACATTTAATAGTTCTCTTTAACAGAAGAATAAATTTCGTACAGTATTTCAAAGTGCTCTAAAGAAGAAAATTATACTAACTCGTATCAGAAAGATGGCTATTTGTTGCCTTGAGAAGAAAAATGGGAAGAACTTGAGCTGCTTGTGTTTGTAATTGGCTTGATGATCTTATCTTCTGAATTTTAGGAAGATACTGTCAAATTAGCTGAGTAAGTTTTATTTGCTCTTCAAGAGCTGGAAAGGAAGGAGAACCAAAGTGGGAGAAGCAAATGTAGTAGAGTCCCTGGGAAGTGAACAGTTACTTAAATTTAGTATACTACTGGTAGATATTTTGCCTTGCTCTGCAGTACAGTTTTCTGTAGGCAAAAGTTTTGTGTAATACCTTGATTTGATTAAAGTTATTTTTGCCAGTGGAAGCTTCTTGTTGCAAGACATTTGTAATCATTTAGAAAAAGAAAGTAAAGTTTCTTCTTCATTTCTCTTCTGTTGAAGATTCTGTATTGTGACCGAAAGTATGGTGTTTGCTGAATGCATTTTAATCTAAGGTAAGCATTTTGACAAATACTATTTTATTTTCAAGGTATGGAATATATGAACGATGCAGAGAGTTGGTGGAAGCTGGTTATGATGTTCGACAGCCAGACAAAGAAAACGTAACGCTTCTGCACTGGGCTGCAATCAACAACAGGATAGATCTGGTGAAGTATGTATTACAATTTAGGTTTAAAATTAATTATGTCCTTAAAAATGTGGATTTGAATGTCTTTAAATTTAATGTGTCTAATACGTCCTTTTTTCCTTGACAGTATGTCAAAGGTCTTGTCCATTAATGCATCTCTAACACTGTGACATAGAGCATTGCATTTTCTTCCCACTGTTTACTACCATGCATGTAACTACTGGTGTGTCTAACTGTATCTAAAATTCCCTTCTCTTGATGCAGTTCTTGCACTTCAGATTCCTCTGTCTTCAGAGGATCTTGATTTTTTTCTTTTGTATCACTCACCTTATTTTATGGTCTCCCACTCTCTTTTTTGCAAGGCACTAGTTTATTTTATTTCCTCAGAATTACACTATTTTGTGGTTTTTCTATTTGTTCAAGCCTATCACATCTTTCCCCAAGTGTTCTCAATTTCCCCATTATGTGCAGTGCACATAATATATTTAATGCAATTTCATTAAATATGTTGGCTATTAAGCTTGGTACTGCAGAGATAAAGTTGTTTATTGTTGTGATACTAGATCTCAGTGTCTTGTTTAGTGAGTGTTGACTATGTAAGTTCATTCCAGTGAAGTAGCTTAGCAGCTTGTCTGTCAGGAGTGCCGGCTTGGAATTAGACTTCTCTTATTTTTAGTATTTCTTCGTCCCATCTATTTTGAGACTTGAGATTCAGTGTACATAACAGGAAAAAACTACAGAACCTTTTCCTATCAGGGATGAGTGTCTAGAACACCATTCTGTTTTCATAATTACACTGATCTATTGATACCTCCTCAACTCAGCTTTGTAAAAATGCAAAAAATGGCGTTATGTCTCTACAGTTACTTACTTCCTACAGTAGTTCCCCATCCCCTGGGGAACTTTCTCCAGACATGGATTTCTCTTCTACTTTTCTTTCTTCTAATAACAGTGACTGCATGCACTTTGATTCCTCAATCACTGAATGCAAGCTGAGGTAGTTTTCAAATGCCTGCCAAAGACTTAGTGATCCTAATGTGGAGATCAGTGGAAGTATTTTCTTCTTAAGGCGACCTCTTAGGAGATCTGCTTGCTTTGAGTGTAAGTAGTTTGTTTAAATAGAACTTGCATGCCTGGCATCTTCTATTGGAAGCTTAGATGACTCACTGAGAGTGGGATTGCCCAGTTCTTTCGTTCTTCAGGGACCTTCTCACCTAGCACAAATTTCCTTCTGCAAGATCTGCTTAGACAACTAGACTAGGTTCTCAATCTGGTTTTGCAGAAAAATCTTACCATTTTTGTATACTGAAGCCGAAATGCAGTGATAAATTTCAACTGAGTCTCAAAACACCCTTAAAGAAACATAAAATGTTATTTCAATGCACCATCTGGCAGGAGATTGTCGCCTTGTCTTTTCCCAGTTGTCAAACTGCAAGTTCTTCCTTCTAAATAAAACCTACTAACCAGTAAGGAGTTCTGCTGTCAGTAGAACCTGAACGTATTCTGCATTTCTGCAAGGCCCAGTGTTTGAATGAAGACAATCTGTTTAGCGTTCACCTCCCCATGAGTGGCTGTCACATCAGAGAGATGAATCCAAGCTTTGACTGTGAATTTCTCTGTGCTGTCTTTTTATCTAGACAAAATTTCCTTTGGAGCTCCTTCCCAAGGGGGAATAAATAGCTCTTCAGTTAGTAGCTGATACTTCACTGTAACAAAATTACTTTGTTTCTTTACCATATAATGTGCTTTGTGTTTTCACCTAGGTGGGACAAAGACTTTCACAAAATCTCTGGTTTTTCTCATGGAGAAATAAAAAAACTTCCGCAGAAAGATGTCGAAGTTTTGTTCTTTTAGTGTTGGAGACCAGTGGAGTGGACTGTCCTGCACCAATCAGAGCAGATCTTGTTTGCCTTTCACACTCTTTTTTTTCACTTTGGCAAATCTGTTGAAGTACTTCATTGTGTCTGATGGCTCTAAATCAACTGTATAAAAGCTTTTTCTATAGATGTGTTTAGTCTGACATGCATTTTTCAGTTTCTGTTCCTAAAAGGGCTATTTTTGAAATTTAATTCTCTGAATCAATAAGCACTCTAGAAAATGAAGGTAGTTACTTAAGACTAATGTTTTTTCAAGATTTTCTCTTTGTTGCCCTTCTTCTTGCCATGTCTTGAAACACATAGCAGAGTTTGAGATGGCAGAAATTCAATGCTGAGGATTTGAAAGACAGCTCGGGTGGGTAGGAGAGCAGTGTTCATATATACCTGACAGGTATTTTCAAAGTGAAAGGTCTGTAGGCACAGGCGCTTGAAATGTGCAAAGACTTACAAATCTATAGCTGGGTATAGACAAAGGGTAGACAGTGGTGAATGAAAAACTAGAAGCCTTCTGGGAGGGCTTGGATTTGGAAACAATAATTTCTTTATAAAGCATGCATTTCCTTTTATGAAGGAAAAGTAATATTGCTCGTTTAGTGTCCCAGATAAAACAGTGATGACAGCAGTTCACAGAAATATTAAAAATTACTGTGAATATGAATTGTTGCGGTTAAAAATAGGTAACTTCTTTTGTTCTTACAGATAGCTCATCTTTTTATAAATGTTTTTGAGGGGAAAATAATGACTATCCCATCATTTAGAAATACTTTTTTAAATACTCAGATGATTTTTGTCCTTTGATTAATCATAACTGAAAAGTATGTAAAAATCTCAGTCCTTCACTAAATGTGTAACTTAAGTGTAATCCCTGGGATTTATGACTTCAGCAGGGTTATTCCAGTGATGATATAAGTTGCAAGTCTAACAGCATACAATTTAACTATTTAGCCAAAATTCTCTAAAAATTATAGTCTTCTAGCACTGTAAACTTTTACCAGTAATTCAGAATTCTATTTAATGTAACAGCCCCATAATATTTAAGAATAGTTTATTAAATACTTCTGTGGTAGCACAGTTTGTACTACTGTACATACTGTACATTGTATATAGCAATTGTTCTATTTTACCTTAGAATAAAATCAGGAAATAGCATAGTGTTTAAAACACTGTAGGAGGCATCTCTAGTTTCCCAATCCATGTCAGAAATGCAAGAAAGTTGAAAATATATGCATGACATCTAAAAAGGAAGGTTATATGAAGGCAAGAAGAGGCTCTGGTCCTCTGGTCTCGAGCTGTCTATTTTGCCTAACATCAGACATGCTCACCTGTGTCCTTTCAATTTAGCCAAAACAATCAGTAATGTTTACTATTTCTGTTATTCCAGGTACTATATATCAAAAGGTGCTATTGTTGATCAGCTTGGAGGAGATTTAAATTCTACCCCACTTCACTGGGCAACAAGGTATGAAAAAATCTTCTGAAGTTTTCTTCTCTCTTTTTCTGCTTAACATGGAGTACTAATGGTTTTATGGAAGTGTTGTGTTTTATGGAAATACTTTGTACTGGAATTAATTCAGTCTTTGATAATGGAGCTCACCGTGAATGTGGTATGTTTGAACTAAAAGAGCTTTCAGAATATGTTTTTTTCTAATATAGAGGAAGATGATTGCTACAGTAGGAAAACAAGTGAAGTATAGGCAACTTACTCTTACTTCTGAGATCTTATTTTTGTTAAGTCATCTGAAATTCAGTGGCACTTTTGCAGATGGGTTGTAGGATGGTTTGGTGTGACATTGTCCTTGAAATGTTCTATTGTATATGTGGATTTTTAAAAAGATGTATATCTTTTAAAAAGATGTAAAAAGATTTTAAAATCAGGGTTCTTATGTAGAAGATGGTCATGATAAATGGCTGGAAAAATTAAAGACAGTCTTCAAGCAGTACCTGCTCCTTTAGACAACCACCTAGAAATAGGTGGGAAAGAATCACTGTCTGTATTAATATTTTAAACTGTAGATGGCAAAAGGAGACTTGGAAAATTAGCTTTTAGAAGATTTAATATATCAAAATAATCTGTTTGCTAAAGGTGTGAGGACTTGCTTGTTAGCCTCTATTCAAGATTTTAGCTTCTCTATTTCTTTTTGTTACAGAACACAGTCTGTGATTCTGTGTTAATAGCACAAAGTCTTGACTAAATTTCCTGGTGTTCATTCATACCTGCAATCAGTTTTGTAAAGCATTGTCCGAAGTGGCTTCTCCAAAATTGAAAAGGTCTTTTGCTCGTGTCAGAAATGGTGTACTGACACTTAAGCACTGTGTCTAAAACAAGGATATGCTTATGCTTATTAAGCTAAAAAGATGCATAAGCTTTTAAGATAGTGTGGAGGAAATGTAGACCTCCAGTTTTCCTTTCTTCCCCTACTTTTGTTTTACTACAGTTTTTAATCCACACAAAAAGGGAGAGTATCTAGCCAGTTTGACATCTCTTAAAATAGCAGGTTTCATATGTGGTTTATAACAAGTCATAGTAGACTAGATTTCTCAATCATAACTTGATTTTTTGGTTGACTGTCTTTTTTGCTGTGCAGTACAGTTAAGCAAATTGCATGCGATGAGTGCACTATATGCATATAATTTCTGATATGAATGAGTTCGCTTACTCACTTGGAGAATCAGATCATGGCAGTTGCTGTTTTTAAAGTATGAGTTAAAGTGTGGGAATTCTGATAGTGTAACTAACTGCTTAACATACTTGTTGTGTTTCATTATTCAAATTTTAATAGTTTTCCTGCATATAGTTATTCAGTTGTTTGTTTTTTGTGTTTTGTTACATTTAGACAGGGTCACTTATCCATGGTTGTACAGCTGATGAAATATGGGGCAGATCCGTCGCTAATTGATGGAGAAGGATGTAGCTGTATTCATTTGGCTGCCCAGTTTGGACATACTTCGATTGTTGCTTACCTGATAGCAAAGGGACAGGTAAATTTTAAGTAATACCATATTTAAATAGATTCTGGTAAATTTTAGAGCAGGAACACAGTTGAAACTTAAACCTGTCATTAAGGAGATGCAAAATATTTGCTTGAATAAATATAAAAAGAATTCCTTGTCCTTTTTGTAGATTACAGTGTTGATGTGTCACCTATTAAACTAATTTCTTACAACAGTCATCTGAATACTTTGGCTTTGATTCACACCTGCCTAATGTAGTATATGGAAATTCTGATTCATTCTTTATTTCTAATGAATTTAATTTTTGAATGTAGCTATGACAATGGTAGCAAGTGTTGTTGAATTCTTCAATGAGAATGAAACAACCCCAAACCTTCTTGCTACCCCTTATATTACTGCTAGATCTGTGAAGTGTGTATATAATGTGTATTCATTACTATTCCTGTTATGTCTCATCTGTCATTCTGTCTGCTCAAGAACTTGATTGTGTTTTTGCTACACACCCTGGCTGTAATTTGTAGATTTCCTCACCCATCAGCATGTGCCTGAAGCACAGATTTGATTTACTGCGTAAACCATATAGGAAAGTCAAAGCCCTCCTCTTGTATGACAGTCCTACTAATGCTGTTCACATTTCCCTATTCTGCTTATTCTTTCAAATACCAAGTGAGATATGATCCAATGAGTCATGTAGAATATTAAATCAGTGAGTTTGGTCTGTGTAAAACAAATACTGTAATTTGCTGCAGAAAATTACTTACACCTGTACATGTGAAAAACCCCAAGCTACTCCTCCAGGCAGTATTCAGTTTGTATCTGTTTGGTAAAACAGTACTTAGTGTATGATAAAGAGTAAGCTAGGCAAAAGGAGAGTCTGATCCTATTCTGTATAACTGCTGTTTTGTAAGAAATAATGATTGGAGAGGAGTGTGTTTTTAGAGGAGCAAGTTTTGTAATTTCTTCTCAAATTATGTATAATTGTATGTGGCTTTTATGTTACCAGAAAAATCTTGCTGGAATTATACAAGTGTGAATTTGCTTAGAGCATAGCATTAGTAAAGCACTAACAGCCTTTAAAGTATTCTACTGTGGTTATGAAGTCTCCCTGTTTTTGTCTTCATGTTTGTATACAGATTTGTCCTCTTTATTTGAACATATAATGCTTCAATTGAAAAGAAGCTGTATGTCTTTACATGAGTACATACATAAAGACACAAAAAGTGCCTTAAAATTTAAAACTGTTAGTTTGAAAATAGCTCTTCTTATAAATAGCTTTTAAAACACTGATTTTTATTAAATCTCTCAAATATTTTCAAATATGATTTTGGTGTTCTTTCCATGATGTAAATTTAAATTAATTTTAACAGTAATTTTTCACAGTGTTTCAAAAAGTTCCACTTGAAAAATTACGTATTGATTTGTATGTTTAAAATCTAGTAATATCAATAGCATTATAATAACAATCACTAAAATGATTGTTCCCTAGCTGTATTACATACAACTACAGAACCTTTAGTTTATCTAGAAACCATGGGAGATACATGATTCTATTTTTAAAGTTTCCTTCAATTAGTACTGAGGTCATTAATTTTTTCTCTTTATTTCTTTCTCCACTTTCCTGGTGGTGCTGAGATTTGGATTTGGAAACTTGAACTGCTTTTGCTTCTGTGGGCTTACCCTATATACTGCTACTTATTTTCCTTCTGTCTTTACAGAGACCAGGTTCCCTTATATCCAAAGAGTAGGCTAGCCCTTGTTCTGAACCTAGTTCTAGCAGCTGTGTGGCAAATGACAGCTAAATAAATGTCAAAATGAGGGTCAGTGTAGGCTGTTGTGCTGTGTTAGTTCAGATCCTCATGCCTTTGTGGATGAGTGTGGTCAAAGAAAAGCCAACTTTCATAACAGAATAGAGGACTGACAGGTGGATTAAGAAATTGTTCCTAATTGCTACCTTGTCCATTCTTGAGACAAAACTGGAACCCAACTTCAGTGTTGCTGTTTCACTTTCTTCTGGGCTGTAGCAATCAATGGTAAAATTTGCAATCTGAAGCTTGAGTAAAGGGCAAGAACTCTTGGTCAGATGCACTCTGGCTTTGATTGGAAGTGAACCCATTTTCATGCCAGCAAGTACTACTCAGCCAAGAGGCAGCAGTGGCTGATAGATGTTGCTTTCTTACTGAATTGTGAAAGACTGATACCTGGCTGTATCAGAATTTGAACATATTGTTTGTGTCACTAGGTTGCCTGGGTCAAAATCAAGCCTGGTACAGGTACATGATATAAATATAATGAGAAATCAAGTAACAGAATCTGTAGCACAGTTCAAGTTTAGGTAAGACCTTTATTAAAAAAATGTGAGAAAGAAAAACTGAAAAAGAGCTTGAAGGCACTTAATAATGTGCAGTGTACAATTTGACTGCTTGATATTGTGCTTAGAGGCATATCAGGAGCTTGCATACACAAACATTCACCTGGAATAAGTTAGGATACAGATGTGGTATATGAATGGTTAAATAATATGTTCTCATCCTGTGCATATGTGAGGTAACAATCACAGATAATGAGTGACTGTAAGGTTGCTTGTAGGGTAAAATTATGTAAAAAATATTCTACTTCTAAAATTACAGTTTAACTATTTCATACTCATAGTTCAACTATCATTTTCATAGTTTAACTAGCACTTACTCATCAAGTACTTTTTTTTAGTTTCAGAGTTACAGTTTTGTGTGTTAACTAATGTCTCGAGCTACGTAGGGTCACCTGAGCTATGGCTTAGAAGTAGGTGGCATCTAGGTTGAGAGATGCTGGTGTGGTACCAGCAGATGTGGTTACTTTGGTGCTGTGATCCATGAGCAGTGCTCCTAAGCATTGTCACCTCAGTTGCCACTGAGGCTACTTCTCTCCACCAAGCTCAGGCCAGCATTAAGACACTGAACCAAATATTTTATTTCCCTAGACCAACCCAGAGCACATTACTTAGAGAATTATAAGTCCAGTTGTGTTCTTCCTTATGATTCAAGCCTGATTGTGTTTGATGGACTAGGGTATTCAGAACAGGGCTTTTGTTTGAAGGAATGGAGTAGGTTTAGTTCTGTGTTGTCTTCTTCGTTGGTCTGTGCTCTGTTCTATGGGACTCTTACAAAATCTCTGCTTTAATAGGAATCTTAAAAAATCTCTGCTTCTAGTCTGTAACTAGCACATCTTTTCTAGATTAAGAAATATTGTCAGACTTACATCAGCCTTACTGATAAATCTTCTTTACTATATGCTTTTAAAGCCTTTTTTCCTTTCCCTGGGCAATGGTTCATGTGAAAGAGATCTTTTCCTTATGGAGAATAGGATTCTGAGCAAGGATGTGATGGTCTTTTCTATGAAGGTCTGTGTTTTGTGAAATAAGCAGTAATGGTTTTAAAAAGGATCAGACTCCTGGTTCCTTTCTGTGTGATTTAAAGTAGTTCCAAGTGGGATCTCTTGATGCTTTCTGTGCATATTTTATCACAATACTGGTTTGACCATTGCTTGTTAAATCTCCTGGTAAGCCTAATGCTGCTCTGATCTCTGGCTGCACTTCAGAATCCTTCCTTGTCAACTCTTGCTTTCAGAAAGTAGTATTAAGCAGCAGAAGAGTTGCTGCAACACCTTTTCATGCCGAAAGCTCATTCTCCCCAGTATTTCTGCCTCACTAAAAGCTTTTTGTGCAATGTTGTATTAGTGTCCTAGGATTAAGTCTGGTTATCTTTGCATGTGAAAAGTTTTTTCTCCTTCAGAACTAGAGTTGTTTTACTTTAGAAATAAGAGGAAATTTTGCTTGTTGTGGTCCAGAGAATTCAAACTTGAACCATGTGCAAAGAGCAGCAGTATGTGCAACTTTTGAGCATTGCATCACATATTGTTTGAATCTTTGGTTCTTGCAGTGCTTGCACCATGTCCTAAGAGCACAGGCACACCCCTCCATGAGCCCTGATCTGTCACTGAGAGTTGAACAAGAAAGTAATGTTAAAGTGCCTGTTGGACACCACAGAATGGAAGAACAGTCTCTTAATATGAACCAGCTGCTGAAGGTTTAATTTTTTGCCTCAGCCCTCTCTTTGGCAAAAAGCAGGAGCAAAGCTTTCTTTCTGAAATGTCTCAATCAGTGGTTATAGTAGTGATCTGGAGAAATAACAAGGAATTTTTGATGAGAGATTTGTTGGAGCACATGTCTGCTATCCACAGCTACATCATCTTTGTTACATCTGTACAGCAGTGTGCAAGTGAATCTTAGCTGCTTTGCCTCTCATTAAAGCTCTTTTGAAAAGGGATCTGCTTCAGCCAATGTAGTGGCTTAATATGAGTAGTAGCTGTAGCCTGCCTAGGTAACTTGCATCTAGGGAATGCTCTGGAGCTGATGG
Source organism: Camarhynchus parvulus (assembly GCF_901933205.1). Classification (NCBI taxonomy): domain Eukaryota; kingdom Metazoa; phylum Chordata; class Aves; order Passeriformes; family Thraupidae; genus Camarhynchus; species Camarhynchus parvulus. The sequence goes on along the minus strand of NC_044586.1, from coordinate 33,415,580 downwards.
GTTTGGGTTTTTTCTTTTAGCTGAGTGTCATCTAGTGTGCAAAGTGTAGTTTGGTCAGGTGGAATCATTGAAGGAATTGTTCTACTTACATCTAAGCACATTCCTACTGTCACAAAGAGGCGCTTTTCTATACGAAGGCTAAAGATGAAGGAGTGCTTGTTCATGTTGCAGTAATTTGTACAATCCTCCAAGTACATTGTTCACACAGTGTGAGCTGTGAATCAGTCACGTTCTCAAGGATGAATGAACTTGAGATTGGGCTGTGTTTCTAACTTCCTTCATGATTTCAACCACAGGGGGTTAATTGGCAATGCCAGCAGTTGCATAGTCCTGGTAGGCTCAAAAGAATCTAACCTATACAAGTACCCTGGGCAAACAACAAGCAAGTAAATCAAGTAACTGTTCTTCTCCTCCATCAACTGTTTTCTTAAAATAACCTTTTTTTTTTAAATTAAGCAACAGAATAAAAACTCAGAAATATAAAGTAATCTGCATGCTAGAGGTGTTTTAAAAGCAATTATTTGGAGGAGCTAAGTTGGATTTTCTGGGAAACAGCTGCCTGGGTCAGGCTAGCAGCAGTGTGAGTAGGGATCCCAGAGTACTGGAGCAGAGGAGGTTCTGGAGATGACAGAAAGCAACATCAGTTACTTTCTGGGTTTTTGGCGGGAATTTCTCTAGCAGATGACTTCATTGAAGTGCTTTCCAATGTAATTTTCCTAGTAAGAACTGAGAGAAGTGGTGTAGGAAATGTTGTCATAGCTCTGTTGCCTCTAAGGAAAACTGTTCATGTCCTGCATTATGTTAACTTGCAGTAATTTTGTTAGTGCTGGTCTGTGAACTCTGCCCAAATGTGCTTGAGAGTCTAATCTGCCTCAAAATATTTAGGAATTACCAATTTCTCTAGGCAGGAGGGGAAAGAGATTATAGATCTGTTTTATTTCTGAGGAGGTTGTTTTCATTAATGGCTTTTGTTCAATCTTAAAATTCTCTGGCGTTCATTAATTGGATATCCAGATACATAAATACATTTGGAACTCATTGAACTAAGGAAAATTGCTTTGCAAGTGAAAAAATAGGTGCAACTAGCATTTAGTAGGATGTAGGATCCAGACAGTGGTATTTATAGTAATTTATCAGGTATATTTTCAAATATTGGTGCATTATTTTAATTTTCTTCTGCTTTTTAATGCAATAATACACCACCTGTATATATCTTTAATCTTGAAGATTAATTGTAAGTTAGAAATTACTGGTTTTACACAGCGTGACTGTTTCATAGTTTCCAAAATAGATTGGAACAGTTATTTTTTTGGCAATGGTGGCATCAATGTTTGTTTTCATTTTTTAAATACTATTTGAGTGCTAAAAGCTTGCCAGTTTTTCTTCCAATTCAGATGATTAGTCTTAGAACACTGCTTCTCATTGCAAACATTTCATCTGCTGGATCTTGAGTACGCTTACTTACCTCACCAACTCTTTTTTCTTTTCTTTTTTTTAGGATGTAGATATGATGGATCAAAATGGAATGACACCTTTAATGTGGGCAGCTTACAGAACACATAGGTAATATATGCAGTTTTGACTTTATCTTAGTGTTAATCAAGTGGCATATAGTAGTGACTGGTTTAGGGAGTTTTTTCGAAGTTTTTTTTCTTTTTTTTCCGCTGTTGCTATTTTATCTTTCTTAATTTATGGTTATTGTGAATTCATCCCACTTGGTAGCTCAGCCCCACACAGCCACTTCTTTACTTCTGCCAAGTGGGATGAGAAGGAGAATCAGGAGGGTAAAAATGAGAAAATTCATGTGTTGCAATAAAGACAGTTCAATAGATAAAGCAAAATAAAGAATTCATTTGTTACTTCCCATCAGTAGGCAGAAGTTCAGCCATTTCCAGGTCATCAGGGCTCTGTCACCTGTAACAGTTACTTGGCAAGGCAGATGCTGTAACTCTGAAATGTCCCCTGCTTCCTACTTCTCTTCCCCAGCTTTTATTGCTGAGCACACTGCCATGCAGTATTGGATATTTCTTTGGTCAGTTGGGATCAGCTGTCCCTGCTGTGTCCCCATCCAACTTTTTGTGCACCCCCAGCCTGCTCACTGGTAGGAGCAGCATGAGGAACAGCAAAGGCCTTGACCCTGTGTCAGTACTGCTCAGCAATAGCTGAAACATCCCTGTGTCATCAGTACTGCTTTGGTCACAAATCCAAAACACAGCACAGTAGGAGCTACTGTGGAGAAGATTTACTTGTTTTCAGCCAAACACAGTACAATGACTTCTTCAGGAGAGAGGGTACTATGAAGAAGTGCTCACTAATCCTTCCTGTGATGATGACTGGAAAAAATGGATAAAAAATAACACTCCTCCAAAGAACAAATGTTTGAATTAGATTCCTGTTTGGAAGGCCCTATCTCTCTTATTGGGAGAAACCAAACTAGCTCTTAGCAATACTTGCTATTGCCAGCATTCACATCCCATTTTAGTTTCATCTTCTGGATTGTGAGGTGGAAACATAACATGTTTTGTACTTTCATTGTTTAAGTATATAATCCTGTGCATATTTTTACAAATATGTTAGTAGTGTTAGATTTTGGTAAACAAAAACTAGAGTTGTAGAACAAATGTTTCTTGATATCCCAGAATGAGCTGTCTTCAGGAGATCCTTTAAAGTCAACAGAATAGTGGTTGGTTTTGGTGGGAAGAGATTTTGAGTCATTCATAATTGGCAGCAAAAAATGTCACTTTGCTATTACATAGTGTACCTGATCAATGATCTTCATAGAAACTGAATACATCAGCAATAAGTTGGGATGTATTTGAGTTCATCTGTAGATCTAACAAGAATTTTCTTTTCTAGTGTGGATCCAACACGATTACTACTTACATTTAACGTGTCGGTTAATCTGGGAGACAAGTACCACAAAAACACAGCATTGCACTGGGCTGTGCTAGCAGGAAATACTACAGTCATTAGTCTGCTGTTAGAAGCTGGAGCTAATGTTGATGCTCAAAATATTAAGGTAAACATTTGGTCTGGTTTAATTGTAAGTGGTTTGAGGCAGAAATAACAGAGACTATGATAAATCTTAAGAATAGGTGGGTATTGTCAGTATTGTTGGGATTATTGTGGGTGTAGTGGGATCATGAAGATAGAGCAAAAGCAATGCCACTAACGTGTCATTTGGCAATTTTTTTCCTAAGTGTAATGCATAACCACTAGATTTGCACCATAAAAGATGCTCAAGTAAATTATTTAACAATGATTATGTGTAAATATATGGGAATGGGGTGTGCAATTAGACTGCATGTGTGAAGACTGGTGTATTTGGATGCAAAATTGGAAACCTGACCAAATATCTTCTAGTGAAATTCTGGGGTGACTGTTTGTTGGGAGTGAAATGTGAGACATCTCAGTCCTGTCCAGGGAGCTGACATATGCTCTAGTCGGTCTCCCAGTGCCAGTAAGCAAATTGGAGGTCTGAAAATGCCAATAAGAGTCAAATAAGCAAATGGGCTCTTTTTATGCATGTGAACTTAACTTGCCTGATTACCAGAATTTCTAAACTATGAATCTAGATTCTGTACTAGCAGAGCCATCTCCAGCATATGTTAGACCAGCAAAACAGCTCTTAGAATTTCTGCCATAGACTTGGAGCTTCTCCAGCCTTGGAAGGTGTGCCTTTGGAATGTGGTTTTGTCCATTACTTCCAGATACTCTGTATATCAAATTAGATGCATTTTGCTACCCAAACTGTTTCATCTGTGGTGTCAGAGAAGAAATCACTTTTAGAAAAAGAGTTCTCTACTTAGTTTCTCTTCAGATATTTGTATTTTCCACTTAAAGAGTGTTACAGGCAGAGTGGTTATTCTTGAAAACCCAGCTGTAACTTCATTTAATTTATTTGTCCTTTTGCCATTTTTCCTACTGATTAAGATGGCTGGAGCCTATTTTGCTTGGCCACAAGTGATAGAAATATATATATTAAAAAAAAGTACACATCAATTATCTTGGAGAGCATGGAATAGCCTTTCTAAGGGAACAGCTTTTTAGGTCCTACATCCACTTCAGAATATCAGAAATGTTCATAATCATGAATGAAAACTCATTACAAGGAATCACCTATATACGTATTTAGAACAAATCATCTAGCCTCTTGCATGGGCTGAGGTGAAGATACATTAATTATTCCTGGTCTGTAAGGTCAGTTGTGTGAAGGAGTTATGATTCTAGTCTCACTTCTTGTGTTGAAAAGCTATTTTCCTATGCCACCTATGGTAAAAAATTAAGGTGTTTTTATGGGAAAAAAATTGGTATGTCATACCTTACTTGTCTTGGCAGACTGATTAGTGTGACAAGAGTTCTAAACTCGTCACGTTACCTACATTTCTGGACTCTTATGAAATCTGTAACAAAAATTTCTGTGTTTGACTCTATGAAAGTATATGCTAGCCTGAAGTAGTTCATGGTCTTGCCTTCTTTATTGACAGACAGCAGCAGTCAGTAGAAAAATAGGGTTTTGAACCTGCTGGATCATGATACCTTTCCAGTCATGCCAGAAGGTATGTGTCTGGTTTCAGTGACCACTGCCTATCTTCTGCAGTGAAATCTAGGTTTCTTTCATGCCTTCCCAGCTTTTTAGGATCTTCAGAGGATCAAAATCATTTGAGCAATGGCAGTTTTGCCATCCAGCCAGTGACTTTATAATGGATGCTGATTTAGGTGGTAGTAAATATATAGGAAATATAAACATTTGGTTGATTCTTAAAGGCCAATAGAAACTCAGTTTGGTGCCCCTCCTTTGACTGTTCAGCCAAAGTTTTTTTTGAGCCAAAAACAAATTAAGTGTTTGGCTTATGTTGCCTCAGAAATAAAAGGAATTGTGAAAGGCTTCTTTCTGATGCAGTCAGTTCCAGATTCCTGCAGCACTATTTAGTGAATTCCTTTTCTCAGATAGCCCATGGAATAGACCAAGAATGGTGGTGAGACAGCTGATATTACAGAAATGCATTGGCTGAAAGCTGTTCATCTTCTTCAAATGATGACATGACTGAAATATTAGATCTGAGCTTTGACTTCATTGTTTAATCAGCTCTAGTCAGTCTGTGCTAGAAAGGCACGTGCTGCTGGCTGCCTAGACTTGGAACAAATTGGGACCAGTCATCTCAGCAATGTGTTCTTTACTTTGCATGACAGTTTGTGAAGTATTTGAACAGCAGCACTCCTATCCTAGAGCAAAGCTTGATACAAGCAGTGAGTTAGTCCTATTTTGTTATTTACTCTCTTTTTATTATGCTGTACAAGAAATTAATATTTTCTGTTTGGTAGCAAGATACTTCTTTCGTTTTTGAGAACTAGATTAATATTAGAGTTGGAAGCTGTATTTCAGTAATCAAAGTAAGAGTGGGTTTTTTGTTTGGTTGATTTTTTTCTTAAGGAAATTTTCTTGCCAGACCAGTGGACAGGTTGGGCAGACAAGAATAGGATTTCCCAAGGAGCCAGGTTATCACTGGGGACTTGGGGAAAACTTGTAAATTTTATTTAAGTATGAGCAGAAACTCCTTTTTTTAGTAGAGTAACATAGAGACCTAAAAAAGCTCTTATGGTCTAAGAAAGATTTCCTTTTTTTTTTTATCTATAAGTGAATCATTTATTGAACTTTAAATGTAGTTTCTTGATTATGCAGTGTATCTTAGGCTTGTCCATGGAAGTCTGCACGTACAGTTCCCTATTGTAATGACTCTTCAGATTATTTCTTCTATCTAAATACTTTAAATATGTATTACTGAAGCCTTATTGCTTGCTGACAATTTTAAGTATGTTACTAGATTAATCTCCCCAATACATTTTTTTTCTAAATTTTTAAGGAAGTCAGCCATCAACTACTCCTGTAAAGACAAGAGAATATTAAAATGGCCAGATGATGAGAGGCGTAGTCAAAGACTTCTTTAAAGCTCCCTCAATTTTTTTATCTAGGCAGTTCCTAGGTGTCTCATGGCCCTCTAGTGGAAGGGATGCTCAGCTGGACCCCAAGACAACTTCAGGATTTACTTGGGAGATCAACTCCCAGAGGGGATTGCTTGTCCACAGGTAATCTTTACAGTCTGGATATATAAGGTGATACTAAAACAACAGCATCTCTGGAGTTTCCTAGATATTAGCAATTCAAGGTGCTATTAAACCTGTGATAAAACAGGCACCTATAGTTTGATTTCAGGCATTTCTGTTGAGAATGGAGTTAATTTAATCTGGTTTTTTGAACATCTGGCTAAATAACTTTGAAGCCAAGTCAGAAGGTCATTCTTTTTTAGCTGATTTTTCTAGTTGAACTTCTCACACAGAAGGTGTGAAAGGTCCTGTTAAGTAGCAAAAAGCTTCACCTCATAATTTATATTCTATGCTATTTACTCTCTTAAAGATTTGGAGCAAGATTTCAAAGGCAGAGATGACATTTAAGTACTCAGTGCCCGTTGCCTTTCTATGGGACATAGGTAGCTAACTGCAGTTTTTAATCTTTGAAATCACTTCTGTCTGTAGTAATTATTGCCCTTTCTGGGTAGTTTCAGTTTCTAGTACCTGTCTCACTTTTTTTTTAGGAGGGGGCCGAGCGATGGAGGATTCAACCATTTTTCAAGCCTCCATGAATGATTTGTTTAGGAGGGGAGTTAACTCCAGTAGAAGAGAGGAAGAGTCAAATGCAAAACTGAAGCTGGAGGTACCTGCAATTGGTTGTCTCTTGCCTCCTCTATAATTTTAGACCAAGTCAATAACTTTTTTCATTTATCTCTCTTCCTAAGTGTTTAAAAAGCAATAAAATCAAATCAGTTTAGTAGGCACCTTTGGTCCCTGTATCTTTCACTCTGTGTTTCTCTTTTGCTTCATCTGTTAGTCCTTTCTGAAATTACAGAAGTAAAAACATGAGCCGTTGCTGGCTTGGCACCCAAAATACATGAAACACAAGCTCAGAGTAAAAGCTCAGAATTTTGAAATAAGTTGGATATCAGCACTCAGTTTATTCTTTCATGTTTTCTTCCTAGGACTTCCATAACTGAAATAAACCTAAGAACATTAGGCCGGTGGAAAAAAAAATCCTAGAAGCATTCCATAATACTAGTAACTTCAGCCTGCCAAAAGGCAGAGAATTAACAAAGAAGTCAGGCTTTAGACTTGGGAGAGTTTCCATGATCCAGTGGGTCACAAGTTCTTATTCTTTGCTTGATTTCTGCTGCCTGTCAATAGCTAAGGGGGAAGCACAGTCCTTCCTTTATAGAGTAGTAGACTGTATGTAGAATAGTGGAATATAGATTTGTTCTCTGCTAAAGGCAACAATTATTACTGTGAGGACATACATCTCGTCAGAATCATACATTTAATATGCCACTTGTGCACTCTTGTATAGTTATGAAAGAGTGAAAAACCAAAAGGAATGAATGATGTTTGGTGTCAAGTAAGCTGCAGAGCAAAAAGTATGCCAGAAACAGTAGCTAAACTGTTTTAAATTGTGTTAGTTTTAACAGCCAATTTTCTGTTTCATAAGTGCTCCAAATGTGTTTCATTTTAAATTGGATGTTTCCCACATTTATACTCTTGACAGGGAGAATCACCACTTGATCTTGCAAAACAAAGGAAGAATGTTTGGATGATCAATCATCTACAAGAAGCAAGGCAGGCAAAGGGGTATGATAGTCCATCCTTTCTGAGAAAACTAAAAGCAGATAAGGTAAGTAGTAGCATAACACTTGTGTAAATCAATCTAACAGCTGCTCTTGGTTTGGGGACCTGTGTGTTTGTTTAAAAGAAGTTCAGGACTGTGGTTTCCCCACATTTCAGCTTTAAAGAATGTCTTTTTATTATGACTAAAGTGATTGCAAAAGGGAAAAAAGTGCTTTATTTAGGGCAGGAGGAAATAAAACCCTAAGCTTCTATACACTTAGTTTTTGTGCTAGCTAAAAGAAAATGTTAGGAAGGTAATGTGTGGTCATGTATTGTTTGGGTTAGCCAAGACGTTCCAAAACTGACTCTCAGGTAGCTGAGGAAAGAAGCATTTTGGGTATCCTGAACTCTGATCTCCTCTCTAGTTATGTGTTGTTTATTGTTATTGTGTTGAATGAAAGCAGCAGTCAGTCTTAGCAGTATAAAGTAATACATGAATCTCTAATGTGGAGGCCTTTTGCTTCTCAGAGTATTGTTTAATACTGCAGATAGGAAGAGGCCATAAATGAGGGTGTAAGGGTTAACATACTGCTCTAGCATGAAGAACTGTCTTCCTACATATTGTTTGATAATTTAAAAAGAGTTAATGTTTTCTTCTTAGTATCCATCGAACTCAGGCAGAGTGTTGTGCTGGATATTAAGTGTTGCTACCACTGATTTAGTTTTTTTAAATAAAGATACATTGCATCAAGATGCTAAAAGTACTGCTGCAGTCTGGGTTTTAACCTGTGATACTATAACAATGGTGTGATTATTGACCTGAAGTGGTTTGTACATTTCATTATCACTGTACTTTAATTATTTGGAAAGAGTTCAGTGCTCTCATCAGGAGTTGTGTTCACACAGTGTAAGACAGAAAAGGTCCTATGTTTATTAATAGATGCTTCAGTATGGCTTAAAAACTGCAGTTATGTGAGTAATAAAAATTTACCGACATTGTCATATGCTGTGTGGCAGTTCATACACTTATGGATTTGTTAAAAAGAGCTAATGTTGCCTTGATTCTGGATTAGTAGCAATGTCTCTAGAAGACAGTTCTAAAACAAAGTTATTGATTTGTAATATAATTTTAGGAAGGTGTATTTTCCTTGCAAATTCATTGGAGGTATGTAAAGACAAGAAACGAGAAAAATTTGTGATGATTTATCTCCCTGAATTTTCTTGAAAATTTAAGTTTTTTATGACTGTCATGTTTATTATACAATCTGTTCCTGAAAACAGAGTTACTTACTGGTGTTTGTTTCTATATAGGAATTCCGTCAGAAGGTGATGCTGGGAACTCCTTTCCTAGTTATTTGGCTGGTTGGGTTTATAGCAGACCTAGACATTGATTCTTGGCTCATTAAAGGGCTGATGTATGGTGGCGTTTGGGCTATGGTACAGTTTCTTTCAAAGTAAGTGTTTCACTGGGACACTGTCTGTTTAGTGGCATGTAAGAAGTATTTTGCTGGCATCTTTGTTGGATAGATAACTTTAAAATTCTGTTTGTTGGAATTGGTCTTTATTTCTGCAGAAGATCTTGTGCAACTGTAGCTCCTGTAATGCTCTATTGTCTTGTGAAACCTGGAATTATCTTGAGTTAATACTGCTGAGTTAACAGAAGCTAAGAGCAGAACAGAAATTCAGTCACTATCCAGAGGAGGGTGCTGAATGTCTGTCTACAAAGAGTTATCAGCATGAAGATTGCAGAAAGCAGGCAATGGAAAAGTTACTATAAAGTAATAAAGTCATTGTGCAAGTGTACTATTAAAACTGTTTTCTCTCAATAATTTAAATGCACAAAAGCATCTAAAGATATTTATAGAGACAAATTAAGTTAGAATCAGATTTTGAAGCTTTTGTTGTTGTGGAAATAAGTGACTAAAGAAAAAGTCTGCTTTCTAATAGTGTTTTTTGTACATCTTGTTACCTGATCATAAATACTTCTAGTTGTATTTATGATTACTTCAAATGTCTGTAAAAAAACACACACACACACACACACACATGTAATCATACTCCAGTGGATTTTCAAGAGCTGTAGACTACATCATCTCTCCTTTGCTTTTCATTATCATGTGCTGCCAAGATAGGAGTATTTGTTGTATCCCCATGCTTAGGGGCTTTCTGCTTTTCTGGGATTCCATGTCATGTTTATTTAGAACCATTTACTTCTCTTTCTGTATAAAGAGGAAAATATATCTGCTCCTTAAACCAAGTTCAGAAGATTTTAGTGAACTTAGACTGGGAGGGAAGTGGAAGGTTATGCAGCATTTGCAGGATCTTGGATGTGATCTGTTTGGTCTTTTTGTCACCTGTGAGGCTTTGCAATTTGCTGGCCTCTTCCCAAAAAAACCATATTTCTCATTTGTCAAATTCTCAGCTGTGCCTCCTACAGAAAGGAAGGACAAGATTTCTTCCAATCTCTCAAGATCTGTGTTTTGTCAATTTTTATATTTTTGGCCTAACTGACATGAATTCAAAATTAACATTTTTATTTTCTCTTATCTGTTGCTTAATATTTAGTATAAATAATTTTTAAAATGTTTTACACAAAACCCAGGTTAAACTTGTGCTGTTATTCTAATAATGTTTTCTTTCCCTACAGAATTTTAGCTAATCTGCTTAGCTGTGTTTTCCTCCCTACTTTCACACACACAAAAATGCACAGAAGTCACTGAAGGAAAGAGTAGTGCAGAGTAACTACTGTTTGTCCAAATGTATATTCACTTATTATTCATCGAATGAGCACATGTTCCTTACAGGGTTTTTTCCAAAGACCTAAGGAACTTCCACTAGAGCAGAGAGAGTTACTGTAAGGGAGTAAAGAAGTGAAATAGAAACTACTCTCTGCACACACTTGTCTGTGGCAGCCCTGAGGGAATCACCAGCGCAAAAAGCAAAATTGATCAATATCAGGATGTTTAGGCAGATGATGCAGAAATTTTCTTTCGGGGGGGTTGGTTGTTTAGAGTGTTGTTTTCCATAGGTTTTGTAGCAATTTCTTCTTGAATATGGGGTAGCCTAGTTATTCACCTAGTTTGTCTCACTGTATGCAACTTTATTCAGACGAGTCTTTAAAATGCAAAAGTGTAAGAAAGTGAAAATCATTCTGATGGCTTAATTTTTTTTTAAATTAATGTTGCAGCATTTTATCTTAGAACTTGGCAAATATAGTGATATATGGGAAATTAATTAGTCTGGATTTTTTTTCAACTTTATATTGGCAACTCTATCAGAAGCAAAATATTGAATTATCTGAAATATTTCAAGTATATAGGCTGATAACACTGAAGTCTCTTAAGCTTTTTTTCTTAAGGACATAATTTTAATGTGCAGTTTTCATTGTATGGGTTTCCAAAGTGTCTTTACACCGGAATCTCAAAACTTAATGCAGTTTGCAACACTGTCCATGTTGCTAAGAATCTCACAGGTTCCTGACTGCTTGCACAGTGTAGTTTTACCATCAGTATTTACTCATTCTGCCTGTCTTGACAGGTTGAAAAAAGGAATTTCTTGTGAACTTTGAACAGAAAAGTGAGGAAAATGTATGTATGGCATATTTTGCAAAATCCCATATAATACATATTTTAATAGGAAGTGTTTCCCTGAAGCAGTAGTCCAGGATTTACGTTTTATAAATCAAAACTTACCATGTGACATTGTTCCTGCATTACAGGTCATTCTTTGATCACTCCATGCACAGTGCACTGCCTCTTGGAATATATTTGGCAACAAAATTCTGGATGTATGTGACGTGGTTCTTCTGGTTTTGGAATGATATCCTTTTTTGTGTACAGTAGTATTTTTTCATGTTCATAGTATGAGGAATTACACAGCTATATCATTCATATAACACTAAGTAAACTAATAATAATTTTAAAAAGGGAATCACCACAAAACTTTGCTTTCTATATTAATGTTAATTATTTTATCGCTTTAAAAATGTGCATGCTATTGCTGTGCTTTGGTAAGTAATAGATTTTCCTCAAAACTTGCTTACTGTACTCGGCAGAATATCCTTTACCAACTTCCTAGGTGGAGGAAATGTTAGCAACTTTGTAAAATATTCTCTGGCTGTGAGGGGACACAATGTAATTGACTGCATTTTTTAGACACTGTTCTGAAAACAGTAGGCTGGTTCATGGTCTGTATCAGTTCTAGTGGAATTGGTTTCACAGTTAGAGCTTCCTAAACATTTTGGAAATTCCATTTTGTGCAAACTTTAGATGCATTTGATAACTATATTTATAGTTATTTTGAAAATGTGTATTAACAATACTAGATTATAGAGATTCAGCATATTGCCATATTTTTGTGGTTTTGATTGTCTGTCTAGAAATGAATTTCCCTTACTCATGGAGGTAGAAACTGAGACAGAATTCAGTGGGGAATGTTAGTTTTCCATGGCAAGGAAATAGATGCAAACTTTCAAACAACTTTCTTGGGTTCTGTAATTTCAGTAGCCAAGAAAACAAAGTAGAGATTTGATGTTTAATATAGTTCTTACAGTTGTAATTGTGGGATTTTTGTCCTGGAGCTCATATTTCATTCATATATCTATCAACTTGCTTAGATTTTTATTTCTGTAATTCATTCTGATTAAATAGCTTGAAGTTTGGCATATTTTTTGGCATAGAATAATCTTAATTGTTTACTAGAAATATAGGCAATTACCCTAATAAAACCTGACTTCAGAATGTCAATGAAATACTGTCCTACTTCTGTCTCAAGCTGGTGTCTCCCAACCTCTGCAATAGTATAGAGAAGTAGTGATCTAAGACCTTCAGTTACTAATTACTTTCATTAGAGCTGACACAATTCTCTGACAAGCAGTTTTAGAGACCAAGTGCTTCAGGCCATCTTCCTTTAATTGGTGATTTTTAATTGGAAGTCTTTGTAATAAGATTCCAAATTCATTCTTCTTCTGGAAAATAGCCCTGTAGCTTTATTGCAAAAAAGAAATTGCATTCCTCCTCTATTTTTATAACATGAGTCATAGCATTGTGGTTGGATAAAGAATTCCTGTATTTTTACAGCTTTATATGATTGCTTACAGCAGACTAGAGTACTGCTTTACACTTAGTTCTGTTTGAGTGATAAAACCTGTCCTAGTAGTTTTCACAAATTCTGACTGTCTTTTGCTTGGGGAAGAGGATTTATAACCTTAAACAACTATCAGGAATTGCCTTACTGGAACTTTATATTATAAATGACATAAAGATCTTAATTGCTGCAAGTGCAACTTTAACATTAGGGTGTTTAGTAAGAATTTTCTTTTCTTGTACATATGTTGAAGGTGTCTGGAAGATCATCAACTCTTGTGTGTTTAATCCTAATAGGACAGGAAAGGGCAGTGGATGCGATGTGTATCATAAAGAAAAATAAACCCAAGGATTTGCAGTGCATTTTCTTGAATTTCAGTGTGGTCACATAAAAATAGATCTCTGAATTCTAAGGTTTAATCATGTGTCTTTCAAAAAGCCAGTATTGAAAATGTACTGAACTTTTTGTAAATGTTTCCATTCTACTGGATTTTTCTCAGCAGCTTCTGAGTCTGGTGTATTTGATAAAGTAGAAATCCTATTCTTGCAGGGAATGAGGAATATGATCTGTCTATTTTTGAGTCTATATGTGAGTTTATGGTCCTATGCTTCCCTGCCACTGTTTTGCTGCATCCTTCTAACTATATTTTGCTTGTAACAAAGGATACTTATGTCTTGCCCCATTAGTGTATTCTAGTTTTCTAGTGTTTGCAGAGCAGGAGCAAAAATACCCTCAAAAGTCCTACACACTAAGTCACTATGTTTTAATTTAGTTTTATTTTTAAAAGAAAAAAGCTTATTGAAAATTACACTTTTAATAATGTGAGACTAGAATTTCACATTTTTTTCTTTTTCTTTAGTATTTATAGGTATAACATTCTCTTGTGTCCTGTAAATGTTCTGCCAAGATTATAACTCAGTTGTTCATGCAGTCCTTTCAGTTGCAGCTGAACAAATACTGCTCGTTATGTCAAAAGGTTCTTACACTGCTCTTTTTTTTTTTTTAAATGTCAGAGTTTACTGTAACCCAAACTGTTCACAGTATTTTTTTCTTCTGTTTGTATTTGGTGTAAATGGGAGTGTGCAGTTTTAATTAAGCAAGCTTTTATGGCTGTCGCATCCTTTCTGCAATGCTGAGATTTTGAGATTATATAAGGCAATTTGTGTTTTTTAAAACAATTTATCATTGACTAATACTGTATTGATTATCTTATTTCAAATGTACTTTACCAGTTGTTGGGGTCTAGGTTAAAGGAAACAAACACTGCACACATCTTCAATTAGTGATTATTTTAAAACTGTGTGTAAGAGAATCCATTATGATTTTCATTCTTTCACAAAGCTGATACAATTGTATAGGACTTAAAAAACTGTAACAAGCTAATTGGTACAGTTAAGCAGTCAAAAAAATTTTTATTACCAAAATTAGTTTCAGGAAAAGAGCAAAAGGTCTTCATGCAGAAAAAAATAAGTCAGCAGCCGTTTTTCTACAGGAACCAAAGACCCCAAAAATTCAAACTCTGGGCCCAGCTGTCCAGAAGTTCTGTTTCCATGTCTAAATACTTTTACTAAAGTTAAAAAAAAATGGTTAAAAAAAATCCAGTGTGGAGGAGATAGGCTGAATTAATTTGTAGACTAAGGGATTCTTATATATCAGATAGAAATGGAGATAGAGGGCTTTTGCAGAGCTTCAGTTAATTACAAACTGATTTTGTCTAATAAATGTCTAGTCAAATGAGGCTTCTCATGTAGCTAGCTGCTGTTACCTGCCTGGACTCTTAGATCCAGATGTACAGCTGTTATGAACTGGGGATTTGGAGTATCTTTCTTATAAGGAAAGGCTGAGGGAGTTGGGCCTGTTGGGACTCAAAAAGAGATGGCTGAGAGGGTACTTCATCAATGTCTATAAGAATCTAAAGAGAGAGTGTCAGAGGATGTTTCCAGGCTCTTCCGAATTGTGCTAAGCAGTAGGACAAGAGGCAATGGGCAGAAACTGAAGCACAGGAAGTTCCACCTGAATATGAAAAGGAGCTTCTTTACCATGAAGGTGAGCATGCACTGGAACCGATTGCCCAGAGAGGTTCTGGAGTCTCTCCTCAGTTTTCCAGAACAGTCTGGACACAATCCTGTGCTGTGTGCTCTGGTGTGAACCTACTTGAGCAGGAAGGTTGACCAGATGAGCCACTGTGGTCTCTTCCAGCCTGGAAGAGACCCATTCTGACCCATTCTGTGATGCTGTGATTCAGTGAATTGGCAGGTTTATTAGCATGTATTTGATCTCTGACTCCTTACACTGGCTGCAGATTTCTCTGTGCAGGAGAAAAGGATTTTTGGTTAGTGAAAGGGCACATCTGGGTCTATAATGTGCATTTTGGCTTGATCTCAGACTTGTGTGATACCTGATAGCAAGAAGCTGCATGTATTTGGGGCCTTTTAAATAGACTACAGTTCACAATGAAAAATTAAATTATCCCTTGTTTACCTGACTCAGGGGTTGTGTGGCGCTTGTTTGGTTTTAATTTTCTTTTTAATGAGATGATCCTTTTCATTCCAATTCCTGGAATAATTTTCAGCATCTTGTACTTGTTCTAATAATTAAAGAATATTGATCAGGACTAAAAGTAGGAAGTGTTTTGTGGGTTTTTCTGCTTTATCCCTCAATGAAAACTGGGGAAACGGCATAAAAGAGGAGCAAATTGGTGGTGAGGCAGGAGGTGTGAATGCCTGGTATATTATGCATTTTGCAGCCTTTAATAATATAGTAATGTACTTTTTCCTTGTGTAGCTGTAAATGAGGATGTTAACACAAAACGAGACACTGTCCCTGGAGAACCAATTCCCTACTCTACTCTGAAGCTATTGCAAACCTACAAGAATTTCTTACATTTGAAGAGTTTGGAGAGATGTCTGTGATGCAAGTTGCTAAGATCTCTTTCAAAGTAGACTTCAGAAGGAAGTTCAGTATGATTTTAGATACCTCTAGTGCGGGCATCTGTACTGAAGTTTAAGCACTCTTCATAGCCAGTGACAAAAAATAGCCACTTGTAAGGCTCTGCTTCTCTTATATAATTTAAATATCTTGATACTGAAGATAGATTGGACATGGCTTTTTTCCTTCCTGATATCTGTGAAGGCATACTAAGTGATTTTAAGTTGGTGAGGTGAATCCAACACCTGAAGTTGTTTACCTACATCACATGCTGGAAATACCCTGAAGAAAACTTTTAAATTCTCAAATAGTTTCCCAGCTGCAGCACAGTAGCCCCTTATCTGCCACAATTTACAGTGTCAGCATTGCACTCATCTGACACCACTTGATAAAAGGACAGAGAAAACAGGTTCTGTGGGGTGTCTCTTATGTTCTCTCTGTATTTGAGGGAGTAAAATGGGGGAGAAGTCCATTGAGACAATGGACTGCTGCTTTGTTACAGGTTATTCAAATTTAAGTTAGCAGAAAAACAATTGCAAAGCATTAAGGTTATAAAAACCCTCTTAGTCTTTTCTCACAGCTTCTTTAAAAGTCTAGACATGACGTATGGTGTTTAGAAATGGGTCATAAAATTGGTTCCAGTTGTACCTTCATTGTTTGTAATGGTTGTCTGATTAAGGTACATTTAATGGAAAATCAGTTTTCACTGTTATAAAAAACCCAGCAATTATTTTAGTATTCTAAAAAAATGTAACCTCTCTCTAGCTAAGCAGTTCAGTTGCACCAGCTTATTCTTGGCAGCAGGTAGCTTTAGAAAAAAATAGGAGGTTGGTTTGTGTAAATTTTGATGTCGGAGCTTTTAATCTCTAATGTATAAAATAGAACTGTGAATGTTTAGGTTATAGTATAGCTGGTGTTTTTTCCCCTGTTATAAACTTGCAGGAAACATCTTGTTACTGGAAAGATTAATTGCTTTTAGTAAGCTATACTAACATTCTACTATATAAGATACTTTGTTAAAATTTTAATTTAGCTTACCAATATTTTTTATTAGAAATTCACAGCCAATTCCTTGCCCCAACCAGAGGAAAACAAAAATTATTTGTGATACACTTGACATGAACAATGAGACTTCCTTAGCATTACAGAAGTCAAAAAGAGACGACTTCTACAAACTTGTATCTGTTTGCATTTCTGGGTTCTTTTGCATCGCAAGCTATTTAGATCTGAATGTACCTAAGTTCCTCAAAATACAGTGTAATTAGGGTGTGTAGTGTTTTCTGCCTGAGCACTAGGTGTCCTTTTTGTTTGGATAATGCTGTAGAGGCTTCTGCCACCACAGATTTGTCTAGGGCATCTTCTGGCAGTTGTAAGTGGCAGTGACACCAGGTGCCTTCATTCAGTTTTGTCAGGTCTTTTGTAGGTTTATGAGAATAAATAATTTTCCTTTTGTGGAAGAGAAGTATCTGAAGTATTTGGTTTTTCAATATCACTGCTAAAAATGTTTTAATTCTCTGAAGAAATGTCCAGTGCTGTAAGACTAGCATGTTACATGGCAAGACATTGAATGCAGGAAATGTATTTTAAAACAAATGGCTTTTTTCTGTCTTTATGGTAAGTGATTTTATAAACACTTCTAGAGAATAATAAATCCTGTAGTTTTTAAAGTATTAGACATATTAGTATGTTAAAAATAACTTTCAGTGATGCAAAATATGTGTATTGCCTTATTACAGGACCAGGTTTCAGACACTACCTTTCTTGGAGATAAGTGGTGTTGGGACATGATTGCTGTGCAACAGTGGCCATTGCAGCAAAATTCCTTCTATGGCCAGAAGCAGCCTGTCCTGTGATATCATAGGAATGTCAAGCCAGTGAAGACATAGGCAGTCAAATGTCTGTTTTATAAATAGAGCTCCAAAATGTTTATTCTGAAAACAGGAAATAGTTATTGAGAAGATAAATTTCATGGGATTTAATTTAATTAAAAGGGAAAACAGTTACAAAAACTGAACTATCGTTATTCATCCTTTAGAATGATAAGGGCTTTAGAAAGACCTTATGGAACAGACCATTCTGAAAAGTAAGTTTTGAAGGTCAAGCAATGGCAAATGCTGAGTACCAAGCTAGTTCTTACAGCAGTGCTGAATTTTGTTAATTCTGAAGACAGTGACTCAAGGGCATTAGTAAAATTTAAATTTAGTTAAATTTTGTATCAGAATTATCAGTGAGAATGTTGAAGAGGAAATTCAGTTTTACACTTGAGATTCCTTGACTGTAAACACATCTCAATTTTTTCTTTATACACCTTCCGTTCCTTGCTAATAGCGTTGCACTTTTCTACAATTTTGGAAAATCCTGGAAATCTGATCCAGGAATCATCAAAGCCACAGAAGAACAAAAGAAAAAGGTAAGGCCAAGAGATATGAATTTGTTCTTCAGCAGCCTTCCACCAGCTGATCAGAGTATTTAGTTTACTATTCAGTACATTGCATTTCAGTAAGTTGTATAAAAAAAAGTTTAAAATATTGAAAAGTCTTCCAGATTTATTTTTTAACATGTGGAATGCATTTCAAGTCTTAACTGGTGCAAGATTACATATTAGTCATTTTGAGTAGCAAAATAAAATTGTAACTTGAATTTTCAATATTGAAAGTTTGAAAAGCAATTAAGTGAAAAAGGAAATGTGAAGTTTCAGACTTTTGCCATACTGAAACAAATAGCCCATTATGGGAAAAGTGTTAGTTAATTTTATGAAAAATTTCCAGACTTCTAAGCACCTCTAATTTTCTTTACCTTTGTATGTAAAAGTATTAGACTGACAAACATTTTGAAGCTAAAACAGCCATAACCCCAGGCAGTTTGGGGTGGCCTTTTTTTTGGCATAAATGTCAGAGAAAATATGGGTGATCTAATGATATCCAAGACATTGTATCATTATTAGCATCTCATATTGTTATTTTAAGTATATTGTTCTCAGCAGCCAAAATGAGCATTGAATATGCCAAAATTATACAAGCAGCAAAAGTGTTTTGTTTTGTTTAAGTTTCCTAGAAGCCAACATTCCACCTAAAATTAACTTTGAGCTTCTACTTCATGGTTATTTGTGAAAAGACCTGTGTGAATCAACATCAGACCACTTGGAGTTATGTTCTTATGTAGGAATGAAAATATAATAGCCATTAAAAGGATGGTGTCAATGAAATAATTTTTGTGTTCTGCAATAGGCTATAGCTGAGTTCTTAGTCAATATACAGATTTGGATTTACTCTGAAAATTCCATTTCTGTTATTGCCAGTTGCCAAAGTAAATTCCCAACTAAATTCTACTCCTTCAACTGGACTAGATTAAGTAGAGCAGTCAACTATGACACTTTGGATTGGATTCAGCAAATTGCACAAATATGCAGTTTATTTAATCTACTTGCTTAAGTAGGCGAGTGTGGTTCCAAAAGCCTTGTTGAACTGGGTAGGAATTGCAAAATGTAACTTCTTGGGGCAGATGCATATGGCTGTGGATGTTTTGGATTTCTTACATTGCAGCTAACCATATGGTAAAATGTTCTGTTACCAGGGGTATGAACCACTGTAGGACATGTGTGCTACCTTCGTGCAGTGTAGCACTTCATAACATTTTCATAATTTGTCTTCAAGTATTTAATGCTGAGTTAGCCTTTAGCTTTGAAATAACCAAGTAAGAAAATTCTTTTCATTTCAGATGACCATGTTAATTATGTTTAGAAATGTGTAGTAAGCAATAATTTCAGATGTTTGTTGTTTTAATATGTCATGTCCTTCATTCTGTGTTACAAAATAACCCAAATCACTTTTAAAGCAAGTGAAGGTATAAATAAATAAGATATTCCTATAGTTCAAAAGCATAGAAGGTAGACAAAGGTTTACAAAGCACAATGATGTGGATCTAACTGAAGTGATCCTGGGCCTGCACAAGACACATTTAAAAGCTCTTCATCTACTCTTGTTCAGTTCTGTTCTCCTCAGGTTTGGGATTTTGTTTGTGGACAATACTGAACTCCAGTGTTGAGTGTCAGACCATGCACATTTGTTTTTGCATCCTTTTGTTAGTCTGTAGTGTAGTGTTATACTCCCACTGAAATCAGAGGAACTCATAATGAAATTGTCCAGGATGTCAAAAGTCACACCAGCAGCACTGAAATCACAGTAGGTGACTAGGAGTAAGTATAAACTAGAATTAATTTAGAAGTAAATATGCATATTGGTTTAATAAAGTAGATTCAAAATCAATTTCATCTGAAATGAATTTCTTCCTGTGTGTAGAAAGTACCTGAAATAAAGGGTTCACAGCCACAGGTCTGAAAATGCTTGTCACCATTTGTTTATATGCTAAATTCCAATTTTTATTTTTCCTGCAGACAATAGTTGAACTTGCAGAGACAGGAAGTCTGGACCTCAGTATATTCTGCAGTACCTGCTTGGTAGTATATTTCTTGATCAGTTTCGCTGGGGTTTTTTTGCTTTATTTCTAAGCCAAAATTAGTGTTCCTGTAATGAACACACATTTGACCTGTTTGCAGTTTCAAAGGGAGAATTTATTTGTACTCTTTAATCTAAGCAGTGTTTTCAATACATAATATGTACACAAAAAAAAGTTACAGTGAGAGGAAAAAGATTATCGCTTTGGAAATAACTTACCAGTGTCAAAATTTAAGTATCCAGTATGTCTACCAGGTTGGTTGGTTATACACCTAGCAAGTTAGAAAAATCACATGTGACATTCTACTACTCCATAATTCACAATAAAATTATGTTGTGCTTTTAGTAAAATATTTTTTCAAAAACGAAGTGTTTTTCTCTATCTGGCAGTAGTCAGGATGGGGGGAAGAAATCTTAATTTTTGTAAAGCAAATATAACATGCTTTTTCTTTGGAAGTTAACTAGCAGATACAAAATGCTCAAGCATATCAGTGTTAACACTGCAAAGCTCTGATGTATGTGGAACATGAATGCTGTTTGTATCTCCAAATTTGAAGCTGGAAAATTATATACAGATGTGGCACATTAAAAATTATGTGTGTGTGTATACATATATATTTCAGACCATTTCGTTCAAGACATAAATTTTCAAGAAAAAATCTTGGGAGTAATTTAGCATTTTAAGTTCCATCAAGTTCTGCTTGTTGAGTCATATTTCTGTCTTTAGAAAATAACCTGAAAAGTTTATGTTAGAGCTTGGTTATGAATGGTACACAATCATGCAACTCAAGCTCATTCTTTATTTTCATTGTTAAAAGCTGAAATGAAGCTGGTTGCTTACAAAGCTCAATTGCTGGAGGTGATAGAAGAGCTTTGTATGAGAAAAATAGTTCTTCATATAAGAAAAAAAAGTGAAAATAATTTCAGTGCAGTTTTAAGGATGTTTGTGTTAAAAAGTGTGTAGATTAAGCTGAATAGCTGGGATTGCCTTTAGAATTAGCTTCAAGTTTGAAGTTCTCTGAGGAATTAACAATAGCACAATCAATTTACATTTAAATTGAGGGTTTGTGTTTTCTTCTGTTTAAAATACATCAGGGTAACTTGCTTTTCTAAACAAATGTTTGTTATCTGTTGCAGATACGGAAGCCAGTGAGGTCCAAACACTGTGGTGTTTGCAATCGATGTATAGCGAAGTTTGATCACCACTGCCCGTGGGTGGGGAACTGTGTAGGTGAGCAATTTGCTAAAATGCTCTACAAGGTCTTGCCTGTTCTCATTTCACAGTGGAAGTGACTTGGCTTCTTAAGAAAAGCTTTTCAATATTGAGCTTAATTCCTTTTCTACGTGTGATTCGCTGCATTATTCTCATTTGTATTGTCTATTATATGCTTGTCCTCAAAATTGTTCTGTGTCTAACTCAGTTTGCTACATATGTATTTTAATTGACATGAAGTTTAGTAATGAAAAGATTCAAAGCTTTACTGCTGAAAACGTATGTCCCAATTCCACAACTGATTATTATCCATTGCATAAGACGAAATTTTTCATTTTGACCAATATGCAGTAGCTTATTGGTAGAGTATGTGTATTTAAAATTGGTATGATTATACAAGTTAGAACCAGAACGACTTCCTATTGAGGTATCCACCTCTTTTCGACCATCCGGGTTGTCTTTCGTTCTCCCCAGTGATTATGAAATGAATGGATATAGAACAGAAATAAAGTCTCTAAATGCTGCTATTTCCAGTCATATTTTTTGAGAAACTTATTTGAAAACCATTATTATGCAGGGAGCTCTGAAGACCTCTCAGCTAGGAAATGAGTGCAGCTTGCTTCACGTGTTTAATTTTTTAGGACACAAGCAGAGGTAACTTTAATCTTGGGGAGGAGTTAAGACCTGGGTTCACAGACAGTTGACTGTTTCGTAAATGCTTCATTGTAGTCCTTTCAAACAGATATAATAATGAATAATCAGAGTAGTTTGATCTGAAAATGGAGAGTAAAATCTCGGCATTTAAATTGTAATGGAACATCTCTAAAGTCTCATTGAGATCAATTTATATCACCCCCTTCTGTCTTATGTTTCCTACAGATGTTACTATCTGAGATATTTTTGGTTTATATTTTAGATGTTTTACAATGAAAAACTAAGAAATTTTTAATTCAGACAGGCAGGGGAGCATGGGCTCAGGTTTTACAAGATACCAAGGAGTATGTGTCAATGGAACAGAAAGATCCAGTATTTTAATCTGTAACCAGAAAAAAACCCAAAAAACAAACGGGGAAGGAAAACCCTTAGTTTGTGTGTATTGAGTGTATGAGTGATGGGATTAGGGTAGGCGGAGGAAATGGTTTTTAAGTCACAGCAATGATGGAAAAGTAGAATCTGTGTTTTAGTGGTGGTGTACAGAGTAGGGTAACTGGAAGTAAAAGTAAACCTTGGGGCCCTTGAAAGTATGCTGAGAAAAAGCATTAGAAATCACAGTATGGGAGCTGGAGCGAACTGGAAGGAGTGGTGGTCTGAACAACCTTATATGGCTTCTCTGTCTCAGATTGGTACGTGGTCACTCTAAGCATGGGATTGCAAAACAGAATCCATTCTTAAAACAGCATTTGTGGTATGTTTGCCAAAAAGGGAAACATGAATCATGCCTTTCTGGAAAGGTGGAATTTGGATGTGTGTGGAATGTGTTAAAAGGATAAGAATGTTGCTAAAGATAGGACTGAGAAATCTTGTAAGAGTGTTTACAGACACTTTAAAATAAATCCTTTGGGGATAAAACTTGGCACATAAAGAGACCTAGAATATTTTTACCATTTTTAAGAGGTTGACAAAAAGTGGAGACTATTAGAAAAAGAAAGGAATTGGCAACTAGAGCAAATTGTTTTCCTCAAAATTTTAGTTAAAATACAGCAAGCAAATCTCTGGAAGTGATTGTATTTATATTCTAAATGGAGTATCAAAATAACATTATGTTTTTCTACGGTTTTTAAAATTTTATTTTAACTGCAGAGGATGACTTTATTCCTGCCAGTCCAGGAGGCAGCTGTAGAGCACAGTACTGTGTTTTGCCTAATCTTATTCCAAATACAGTTTCTCCAGTTTATTTCACATTTCTTTTCTTTTTAAACTGCGATCAAGATTGTACTATTTAATTTATAGTTTTAAAAGCTACATGTTTTTACCTCACACATATGGATTTCTGTTAGGCAGAATTTTGTTTAGTATCACTGAAGATGTTGCTGAAAGAAGCATCCCTTCAGATGCTTCTCAGATGGGCTTCTAGGCCACTGTTTAACTTCTGTGTTCTTTACAGAATGTCTTTTATGAAACTTAACAGTTCTGAAATTTAGAATGCAGATGAAAGTGATACCTTAGGGACATTCCCACCACTTGCTCATATGCCCTTAGGTGATCGAAGGCAATATTACAACATAATTTTGTGTTTTTAGGAACTTGTTTGATTTTCAAGGAAGTGTCTTGCATTTAGTCTAGCTTGTGTTATATGTATGTTTTTCCTCATCTCTTATTTATACAGTCTTTCAGCTCACTTGCTAAAAGCGCTTGATTATTTTCTGCCTCCAGAGGATGCTCTTGTTTTAGCAGGGAAAACATTTGACATAATAAAGAAGTAAATGCTGTGCTGGTAAATGATGACAGCCAAATCTTTTGTAGCCCATTATCATCTCTGTGGGTTTAGTTTACAGCCTGGAGCTGTTGGAAGGTTGCAACACTGGACATATTTTACCAACAGAAGGAAGGCTGAATACTTAAGAATTATGATGTACTCTCATAAGAGGCATATTTTTAGCTCTACTACTGTTAAAAATAGATCAGTCTTTTAGTAACTGAGTTTTCTTTCATTAGAATTCTGTCTAAAGCAGAGTGGTTTTTATCCCATTCATTGTTATAGCTAGGTTTCCTAGGCCTTGTTTGTTCAGTTACAGGTATTTGTTTTACAAGTTTTACTAAATATTTTATTTTTAGCTAGCTTCGTCAGGCATCCAAACATAAGATTTGAGTTAGTTTATTATCAAGGAAAGTTGTATATTTGTTCATATTTCTGTTACTTGTAACAAAGTGAACTCCATAGTTTGATGGTTTTTCAGTGGCTTTTAAAAAATACTTACCAGTTTTCAATTCCTGGCTGTTAAGGGCTCTGCAACAGCTGTCAGCAACTTTGCTCTAAATATTGTCTTATCAATAATTTTATTAGTTCATGAAAGAGGTTACAAATGAATTACTGAATTGCAGTTGTAACATGACAGAAAATTAAAGACAAGTTGCTTTGTTGTCTAAGAAATAAAAGAAAAATCATAAGTAAACCAGCTAATTTCACTGTCTTGAAGTAATAGGGGCTTAATATTGTAGCATAATGTTTCTATATACAATAATAAGCAGTACTTCTAAGCAAGCAATTAAACTTTCTGGTGTAATGTTGTCTTTCTGCTGCTGAAAGTGTCGTAATTTGGTCCCTGTTGTGCAACTTTAGGAGCAGGGAACCATCGTTATTTTATGGGATACCTGTTCTTCCTGCTTTTTATGATCTGCTGGATGATCTATGGATGTATCTCTTGTGAGTAAATGTGATTTTTTGGCTTTTTTTTAATTGCTTCTAAATACTTTATCTCCTCATATGGATTTTTATAGATCTTTGCCTTATCAGGGTTTTGGGTATTTTTATCCTGGAATTGAACTGCACATTAATATTTGATTATATTGGGTATTTTAATTTAGAAGATGTTTTTCTTGTTCTAGATCTTTTTTTCTTCATCACAGACAAGTATGTGCATGTGTCATGTATTCAACGAGCTGGGAAAGGAAGAGAGAGCAAGTAAAGCTCAGAATTCTGGCACTTGTCATTTTCTTATTTAATTTAACACATTTTAATGTGGGCATTATATGTTGCTGTAAAACAAACATACCTTAAATCTTTGTATATTTTTGACTGGTTTTTTTCCTCTAGACTGGGGTTTCCACTGTGAGACAAGTTACACAAAGGATGGATTTTGGACCTACATTACACAGATTGCTACCTGTTCTCCGTGGATGTTTTGGATGTTTCTAAACAGTGTGTTTCACTTCATGTGGGTGGCTGTGTTACTCATGTGTCAGATGTACCAGGTATGGAAGGGCACTTCACTCATAATGCCGTGTCTTGGGAGTGACATAAGAATGTCAAATAGTTCTGTCATTTAAATTTTCATGTTCATTGTGCTAGACCAAGTGTTTAATCTCTCAGCCTTGCTGGAGGAGGCAAGCATCTGCTGTCTCTCAGTATTAGGCATCATTCAGTTCTAAGTCACATGGCCTTTTTTTTTTTTTTTTTTTGTGCAAGAGGTTAAAATACCTACCTCCTAGTTCCCATTCTCAGAATGACAAAAAGGTAAAACAGACAAGAAAAAGGCAACAAAGACTAATAGAGGATAAGAGCCATGGGGCAAATTTATAATAATGCTGTACATTATTAACAGAAAGGGAGTGGTAGCTTGAAAGAGGATGCAGTAATTTCTTACACTGCTTCAGTGTGAGTTGATGCCATATTGTTATTCTCTAGTCTGACCAAACCCAAGTTGGTGTTTTTTTTATCCTTTCTATGGAAAGAAAAGTCATACTGAAAGCCTTGAAGGATGACTTGTCATTAATGAACCATGAGACTTAATTTCTATTTCCAGGAAATCTTCTGGAAAGATTATCCTGTAAGGCTTAGATAAAACTTTTCAGGAAGTTTAAATTTTGTCCTCCATTTTTACAGTATTTGTCATTTACAACATATATCAATTTCAAAGTCTTATGGTTTATGTTTGCTCCTGATAATTTCTCCAGTCAAAAACTCGTTTGTTTAAAAATTAATTTAAAAACAAATTTAAACCAGTAAATCTGGTCCCTTTTCAGTCTGTCTTGTGCAATACTTGGTTACATGTTTTTATGTGAGCTAAAATACTTATTCTTCCTGTCTTAAGATATCTTGCTTGGGTATCACAACAAATGAAAGGATGAATGCAAGAAGATATAAGCACTTTAAAGTTACAACCACATCTATTGAAAGCCCATTCAAGTAAGTTTTGAAGCACGTACAATTTTCGTATTTGTGTAGCCTTGCATACATTTGAATCATGTTGTTTGTTGAAGCAGAACACTCCTGAACACTTCCAGACTATTTTCTCTACTTGGAGTGCTGAATCTTGTCAGCTATTTTCAGTTACACATTCTATCCAGTTAAAGGAAGTGATTAATTTCATAGTGTAGGGTGGACAAACACAGAAGAGAATGCTTTCCAGCAGTGGTTGTATTTCACTGTAGAGTTGATGGGGAAATAAGTATCATCTTTATAAAGCAGATGCTCAAACCAGAGGTAGTTGCTTACTGCAGCATGTCTGTGTTGACCTGGACATTCATTTCTACACTGGGCACTTTCTCCTGAGTAATACTTACTGTGCTGGTGAAGTTGCTCTGTGCAGTAACTCCCCTTTCTCTCTACTGTGAGAAGAGAGACTTCACTTTCTTCCTATTCATCAGGAAGAGCATGGCCAAAGCTGTTTGTGGGGAAGGGAGCAGGATGTCCCAGGAACTGAAGTGGGTGTTGCATGGGTGAGAGCAAGCTGATGCATACAGTTTTTGGGCATCAGTATGTAAAAGAGTAGATTGGGATTCAGGTATCTGTAGTGATGAGGGTTCAAGATGAAAGATGGGGGCTTGGGGATGAAATAGCACTGAGATGGAATACAGGGTTATGGAGCAGCTTGTGGAGCGAAAGCAGGACATAAATGAAGGCATGAAGCTGGTATATTGGTGGGTTGAGAGCATGTTACAAAAGGAGCTGGAAAAGGAAAAAAGCACATCTCATCCTGTTGCACATGCTGTGTCTCCTGTAGGAGCTGCTGCTCTTTTTGGTGCCACACAGGGTAAAGGAGACAGGAGATGGGAATTGTGATCAGGAGCAGTCAGCATGGATTCACACAATCCTGTGCAATGAGCTCTAGGATGACCCTGGTTGAACCAGGGACCCACTGTGATCCCATGCAACCTTCCCATTCTGTGATTCTGTTCTGTAGCAGATGGATTTCTGTACTAGGAATTTTTTTAATATCTCTTCATAGAAAACTTGAGAGAAGCAGACAAGCATCTCTGTGTAGTTGCAGTGTTCCTACAGATTAGAGTTGTAACAAACCAAATAATTTGCCTGGAAAACACAGGGTGGTGCACAGGATAAGAAAAAAGTGCTGGTTTGATCCCAAATTGCTGTCACATTCACAAACCATTTTAACTGAAATAGCTGCTATTATAAAAATTGCACCTGAAAATAACACCAGATGTCTGAAATAACTGACTTGGCATCACCTGTCACATGAAGCATTGACATCAAATAGTTTCATCTCCTTTTTGCTTAGACCTGTCTCTCATATATCATTACATGAGCTTCTCTTCCAGAAAACTATGATCTATTAAGCCCATGTCTAATTAAGTTGAAAATCCCCAGCATGTTGGGAGTTTTTATGAGGTTTCTTAAATATTTGACAGTTAATTGATTCAGCCACAGAAAGTGCTTGAATAGTTCATTTAATTCAGATCATGTTTTCTTAATTTTGTGTTGTCAAGGGGCCTGGTTGATTCTAGACCTGCAGCTGGTGAACCAGTATGTATGCAGAAACAGATGCCAATAAATATGGAAATTTTTCTAGGAAGACATTCATTTGCATGCCATTTTGTTTTGCATCCATCTGTACAATGCAACTGTCCTCTTAAAACATGATCTGAACTACCAGGTTGTGCTACATGGTGATGGACTGCTAAAAACATGTTTTGGTAGATAGTGTGAGAAAGTTGGTGTCTTGATTATGCCCAAGGATCAAACATTTACCAGTCTGGTGACCACTTCTTATTTCAGAACTTACTCATCAACTTGCTTATCAAGTATGAGAAAAATTCTGAACAGAGTTCGTTTTCTAAAGTCAGAAACTTTAAGGGTGAAGAAACAAATTTGTAGGTAGGCAAAAGATTATGTACTTTGTTAGATGAGCTATGATATTGCTTGCTAATGTGTGTTTTTCTTTTGTTTTTAGCCATGGATGTATAAGGAACATTATAGACTTCTTTGAATTCAGATGCTGTGGTCTTTTTCGGCCTGTTATTGTGGACTGGACAAGGCAGTATACAATAGAATATGACCAAACTTCAGGATCAGGCTACCAGCTGGTGTAGCACCACCTTCATCCTGTGAGCATATCATCCTGAGTGGTGCCTGGAAAATTTTCCCTCTCTCTCTCTCTCGACTCCGCATCCCTTGAAGAGTAGCATGCTATGTGTAGGGCTGATGATGAATCATAAAGGTACCTTCTCTTCATCAGAATTTTATTAACAAAAGTAAAAATGGACAGAATAAACTGCCAAATCTGATAAGGAAGAGGAGGAAGATCAAAAAGGGATTTTAACAGTTCTTAACATGAGAATTATTCATAACAACATATTCACAGTATTTGTTATCAAGTTTTTTATTTAAAGTCTTTCACAATGGAGCATGAGATTATTGAAATATTGACATAAGTAGTTACATTGTGCTGAGCAGAAAAATTTATATCCCAATATCAGTAATTCCACTGAAACAAGAATCTAGAATATAAAACTAAATTTCATGATACAGAGTTCACTGATCGCTATGTTGTAGTTCCTGTAATGTAATTTTTTAAATACAGATTTTCTGTAGTAAGATGTACATTGAAAAATGTGCTTTTCAGTACTGTTATAAACAGCCTGTGGTGGGAATCCCCTGTAACATGTCAAGTTATAGCAGTAGGGCACGTCAGGTAATGTTGAGTAAAAATATGTTGCCCACGTTTTTTGGTGATTCTTTTTGCCACCAGTTAGTGGTACAACTAAATACTTGTAACAACCCTGTTCTGAAATCATGTAGTCTGAAATAAACAGCTGCGCCAATAAGGAAAGCTTTTCTGTCAAAGTTAAAGCCCTGCCTAAATGCATGATGCACCTGTAAAATTAGTTTACAGTATATAATGTTCAGGGAAAAAAGTGGGGAAAAAATCATTATCTTTGAAGTCATTGTATAAGCAACTTACAAACTAGCAATGTTTTAGTATTAGGTTTGGTCCTCATACAGTACAGTGTAGTGTATTTGGAGACACATTGGAAGAGAAATTACATGGGGGATACCACAGATGTAAAAGCAAAAGTCTCAGTTATTAAAAGACAGGATAGTTTAAAATTGAATGCAATTGGAGAAGAAGAACCCAAAGTTGCCTGAAATGCTTATTTCATTTGGATGTGAAATAATGGAACCCAAACTTTAACAAAAACAAAAAATTAAGAATCCCCATAACGGCACGTGCACACAGAAAATGCAGAGCAGTGTTCTGAGGAAGATGGTGTATTGGCACGTGGAAATCACCCTTAATTTCTGTTTTTAAGTTCTCATGCTACAGATGTGTTTGGAAGGTAAGGAATGATCTGAAATTGCATTCCAAAGGGGCTTTTCTTGAATGTGATGCACTGATTTTTGTTATGGTGTTTTCATATACTCATAGTGAATTGTTCACTGCTTCCTTAACTATTGTTTACAGAGAGACTGAGAATCAGTTTAGTTCTCTTCTAAGTGCTGTAGCAACTCAGTGGTTCAAGGAACCTGTGAGGGGAGTTTGGGGAGGGTCCTGAAAGCAGACGTCTGAGACCAGTGTAAAGAATGTGTATCTGTATATAAATAATTTATCAAATAGTTTTCTCTCTGTGAGTGTGTGTTTAGTGTATTTAAAGCTGCTCATTTTCATTTTATTCAACCAAAAAAGTATAGGAAGATATCTAATGAGCTTTTAGTGATGTTAAATATTGCTGTTAATAGGCATTATGCCCTGCAAATTCACTGCATGTTTGATGCTTGGCAAAATTAGCGTTTTCTGTAATACACAGATTACAGATAATAAAGCAATCTAGTGGTATTCCCGGCCCTTGCCTTAGTAGGAGGAGCAGTGAAACTGTAAATAGTTGATGTTCAGTATTTGCAAGTAAACATTTTTTCTGTAGTTGTTCATTGATCTCAAGACACACACTTAGTTTGCAAGTACCAGATATCAGGATTTACAGAAGTGCAGCATCAGAGTCCTTGAATGTTTAATACTGGAAAAATCAATGTTGTCTTGGACACTTTTAACAGGAGAGGTTTGGGTATAGGGGTGAAGAAGCTTTGGCTACTGTTGTCAGACAAAATTTGTAATCCTAACAAAAACATGCTCTATTTCTGTGAAAACAGTTGACTTCAGTTATTCATATTTTTTTCTAATCAGAAAAAAGCATGAAAGCTTTACACTATGGTTTGTTTTAATCACCAATGATGTTCTGCATATTTGTTCATTCATTTATTTTTTCACATTTTAGTTGGGGGTCGGTTGACTTGAGGAGCATCAGTACACTTTATAAAATATCACCCAGCCACCAGAGGAGCAGTTCAGTGCGTGATGCAAGTTTTGGTCACATTTGCCCAGTAGCATTAAATGCCATGAATTGTATCATGCGCTCCATGTCAAAAATGTTTGCAAAAGAAGAGGTGCACGTAGGAAGTTCTGCACTATTTCCATGTCAGTAGCTCTCTGGTGACAGATTTGTTGAGACCTGCAGAATCTGAGCAATAGTAGGTAGCTGTGAAAATTAACATGCATATATGGATTTGGAATGTATGAAGTTTCCAGTGCAAAATGTAACTTGTCTTGAGTAACACTGAATTGTTGATATGAAATCATAAAGCAAGCAGGGGGGAGCCAACTATGCAGCATTTTTTCTGTCAAGTTATCAAACTTAAAATTCACTTGTTGAACCAAAACTGCATTGCTTCTGAAATTTAAGCTGATCTAGACCAACAGCAGATCAGACCAACTTAATCTGACATAGGTAGAATAAATAGGAATTTTGTCTTGGCCCTAAACATGTGCTGTTTCTTTGCAGGTTTTTGTATTCTTTGATGTCCACCAGATTTTTTTTCAATTAATGTGTAAAACAGCATCACTACATTTTAAGCTGTGGATTTTTTTGTATATTATTTATAACTGTGCCAAGTATTATTTTAATACTGTCGAGATCTTGATGTGTATTACATTGTGAACAAAAAAAATCTGTAAAATGTTTAATAAACTAGCTCTCCTTACATAAATTAAATCTGTTAAATTTTGTAAGTTATTAATCAAATAAATATTGACTCTTAGATGCAGTGTTTGTATTGACTTGGGATGTGATTTCATACAGTGTAGTTTGTGTCCAGTTTCAGAAGCCTTTCTGGAAAAACGTACAGGTGTCTTACAGATGGCATGCACCCAAATCTGTACAGATGTGAAATTCTGTGAGTTACTACACTGTGGTAAATTACACCTTTGCACTACCAATTAAAGTTAGCATTCACTAAATTAAATATTCCTGTCTTTTGAGTGAAGCATGCTGGCAAGCATGCTTTCTTAAGGGAGAACTCCATCTAGGGAATGTTTCATGTGGCCTAATGTACTTACATATATGACATTATAATAATGTCATTTGAGGTATTCTGAGCGTCAACCAGGCATCTGCACAGGGCTAGGATGTGTCAGCAAGATGTGTGCTTCTGGGTGGCACTTGTAGGACACAGACTACCTTGGCTATTCTGATCCACACTAAAGGTTAGAGTTTGAGCAGAAACAAGGTAACAATCCAAGTTCAAATCTAGTCAAGATATTTATAACCAGCAATGTGTATTAAAGTGTAAGGCTAGGACTTAGGAGCACATCTAAAGGGAAGAAAAAAGTGTTTTCTGCTGAGTCTTGTTTTGCTCTTGGCAGTGAGAATTGGTGGTGGTGTTCTCCCCTTTCCCAAGCAGTGTTCCTGGTGAGGCTGTGTCTGGGCTGACCACCTTTTGGCTTGTCTGGAAAAGACCAGGGAAGACTTTCAACCTGTGCTGAAGATCTCCATCCAAGATTTGCAGTTCTCCATCAGAGGAATTGCTGTGCTTGGGAGTCCTGATGATTTGAAAGCTGGTTCCTGGGTTTGGGTTTTTTTGGAAAGAAGCCAGGCCTCTGCACCCTCATTACGCCTCTATTAGAGTTCAGTGCCTTGCACCTCCCATTAGCCGCCTTTTAGTAAAATCAGACTTCCTTTCTATGAAAGCAATGTCCATGGTATGAGTAGCAGGACTGAGAGTTTTTCCTAGGTTTCCTGGGCTGTACTGTTGTTTACTATCTCACTCCCACCTGAAATGTGCTGCTTCAGAGTTACTGTTGTCTTTTTCAGCTCTAATCTTTCCTGCTCTGTGAACTGGAAAAGTTCTTGGGTCACTGAGCTGGCTTGTTTTTCCTCCTGTCCACATGGTTCCTTTATAACCTGTACAAAATGCTCTTTGTGTATTATTTTGGGTAGTACATATTTTTCTAATTAGGCTTTTGGCTTGAACTGCTTCACTGCCTCAGACCACGGTCATAGATGTTGCTTGAAACTGCTTTAGACCATGCAGACACACTTGCTTAATGTTTAGTTGCAGCAGTCCCAGTTATATGTGTTTCCATAACTTCAGTGTTATGAAGGGTTCTTTTATCCCAAAAAAGTATCAATTTGCTTCTCAAACCAGACAAGAGTTTCAAAGTTCTTTTCCTATCTTTACCTCACTTCTTAATCTGCAGCAGTATTGGTGGAGTATTCCTGCACAGTAAGTTCTGTGCATAACAGTACCTCAATACTAAAGCACACTCAGCCCCCCAGAATGTTATGGTTTGGTTTTCATTTACTAGAAGAGATTCTGTGCCAGAGACAGGCAGCCATTTAGGCACACAGGTAGCCCTTATCTATCACTTTCAGAGCTGTGTCACCATAGAGAGCAGTAAATTAAGATTTACTACTTTTGTGCAGCGAGCAGCTCTTTGGCTTGCACACACATGTATTATGGTGTGATACTGGAGGAGAGTTATTCAGCTCTGAAGGCCATGATTGTGTATGTCCAGCTTTCAGCAGAGCTGTGCATTAAGTCTATAAAGCATCATTCTTCCACCCCTGAAGTACCCAGCAACATTCCTCTCACTTTTATTGCTGACAAAGTAGGCAACACTTAGATTTAGGGTATATCAACAAGCAAAGCTTTATTGAATTGATACTCAGTATTAAAAGTGTTACAGTGTGATACACAAGGCAAGAAAAAAAGCAGTGTGTGTTTGTTTTTAAAATCATTGGCGGAAGGTACACTACAGTAACTAGTATCTGTTTCACAGTAGTTAGTAACATTTGAGAAACCCTTGCTCCTTCTGGCAGGATCTCAGCAGAGCTGGAAGGTGGTTTTAGCCCCCTCACTGGGCATGAACAAGGGCACCTGCTCCCTGGCCATACCCAAATCCCTTGGGGCCAAAGTTCTTCGCATAACAACCTGTGAGAAAGATGAACACGCAGTAGCTGAGTCTTCTGGCGCATTAATTAAGAACAGCATTTTCTGGGCTAAGCCTCTCAGTGGCATCTCCTTAGTCACTAGAATATCCCCCTGGGAAGCAACACTTAGAAACATTTTGTTAAGTTGCATAACTAACGGGACTGTTTGGTCTGCATAGCTCCCAGCCCACTCTGTGAGAGCAGTTCACAGGTTGAGTCTGTGGCTTGGTATCCATTAAGGCATTTGTTGTTATGAAACCACTGTGTGGATCAAGTTTATATCCACAACCATTCAAGAAGGCAGAGCACAATGCTTGCTGGCTTGTTTCCTTACTCTGATCAGGCACAGGGCAAGGCTGCTGCTGCATTTCTCAGTATGTGATGTTTTACTTGATGCAGATGTCAACTACATCAGCAGCTTCAGTAATATCTATTTCACAGTTACTCTATTCCTGTGACTTACAGAGCACTTCCATGTGAACATGAGCCTAAAAGTTTCCTATATCAGCAAGATATTGACCATTTGTCCTTGTAAGGCACCTTGAACCATAAACAAATGCTCTTTATTTCTTTTCTCACCTTTACAATAGATTTCTCCCTCTTTTTCAGTTAGGGTTGTAGATTCTAGGCTTTTTCCACACTTGGCACATCGGAAGCAGTTCTTGTGCCATGGCTAGAGAAAAAAATAAAGATGATAGTATTAATACACAGGATGCCCAAGCTGGTAAAAAACCACATTAACTGGAGATATCTGCATTGCTATTGATTAGAGAATGGTGCAGTGAAAAGCAGCTGAAGTGCACCAGTAGCAGACAAGAGCATCTGCATTTCTGTGAGCAGCACAAAGCCCCAGATTCCACCCAGCATCCTGCTCAGAGCAGCATTCTGAAAGGTTTGGGCTTGCTGTGATCAATTCAGAGCAATCTTGGCTCTCTGTAGTGAGCGAGTCAGACAGCTGGCAGACTGACATGCAGTTTAACATGGTATTTTCAGAGACCATCCCCCTTCAGATGAAACGTTCTTTAGATGAAACATTCAGCCTCCCTCACAAGCTGCACACCTAAAGATTGTTTCCTCTTCTGGGTGAGAGGGGCTTCTGTCGTTTGCTTCAAGTCTCTAGCACGACACAATATTAAATCTTCACCTCTGAAATCTAAGGTGATCACTCATCACCCTGCATTTCAAGTGATTTTTTTTTTCAATTAAGTTGATTGATTTGATTATTTCCAGTG
The DNA here is from genome assembly GCF_901933205.1 of Camarhynchus parvulus. Lineage (NCBI taxonomy): Eukaryota > Metazoa > Chordata > Aves > Passeriformes > Thraupidae > Camarhynchus > Camarhynchus parvulus. Next base: position 33,380,856 of record NC_044586.1, on the reverse strand, counting down.
CAATTTTAAGGTAATTGCCCTGCAGTTGGTTCCCTGCTGGGACTGACATAACACACCTTGCCCAATTTCAAGTCCACGTAGCAGGTCCAAAACAGCACATGCAGTTCCTTACCTTTCCAGCTCCTATTACTTTCTCTGCTGCATAAACAGAATCACCACACCTAGAGCATTTCTCTGTGCCTCCAAACTTCTGAGCGAACTTGGAAGGGTTTGGATTTGTGGTGGGCCGGTGAGGAGAAGGCGTGCTGAAAGAAACAGGACATTTGTTTTCTCTACTCTTTTACTAAAATGATCTCTTGCTCTGCTTAACAACATGAACAGACCAGCACCCAGCACATGGTACAGAATACAGTACTGCTGCAAAACTGGAGAAGTAAGTTACCAGCAAGGCTATCCAATTACACTTGGTAGGGAAAAAACCAAAGCCACAACAACAAGAAGAGAAAGACCATGCTTTAAAGGATAAATAGAAGGTACAGTAAAGGCTAAATTTCCTGAGGAGCCTTCCTCTTTTCACTTAACTAGAAGAACTGAACTCCATCAGAACATGGATTTTTCAGACAGTAAACTACAAATAATTCTGTTAAGTTCCTGTCCACTGATTATAATCAGGAACCTGAATGGATCACTGAACCTGGCTGCAGAGCATACATCATATAAACACTAAGCAATAATTTGGGAACTTGCATGAAGCAAGTTGTAAGACATACCGCAGTTTCTTTGCACATGCTCTGCTTTACAGCAAGAACTTAATCAGATTAGGAATGTTTACTATTTAATGTGACTTGGTTTTGGCTATAATTAAGCACAAATGGTTCTTCATTTGCCAGTTAAAAATTCATTCTGCTTGTAGCGCCAGATTCTCTCTCAACTGTCCAAATCCATCCCTGCAAGAACTGTTGAACAGGAGAGCAATATGAGACCCACAGTCACCTCTGTGAGCTCATGCAATGCCATCAGCAGCCCCATAATCCAATCCCCTGTGGCTCATTCATAAGATGAGTGTGTCCTTGCTTGCACTATCTCCTGCTTCTGCTGTTCAACTCACACAGTCACCAGTGGGAGCTTCGTGCAATGCAGGTTCAATGCCCTGCATTCAACTAGACTAGGGTATTTTGCAGTTTCTATTCCAAACATGAACATAAACAAAATCCAGCCTGAAAGACTCCTCTGAAAATAATACTGAAGGACAAGGGCCATGCACCCGACAGCTCAGTTCACTCACCTCTCAGGCTTGATGCCTAGTCTCTCTCCCCTGTCCATGTTCAGCGTGCCTGCCCCTTGGCCATATCCATAACCTTTTGGGCCATACTTTTTCCCATAGCAAGATTTGCAGTAAACTTCAGCATCATGAATTGCTACAGTTGTGCTGTCCAAGTTTTTCCGGCAGACCACTGGAGGTTAAAAAAAACATAAATTAAACTGCCTTAAGGGACTATTTCCATCAGCACACATAGTAAGCCAAAAATCAAGTGAGAAGTGATGTTATGGTTTTCCCTGTCCAAAATTCTTCCCATTAGGCAGTGGGACCACCAGAGATTAGAGGGAGCAAGTTGCTGTTTGAATTTGTGAATTATGCTTAGCCCCATAAAGGGCTCTATTCCCTCCCACCTCTTCATGACCATGACATTTAAAGCCTGGAAACTTGCCGTGGTTTGATGAACAAGGCTGCTCAGAAACCCAGAGGGCAGTCAGCAGTTTCCCTTGACAGATGCCATACAGCATGAAGCCAAAGCCTATCAGTACAGAAGAGCCCCTGCCCTGCCCTTTTGGCCAGGGTGGGGCTGGGAAAAAAACGAGTCTTCAAGGTTTCCCACCTCCCTCACCCCCCCCCCCCACCCTCAATACTGCTTCAGGGCAGAGCTGGGGCTGGTTCACAGCTGACACCGGAGGGGCTGTGCTTTTCTGGCATTCCTACATTGTCCTCCAGCACAATGCAAGCCCTCTACTCAAGGTTACAGTAGAAGGGAGAACTATTTCCTTCCTAAACCTCCCTTTGTATGCCAACTGCCGTGCCCTTTCCATCTGCAACAGCATTATGCCCATGAAAAAGAATTTGGGGGAGAAAAAAAGAAACACTCTCAATGAATTTTTTGTTTAAAGATTTTAATGTCTGCAAAACACTGGGTGACTTTTGCTTATGGCAATCATTAGCTCCAAGGTTCTCTTTATAAGACGCTAATATCCAATAAGTAAATCAATTAATGCATGTTTGTGAAGCCTATGGACTTTAACCCCAACAGAAGTATGCACTAAGGAAAACTATGTATTTAGACACACTAGAGCCATTGTTTGACTGCAAGTTCCAGGTTTCTTTTAATAGTAACTCCCATACAAGGCTGAAAATGAGGCAGCCGAGGCATCTAATCTTTGTTTTCTGTGACCAGTGTAGAGCTCAAGGAAAAGAGTGTAGGTGTGCTGAGGCTCTCAATGCCAGCACAGCACACCAAGGTTAGGCAGCAGACTTAACAGCAAACTTGTTTGAGAGGCCCAGGGTAACTGCAGCCAATATAAGAAGGCTAAACCCTAGCTCTGAGCTCTGCCCATATGTATTAATCACCAACAAGTGGGGAAAGCAGTACCTCATGTTTGCAATAAGGTAAAATTCTCTGATTCAGACAGAGAGGCTGTCTGCTCACAAAGTACGAGCCTCAGATTCACAGAGACCCTTTGTTCCCCTCATCTAAGCAGAGGTATTTTCGGCACAGAAAGCGATTTTCAATGCCTCACTGGGCTTGTTGGTTGGACTGGAAAATAATGCTTTGGACTCTTTTCATCTGAAATAAACCACAGGCCTCTGTGCCAAGAAAGTTTAGGCTTTTGGCTGTGCTAAAGCATCACAACAGCTCTGCTGTGCTCATGTGCATTGCTGTCCTGGTCTGCACAGGACTCCAGGGCAGCAGTTTGATAACCGCTCCTTCAGCCTCTGCCAGCCCCAGGACCACGGGAAGAAGCCCAGCTGAGCTCAGATCAGTGCAAACAAGGCTCTGCCACTGGCCTTCCTCCTCTGCATGAGCAATGCTTAAGCCAGGTTTCCAGCCTCAGGATCCCTTAGACTCCTGAGAAAAAGCTGGCAAGAGTGCAAATGGATGTGCTCTGCTCTGAGACACACATCCTGCTCCTGATATGACAAAACCTCTCCAGGAGGTGAGCTCTCCCCTCAGGACTGCCAAGCCCAGGAAGCACATGGGGAAGCAGGAATCATGATGGACAAAGTCACCTCTGGCCACTGCCATTCCCAGTGTCTGGGACATCTCCTGTGGACCAGCCCCCTGCTGCTGTGACCCCCACAGCTATGGCAAGAGAGATTTTGGAGGAGAATACTTACTGCATAGGAAGCAGCACCGGTGGAAGCTCCTCCCATCGCACTGCACCTCCTCAGCATGGTAGACGGTGTGGCCACAGGCTCCACATTTGTTGCCACCTCCCCAGTTCGGCATGGTGGTTCTGTGTGCCCAGCCAGGCAGGAGGGGAGAAGGGGATTGTTAAATGCACATTAACAATTAAGGGACATTGTTAAATGCAGTGTCCTCCATCACCCTGGCCCCAGGACAGCTGGGCTTACAGGCTCCTTTAAACCAGATCTGTGAAGTTTGGGTGGCATCAGAGCACAACCCTGTAATTTCATCAACTGTTTAAAAACGTGACCCTCCACTGCGTGAGAAGTTTTTGGGACCAGTTCAACTTCCCAGCTCTTCAGATGCCAGACCAGACTTAAAGGCTTAGGCAGGCTCTCTACGGCTATTTGTAAAAGCAGACGAACTGGCAAGGGGAACAGAGACCACTGCTGCTGAACAGCAAGAAAAACAGAGACACAGTCTTCACGAGCCATGTCCTCTGTCCCTGCCTGGGGATTTTCAAAGTTACATAAATTGGATATGCACAAATTACAGTTTCATGCACAAGAGCTTTACTGTACCTGGAACGAATGCCCCCCTAGACGGATATAATTTCAGTTTCTATGCTTCACTAATGCTGGGCCTCTTGTCTGATAGAAGCAAACCAGTTGTGCCAGCAACGGCATTTTGTTTTACTGCAGGGCCTGTCATTTGGGATGTGGAACAAGCCAAAGTTCACTTCACCGGAAAACCACTTATTAGGGCTGTAGGAACACTCTGAACTCCTTTGAGATCACACCTGCACTTCAAAGAAGTTTAAGGGGGATTATTTTCCAGGGGCTCCACCCCTGTTACATGAACTGCACCTTTACCAGGCTGGTATATTAACCAAACCCAACTGCTCAAGTAGTCACAGCTGATTTAAAAGGAAGCGAAACCCCCTCTCATGCATTATTTGCAATGGACACTCAGAAAACTCTGGGGACAGGCATCTCACCCACTCTGTCAGCCTGTAGCCTTGGGAACAGTCTCTTACATTAAGCCAGAAGCAGTAGCTGTCCCATCTCACGCTGATCTACTCCCTCCCGAACTCCCCTGCACACTCTGGCACCATCATCAGTGGTTCCCCCCGAGCTCTTCCTATTCACTGTCTGGGGTTAAAGCTCCATAGCAGATCCCTGCCCATCACCTTCGAGATCTCTGGGGCTTTCCTCCCGCTGCCACTGCCACTACGGTGAGCCAACACAGCTGTGTTTGCTGAAGGCTCAGCTCAGCACCACCACCTCCCACCAGCACAGAGGCCAGCAGCAGCCAGACAGGGTTACTGCCTCCATGAGCTTAACCCAGCAGAGCTGCTCAGCACTCATCACCCCAGTGCTCCTTACTGATCCTCATTTCACGCAGGGTTTTTGGACAAGGACCACGGTTTGCCTCCTGGAAGCCCAAAGGCACCTCCTGCCATCCTCCCCCGCCAGCAAGAGCATTCCCTCCCTGCAGAGTTCCCACAGTAGCACAGGTCAGCTATCAGGGAGGGAGGCTGGGAAGGAATTTCTTGAGACCTTCTGACTTTTCTCTGCAAAACTCACCTTCAGTTGCCCTGAGAAGCTCTCCTAGGCCTGACAATGAGAAGATACGCACAACATCATCCCCACACAAAGGCCACAGCCTGCTGCCTTCACTTAACTCTGCACTCATCCCTCTGAACAAGAAGCAGAGGACTACGAATCTCCAGTTGCCTCCCTTGTCAAGAGAGAGGAACTGGAAGTGCTACCCCAGGGAGCCAGAGAGGAGCGCTTTGTCTCAAGAGCTCTTTTCTCTAAGGGGTTTTTCTCCCAAAGTGTGGGACAGGCCTCGGTGCAGAGCAAGCTGCCTTGCACCCCAGACCAGGTAGAGCAGACTCCTAAATCACAACTGAGAGCAGCAGTTTTGGCTAAACCTGAATTATGTGACCCATCTTGCTTGGTGAAACAAGCCTCCCACCCCAGCGGCATGAGCAGCAGTTTTAGGGATGCAAGGTAGGACATGTGGTTCCCAAGATATGCTGCCAGGTAGCTGCTACAGGACCTTTGTCCAAGACAGCCAGACAGCCATTCATGGCATGTGGGAAAATGAGATTAGTTTATTAACCTAAATTGGGGCACCTTAGGTACATTCCTAAGCAACAGCTTAGGAAACTTGCTCGGAGTGGCTGAGCAGTGCCATTTGCACACTGACACCAATTACTGAGATAGCCCTTTGTTTAATACTTCCATGGGATTAGCATCATTACTGCTCCATGGTTTAGCACTAATACCCTGACCTAGCTCATAAAATTAGTTTTATGACATTTCCCACTTTGCTTTTGTCATTCTTGGCACAACTGTACAGTTTAAAAATCAAGATTCCATTTCTTTTATCCAAGTGCTTGGCTGTGCTACCGCACAGCAGCTGACATCAATCAGAGCAAAGAGCGTCCTTAGCTAAAGTGAATATAGGCTGCACAATGCTTTGGAAAAGGAATGCATGGACTAGGGAAAAAAAAAAGAAAAAAGAAAAGGAGAAGAGATTCCTTTCCACTCTGTATGCTTTCCAAAGCGTAAATGGTATTTGGTACAAGAACTGCTTCTGTTTTTTCCTCTCATTGCCACCATGCTCATGTTCTTTGTGCATTTTCATGAGCCTACATTATCTTAATCGTTTTGTTAGCAAACAATAATTTCGTTTCCATGCACACTAGAGCTCAGCTGAGGACCTGAATCAGGTTTCCCCAGCTTTGCCCCAGATTTCACATGATATGTTGGGCAAGACAGGGTGCAGCTCCACCCTTTCTTCCCCGAGACAGAATACTAGACGACCTGACAACCATTAGCTAACTCAAAACGCCTGATAAGGGCTTTAGGAATTCATTAAATGAAAAATAAAAAGGAACTGAAGTCGGTACGTCAAGGTAACCGTGTTCTCTTCCAGAGAAAGTATTTCCATTTATCCTCCCCATGATGTTCCTATGCCGCTTGCGTGGGAAGAACGGCAATATTTCCTCAGTTACTCAACAGTAGGAGCGCCCTCCTGGCAGCGGTGCTCAGGAGGCGCCTCAGGGGCGAGGGCTGGCTCCCGGCAGCAGCTGTGCCCGGGACAGCGCACCGCTCCTCACGGCTGTGCCCGCCACAGCGCACCGGCCCGGCCCGGCCCGCTCCTCACAGCTGTACCCGGAGCCTGCTGCTGCTGCCCAGGGCTCCGTCCCGAGCGCCGCGGGGAGCGGGCTCAGACCGCCAGCCCCGCCTCAAGCCTGCCCTGCTCCCTCGGGACTCTCCGGCTAGCTCATGCAGGCCTCCGGGGAGCTCAAAAGCAGCAATTAAACATCCAGGTGATCTCACTGCCAACACCAATAATTCTGGCTGTCTGCTGCGGCTTGATGGCAGCTGCTCGTATCCAGCACGCATCCACAAGACAAGCCCCGACAGCCGCCAAGTCCTTTCCGACCCGTTTGTTAACAGCGGCTCAGATTCAAGAGACCTAAGCCAGCCGCAAGACAGACGCACAAGAATTCCAGGCTATCCGGTTATCCTAGACGGCTTTGTCGGCGGCCCGTCGGAGAAGCCCGGTGCGTGGCAGCTCCATCATTAGAGCAGCGGAGCGGGTGAGCATGGCCCTCGCCCCTGCCCGCCGCCTCCCCGGCCCCGGCTCGCCGTGTGCCGCTCGCCACCCCCGAGCCCTGCCCGGGCCGGGGTCCGGTCCGGCCCACCCTGCCCCGGCACTCACCTCGCCTCGGCTCGGCGCGTCTCGGCACGGCGCGGCCCCGCGGCGCCTTAAAGGGCCGGGGCGGAGCCAGGAGGGGCCCGGCCCCGCTGTCCGCGCTGGGCCGGCCGGGGCGAGGGACGCGGGGCTCGGCCCTGCCGGGGCCGCCCCGGGGGCAGCCGGAGATGGCCCAGCTGCAGCCTCGGACCGCAGCACCCCAGCTTGTGGTTTTACCCAGTTTTACGATTTTACTTGACGTACTTGCCGGCTCTGTGACCGTGTTTCCCCAGAGCCCAGGGAAAGGATGCCGGGGTCGGCAAAGAGGTTTCCCAGGACGTGAGGAGCGGGCGAAGGCAGGAACCCGTGTCCGGCTCGTAGGAGCCTCGGGGACTCGGCACCGCAGCTCCCGCTGAACCACTGCTCCAGTGGGAACTGATGAGGAGGCGCCTTAATATTTTCACAAAAGGCCGGCAATTAGGGCTGTCTACAGCATGCTGGAGATAAGTGCCCAAGGCTTCAGCTGCTTTTTCTAAGCGTCCCAGTTTCCCAGGGCTGTTGCACACTGGCTCTGTTGGTTTCAGGATTTTGCACAGGGCTCCCTATGTCTAGCGGGAGATGTGGGTTTATCCCCTGCTCGCTATTAACCCAATACCAAGTCACCTACTCGTTGCCCGCAGGAATGCCAGGCGGCACGGGAGCGACCTTTTCACACACACCAGAGATGGAGCCCCAGGAATGAAGCCCTGCGGGCTTGGCGGACGCAGCGCCCAGGAGCCCTCCTGCACAAGCTCTGTGCAGCGAGGTGGGCTGTGTCCTGGCTGGGGTGAGAGATCCCTCGGAGCTGCTGGCACCGACACTGGGTGACATGCTGCTGGGCCCAAACTGCCTGTACTGTGAGATGACTGAAAATGACCTCCACACCAGGTCAGAGAATGACAAGGGTTACTCTTCCCTTCCCTTAAAATGTTCTTTCCATGTACTGCAGCCTGCATGCTGGCAGCTGCAACTTGCTGAGATTTTTTGCTTTCCGGTTTTTTATTTTCTTTTTTTACTTGTAAAGAATCTTGAGTGACCAGACTGTGCATGATTTATGTGCATCTCAGAGTCCCGCTCCATAAGCAAAGCCAGTATCTGTTCCTGTGGAACAAGTTGGTGTTCATTGTGAGCAAGACCAAGAGTCTGACCTCAAGCATCATAGCAAAAACTTTATGCTAGGCTTTGAGGGAAGCAAGCACTAGGAAGGAGAAGCAGAAGTGTTAGCAACTGTTGTTTCTTGAATTGGGGGTTGCATGAAGGGAGAGGATCTCTCAGAGTCCATGAGAGGCTGTGAGTCAGAGCAGGCTGACTCCATTTGCTGCAAGAAATGCCTGTGCTCTCTTGTCCAACTTGTCCTGCTCCCAGCCCTGCTGGAACTGCGTGTGATGATGCTAAGTTATTTACCAAGTCTCCTCGGGTAGCCTCCAGAGCTAATAGATTTTGTCTTTTGATAACATTTCCTACAGGCTATAAAAAATAAACAGCAGAGATCCCAATGGGGAGAGAGAAGCTTTGCAGACCTAGCAAGGCCTGACCATGCTCAAAGAAGGGAAATTCTCACTGTGACTAAGGGGCCATGCTGGTATGAAATAAAACACTTTTCAGTGATGAGGCACTGCTGAGTCAGCTAGAAGACAGTCTGATATCCAGTATTTCATTTTCTCATGTTTAGTATTTAGTCAGTTTCTCAGAAACAGAGTAACCATGAGGGTCAGACATAAGAATATCAAGTATGTCCATTACTATAGGAACAATATTAAGGATACATTATTGCAACACTTGGGAATAATACCTTGGAATGAAGAAAAACAAATGAAAGAATGAAAAATTTTACCACATACTTTATTTTTATTGATATGGACTATTTTTATCAATAAATTTTATAAATTTAAGTATGCATAGGTATATTTGTTATCTATAAATACATAGTTATTTTATTTATGAGCATACTTATTCTATCTCCTCTGCAGGTCTCTTTTTCTCTGTTTCTTTCCTGAGAGCATAGTTCAGAATTTATTTAAGATAAAGCCTGGATCCAGCTCTGCTGCATTCCTCCTTGCTGTCCTGCACTCCTTCAACCTGTCATCCTGAACATGCCTGCCATTGCCCAAGCAGCCCCACTGCCCCCTCCACCTTCCTCAGCATCCTACTGACCTGATCCTAGCCTTCCCTGTGTTCCTGCCTAACTAACACGTGCTGTAAGCTGCTCTTTCTGACTCACCCAAAACTTCAGATGATGCCTCTACTCACTGACTTGGGGAGAAATTTCCACCTAACCACCGTGGCAGGCCCCTGTAGGTAGCCTGGCTCCTGCAGTCTGCCAGCTTTTTTGTCTGGCTTTTGCCATTTTGAGCTCAGCAGATTATAATTAGGGCAGTTTATTTCTGAAAAGCAGTGTTCAAGTGTATTAACAGCTCCTGTTCCTTTCCCCTGCTGATTCGGCAGCCCAGGGGGCTGGGGAGGGTTGGGTGTGTGTGTTTCCTCTCTCTTCTTCTGCTTCCTTAGCCATGGGAAAGCCCACAGGCTCCACACAAAACTAGTTCTCCCTTTGTGGAGGGATAGAATGTAAGAGCATAGTGCAGAAGGTAATCTCACGCCTGAGGACTTGCAGCTGTACTAATCACCAAAGATTAGGAACAGGCCTGAACTTAATAGGCCACAGCTATGTCCAATAAGAAGATGAGTGCTACAAAAGGGTGGGTTAGCTGGTTGAGGACAGAGTTGGAGTTTGTTGGTTGTGTTGTGAGGAGCTGCCTATGAGAAATCACCAAGAAGATATGGGACTTTCACAATAAAATAACAACGTCCCTTCATGTGTAAAATTCACCTGAAGCATGTCTGTCACCTCAGAACAAATTTCTCAGGGTTTTAGCCATGCCATAATTTTATGCAAGGGCTGTTTTCCATGTTTTGAAAACTGAGTAAATCATCAGCTTGTTTGACCTAGTTACTTCTCAAAAGACTTGGCACACATCAGTGTACTCAGGGCTTTTGCACCTGCTAAGTACCTTCCACTCACCTGGGATTATCTTATCCTCGTTTGATCTGGTAGGCATGGCCCCACGGCTGCTTATGGCACAGTCAATCTGCTGGTAACCTTTGCTGTCATTTTCTGAAAGTTTATTCTCATTAGTCTAGATTTTACTTTGCAGGGGGTATATTCATATTCTGACACTGTTTTTTTGTCAGAACTCGTTTTATCCAAATACTGTTACTACTGACTGAAAATCTTAAGTATATTCTTGTAAGAGCCTGATTTTAGCTATTTTGCCTATTAGGAAAGCTGTTTTGAAGCTAGCATAGAGTTTATTGTTTACCAGCCTGGGAGGTCAGACACTGAGCAGTGCTTCCCATGGTACCTTGGTTAATTTCTCACTGGCCATCCCCCAAACTTGCCCCTAGTAAAAGGGATTTTCAAGTGCAATATCAGCAAGTGAAAAATTAATTTGTGCCCAGCATTACCTAGATTTGTCCTATCACAGAAGGAACTATGTGTTTAGCTAGCTTCCTTGTCTAAGTATCCATGCATCTCAGCAGTGTTATACGTTTATTCTACTATAAATATGATAGATTTGTGAAGTTTGCACAAATTTATGAAAATACAACAGGTGATTCTAGTGTTTACTGGAGCTGTGATTTTTGGTTTTTAATTATCTCTTCAAGTCCGATGTACAGATATGGAAAACATTCTCAGTATGAGAAGACTGTGCTTTCTAAGGTTATTGATTTCTTTATTATTGGTTATGTTTTTATTTTATTTTGCTTTAGAGGCTCCAGGCAGAAATGGAGGCAGTTTCAGAGCTGCCCACTGTTACAAGTGAGTGCTGGTGGAATTTTAAGGAGATTGAGCAGTGGGGTTTGACTCACAGGCTCTCAGATTCTTCTCCAGTTCAGTGAAGTTTTTGGGACCCAGTGTGTTCCTGGTCCCCCAGGGAGATGGATCCTTCATTCTGAGGGTCTTGCATGCAACACTTCAGCCCGATGTGAGACTTATCTAAATGAAGCACATGGTTTGCATCTAATCCTAAATACATTTAGTGAAGTAAAGCACAGTGTAGGCTGCCAGTGATGAAATTATCCGATCACAGCACTGTAAAAACCCAGCAAAACATTGAAGTTACTATATTGAAGTTCTAAGGCTTTGAACAGAGGTTTCTGGAAAGTCTGGGGAAACATGAGCTCTATTTTAGATGCCAGCTCAGCAGAATATGAATACCTGGACTAGTAATGATGTCACCTCCCTGGCAGGAGGCATAATCTAGGCTGAAAGTATTGAGTTCTTTAATAAAGCTCAATTTTTTTTCACTGTATGCTCACAAGGCCAGATTATCCCTTGTGTTGTGCTATGGAAAAACCTGCAGGCAAGAGCTTCAGTAATCTCAACCATGTACAAATTCTGTTGCTGACTGACAGGATATCATTAGCAGAGGACAGAATTTGAGGACCCACGCAGCTTGTTCCAATAATACTGTTACTGATTTTGAGGAGGGCAGGGAAGTGTATTTAATATCAGATATAAAGCAAAGAGGGGATAGCCAGGTGAAACTCTCTGACTCTGCTGTTTTCAGAAAGTTTCCCAGCTCCATCAGGCTGCTGAGGGAGTTACCTGGGTAGCAGATAGCAGTTTCTCCAAATACATAATGTCAAAAAGCTCTGGTTAGGCTCAAAAAAGAGCCCATATGATCTTTTTTTCCCCCGCATTGTCCCCTTTCCCAGTAACTCTTAGGACTCTAAACCCTTCTGCACCATGCCAGCACCTCTGCATGCAGCTTCTTGTCCTGATAAGAGGAGGAAGCTCAAAGGCCTGTTATGCCAGGGAGTTACATCACCTGTGAGCAACCTTCCTCAGAGCCTCTGGCAGTCTCTGCCAGAGCCCTGCTAGGCTTTGTGAGAAAGAAGAGGGCGGACAGTTTCCAGCTTGCATTGTGTTGCCATTACGTGAAGTTTCCAGTATCCTTACATCAAAGGAAAAGCATTTCAGACTCCACAGAAACAGCTAGGGGGTGGTCAGCAGTAAACCCAGCAACGTGCTGATGCTTGCTGCAAACCATTGCTACAAAAGCTGTCCCTGCCCCTGGCAGCACAACACGCTAAGATGCAAAGATGCTTTACCTTTCCCAGGCTAGGAACATCAGATGTAGAGAAAGGAAGGGAAAAATTTGGCAAAAAAGCTATCCTCTTGCAGGAGAATAAGCTATTGAGTGTGGTGGGCCTGGTAGTTTCTAGCATGTCTCTTTGCAGCCAGCAGTACTTTAATTGCTCTGACTCTTTGCAGAGGGGCTTGGTGGGGTTTTGTTCTAATCTGAACAAAACATGAGCATCAGACCCCTTTTTACTGACTGTAATGCCAGTGGCAAGCACATGTCATTTGGGAGCGTATGAGCATGCTGTGAAGCCTGTTTTTCTCCAGCAGTAGAAAAGTAAGGTGTACATAAACCTTGTCTCACATTGAACCTCCTGGGGGAAAAAGACAGGACTCCCCATAGATATGATTGTGCTTCATTAACAGCCGCTGAAGGAATAGGACTCTAAACCTAAGAGTGCCTAAGTGGCACTGCTGGTCACCACCTTAGTGGTGCTTCTAAGACTGGGTGTGGCAGCTGCAGCCAGAGCCAGCCATAAGATACAGCCCCCCCTCTGATCCCTTTGCCTGAAAACTAAGCACCTGAAGCAGGCTCTGTCTGAAAAAGCAAGGGTATTCTGGCTGCAGGCAGCTTGCCAAGGGAGACCTGTGCCTGAGAGCTATTCCCAACCTGCACAGCTCTTGGTTTGGTGCCTAGCAGCTGTGAGTCTGAACCTCTGTGGTGAACCAGCAGCAGCACTGCATTTGTATGATGACTTTCTCTGGTGGGTACCAGCTACAGGTGAGGCTGCATTAGCTCCTGCCATGAAAACGAGCTTCGATTAAGCTCTTGGTGGACACATTTCTGTCTCTGACATATCCCTGGTGTGCAGGATCCGTGGCAGCAGCTGTGTGGCCATCTTGGTTTAAAAGATCTACCAAGGAAGATGGAAAACTTCCTGGAATGGAAAGACACCCCCTCCCTCCAAATTATTGTGACTGTGTGACACAACAGTAATATCTCACATCTGCATTTTGGAGCTGAACCGCTCACTTGAGTGCCATCTGAGGAGGAAAGAATACTTTGTCAGTTCAATCAATCAATCAGCTAATCTGGTTATTAATTAATTTAGTTATCATCACTGGCTGGAGTATTTTAATTACCTCTATCACTAAATAATATTTGAACCAGTAAAAACAGGTAATAATAGCACCATAGAAATGCTGATTGTATGCAAAAGTTTCAGCAGGGAGAGGATGTCAGGGCTAAGTTCTTGGAGATGTGTTTGTGATTGTATTAACCTAAAAGCCATTGCAGTGCACAGTGAGCATCTGATGCGAGCTGCCCAGCAGAAACTGCTCATTTGGGATGCTGTTTTCCCCCACCAGCAGATATATCCATCACCCAGCACTGACACTGGAACTCCCCATGTCCGTGGGCCCCAATGCTCATCCCTACTCCCATTCCTGCCCATTATTTACCCCTCTTATTGGCCACAGCATGAATCAGGGTGCTCAAAAATCCCCAGCTAAAGCCGACTGTACAAAAATCCCACCTAGTGGCAATGCTGCATCGTCAGGAACAAATCACCGCGAGGCACTCTGCTTCTCTGTGGTTTCTTGGGAGAGCAATTTACGACCCCTTCCACACACAGCGAGTGAAAACAACTGTGCTTGGGAAGAGCACTTTGGCCAGCTCTTGCACATCACACAGTCTTGGCAGTGATCCCTGTTTTCTTGGCACAAACACAGAAGCTCTCGGAGGCTGGGGGTGTCAGAACCTCGTCTGCACGGCGCCGATGGTCAGCTTTCAGTGCTTGGCTCAGTCATTATTGCTAGTGCTGTGTTCAAATTATGACAACCACTGTCATGTAATGTATGGTCTGTGACAGCCACACACCCTCCTGCTATGGTAGACCAGTGCCTGCAAAGTACAGATCTCTTCTGCTGAGAAATGTGGGCATTAAAAAGCAATGAAAGAGCTGAGAGGATTCCTATGGAAATTTTATCACTTGGAAAGAAGATTCAGCATCAACAACAGTGAAATTCCATGGTCAGGAAAAAGCCCAAACAATTTCCAATATTTTCCTTAATTGGATTACAAATGCCACCTTTGGAATACATTTTGAAACCAATTATTCTTTTCTCTTTGTTGTGCTGTCAGTTTGTTTTTTACACTTCATTAGGCAAGGGAATGAAATGAGGTTGTTGTGTTTCTTATTGATTCTGCTTTGTGTTTGAAGTCAGTTTATCTTCCTAGATGTTAGGCCACAGTAAACAGTTTTCTTTTCTAGCACAGATGAGATAGCTATCTGCACAAACTTTAAAAATAAGGGAATTGCCATTGTCTACCACAGAGTAATTTCTGGTCTTCCTTGAAGTCTAAGTTCTTCCATACACTTAACTAAAAGACATATTATATCATAAAAGAGATTGTAGGGAGGTTGGGAAGACAGCCTACTTAACCCAACCCCAAGAGGAGATGTACTAACGGAGATCGAAGGGGAAGTGGTTGAGATTTATTATCTAAAGGGCAAGGATTTAAAAAGGTTTTTAAAAAAGGAATGTTCTGGAGGTTGTTTTGTAGGCATAAGTGGGGGCACTGACAGGCCGAAGAGTAAGTGTCAAGCTCAGAGTGAGCGTAGGAAGCAAAGAGAGTAAACAGGGTATATGCATAAATAGGGGAAACAAGATGAGTGGTACTAAGGGAAACTGGAACAGAGATAAGTGGGAAGATAATATGCAAGATCCTAGTGGGAAACATTCTGGAAGAGGACAAAGAACCAGCATTTAGTGTTGTTTGAGACTGGAGACTGACCTAGGGAGACAGTCATCACCACGAGAGAGGTTTTAGTAATGGGTTAAAAAATATTTTAAAATGCAGAAGTTGATTAACTCCAAACTGGTTATGAGATGCAGGAATACGTTTATTTTCTGTATTCCTTGCAAGTTATGTTACTGCTTGTGCAGTTAGATTTATCTTTGATTTTATTTTTTTGTCCTAAGATTTTTTCCTGCAGCAGTCCAGATGTTCAAAAGTTTTAATAAACAACACATTAATTGGAATTTAAGGATTTAAGGGTGATCTTTTTTTACCACTGAAAGGCCTTTTCTCATAACTGAAAATAATTTGCATGTTTCATCAGAGACTGAATTTTAAGTCTGAAATGTATATAGCCTTATCTATCTATCTATCTGGATACAGATGTGGACCTGTTGCAATGGGTCCACAGAAAGCGAGAACAATGATCAGGAACACCTCTTGTATGAAGGCAGGCTGAGAGGGTTGTGGTTGTTCAGCCTAGAGAAGAGAAGACCCCAGGGGCACCTTATAGCACTTTCCAGTGCCTAAAGGGGGCTGACAAGAAAGCTGGAGAGGGGCTTTTTACAAGAGCATGTAGTGACAGGGCAAGTGGAATGGCTTCAAACTGAAAGAGGGTAGGTTTAGTTTAGGTATTAGGAAGAGATTCTTTACTGTGAGGCTGGTGAGGCACTGCAATAGGTTGCAAGAGAAGTTGTGGATGCCCTGTTCCTGGAAGTGTTCAAGCTCATGGTGGCTGGGGCTGTTTTTGAGCAACCTGGTCTCGTAAAAGATGTCACTACTCATTGCAGGGGGTGTTGGACTAGATGGCCTTTAAAGGTCCATTCCAACTGAAACTAATCTATGATTCTATGATACGGATGCCTGTAGTTTTTTGATCCTAGGCTATACACATTATTATTTATTCTCTATCATTTGCTCAGCACAAGTACACACCCACCAGTCCAATGTAAATCACCCAAGCATTTCTGCTCTCAATTGAAAACCCATCAGTTACATGCTGTACCCTGCAGTTTAATACTGTGCTTTGTGTGCACATAACAGCCTCAGTGACATGGTTCAGAGTGGGAGGAACAGCAGAAGGTTTTTGGCATTTCTCTCTCCCAGGGGCTGATGTAGGTCATGCTAGAGCAGCTCTGGCTGCTGGCCGTTGCTGGGCTGCAAAACCCTCCTAAGAGTAGGTGATCCCCTCATCTAGCCAAGGCTGACGGCAAATCAAGAACCCACAAATCATAGAATGCTTGGATTGGAAAGGAACTTAGAAGTTTGCCTAGTTCCAGCCCTCCCCACCATCCCCCACCATGGCAGCTAAAAGAAGCCCATGGATTTCAGTAAGTTTTGGGTGGTTTTTTGCTCCTTTTCCTTGGCCATCCTACCCCTGTCGAGTGAGGATAGCAGCTAACTGTGACAACTGAGAAGGGGCAGTAAGGTTTAGAGAGCCATATCCCTCTCACAGCTGGTTGCAACTGTAGTTAAAGGTCACTAATTAAAGGTCAACAGTCTAGCCTGAAGATTTAATGTTAGGCAATACTCTTATGGCTCTGGTCATTGAGCAAGCAGCCTGCTGTCTGTCTCTCCTCCACCAGACATGGTCTCAGTCTTGTTCCTGCAGTGAGCTGCAAACTCTCTTTGTCCAACAGCAAATCTTCAGCACAACTCGGGCCAAACCCTGTAGAAACCACAGTGGTGCAAAAGTACAACTAACACTGAACAATTTCGGCAGGTATTGCAGCGTTAAAAGCTTTTGAATTTTTCAATCCAAAACCAAACTGCTGTGTTTACTTCACAAAAGAAATAAAAGACTTTCGTTTCCAGCCCATGATAATTTGGTGTGAATCAGGCCTTGTAAAGGTCCCTTGGCATTGTATGCATTCTTCCAAACCTGGATTTTAATGTTCTAAGTGTAATTGCATGGGCCTGAAATTCACAGCTAAAATTTGTTTTGATTTATTTACATGTAGTTGTTGTCAGGCAACCAGATACTGTTTTCAATTAGGCATTATGTTCCCAGCAAGAGGGTTAACAGAAATCAAAAGTAATTAGCTCTCCTAAAAAGTGGCCATTTTATGCCAAACAGAAGAGGATTTTTATTTTTGCAGAAGATGTAAGGTAAAATAGAACTGCTTTGTAGGTTAGCAGAATTATTACTGTTTGGTGATACTTTCAATGGTCTTTAGAGAAGGAAATGGGGCAATTCCATTGCCTGTGGTGAATTTGGAGTCTGGGGGCAAAACCAGTGTGGCAATCAGCTGAGAGATGAGCATTCAACCATTTCATGAGACTCTCACCGATAATTTGGGGTAATCAATGCTGGTAGTTTCCATCAGCTGTTTTGCTTGAGCAGAGAGCTTCCCAAATTTAGGGCACACAGCAGAAGCCCCCTCATGTGCATGTTGCCTCCTCTCTCAGCCCACCTGGCTTGCTATTACCAGTTTGCTATTTCAGGAAAATGTTCCCTAGGAGCTAGCGTGCTTCAGGAGTACAGCTCTTGTTTGGAGAGATGGCAGGCAAGCTGGTTAGATACCAAATCATTTTTTGATCGTGCAGCTTTACTGAGGAGCACCTGGACACCTTGGAGGCTAGGAGGTGTTGGAGATTTCTATCAGTTTGTTTCCTTGCTTCCAGCCCACTGTTTCACAGCCCAGCTGGCATGGCACTCAGCCAGACAGTTTTTGGCCTGTTTGCCCATGTTTTGTTCATTGTGCTGGGATCTGATTGTATGTGCTCAAGCCTGTGCCAGCTCAGTGAGGCTTTCACCGTTGAGGATGGAGACCCTGCACTTGCCTGTGGATGTTTGTGGGTGTCAGCACATCACTGGGGCCTTGTTTGAAATGAGTTTGTATAAACGAGGACACAATGGGTTGCCTGGTCCTGCCAGTGGGGACCATTGACAGCTTGCCTGCCATCAGGACACTGCTCTTGTTGCTTTGGACTTGTACAACAAGACAAAATCCTTCTTAAATGAGGAAAGCCGGTGACTCTTGGAGTTGTTTATTTAGCTACTGTAATTCCGTAAGATATTCAAATCTGTGTGAATGTAATCCTTGTGTTTTCTATGCTGATCACCTTAGTAATGTGTATGGAAATAGTTTCTAGGGGCTGTTCACTACCTTACACAAGCATTTCCTGATACTCATTTTGCTTGCATTGCTTTTTTGCTTCTCCTGCTCTCACTGTATGGAAAATGCAGGACAAAACATGTTGCTTAATCCTTTATTTTCCCCTATGCCTGGCAGTCTTTTTTGCCACCTTCACTCCAAAGCCTTAATCTTACCTATTTTACTCCTCCTTGCCTTAGAGCAGCCCTCAAGTTGGTGTGGAATGCACACACATGCACAGACACATGTGCACATGTATACATATCTATATACAAACATTATTTTTATATGGACTGGGAGGACAACATGGTTTACATCATCTCACATCTATCGCCCTGACCTTTTCAAATACCTTATATGAAGTTTCAGTGCTATTTTAGTTTGTCTTAATAGCAAGTTTGCAGTTGAATTTATATAGTATTTTATAGTTAGTCTTTTTTCCATAGTTCAACTGTACTTCAGGGAATAAATGTTGGAAAAAATAAATATGTATGAAATAAAATTATTGTGCAATATACCGCTAATATATGAATATATCATGCACTATACTCTAATGTTAGAATTTCACTGTGCTATAAATAATTTCATGTATAGATGAGGAATAGACTTTCGATTTACTACTGGCTGTCTGAATTAGTCATATATGGTAAATTTCTCTAAAGGGGTCATATTTGACCGAAGGTGTCTGTTATTGTTGGCATTAAGTAATATGCTTTCTAGAACTGCTAGACTACTCATGGCACTAGACCAATTTGTTATTTTGGGAGTAGATAAAGTCTTTTTTTAGCCTTCTGGCACTCAGTGTGGCTCTTAAAAATGGTTTTCTTTGTTTTGCTAAGGTTTTCTGTTCCTCTTAAATCTACTCCAGTCTATGGAGTTTTGTCAAAGGAGACAAGAGGCCTGAGTATTAGGTGTTCTCCTTTTTTGGATGTCTTCCCAGAAGGCTCAGTTTCAGGTGGGTGGGTGGGGGGACGTGAGCAGATAATGTACAATACTGTGCTTGTACATTGCAGTGTCAGCACCCCAGCATTTGTCTAAAACCAGCAGCTGTCACTGTTGCTGGCATTCACTAGATGTCAGATACGTTTTTCATACTATACAATAGTACCTGGAGAAGCAGGATCATATTTTTTCCCCACTTATAAGTGTTACCTCATTGTGTACAACTTGGAGTCAAATCTGGTAGAAGACTTGGGCAGTTAAAGTGTGGGGATTTTTACTTGATGCCAAAATTTCCTCAGCTCCTGATTTTTAGATGGCTCGACCTGCATGTTTACAGAAACCTAGAGCTGCCCCGGCCCTGGCACAGATGTTACCTCGGGGTGTGGAGGATACCAGAGACCCACTGGGATCCCAAGCAAAATGTCCCTGCCCTGCAGCCATTGCTGTGCTTAGTACACAGGCAGGATTGTTCTTGCAGAAATACCATTGCCAGCTTCCCTGAAGGCAGCTTGTGGTGCTGCTGTGTGCGACAACCTTGCAATTAGAGCAGTTAACAAGACTCTGGGAAATCTGGACTTAGGTCCCTTTCCGGGCAGAAGGAATGCCAGCTGTCCCCTTGCCGGGCTCCAAGCTGACCTGTGGCAGTGGGATGTCACTTGTGGGTCCAGAAGGGGCCCATGCTGTTGGAATAAAGGCTTATCCACCCTGCTCTTACTCATGCCTAGACCTGCTTTAGTGCATCACTCAGGGACTGAGTCCTGTAAGAGCACCCACAGGGGTCTGAGCATCTGCACTGCTCCCAGCTCTGGCTTGATCCTAGATGGGGCTTTCACCGTGTTACACAATGAAGACAGACTTTTGTGAAGCTCAGGAGGTCGGTGGGCTCCACTGATTTACAATCCAGAGCAATTTTCTAGATTCGGGCTCTGTACTTATGCTATTTGTATTGCAGAAGTTGCCAACAATGCCTTTTGTTTGGTCAGGGCATTGTTTGGTCAGTAAGTAATAAGTATGGTCCCTGATAAAATGCCCACTTAAGGACATACTTAAGTCCCTGTCAGCTTGAATGACTCTTAAGTAGGCTCCCTGTAGTTGCTTTGCAGAGCAGAGCTGTGACCCACAGGACCTGATTTCATGTCCCTGCTCAGGCATTGTAGTCGGTGGGGGGCTGGTATTGCCATGCTATGGCCCAGGTCTTGGAGCTGAGTGAGGGTTTCAGGCTTTGATTCTGAGTCAAGACATGACCCCGCCTTTGGATGTATAGCACAGAAATGGCACTGTGCTCTTTCTGTACTCTCCTGCCACTGCATGTTTTCTAGAGAGTTCAACAGAGGTGGTAGACTTGAAACATTTTTTCATTTGAGGCTCATAAAATATCTTTCACTCCTCAGCCTTTGAACTGAAGTACTTCCATATTTTCACAAGGCACATATTAAAATGCCAATCAAGGAAAATATCTCCAGGAATCCAGTTTTCCAGGAGACAGCTCCTCATTCATCATGAGTTCCAACTTACGCTGCAAAAGGCTCAATTCAGCGAATGTAAACCCAAAAGTTTACCTCAAGTACCAAGGGAGCCTTGCTGGGTACAACTCTGGCTTGCATTAGCATGTGTTTGAAGAGCCTGAACACAGAGACCTGATCTTGGAAATATTTATTTGACAGCATTTATTTGGAAATGTCACTCCAGCAGCCTGTGGATCTCACTCCAGCCCTCATGAAAGCAGCAGGTGGGTGTCACTGATGCCCTGTGCTGCAGGTGCTCTGATAACAAAAGTTTAAATGATTTTTAGAGGTATGAAAATGTGTTTCAACACTTGGTTAATTTTTATCCAGCATGTGCTCAGTCTGTACAATTTAGATGGCTAAATGTCAGCTTGCAGTGTTGCTTAAAACATAGGGCTGTAGTTTGTAGTCTTTTAGTGGTTACTTGAGGCTTAGCCATCTGGATGTTCTTAAACACAGCTGAAGAAGCTGATGTGGACAGTTCTGTGCCACAGGTGTATGCAGTACCCCAACATGCCTGTTTTCCTGAGACCTGGGCTTCTGGCTCTACCCCCACCTTTTGGGGGGCCTGAGAGGAAGGACATGCCCCAACATTCTTGTATATAATCCCCTAATTCTGGAATCGAGGCTTTGAAATCTCAGAGATGTCCTTTGGTTTGTTTATAGTTTATGTGAATTGACAGGACAGGGAGTGCTGGATGCAAAGAAGGGAAGCCACCCAAGGACAGCAGCACTCAGCTGGTGGGGGCAGGCTGGTGAGCAGCATTGATGAGGGCTAGAGAGGTGCCAGTGTGCTGTTGCTGGCCACACCCTCAAGTCCTCATGGTGCTATTTGCTCAAGCAGGCTGTTAACATCAGATGGTTTGTCTGTATGAGGTGAGCTGTATACAGAGTAAGAGCATCAGTATTTGATGTCTTACAGTGAGGGAGAGAGCTGTAAAACTACAAGTAAAGAATATGATTTAAACAACAATTTGAAGGGCAAAAAGGAGGGTGAGGGGTTTGACAGGAAGGCAGGTCTCTTGTCTTATAGCTAGAATGGATTTTAACACAGAAGAGCATTGTGGGTACAAGAAGATTCAGCTGCTTTTTGATTCAGTGTTTTGGGCAACTCACTGCTTTGCTTGGTTTTGGTTGAGTGGCTGCAGTGCCTTGTTTCCATGGTCATCACTGGCTCATCAGGTTTGCTCAATTCTTTGGCACTTTCAAAGGGACCAATTAAGGCCATTTCCTTGAACTTCATTAGAGACAGAGCTCAGTTTGTGCATTCTGGTTACTTGCCAGATCTGGTGCAGATGTCCCATGTTTGGGGACTTATGTGCAGCTTTGTTTTGTGAAACTGGGATTTCTCCTGTCAGCAGAAGAAAAGTTTTCTACCTGACTTGAATTTCCCCAGGCCTAGAATGATACCCAAGAGGAAACTGGAAGCCATGCTTCTTTTATTTTAAATAGATAATATGCACAAACATCTGCCATAAAGGGGGCTTTGAATTACTGGGAGCAGGGGCAAATGGGAGAACTCCATAGGGTGTGGGAACATTTTGTAATGCAGAGGATTTGGGTCTTAATTTGAGTTTAGCCAAAAGAAAGGTGTCAAAATATTGATCTTTCCAAATTCTCTGCAGCATGCATTAGAGTTGGCCACTGAGATTTTGCTTTAGTTTGCATCAGGATCGTTGATACAAGTCACTAATACAAACGTTACTAAAAGGTTCATTTTTCTCCTTTAGCATGGCTTCTGGAGTTTTCAGTTTCATAATTTTTTTCTTGACTATTACTTACTAAAAATACACATTTAAGGGGTTACCTTTTTGGCTGAATAGATATTTTATGGTGTGGTCAGTGTTGGTTATTGAACAAAGCTACAGCCTGGGTCAAAAGTGGTGCAAAATTGCAACTGTGCATTCCTAATAACTTTTAACAGGAAAGTAATGTTGAAGAAATATAGTCACCATCCTACAGTACCTGGCAGTGGATGCCCTCTCCTTCTTGAAGAGTTCTTGGCATCACATCTCATGTGAGGAAATGAAACATGTTAGATTTTTTAGATGAGAAGAGAGGTATAGGGACATTTTAGTCACAGTTACCCCAGCCAGGCGCCAAACCCACACAGCTGCTCATTCATTCCCCCACCAGTGGGATCAGGGGGAGAACTGGAGGGGTAAAAGCCAGAAAACCCATGGATTGAGGTAAAGACACTTTAATAGGGAAAGTGGGAGCTGTGTGCACAAGCAAAGCACAACCAGGAATGAACTCATCACTTCCCATGGGCAGGCAGGTGTTCAGCCATCTCCAGGAGAGCCCCATCAGGACCTGGGATGACAAACACCATCACTCCACACATCACCCCCTTTCTCCTTCTTTCCCCCACTTGATACACTGAGCATGGTGTCAGATGGTCTGGAATATGCCTTTGGCCAGTCTGGGTGACAAGTTCTGGCTGTGTTCCCTCCCAGCCCCCCAGGCACCCCCAGTTCCCTCACAGTTGTGTGGCAGCATGAAAAGCAGCAAAGGCCTTGGCTCTGTGTAAGCCCTGCCCAGCAATAATAAAAATGTAGTACCAACCCTCTGTTCAGCACAAATCCAAAACATAGCCCTACACCAGCCACTGTGAAGAAAATTAACTCTACCCCAACCAAAAGCAGGAAAGGAGGAAATGAGATGCAATACAAAGGACAAAAACATGCCCAAAGTAACCTCACAGTTGTTGCAAAAGCAGGGGGAAAAGTCAAGGAGGAAAACACAACTTGGAGGGGAAGATATGAGGGACATGGCATGGATACTTAAAAAAAAAAAGAAAAATCTTAGGTGATATGAAAGCCATGAAAAAGCATGGCATGCCATCAAGTGCAGGGACATGCACCAAAGCTTGCCCAAATTGATCCCCATTGAAGGCCAAAACAGAAAAGAAGGACTTAGGAACACTCTAGAATGGAGATACCACCAAGGGAAATAAAATTGAAGGAATAAAAAAAGAAATTTGGGAAATTTAGTGACTACAAGAAAATGGACAAGGATTACATCAGGTGCAGTGCAAAGGACCAAAAGACCAAAACTAACTTCACAGATGTTGCAAAAGCAGGGGAAAAAGTCAAGAAGGAAGACACAAATTGGAGGGAAAATATCAAGGACATGGCATAGACATGGATACTTAAAAATAAAAATAGAAAAAAAAAAGAGAAAATCTTCATTAAAGTGAAAGCCATTAAAAGGCATGGCATGCCATCAAGTGCAGGGACATGGACCAAAGCTTGCTGAAATGGATCCCCATTAAAAACCTGCAAACAGAAAAGAAGGACTTACAAACACTCTGAAAAGGAGATACCATCAAAGGAATGTTATTCAAGGAAAAAAAATTTGGGGATATTTACACTGTTCTGGAAGTTAGGATCAAAGAGCAGAAGTAATTCTTCATCGTTGCTTTTTTTCTTAATGAATTAAACAAGTTATTTGTTTCTGTCCTGTGCTCTGGCAGCCTGAAGTGCATGGAGGTGGTATTGACTGTTTTGCAGTAACAGATTCCTTCTTTTTCCTTTTCCTAGCTCACCTATTTGTTTCAAACATATCCATCAATTTTCCTAAGATTTTGTAACAGGGCTTAATTGGAAAATCCAGAAGTTATCTGTTTCCAGATAGTAGTATAGTTAGGAAAGAAAATTCAGATTGGCCCAGGTTATGCTGTAGGAGCAGTAAATGTACTTCTGCTACAGAAAATCACTCCATTTGCAGTGTTTTGAATGAATGAGCAATCAAAGTGATAAATGTCATGCTTCTATAGGTTTTTTCCCTCAGAAAGGGCTATTAAAAATCATTCATACATTTATTTTCAATTAAGTACTCACCTGGATTCTGTTCTGAGATGTGCAGAAGCTGCATCCTACTTGTGGTTCTGGTACCCATTTCAGCATGAGTCACCTCAGCTGAAGGCACTGGGGGTTGCACCACATGAATAAGTTGATTTCTGCCCAGGACCACACATATATTCCCCATGTGCTGTGTACAAACACCCTGTGGTGAATAAACACTGGTCCAAGGGGTCCCATCAAATGCTATCATTGGCAGAACTGGTTTTGGATGAGGCAATGAACTTGGGCCTCCCTTTGCATCCATGGAACAATCTTCTGCTTTAGGAAAGCTGCCTCAGAAGCTTAGTTGCCAGTAGATTTCCGTGCTGAACAAATGAATGCAGGAAGTAAGGAGAGCTAAGTACGACAGCAGATGTAGGTAAAGGAGTTAATAACCCAGAAGGAGCAATGAAAGCTTTAGGACATGGAGGTTTTTCCCCACTGCAGTGTTACGACTCTCCTATATTGTGAAAGGGAAGATGATCAACCATAGCTGTGTCGCTAGAATGTTATAAAATGGATGGGACTGTATCTTTCAAGGGAACTATCTAATGATCCAGTAGCGTGGATAACTAACTGCAGATTTCTCTGCATGACAAGACTAAGTTGTAATAACAGCTTGGGAATAATTCCAGTACATTTTTCCATTAGCAAAAGTTTAATTTCTGGAACTCTGACAGGTTTTTAAAGTAACATAGACATTTCTTACCACTGAAACCCACATCTTTATTACAAAGCCAAACTGTTCTCTCTGAAACTGCATTATGCATGTTGTAACAGTACTGTCCCACAGTTGATGAATACTTAGGACATATTTTTCCATGTGAATCATCCATTCACTTAAAAATAATTTCTCTTATTAAACAAAATACAACCATGTGACACATTTTGTAGGTTTGTCTCTCCTTTTCATTAGCTTACCAATGATTTTTTACCGCCTCAAATAATTTTCTGATGATTTCATTATTTTTTGTCTTTACCCCTTCCTCCTCTTCTTTTCAGCGTAATACAAAGCAGTTTCCAGCTTCACTCTGTTGCAAGCACAGCTCAGTAAAATCAGTGACCAAGAACTGATCCTGGAGTGAGATGAGTGCAAATAGAACTGTAGTGTTCCTTGAAACCAATGGTCACACAGCCGTATATAAAGTTGCCTGACTGCATTTCTCTGCTGGATAAAGCACTTAAAGGGAGAGCCATCATTGCAATTCCCAACCCTGATTCTTGAAGAAAACAGTCTCCACAGTTTTTTTTATTTTCCTTCAGAACTAGAAGTTTACAAGGGGGCATGAAAAGTATGTGTTGTCGTAATGCTGGCGCTCTGGGTGAGCATCCATCACCAGATGCTAAGCCTTGCCACAGGTGATATGGTTTTCATGGTTATTATCTGACTCTTTCATAGCCAAAGATAAACAACATCCTAAGTTCCAGGACTGATTAGTTTTGATAATTGTTCTGCTGCTTGCTTTGTGCAATTCACTTCTATAAATACACACTAGGGGAATCATTTGTCTAGTGTACCATGGCACAGTAATTTCCTATATAATATTATCCAACTGCTGCAGGAACTCATTTGAGCAACTGTTAATTAATCATTAGCAGTCATTAACTTTGGGTAGCAATGATTGCTAATCAAGATTTTCATGCTGCTTTTTTTACTTCTGAAGGTTCCTAATTAATCAAATTAGTAACATTTTTTGTTATTTGAGAAAAAGAAACAGTATGTTTCTAGCAGAACTGTTAGTTGCATCTTTGCCTTTAAAATCTTTGCATGCCTTCACTCTGGCTGCTTTTTTGCCACATAAATTGCTGGAAAATATTTTGCAGTTTAAATTAACAATGTTCTCCCATTGTTCATGCTGTTGGCAATTATGCTGCTAGGAATAACCATGAAAGTCATGACACCACTCCAACTATTTCCCTTATGGTTAATTTTCTTTGCCTCATACCTCATGTCTTTGAAAAAAAAAAAAGAAAAACCCCTAGATATTTATAGTACTTTTAATACCAGCCTTTTCTCAGTGGTGTAGCTAATAATAATCTATTTTTCTATTAGTGTACCCTTGTGGCCCATCACTGCCATGCTTGTGGATGAGGTAGATGTTGCTATCTCAAGATTTTGTGCAGCTCCTCAATGGAGGACCATTTAATTCCAATTTTCTCTTGCACTGAAGTGACTTTGCAGAGTCCCCTTAGAAAGAACAGAGTGGCACAACCCATGGATGACACAGGGATGAAAACTTTCCCTTAGGGAAAAAGGTTGGCCAGGTATCTCTGCTTTCCTTCCTCCACACCTTTGCCTGCTACCCTGGGTAGCAATGGTGGTGGGAAGAAAGGAGTAAAGGTTGAGCAGAACTGCAGCTGGGCTGTGCCGCATCTCCAGCAAGGACCTTCGCCCTCTGTATCTTGGCCAGGCTGCATCAGACCCACACAGAACTTAGGGTAACCATGTGGGACAAATTGGACTTGGAGAGTGAAATATTTCCCCTTTCTGAGGTGGTGGAGAAGCAGAAGTCGTCAGGTTAGCAGTGGAACCTTTGCAAGCACTGGGAGCACAAGGACAATGGGCTTCTCAAATGGGCAACAGGATCAGCTCCAGCACCCTGGCTTTAGGCAAGAAACTCCCATCTATGTGCCTTCATTCTGGCCAGAAATGTTAATAATTAACTCACAGGGCTATGAAGTACTTGAATAAGAAAAGAGCAGCATATTTGAACAGCACCTAAATCCAGCTGAGCCTACCTCCATGATGCCAGAGTGAACTGCAGTGACCCACCAGCCTTGGGATGGAGAGATTAGCCACTCCTGTCACTGTGGTTACTGTGATAACCTGATCATACTCTTCCCTCACTGGGAGCTGCAAAAGCTAAGGTTGGCAAGTCCCTTGACAGTGAAATGCTATTGAATTGCACTAACACTTTATCACTGCTGCTTGCTGCACAAATAGTTGCTATTACATCCATTATGAGAACAGTTTCCTATAGAGCTGCAGATTGAAAAGCTATGAAAAGTAAAAGGCTGAATTCAGGGTGATCTTTTCCCAAGGAATTCCAGAGGAATGAACAATAATTTGCCACTAATCGCAAAGAAGCTTTGATAAACACTCTGAACAGATTCCCAATGGCACATATTTTCCAGAGGCTGCCTGGTAATTTTCAGTAAAACCCAAGAACAATATGACTATTAATTTCTATGTTAAATGTCATCCAGATTTGTTCATATCATTCTCCTCTGCACTGCATCTTTTCTGGGTATGCTTTCATAATTTATGGTGTGTGGCCACATTTGGGCTTGCCCAGTTTTACGCCCATGGAAAAACACTAGATGAAGGTCAAATGAAGCCCACAGGAATGGTGATTATATTTCCCATTTAAGCCTTTTTTAAAAGAATCAAAGTTACCTTCTAGCCTGTGGCTTCATTTGTAGACAGATTGCATCTGCACAGACCTCTTCCCACATAAAGGCGCAGTCAGTATTTCCTTGAAAGGAAAAATGTCACAAGCAGTGATGGCATTTAATGGCACAGTGAACCCACAGGGATGGCTGGTGGCACTGTGTGAAACGTGTGCCAGGGCGTGCTAAATAATGGGATGTGCTTATTAAGAAAAACCCCAAACCTCTTTGTGCTTGGCTGGTGCTGCTGATATTGTTTGATGGCTGTAAATATTCAGAAAATTGCCAGCTATTTGTGAAGCTGTGCTGAAGGCTTCCCACCTCTAGTAATGCTGTTTCATTGTTGCGAGCATTATACAAGGTGCAGGTTGAGTCTGCTTAGATTTGTTGCAATTTAAACTTCCAATAGCAGTAATCAATACCTGATGACTTAAGTTACCAGCCAAAGAGACCAGTGGATGGTTGAAACAATTCATAATACCTCATGGGAAAGTTAATTGTTCAAATTATTCAGCAAATATTGCAAGTTCTCAGACAAATAGAGCATTTGACTATTTTGTCATCATGAAAGATCTATGTCTGTGCAGACTATTATTTAAATTAATATTTCAACTGACTCATGTTTTTTTTTTCTGTGTAGCTGGCCTGGTTTTGTCCTATTGATAGAGGAAGTAAAAATGTATGAACATGTTCTGATTCTCCTATTCCCTATTTAATAAAGCTTATTAAAAATTAAAAACAAGCTTTAAGGCACATCCTGCTGTGTGGTTAGCTCTCTTAAGAAGATTAGCAAACAATTCTAGCTGTGCTGTGATCCCAGCTGCCAGTGGCTGAAAGGTTGTGATGCACAAGTCATTTAAAAATATAGTTGTTGATATTTTTAAGTTGCCTAAATTAGGAGAGGTCCTGATATTGCCTGAACTGGGAGATATGCACGATAACCATTAGTTCAAATTCTTTGTTGACACAGAGCCACACAAAGAAACACAACTGACTCTAAAGATCTAGAAAGACGTTTAGCACAATACTTTTAATTTCAAAATAAAAACACCAGCTATTATAGTTTTGTGTTTAAATAATAAGGGTCAGTGTAGATGAGATTCTTAGTATGATACATTGTATTTGCTAAGCATGTAGGTAAGATTTATTGTCTGTGCCCTGTTCCAACTCATGACTTTGGTGTGGCCACCACTCTTTTTGGCTATTTGCTGGTCTGAAGGTACTAAAGAGAAATTTTTGTACGAGTCTCTTACAATTTAAATGTACTCTGATTTAAAATGTAGGAAAATGGCAGGTGCTGATATATTTTTTTCCTGAAAAATAGCATGCAGCTTGTCATTTAAAGAAGCCTCCTCAAGGGCTTTTGTATGAAAGAAAATGACTCATACCCCAGCAAAGCACTGACACTTTGCTGGGACACGTTGGTCTAATTTTTTTGTGGATGAGAACATGACCAGGTAGAACAGCAAGCTGGACCAAGAGAGGAGATTATGTTTCTCCTGGGGAGAGCAGTTTCCCCCTGCATTAAGTAACAGAAGCTGGTTGGTGGAATAGAGCTGAGGAGCCAGGGCATCTCTCAGGTTTCTGGAAGCTTTTGCCCAAAAGGATGTGCTAGATTTAACTACACTTGAACATTCAATCAAATGATAACTCAAGCTTCCTAAAATACCTGAAAATCTGGTGTGGATGCTTTCCACATACTTGATCAAAGGTGTGTGATCTTACCCATGGGCTCAGCAAAGATAAGGACTGAAGGCTTGAAAACCAGTGCAAATGTTTGCTGCTGGTCTTTTTTAAAAGAAAATCCAATATAGCTGCAATTCTGGGGCAGGCACAAAGTAAAGATGCACAGGTAGATCTGTGAGACAAGCCCTGGTAAAGGGCTGAGAGGGTCAGAGCATGTGCATCAGCTTCCCCCATTCATATCTCAGCCTCTGAGTAGGTTCTACTACAAAACACAATGGTTACTGACATATTTATTGAACTGGAATAGTCAAAACACAATTTGTCAACTTCTGTCTAACAACAGGGAAAAACCAGCCAAACAATACACCACAATAACACCCACTATTAAACAAAAAAGACTGGTTTTCATCAAGACAAATTACAAATCTGCACCTCAATTCTTGTATTGTCAGAAAACACTAAGGTGACAAAATGCTTATCCTTTCAAATATTTATGCATAGCTGTTCTCTTATTGCAAAAGTCCCATACCTTCTCAGTGATTTCTCATGGGTATCTCCTCACAGTATAGACTCCACCATCTTCACAGCACAACCAACAAACTCCAACTCTTTTGTAGCACTCATCGTCTTATTGGACAGAGCTGTGGCCTCTTAAGGGTAGGACTGTTCCTAATCTTTGGTGGTTAGTACAGCTGCAACTCCTCAGGTGTGAGACTACCTTCTGCACTATCTTTATTTTCTTACATTTTGTCCCTCCACAATAGATAGCTCTAGTATCTTCATTTTTGCTCATTTATGTCCTTTTGTGTAACAAGATATTTTTAAATTACACCCTTCTGATAACTTTATAGAACAGCTATAGTTTCTTTTCTCCTTTTTTTTTGCTGTGCTTTGTAAAGTCACATTACACTGCAACATTTAAAGCATGGACAGAATTTGACAGTACCTCATACCAAATGTACTTTTCAGGAACAGAAATAATCAGTGCCCAGGAAATTGCTGTTGTTACTGTTATTGTCCATTAAATCCATGGAAAGGCAGAAAAATACACTGCAAAGCTGATAAAAGACCCTCCAGCTCAATCTGGTTTTTAAACACAGAGGAAACTTCAGTGATATTTTCTGCAAGTGGGAAATTCTCGAACTAAGAAAATTTCATTTAGAAACCACTGATATATTTCTACTTTGCCATCTATTCTGCATATAAGTTTTCCATGTTTTTGTCCTTGTATTAGGTGGTCCATTTGAGGCCAGGCAGATTTTGTAAGGCCAAAACCTCAGTTGTCATTAGATTTATGAATGAATTTTGCTCCAATAAGGAGCTCTAAAAGAAGCAAAGCAATCTGATATTTCTTCTATAGGAAACAAATAATCTTCCACAAACTCAAAACCTTTTTTTTTTTTTTTGCTTAATGATAGTATTATAGTCTCTTCCTGATTTACATGTTTTGGCCCTTCCAAATACCCTTTATCTTCCAATTAGTTTCCCCATTACATGTATAATTAAAGACAAATCAGATTATGGTGATTAGCATATATTATAAGTCATTTTACTAATTTCTGAGGGCATATTCCTACAAGGGATAACATAGAAATTAGAAGACTAATTAGGCCAAAATTACCTTTGCTAATGAATCTAATAAGTAGTTAAATCCTCGAACAAAAGAGACATTTTTGTGCTTTGGAGGTTGAAGGTATGGTTCTTAGGAACCAACTTTAGGGAATAAATGTGTGGAGTTTCAATATTTAGAAAGGGTTCAGCTCCAAAACACCTGAGCTAATTCTCTGAAAATCTGCTGCCATTGGGTCTAACTGGGGGTGCTGGAGACTCTCATAAAATAGCTCTCTGTGAAGTACAGTTCTTTCCTCTGCCCTTGGGACTCATGAGGAAAAAGAAGAAGGGTTCAGGAGTGGATGCCAAATTTTATTTGTGATGTGAGGTTATGATCAGGCAAGAGCAGCAGCACCCCACCAGCAGGGTAAAGGCAGGGTGTGTGTTTATGTTATTGCCCCTGTTTCCCAGGCAAAGAGATGTTGCATGAGCAGTTGATGCAGGGTCACAGTCAAAGTGTCAAAGACAGAAACCTGCAGTGGAGGAGTTCTTTGTGCCTGTCTGTCCATGTCATGTGTGCACTGGTCCCACTCCCTTACTGAGCAAGAAAGTATTCTGAACTCAGGAACAGTTGTAACAGAGCAAAACATCTCTAGGTGTCAAAACACAAGCCCAGAGCTCAAGAAACCCATTGTGATTTGAGGCCATGCAGTGGGTACACAGCCTTTGAAGGTTAACTAATCCCAAACCTTCACATGCATTTGAGTTGTTGAATCTCCTGGAAATTAGGAACCAAAATACATTTGAGGGCTCGCATCTCAGTATCCCCATCATAGAGTGCTCTATCTGTATAGAGGAAAAAATTATTTTCTGCTTCAGATATGCTAAGTATGCTGAAGAGGTAGGAGTTGTTCAACAATGAAAGGCAATAAAAGTCCTTAAGATCTACCAACTAAGAACTGCCAGAGCTGTTGCTGGGATAGGTATCTGTGCTCCTCCTGGAACAGAGTGCTTCGTCTCCTCATTCTTAATTGGGATGTATATTCATTCCTGTTTAACAGCTGTAGTTCCAGATTATAATTACCCACTGAAAATTTGGGCCTCTGAGCTTAAGCTTTCCAGACCAGGTTTTTACCCCAGATTAATTTTATTTAGATGTGTAGTTAACAAAGAGCAGCTATTCTTGTAGGCAGGGAAAATCTCCCGTCATCTGAAGGAAAAAGGAAAAAAGTGATAGATTGTTTTGAACAGCTTTGGTGTCAAAATGGGTGGGAGCAAGTAAGGACTGAAATAGTATAGGAAAATAGTCCTTGGAGAGGTGACAAGACTTTCAGAATTCCAGTGAAGCTAGCCAAGGTTTGGGTATGATAGTTTCCATATGTATAGTGGTTTGCACAACCATTTCCCCATTTTCTGCATGAAATGAAGCATTGCTGCACGTGGTGATCCTTTTCTTTGTACATGCTGGAAAACCTCCCCAGCTGGGGAGGTGGACTGCACCTCCAGTGCTCTGCTACAGGTGAGGGTGTGGGAGGAGTGAGCATGTAGAAGGGAACAAGCTTTAACTTACAAAGGTGTCCATTGGAAGTGATGGGGTTTGATCTGTCTGGCAGCTTTTTCCTTAAAAAAATAAAGAATAGGAAAAGACCTGCTACTGAGCATGTGTTTATGTAGGCAGAGCTGACTCCCAACTGTGTGTCTCAAGCTGTTGAAGCAGCAAGCAGTATCAAAGAAAGTGAACTATACATTCCAAGAGGAATAATATAGACTCAGAAACTGAAAGGAGAAGTGGGTAAAAGGGGTAAAAGGCTTTTTGGAGGAATTGAGTCATGCGAGGGGCTTGTAACTGTTTTTCAAATCTATCTCAAGTCCAAGGGCAGTTTTCAATGTGACACTGGCAAAATAACCTTAACTTTGAAATTAACTTACCTTTCATCACACTAACATATATTTTTTATTACCACTTTGAACTTTGAGGAAATGAAGATGATTAAACAAAGAGGAAAACACCTTTCCTCCCCATTCTCCTAACTCGGCTTAAGCCAGACGCCTTCCAAGCCTGAGATTCCTTTGTTTCTGCCAGCCCTCACACCCAGCCCCTTCCGGGTCCTGTGGTGAGGCACTGCTGGATGGTGGATCTGTGCATAAGGGTTGCTTTCAACTGCTAGTTCCTTCTTACTTTTTTTCATCTGTTCACCAGCTGCAGGAGTGTCCCTGCCCTGACGTGTGTCACATGAGGTACTGCCCCAAGCACAGAGCTGCTCCTCCCAAAACTGCATCACCAGAGTGCTGCCAAGGAGGGGAGAGCAAAGAATCAAGTGTGAGCAGTAGGTGCAGAAGAGATGCAAAGGAGGTCGGAGCTGAATGCATGAGTTACTTGGTAATGGTTTGGAGAGAGTAGGTAACATCCCCAGTGCACAGCAAGCAGTGTGTCTGACAGAGGGGTACACACACCTGGCCAGACTGCAGGCCAGGAGGGGCTTGGGCTGGAAGTCCAGCTCGAGGAGTTTGCAGGAAAACATCCAAGCTCAGGATGAGGTTGACTGGGTTAGGTTATATTACGCCCTTCCTTTAAGCATTTCCTTTTGGCTAGGTCAGGTTTCTGCCTCTTAACCTCCAATGCTGGCATAGTCAAGGACTGTCAATCCCTGTCTGGAAGGCAGCCAGCTGAAAAGCTGGTCACTACTGCAGCAGTTTATTGTGGTTTTAGGTCTATTTGCCTGTTCAGAAGACACTACTGCCGTGTCTGCTCCATGTACAGTGGTCCCCAAGCCCAGTTTTTGTGGAAGAAAGCTAAATCCTAGGCAGAATTAGGTGAATGGCATTATGCCCACTATCACTGGGCAGGGACTGAGAGACTATATAAAAAGAAAAAGCTGAGAAAATCCTGGGGGTGTAAATTCTCCCTTAGGGAATTCATTGTCTTACAACGATAAATGGATGAGTTTCCTTCAATTTTCCCTGGACATCACTGCCACTCAGCACCTGTGCTTCCTCTTCACTACAAAGTTTTCCTTCCTATGGACTTGTACAACCGTTTGTCCTGGCACCTGTGAGCTTGGTGGTGGCCCTTTGGCAGTGACGCAAAGCAGCCACAAACCACAGCTTAGGCTGAGCTCTCTGGCACTGGGAAAGCCTGGACACCAAAAAATTACCATCTTCACTTGGAGGAGACCTGCCTTGAGCCCAGCATGAGTGGAGCAGCTGGAGACCTTCTAAGATGTGCAGTTCCCAATCTTTTTTACCCCTACCTGACTGTGCTGGGGGTTGCTGTTGTTTGATTGATCTGTTTGCCCTCATCCTCTGAAGTGGGCACTCCTCAGAGGGGTGTCCTTGAGCTCCAGGGAGCTGGACTTGTTCACACTGACTGTCTGTTACCATCACTGCAGCACATATTTAATCTCTTTAGGATATTTGCTTAGCCTCAGGAAGGTTTTCTGTTAGGGCCAGCCCTAGGAGATAGCCTGATTAAGCTTGAGTGAGTGAAATTTTACTGCCTTGGGAAGAAATGGTTTCTGCAACATAACATGCAACAATTTATCAGGCTTTTCTTCCCTGTGGCACTTAGACAATATGTCAAGTGCAAAGAAATCCAGCCAAATATAGAATTGAAAACACAAAGAACCTTAATTAATTTTCTGGAAGAATTTATCATGGAGGAATCAGTGGGAGGTGAGAAGCAGAGCTTTTAGCTGTGTTTCATTTTCCTTAGCTGTATGTGACAGTAGCTGTCTCTCATCATGGCGCTTTCCCGTAAGCATGCTCAGATGCAGCTGGAAGCTGGTTAGACTGTGACAGATGGTGCCAAACTTCTATTGTTTGGCTGGAGGTGGGTATTTTGGAATGGTTTGGCTTTGAAAACAACTCTCCTCCAAACTTTCCATTCTCTCTGAGGTCCAGGAAAGGTTTCCAGGGAGGCAGCAATCCTTGTAGTGATGTAATGAGAGTAAATCTACCATTATTCCAAGATCAATTCTATGGGCTGAAAGATGGAAAAAACTCAGAAACATTCCCATGCCTGGTTGAGCATTACTGCTGAGCCATTGCTAGAACGTTGTGCTCCAGGACTAAGCTCTCACCAAAGAGCAGACAGACGCTGCTGGTTGTGTACAATTGCAGCTGGCTGGGAGCTCCAGCTAGGCTTACCCTAGAAATGTTGGCTGCAGCAGGAATGTTGGCTGGGGTAAGGCATGTGTTTTAATACAGAAGATCAGTGCCAGCAGCAGCCGTAATGTAGATGCAGCCATGCTAACACAAGTGCTCTTGCCAGCACAGTGTATACAAAGTATAAGAGTCAGACTCCCTTTCCAGAGCTTGGAATCCACTTGAGGAATTGAACTAGTGCCTCCTGTGCAAGCTGCGGAGCTGAGGCCTTGGGAAGAGGAGTTATTGTCTCTGAACTGGGCATAATGCACCTGCCAGGGGATGGTGGCTACAGCTGCTGTCCTGAGCACAGCCCCAGAAACCAGTGGTTCCCACTGGTGCAGCAGGTTGCACCTTCAAACAGGGACAAGCTTTGGGTGCAGAAGGAGCTTGTTCTTCCTGTGCACTGGGGATTGCATGGATGTGCCCGTACTGACGTCTGGTGTACTGAGAGCTCACATCAGGACTAATCCCCATTATTGGTAAGTCCTTACAAAAATTCTGCTAAGAAGGGTAAATCTTGGTAAACAGCCGTTCCACTTGGCAAGAGTCGCGGCCAGCTGGCTGAAGCAGGCTAAGATAGCTGGTGCTTTGTCAAACTGAACACAAGGCCCTTCAAAAAGCACCCCCATCAATATGTTTCCAGAGCCAGCATATTGCAAAAGCCAAAGGGATCTCGGGAAGGAGAGATTTTGTTTGTTGCTGGGGAGCCTGACATCCTGTAAGAACAGCTTACCTTGTTAGAGGCTAGCGGGTGCCAGTGGGAGGGAATTTGTGTTCACTAGACAAATGCAAATTCCAGTGAGGAGATTAAACTTGTAAGAGTCTTATGGAAAATAAACATCCTGGTTAGGGAGGGAGGCTGGAGAAACAACGCTAAGTATAACCACTGAGTGCTTTGCCTCAGCAAAGAGTATTAATGGATAACTCGATATCCAAAGTGCTAAAGAAAACCTCAAAAGCCCATTTGAAAGGAGTTAAAGAAACTCTATGTGTGTATAAGATAAGGAAAGGGGCCAACAAACAGAGCACTGTTGAAGGTGCTGGGAGTGATTTAAGAAACAGGAAGAAGATCCAAAAAGCTGTTAAGGCTGTAGGAGACCCTTCTTGCAAGGGTAATGGGATTCTGATTTTCCCGGTCTGAGGTGCAGGATACGAGCAGGAAAAAAATATTTTATTCTCAATGAAAATGTAACTATTTGAGCAGAAAGGAGCACAGCCAGAGCCCTATTATACACTGTCATTTTTCTGAAACTGAAAACATTCTGTCTAAAGCATATGCTTTTGGGAAGGAGTAGGATGATAGGGCAGAGGGTAAGTCCTGCCAGACCTTTCTTTGAGAATCTCTCTCTCACAAAGAAAGGAAAAGGAAAAGGAAAAGGAAAAGGAAAAGGAAAAGGAAAAGGAAAAGGAAAAGGAAAAGGAAAAGGAAAAGGAAAAGGAAAAGGAAAAGGAAAAGGAAGACGAAAGGCAGCAAGTATTTTGGCCAGCCAACTTCACTTTTGTTCCTGAAAAGGTTATCAGACATGAGATGGGCAAGAAGGTACTCAGAAATAGTCGACATGGATTGCCTTCTACAACAGTGTGACTGTGTGGAGAAGCAGAGAGCCATGTAGGCAATACACGGTGACTTTATTAGTGATCCATCACCTACAGCATTCTGAATTTATACAAGATATTTAATTAAAATTAACATTTGATGAGATGAGTGGCAGAGCTTCAATCTAAAACATGTTTGCTGAACATAAGAACCAGGCCAACCTAAACAGCTCAAATAGTTTAATAAGGAGAATTGCAGACTTTTGCACCTGTTGCAGAATAACCCCATGTATCAGCACAGGCTGGGAAGTGACTGACTAGTGGCAGTCCTGCTCAAAAAGTCCTGGGTGTTCATGGGGGATGGATGCTGACAGGGCACTCTCATTGCAGGTAAGTCAACCACTATCTTGCCTGCAAATAAGACAAAACCTAATGTAGCTTTCCATCAGGAAGAGTCTTGGGATGTCAACACTCCTGCTTTGAGCACAAGATTGGGGTAGATGGCATAAAAAGATATATTCTAACCCACATATCCATGATCCTATAGCTTCAATATCAACAGCAGCTTAGTCTTTAAATGTTTTTATTTTTCCCAGCAAATATGTATGAAAGACTCCGCTCTGTAGGTATACATCTAGTGTGAAATTTAGACAGTACTTCAATTTTCCACATAGAGTCATCTCCCTCCCCAGGCAAGAACACTTACCATGGAATCATAAGGTAGAGAGAAGAATATGAATGTGTCGTGTGAAAGTTGGGAGTTGGGCCAGTTACACTCCTACTCTGGATATTTCTGGTTGTCTTAAAACTATTTGCTTTATAGCTTAGCTAATTGATGTTGGTTGTTATGAGTCTTGATAGCTGGGAGGGACTGGGTATAGTTCCTTCTAGTTTTCATTACTGGCCTGTATAATTACAGTTAATAAAAGCAATGATTTCTTAAAGTGCACTTAGTGTATTCCAGGTGTCCTCAGACAGGAGAACAATATGTCCTGTTAAACACTCAGCCTTTACAGCAGCAGCATAAACTCTGATGTTCTCCTCTGAGTCATGGGAGAGGATAATGGAGCACATTCCTTGCTGAGAACAGCGTTTGGAAATTATTTTCTCCATCTTGCTCTGGTTACCCAAAACCCATTTTGGTATACTCATTTATACGCCCACTCTCTTTCTAAATTGAAAATGGAATGCTTTGTGCTTTTGGGGATTAGTGACTTGAGCTGAGCCACTGAGATGAGATCAAAGCTCATGGGAGAATGATGAGCTGGACTTTATCCAAATAAAAACAGAACAGAAACCTTCTCAGAGTCCTGTTGTTGCAGTGGCATGAGCACCTTTGGCCCAAATTCATCCCATCATATCATAGGCAGTTAATGAGGCATCTAAATTAAGAGTCTAAATGCTTTAAGTTCTCTTATTCCTGTAGTCAAGGGACCTGGAATGACATTTATTCCTCTTACAACCTGAATTACTCTTTCAGACTGTCTCTCACTGGATGCTCAGGAAGCTTTGGGTGACTCAGGGAGGCACTCTCAGGATCTAGATAGTTTTCTATGGAAAGATTACACGTTGTGGTTAATTCTGTTGGTTGTATGATTTGATACTATGAGCCAGCCCGGGGCTGACTCACTGCTGGTTTACTCCATCCCACCTAGAGGGTGCTACAGAGGAAACAAAGGAGCCAGTAACCCCAGTGACTCTGCTGTGAACAGATGGGCAAAAAATTAGCTAAGGGTAAGATCAAAACTTGAAAAATAGTTCCACAGATGAGCATGCACAGCAACCTATCACTGTCAACATGCTGCAGCTGTCCCCACTCCATCTTCTTCCCTCTCTTTCCTTCTTGGAGGCATCAGACAGGCTGTGAGAGCAGTATGGTTTGTTGCATTGGTCTGCATGTATTGAGAACAGACTTGAAAGATTTCCATGAGCTTCTTTGTACATACAGTGACTCTGACTCTGTTGCTAGCTGTTTGAGACTCTGAGCCATAAATAGGTGGAGAAAGACCTGCCACAGAGATCTAGTAGCACTTATCTTCTTGCCTCTCCACCTTCTTCTTTTGTCTCCTTTCAGTCTCTGGATGATCCAATCTCACTGGGCATGCAAGTGTCCAGGAAACTTCCCAGCCTGACCATTCACATGGCTCTCTGCCCACCACACTCCTAACAGACCTTCACTGTTGGGACTGAAGCCCAGCTCCAGGGGCCAGCTCCAGGGAGTCCACGGGTGCCCTGCCTGACTCCCTACAAACTCCATTTGCACTCAGACCAGGTTTCCTGACTGGTTCAACCCCAGGTTTTCCCCAGCAGCATCTCAGATGTCTTGTTCCATAAAACCATTTGTTCACAGTGCAGTAACACAGAAGCAGCCTAAGCTGGTGTCTCTGAAGAGAGATCTCCCAGCCAAGGAACCCCATGGCTTTTACACCCTCAGAGTCTACTTGTGCTCTTCTCCTGAGACCCCCCTCTCCTGCTCTCTCCCTCAGTGTCCACCCACCTGGCTGATGCTTCTGGTCTTTGTGCACTTTGCTATCCAAAGGGTTGGCAGTTCCTGGCCTCTTGTCTTGGGCTCCCACCAAAGCTCCACCTGCACCTCAATGTGCATCTCCACCAGCAGCGAGCTGCCTGCACCAGGTGTGCTCCTCAACACAAATGTGAGCTGATGGGCTGTTCCCTGACCTGTGCCCCCGTCAGCTGGGCTCTTTCAGAAGGCTGCGAGATGGTTGGGGTAACATCCGTCTGTACAGCATTTTGCACACTAAGTGTGTTGAGGATAATGACATTTAGCTTTCCTTAGGGTTGGATTGCCCCCTGCTAATGGTTTCTTTACCAGCAGCTTATGTGGACTTCTCTTGGACCTGAGCTGATGCAATCATGTTATTTCTCAGCACCATCTCCAAGTAGTTCTGAAAGATGGCACTGTATTTCTTCTCCCATTAAAAGGAATGCAGTGATATCTCCCATTTATCACACTCACCAGGAATTTTTCTGGACATGCTAGTTATGTCATACTTTAAGAAAAGTATTTATTGCCAGTGTATGGACAGAAACAGAAAGGGGCACCACAGAGACAAAACACATCCCAAGCCTCAAGAGTTGATTCTGTGAAATAATGCTGTTGCTACCCATAAAAGATGCTGGGTTTCCTGTTCAGATGCCCAAATACACATTTAGCTTTTGTTTCATGCAGATACCCACTTGTTTGAAGTTGCAAGCACGTGCTGAGTGTTAGTTTCCTTCTTTCCTTGTTTCAAAGTGTACACTCCATGTCTGTATGGAAGTATCTCTGAGTGTAGGAAATCCTTCTTCCTTTCATTGTGCATCTATTGGCCATGTGATCCATTTGTGTAAACAAAAAGGGAAATTTTGAAAAAGTGGAAGGAAAATCCCAAACATTTAATTGAATTAACACATATTTTGCCTTTCAATAGATTGTATTTATCTAATTTTCCAGCGTTCCACTCCTGGAACTTTCCACACATTCCTGAGGGACCCAAATTTTCCCCTAGAGACTCAAGGTATTGGATTAATCAGGAATGACTCAGATGTCTATATAAGCCTGGCTGCAGATAGAGTGGACTCCACCTCATTGGAAATCATCTGGAGGATGTCTATTATATAAAGAAATGGAAATTCTTAGTTCATCTAGGCAGAAATGAGTAGTGCAGAGAAAAGTAGCTGTTGCAGTACTCAGGAGAGCTCTTCCACAGGGCACGTGCCCCAGCCATGGGGAGAGCCAGCCAGGCTGGCAGCCATGGGCAGCTGTGGCAGCATCCAGCCTTCCAGCTGTACAGCACCAGGAACCTGGAGC
Organism: Camarhynchus parvulus; assembly: GCF_901933205.1. NCBI lineage: Eukaryota > Metazoa > Chordata > Aves > Passeriformes > Thraupidae > Camarhynchus > Camarhynchus parvulus. The sequence continues at coordinate 33,340,375 of NC_044586.1, read as the reverse complement.
AGCTGCACAGCCTCCAGGCCAGATCATGGCTGGCCAGTGCAGGGGACAGCAACAATGGCCACTGATGTGTAGCCAAGTGTTTCCATAGGACATTGAAGTCTTTTTTCTTTTCCATAAATAGCTTGCTGCCTTGCTTTCCCAAAGAAGCACAGAACACGTTTTACTTCCCAAGGACACCCATGTGCCCATGGGCAGGAAGGAAACACCTGTGGAGATGAGCAAGGGTGGTGAGGGGCTTTTGCTCTATGCTGGTTTGTGGGAATTTATTGCCAGCCACTTTAAGGTTTTATATAAAGTGAGTAGTGTGCTAATGTCCTGGCCTTCAGGAATATTTTGGGACTGGGGTTTTCCATTTGTTTTACTTTTTGCTAGTTGTGCTTGAGATGCCAAGGAAAATTACTTGGGGCGGGGAGGGGCAAAGCTGCTCTGGCACTGTCTGAGCAATGCCCAGGTCCCACCAGCCTGCCTGGATCCCAGGCCTGTGTCTGGTCAGACTGAAGAGCGTGCCCAAACTGGCCAGGTGCAGGCTGCCTCCAGGGCACCTTGCAGCACCTGGAAGGCAGCATCTTGGTGCTCCCACTCTGTGCAATGCCCACACCTTGTGTGGCACTACCACCCACACCTGATGTGACACAAATGGCAGGAGCCAGGGATCCAGGGCTCGGTGCTCTCCGCGCTGCTCCAGTCCCCAAGGTGACTTGGCACAGCCTGGGCAAATGAACAGCTGAGAGAAGGAGGCCACAGAGATGAAACACAAAGCTACTCTTGGAATGCTGGCTGCCCAAGCTGATTCTGGAGAATGTTTTGGAGACTTATGGGGCTTTAAGCTGTGGTAATTCAATATTTAAAAACAAATAGGTTCTCCTGCCCTACTTATCCACTAGCCAATGACATTGATCCAAAGTGTCCATGGTGCCAAAGGCCTATTCAAAGTGATAGGGGCTTTGAATCCTGCCTGTCAACACCTAACATATGTCTCCTTGGAAATCAGTGCTACGGGCCTAATCTGGCAGGCATAGCTTCGGAAGAGCCCAGATTTGTCTGTAAAAGAATGGCAGGAGGGTACTCTGTGGTATTTCTAATCCCAGTTGCTATAAACTATAACAGGATCTGCAATGCTATTGTTGTTCAGGTAGGTGCCTTGGCAGTTGTTTTCTTCTCCTGGCATTTTCCCATTATTTTTTCTTGAAATGCATATATAAGAAATAATATTTTATTTTATGGAATTGGTCAAAACTGGGGAAAAAAAATCAATTAGAGCAGGGGCTGATCCTGTTTTGAAGGAACTTCTCACCATTGCTCTCTGTTCTCCAGGGCTGGTAGCTCTCTTCATTCCCAGGCATTCTCTTCATTCCCAGCTTGAAATGTCTGAGATGAAGTGCTATTAAATGTTATTAAATACATTTAGGAGACAAAAATCTACTACCTTGGTGGTATCTATAAGAACAAGTGTTTAAAATCTGCATGGAAAAAGAGAAGTCCATTTTTCCAAGTGTAGCAAACCTACGCTCAGTAATGGTTTCTGTCCAACTGAATCTCCATGCCCTACTATTAAAACCCAGGAACCTAGTAAAGTATTTATTTCCAAAAAACCTTTTTCCCCCCCACTGTCTGAAAATTGCCTCTTAGTTTTAAATTATGATTTTAAAACACACCAGAAATTTATTTTCCTGCATTGGTTATTCATTCTGCCTTAAGAATATATAAAAAGCAGATGGGAATCATTTTCTCTTACTTGGTCCAAATATTTCAACAAGTGGGTTATTTTTCTTACCAGTCTTTGGGCTCCCTGCTGTTCTTAACTGGATTATTTGAATAAATAAACTGATCCAACTTTGACCCTTTACTAACCATTCACCTGTGGCAGAACATGCAGAAATTAAGGGAAAGAAAGGATGTCTGCTCTGGTGAGGAGTGAGCTAATATCGCTTTACTATGAAAAGACATAAAATTATTCTTGTCTGAAACAAAAAAATCATGTGTTTTTGGCATAAATATCCCAGTTTATTTCTGATGTAGTTGAAAAACACCAAAACATTCCAAACAGGTTGGAACAGTTTGGGAAGGAAAAAGAAGGAAGGCTTACTCTAGCTACCTTATGGTTTACAGATGTTTCAGGGAGGCAGATAGACATTGCCTCTGTTTCAGACTTATCCCTGCAGGATTTTGTCAGTGTTCAAACTCATTTTTTCCCTTTAAGGCTTTGTCTACCTTAGCTACAATTGGAGGAAAGCAGGATACAGTCTAGCATACAGCAAAAGCAAGACAAAAACAAACAGTGAGACAAAACCAGTTTCCGTTGTAGACAGGAAAGGAAAATTTTCAAAAAGTGAAATGATGAATAAAATAGGACAGACATCCTCCTTGTTCTTCAGGTCTGAGTGAATTAACAATACAAAGATGCCTATATCAGTGATCAGACACTGATACCTGTATCACTGATTGGTTTCAATGACAGTACTGGGGTGGAGATGATGAACAAGGGAAGTTAAAAGCTGAGCAGCGCTGTAAGTAGGCAGGTCACAAAAGAGGTGTGGGTTAAATTCACATATATCATCCTTCAACTGCTTTCCAAGCTCTGATCAGGTGCAGGTTAAATTCACATATATCATCCTTCTATTGCTTCCCAAGCTCTGATCACCAAGGAGCTGAAGCTGTAGTAAAATGTTCCGGTGGGCTGTACCTAATGTTTAGGATTAAATGTTCTCATGCTGTGAATGACAGCTATGACTGAGGTGCTCTGACATGCCACACTGTGTAATGTTTCTGGCTTTCTCCTCATTATCTGGTCTTTTTGTGGAGGGATTACAGGAGCAATGGAAGTGATGCTATGATAGAATGGAAGTAGGAGTGAGACTGAAGCATCACTTGTGTCTGGTGACCAAAGGTAAAAGTGACATTGATGTGTTGTCCCAGTGTGCAAGGAAACATGCACTGCAAACAGATGCAGCACTTGAAGAGGGTGTTACCTGCTCCTTTTTGTTTCTTCTGGGCTGCCAAAAGCTCCTGTTTGCTCAGATGTGCTGGTAGGGCTACACATGAAACTCCCTTCCTCCATTCAGTCCCCATGAGCTGAGGTAACCAACGCCTCTGAATGGAATTGTTTGGACTAAGAAGGCGTTGAGGAGATGCTCCTGAGGAGCAAGGCAGAGTGGTGAGGAGTGGTTTGCAGCAAGCTAAGAGCACTTGTCTCTTTGGCTGTCAGCATTGTATTTGTCCTTGGTGCCAGACCCTGTGAATTTGGCACAGTAATTTATCATCCTGTAAACAAGGAGCTGGTTCCAACTGTGAATTCCAGGAGCAGGCATATAATTATAATGTTTTTACCAACTCCTTCAGCTAGAACTGCATTAGGACATTAGTTAACTATGGCAACTGAAAAACTAGATAGATCTGTAAAAGAAATTTTTCTCAAGCAATCCTCTTATTTTATATATAAAGTACTAATTAAAAATAATTTAAGATGTGGAAGAGTGTGTAGGTAATTGCATTGTGCTATAATTTCTCTTTATATTCAATATAGCGGAAATAACAAGGAGACAGAGGTATATTTGACAAGAGGTAGAGGAGATGACCCTACTCAAGATAATTTTGTTTCTGTATGGGACATATGTCACAGCTGCAGGAGTGTTCTGCTCTGGATGAGAAGGGTGTGCAATGTAATTTCAATGAAATATTTAAGACCCTGTTCCCAATGTGGTCCAGTGAACACTGTGTACTAGTGCCATTAACGTTGACTGTGAGGTGACATTGGATAAATCATTGCGTCTCTTTGTACATAAGCTCATCTACAAAATGTCTTCCTCACCTATATGTAGTGAAGATTCATTAGTTACTGCTTACAAAGTGCTTTGGAGACATAAATTAATACTGTTATTACTTTAACAACGCTGAAGTTCTGAGATCAAGAGGGCATTATATCCTCTGCATCCCACTGCCAGCTGGGGCCTGCAGTGACTGTCCATAGTAAATGCACCTTTCACATTGGTGTTTGCACACAGCTGTCATCTTCTGCTAAATGCCATTATAAATCCACATGGTCACTGGCTATCCACTGTCTATGAGTGCCCAGTCTTTTATAGCAATTAAGGAACAAATTATAATAATTTTTGCAAAAATTGTACACTAGAGATGAAAACCTTTTGCATGCACTGCTGTGATTTGGCACTCCAAGCAAATACAGGGTGATTTGGTTTCAATCATTCCTTCATTCATCTAATCCATAGCATTTCATTTCCCAGGCAAACAGCAGAATCATATCTGAACCTGGGGATGCCATTAAAATGAAACAAGTTTGAAATTCATAAATTTATTTCATGCCAAATCCCTGGGACACGATGGCATTGTTGTGTCTTTTCTGAACTTTCAGATGAATTTAGTAAACTTACATATTTACACTTCTTAGCCTGTAGTTTAATATACAACAGGAGATCTCTCTAGCACAGTGAAACCATAGAAATCGTGATCAGAACTACTGAAAAGATATGCATTTTCATAAAATCTGACTAAAAATAGTATAAGCTGCTGAATATTAGATTTCCACCAATTAAAGTTAAATTGGATTTTGTCGCAAATTGGATGTTAACTTATATTTAGGTTTTTTTTTTGCCAAAAGGAACAGCACTGCCATGGAAATATAGAGGGGCTAAAAACTGGAAGTTCAACATTGTTTCCATGTTGATAAGCATACAGTTACAATCATGCCTCCATTTCCCTATGTTCTTCTGTTCTTTTGTATTAGGGCCTAATGGGTTCATTTCCACCACGAAGGGAGACATACATGGAGCTATGGAGAAAAACAGCTGTGTGTCTGGAATGATGCAAAACAGACCATGAAAATGTGGATGGGGCTACTTTCCTTTACCAGGAAGGGTTAATAGGAAAGAAAGGAGACCATGAAACCATGAGCATCATTCACTGATGACAAAACAAACAGAGAAGCCGCAGGTTTTTTGGCTTTGCTGCCATCTAGCAGAAGATGGACAGCCTGACATCCATCCACCCCCTGGCACAGAGAAGAATATTAGATTGTTGAGGTAGCTGGGGGATAACATGGGTTATGGTTCAGGTCTGAGCTGGCCTTTCTGGCTAGTTGACTCTTAAAAGGTGGCTTGCTTCTGGAAGAGCAGATTCAGAAGCAGAACTAACAGAGACTCACTCCTGTTGCTGGAGGAGTGAAACAGGCTGGTCTCCCCTGTTGGCGCTGTTGGATTGAAGGGGATGTGCACCCAAAAGAACAAGACTTAGGAAAATTCAGGTGTGCCCTCTAAAGACAAACCTTCTGAGCAAGGTAAGAGCCATTTTCAATTCTGGGGAAAGGAAAGCACTCTGTGTGTGTACAAACCACATTTAAAAATAATCAGTTAACAATATCAGTCACCTTGATCAAGGTTTGGTCAAGGCATATGCTAGAAAACCCTTTAGCTTGCAACACATTTCAAGCAAGTCATTAGCTGATTCTGAGTTTATACTGCTTTATCATCTGAACGGTCTTGAACAAAGCTTAGTTACGTAATGACCATGTTAGGCTCCTAAATGAGTTTCCTTTCCTGCAATTATTAATCCTCCAGCTTCTCTCTTTCTTGCAATCTCATTTTCTCCTGTAGTGTATGGTCCTCTTGCAGGGACAGATAACTATGTCTTGCAGACAGTCATTTATGGTCTGTGTTCATTAGTTCACAGGCAAAGGAAGCAAAGCAGACTGTACTCTGATTTTCCCTTTGTGCAATGGAAACGGAACATTTGTTATGGTTTTGCTGCTGAGGAGAAGTTCAATTGCTAATGTAACACAGGCTAAAAATCTGCAGAAAGAAATGTTTCCTGTTCTGGAGCAACTGAACTCACATATGTTTTCCTGGGAGGGAATAAATTGGCTAAACCTGGGTTAAGGTGTTCTTGGGAAGCTGAGAAACATTATGATAATGCTGTGCTAAGGCTCAGACTAAGAATTAACCAGGCCACTCAGCCTGAAGCCTAAAAGAAACTGAGACAAGTGTAGATAGAGGACTATGCACAGAAATCATCCTGGTAAGTTTGCCCTGTCACTGTGTTCTTTAGACGATTGAAAGTAAATAAATTTCTTGCCAGATCTGGTTAGACTGAATTTTTTAAAGATGAAGTGAGAAGTTTTATTCCCATTCTTCTTCTATTGGACATCACAATACGACAAAGGCCACTTGCCTTTGAGGAGCATATCAGAAACTATGGGGCCCACACTCAGCTGAGTTTCTTTGATGCTGCTTTTTCCTAGGGCTTATGAATACAACAAAAAGTTACCTTCTAGGTCTCTGAATTACATTAGATTTCATATGAATGCAAAGATGTGTTTATTTGTTTAAGAAGTGCCTTGGGGAGGGGATATTGGCCACCCTTCCATGCTGGAAGGGCACAGGGCATGCTTCACCCTCCTCAGGGGAGCTGTCAGCTGGACAATGCCCTTCAGCCAAGTATGGGGAAGATCTCAAGGGCAGAGACTGCTTCACACATTCAGCACCTCCAGAGACACAAGCCTTCTCCAAGTGCTGTGCATCAGGGTATCACTTGCCAGGCCCTGTGGCTGGTGTGGGACAGGTATCACTCCATGAACATCTGCTTCAGAGTGTTGGGGTGATGGGCTCAGGGGAGGGAGCTGGGGAGCTGGGAAGTGTCCAAGGAACCATCATGGCCCATCAGGATGCAGGGGCTGCCTGGAGGAAAAGCCCAGGTGCTGTGGAACCCTGTCCTGGCCTATCCATTACAGGCACTGGGTTCTCCTCTTAACTTTGCAGCAGGGATATTTTAAAGTGATTTTGTTCCACAAGCCTCCTTCAAATGTTCCCTTTCCCCAGGTCCAGTAGGTCAGAAGGGAGTGGTGTCTCTGCTCAGATATGCCCCCGTACCCAGCCTGAAGAGCTCACCCCACTCGTGTGGTGTCTGCAGGGCAGTGGCATGAACTGCAAGTGTGCCTTGTGGGCCTCAGCCTGGCAGAGTTCCATGGTTAGCCGCTGCTCCTGATTAAGAGGGAAAACATTCATGAATGCTTAGGTAAAATAAAGGACTTTGACCGAGAGAAAATGAGAGAGTAACTTTAGCTTTAAAACAAAATAGTTTTCAAAGCATATTGTCAGTGTCACCAAATAATTATTTTAAATCCATTTAACTCAAATAGACTACTTTGTCAAAATGAGAGTATCTCCTGCTGCAGAAATATACATTTCTATATCTAAAGCCATCTAAACAACACTATTGTGGCAGTATAATTATTATTAAAGCCAGGTTAAAGTAAATTGATTTTTGCATCAACACACTGATGCCTCTACAATAATTTCAGTCTTTCTGAAGTCCACCCCAATGTATGGGATGGACTTCATATTCCTTTATGAGCCGGGAATTCCTAAAAACTCTACAGAACATTCCTTTTTTATGTTCACCAGGTCCAGACTGGTGGAATGTGGGTTATTTTTGAAAGAGGATTATTTTTGAAGAGCTATCCAAACCAACCTCTAAAAGCAAAGGATGTGTGAAGTGCCAATCAGATTCAAAGAAAGTGGAGTTATGTGCATGCTTCTTATATTATCCTGACTGATGGCTTTATTAAATCACTCATGGCCCTGTAGTTCTTTCTGTGATAATTCACTTGCAGTTGGTCTGGTGATGGGAAGACAGCATGGGTTTTTTAGTGCAGTCTCCTTAACTGCAGGATGTTGTTGGTGGTGCTCTGAGCATACTTTAACTGGAGTTAATTTTTCAGGGAAGGAATTATGTTTTCAGATGTGCATATGGGCTCAGTACAGGATCCCAGCATGCTTTTTATGCAAGCAAAAAATGCAGCTGACTAGTGGAGGTAGAGAGTCCTGTCTTTCTCTTCATAAAGTATGTAAGGTATTGCCTAGAAAAGGACAGTTTGTCCAACCAACATGGAACTAGCTAAAAAAATTTACAAAAATACAGTATTAGATGATAGATTTATGGGCTACTGATAAGTGACTAAAAGGAAAGAGCAAAGCTGCCTAAACCACCACCATCTCTCTTATGAGTGTGCATTTATGCCTTCTGGCATGCATTGATGATATTCCTTCACTCTTCAGTGTGTTTTATTCATTCCTTTTAATAAATTTACTGGTTTTCCCAGAGGAGAAGAAGGTGGATATTTTTCTAATGTCCCCTCTATAATATTTTCACTTCCTCACTCAAACCAACAGCTCTTTAAGTGCTGATAATTGAATGGACAGTCTAGCTTCCAGCAGAGCCTTTACATGTTCAGGAGGTGTCAGCCATGGAACAGTCATGGAATGATGCTCCAGTTTTGAAGCATGTTTTGAAGCATGATTTTACTCATATGGAAACTGTTCTCTCATATGAAGGCTGATAACTTTGTGGAAAAAATGCCAAGGGCTATCAAGGAAAAGACTTTCTGAAAATTCTCAAAAGCTGAAGTCTTTTTAAAAATGTTTTTCAGAAAATTAAAAAAAAATTGCAGAAAAATGTGAAGAATGACGTCTCTCTCTCTCCAAGATGGAAACCATGAGCAGAAAAAAAATTATTGTCTGTGCTCCTCTGCTGTTGAGATATTTCCAGTCTCAGAGAATTTATGGCTGCTTGTGAAAACTCCTACCTGGGTAGAAGAGCAATAAACATATGAAAAACTAAAGAAGATGCCAAGATAGTATCATATGTGTTATTTAAACTGTTTAGAAACTGGAAAAACCCCACTCTGTTTATATCATGCATAGATTTAATTTCTTGCTTACTAAGGAAAGCTGAAATCACTCACTGCTTTTTGCAATGTGATCACTTTGTAATGCTGGGGAAAAGAGTAGGGAGCTTTACATGGTAGAGATGGTCCCTGGAGGCAGTAGCATCATTTGATCCTTGGCACCGCCAGTGTCTGACATCATCTGAGACCAAAGACTGTCAGGTTAGTAGCTATTATCTTTACATAAAGAGGCAGCAGTTATGCACCTTAACTGTTTGAAATTCCCATCCAACAGAATAACTGCCCAATGCACAGGTTATACTTTGCACATACCCTGAGGAAATGTATGTACCTGGCTACAAAGAGGGAAAATGAGGGCAGGCACTGGCAAGCTGGCTGGACCCAGAGGCCTGTTTTATTCTTGCAGTTGAGCTATTGTCAGCAATGCTGCATTTCTAGGAGCAGCTTGTGCATTCATTCCAGCAGGAGACATTGCTAGTTCTTGTCAGAAGCCCAGACTAAAGCATTGACTTGCTCAGGGTTCTTCTAACCTCCCCCTGTGCAGGACTGTATGTCACATATACATGCAAAAAAAAAATAACCCCAAGAAACCCCCAAACAACATTTTGGTTAAAGTATATTTGGGTTATGAGCATATTTGGGTCTTGTGTGCAGCATAACAGATTTCATTATTGAAGGCTGTCATCAATTTGAGGTCACTTGGTGAGAGGTTTAGCAGTACAAAACTGAGTGCCTGTAGTTTTGCTGGTGCTGGGGACTTGAGGTGGTTAATGTGGAGTTAAGAAAGCTTCTTATTCCACCTCACAGTTGGTATTTACTTAGAAATCAGCAAGCTGTTCATGTGGACAAAGCTTGGCTGAACTTGAACATATCAGCACTTGTGTAGTGAAGGATGCTCCCATTTGCTTGTCCTCTGAGATCCCCATTATTGAGATGCATCTGTGTCTAGGACTTTCTGGAAATTGTAAGCTTCTTAGGGCCAAAATAAACCTTTGTAATTCTCTATCTGGAGAAGGTGATTGGAAGAGGAACCAGCTGGAAGTGCACTAAGAGCTGTGACGAAATGGTGTTGAATAGATGGTGAGGAGCACTGCTAGCTGGGCTGTTAGGAGCTCTTGGAGACTATTCCTCTTCCATCTCCCCATTCTTACCTTTCTGAAAAAATATCAAACAGTACTTTTACAGGGTAGTAGACTCCACCTATCTATGTTAGCTAGAATACCCATACAGCACTTTTCTCAGATCTTCAAATACATCATGCTTGCTATGTGATTTTCCTGGCTACAGCAGACTGTGGTTTGGGCATGGTGGTGAAGCACTCACAGCCATTTGTTGCTAAGTAGAAACATTGCTTGGTTTCATATAAATTGAAATATTTTCAGTGTGTACAGCTCCCATTCCAGATGCGCTTTTCAATGACATGAAATCAGAAGCTATGAGCATTTTGGCACACTTTGCTCCAGGGACAAGGTGTTGATAGGTCAGAATTTAATTGAGATAAATGCAGTGAGATAACAATCTCATGTGATATAACCTTACTGCAGGCATTAAAAAATGGCTTGCAATGAGACACCTTGGCCTAACCACCATGCTGCCAAGATTTTTTTCTTAGGCAATAATTTTGTCCACATCTCCAGCTGCATCCATTGTCCTGTACTCCTGTACTCCTGTACTCCTGTACTCCTGTACTCCTGTACTCCCACAAGCCTAACAAAATGGAAAGACTTGGGAAGCAGACATAAAAGCAACCTCCTTTGATAGTCTTGTTGTTTGTGCAAAAAACACTCTCCTTGTAGTAGGTCATAATACGAATTCTGATGTGTATGTGTTTCCAGTGATATTTAATCCAGGTCTCAAGCAGGATTTTTTTAATCTATGTTACAGCATGACTGATGTGCTATAGGAGTGACTTATTCATCCCTAAAATTCCCTGGAACTGGATCACTATGCAACAGGATATTCATTGAAAAAATCTGCTCCCAAACAACAAAACAAAACTGCACAGTTGAATTACACGTTGGTAAGAATAGGAGGTGATTGTGGTAAGGCTGAATGCTGAATCCACTAAACCAAGAGTTTAAATAATACCTTCAATGTTTTATATATAAATATGTATGGATGTTTTACTCATGGTATAACTTTTACTTTCTTGAGAGAAAGCACAAAAAATTTGCCTCCTCTAACATTAACCACAAATGTGATTTATGGATTCCAATTGATCTGTGTGTTTCTGCTGACAAAATCCATTACTTACCTGAATGAGCAAAAGTTTTATTCTGCAATTCAGTAGAATCAATGACTTGATACAATAGGAAACAAAGAGAAGAGAGAAGAGAAGAGAAGAGAAGAGAAGAGAAGAGAAGAGAAGAGAAGAAAAGAAAAGAAAAGAAAAGAAAAGAAAAGAAAAGAAAAGAAAAGAAAAGAAAAGAAAAGAAAAGAAAAGAAAAGAAAAGAAAAGAAAAGAAAAGAAAAGAAAAGAAAAGAAAAGAAAAGAAAAGAAAAGAAAAGAAAAGAAAAGAAAAGAAAAGAAAAGAAAAGAGAAAAAAGAGAACAAAAGATTTTTTACACTTTATTTATGGAAGTTCAACCATAATGCAACAAGGGCTCAATTAAAATATAGCAGAAAAGTCCCTAAGAGCAGACTGACACAGATTCATTTGATTCCTTAAAAAGTAATGACGTGGCATACAAGTGTTCTGGAGACAGTATGGTGTGGAACAGTCCACTGTTATCAGGACTAGATAAATTCTCTATTGCTTTTCTCAGAAATTGCTGAAGTGAGGTAAATTCCCTCTCCCCACTTCCAGGAACTTCTCTGTATTTCCTGTATATTGGAACTGCTGATTTCTAAATGACAACTTGGGACAGGAAAGGCAGGACTGTCCCCGTAGAGGTGATGCAGTTACATTCCCTTACATTCTCAAAGGATGTGAATGCACATCCCTGACTCCTCTGCTCCCATGAAAGGGGGTAGAACTAGAGAAAATTACCCACTGAAGCAAGATGGATGGGTGAGAGTTGTTCAAATGCCTGAACAATTGTGCCACTTTCCAGGCAGCACTTTTATGGATTTACCTCAGGTTGTAACATCTTCCCTGTTTTACTGAACTTAATTTGGATGTGCATTTGGTTTGCAGCACGGAGAGTGATGGGACCCATCAGAATATGTCAGAATGCAGTGATATAGCAGGAATCCATGGGAGAAGACATTCATATGAGGAGCTATCTTTTGGAAATGCAGGGTGTTTGACTCAAAGGGTTTCACCCTTGGTTAATGCACACAGGTAGAGGCAGTGCTGTCGTGCTGTCTCCAGCTGTTGTGCAGCGCTGGATGAGCACCACAGCTGTGCCAGCTAATGCAATCCCCCAGGAGACCAGGTGAATAGTTTCAGGGGATGAGAAAACTGGCATGAGAAAATATCCCCGTGCAATACTCAGTGACTGATTGCTTGGATTTGCTGACATTGTTTGCTCTGCAGAATTGTTTCTGAACCTGTGATCATCTCACAGTTGTTTCACATTTTCCTAGGTTGAAATGGAAATTACCTAGCTTCTATTCTGGTTCAGCTGTGGGTCGCTGTCTGGCTGCTGTTACTACAAAGGTTTTGAATTTATTTTCTTATTCTCCTCTTTCATAGAATTGGTTTCAGTTCAGCATCTTGTCCTCCAAAGTGTTTTCAATGGGTTTTTTGCCCCTCTCACATACAATTTCAAGCTGCTGTAAAAAACTTGTATGGCTGGTGAGCAGACAGGAAACAACTTGAAAGGATAAAAAGGACATAGAAAAATTAATTCCCTTCAGAAAAGAGCTTGACTATCATCAGTTATGGTTAGGCAGGTATTTGCACTTCAAGTGTGGCAATTAGATGCTGCAGTGCTGGGCTGCTGGAGGGATATGCAAACTTTTAATTATATGGCTTTCTGATAAGCTGCTAAGAACAAAAATCCACCAGTTGTAGCAAATGCTCTGACTCTGCTCGAGGAGAGTTTTAGCCAGATGTAGTAGGGCAAAATTCCCCTTGTGCCCCCAGGGTGGGTCACTGTTCAGTGAGCAGTGGCTGCTGCCCTCATCCCACAAATGGCTGTGGTTCAACTGGCCCTGGTGAGCGCAACAGAGAGTGACCACAGATCCTCTGGTTGGAAAGGTATTTAATCTGTCTCTTCATGCTGCTAGTCATTGATCCAAATGTCCTCTGTTTGAAGTACTGCTGAAGGGGGAAGTTTTTTACTTCCATCTGGTTATGATTAATCTCAGCCAGGCTCCCTTTGGCCAAGGAGGAGCCCAAGACAAGATCAGTCTCTCTCCCTCTTAATTACACTGGTTTAACAGGGAAACACTAGTAATTAGAGCCCAGAGATGCCAGTAGGCATATGTGAACATGGTGTCAGTTTACAAGGTGATGTGTTAAAGCTGATTCAAGCCTTTACACAATCTCTTTCTCATTACAGAGGTGTAATTAATCATTTTGTCTCATAAGCACACTACTGGATTAAACAGAGTCATTTTAACCTTCCTCCTTATCTTGGAATCTACTTTCACACAACTGAAGCAAATTTCCTTTGGAAAATATGATCAAGCCTTTGCATCTGTGTGGACTTGGCTCTGCAGAATGAAGTTAACTTTAGCCTTTTGGTTATTCACCTGAACTTGAATGACATGTTAAAGTCATTGTCTTGGACAGAGACATCCCTAATCCAGACATGTCACTGGCTAAATTGGGGAGCTTGGCTGCCCGAGTCTGAGGTGGGCTCCTTTGCTGATAAGGGCTGTGGTGAAGGGAGCTGAAGGTGAGACACTGCCCCTCCTTTCCCTTGAAAAGCAGCTGCTTTTCAGCCTTATGACTGCTCTCACCCAGGCTGGAGCAGCTGGGCAGCAGCTGTGCCTGGGCTCAGCCTCTGGCTTGGCCTCAGAGCAGCCTGGTCACTGAGCTGGGTCATTGTTGGGCTGCACCTGGCCATGGCCACTGTCCCTGGGCCCAAACCAGAACCTCGTGGGCATTCAGCTCCTGGCTGCTGAGGCTGCTGCCTCCCCCAGCCTTGCTACCACCCTTGGCTCCCAGCTGTCCTTCCCTGGGGAGCAGCTAGCCAGAGCTGTGCCTTGCCACAAGTTTTTCCTGAAGGAGAAGGATCCAGGTCAGTGTCATGCCTCAGACCTTGTTGGTCCGTCACAGGCCTGCATGGGGATATATTTCAGGGAGGGATTTTTGCTACTTGTCTTTGCATCTCATTTTTCTTTTAATATTGGCCAAGCAGAATCCCTCCTTGAAAATGAAACAGAGCAAATAAGCATGACCCAATTTTGCATAGAATTACAAAAATAACATTTTTCTGTGCAAAATCATAATCCAGACCAAGATTTTCAGAGCTTCAACAGGCTTAAAAGGTTTATGAACCTTTGAGATTCATTTTGCTCTCTTTAATTAAGCTTGTGTCTTGAGAAAGCCAAGGGGAGTCTTACAAATATCTTTAAAAAACAACAAACAGCAAAGAGTTTGCTAGGAAAAAGCTGGTGGTCTGGTACTTTCTTCCTGTCTGCTGTTTTTTCCCAGAGATAACAATTTGCTAGGGTTGTGCAGGACTTTGCAGCTTGCCTTAACTTGAGGAGATGTCCAGAGAGACTCTTAACAGGGCAGAAGGGAGGCTGGCGCCTAAGTGAATCCTTTTATCCCCTACAGAGGCTCCTGGAGCTCAGCCCTAGCTGCTCTGGCAGGGCATTGCATAGTTATCTGATTATACCAAAATATATTCCCTGAAACATCTTTTCCTCTTTAATTGTGTATGCTGGGAAGAGCTTTTGCTTTCTCAGCCTCTTAAAATACTCTTGTTTCTAATGCATTTGAAATGTTTTTGTAAATGTCTTATATGCATAAGGGCTTCAAACTATGTGATTTCTGCCACACAATGATGGAGTGGAATCTTACATTAAAAATCAATGATCAGACAGCAAGGGAAAGTCACACCAAGACCATCAGGCTTGTACTGCAGGAGCACAAAGGCAGGTTTTGATGCTGTCCCAAGCTAGCAGACTCTGTCATGTCCAAATAATGGAAAGATCCAAGCAAGGCTGAGTAGAAAATCCACAAATTATTTTAAAAATTATTTTCAAATCAGTGAGTATATTGACCTGCTCAACAGGGCTGCTCCCTGCACCCTTTCCATTGTCCTCCACATCCGGAAGCTAGATCCTCAGCTCTTGTGAGTCCAGGTGATATTCCTGGTTGCTGTTTCTCTGGATTTAGAGAAGTCAAAGGCTGCTTTGCTCAGTGATGTGCAGTAGATAATGGGTAGAATTAACAACTCCAGAACCAGAAGACTGACTCTTCTCCACTTCAGGCCAAGGTAGACCAAGAGTGGGTCCAGTGAAGTCACTGGCATTGTGTTACTATAAAGAGAAGAATACGAGTGTTTGAGTGCTTGCCACTCAGGTCTAGAGTGTCTGTAGAGATATTTTTAACCATCATCTTCTAAACATCCTAGGTTCAGTACAATAAGGAAGAAAACCCTAATGGAGATGAGCTGCCAAGTGGGGGATTGTCATTGGAGCAAGCCTCAGAGCAGAGCTCGTCAACTCTTCCCTAACATCTTCTACCTTATGTTCATTTAATCACTGGTGCCTTTCAGGCACAGAACAAATCATTAGCAGTTAATCAAGATTTCGAAGGGATGCAGGGTGATTAAATTACAAGCTGGTTGGTTATCAGTGAGATGCAGAGACTACAGAGAGGCAAAGCTTTTTCTTTAGTATTGAAGAATTGGCTGCCCAAATAAGGGACATATTTCCTTCTGGACAATTTATTGTGGGATTTTTATTTCTTATTTTCTAGGCTTAAAAAGTCTCCCTTTTCTTCGCAAATGATTAAACCTGGTCCAACTTGGCCCATTTCAGCTGCTGCTACAGGCACTTACCAAGATGCAGTATTTTACATATATTAGTGGTTTGTTTGGTCTCACTACATTGCCTTTGCAATCACACCATGCTGGGGGATCGGAGTGTAAACTGCTGGTTCATAGCTGTCAGTTTTGAAACAAGAAAGCAGCTGTTGGAGAAAAACAAGTTTCATGCTCCCCTCCCACCCAGATTTGGTATATTATCTATGAAATTACACTGTTGTCACATCCAAGGTGAGAAATACCCAGCCAGAGGCAGGGGAAAGGCACAAAAGCCTGGCATCTGGCATTTGGGGCCATAATGAGATTTATTTATTTGGAAAATGCAGTAAAATGGAGGCACTCCAGCTGAGGCAGAAGGTTTTGTCTCCTAAGAGGTCTGGTGATAGCAGATTTGGAGGTCCCAACATTTTGTGAACAAGAAACGCAGCTTTTTGCCACCCACAAACAAAGTTACCATGGCCTGCAAGGGGAATGGGGGAAGGCTTTGTGCTCTCAGAACTTAAGCCAGTGTTGACTGACATGATTAGAATTCATTTCATTGCTCTAGGAATCCTTGGAGGAAGTGCTTGAAAAAATATCCTAATTCTCATTGCATTTCTGCTGCAATAAATGAATCTGGAAAGAATCTGGACACTAATGCTTCCTGCACGCATGGATCTTCTCAGATGATCACAGCATGGCTTGAATTTGCCTCAGTTGTGTGTGCAGCCCTTCTTTTCACTCTTTTACATCCCAAGCTATTAAATTCTAAATTTTTAAGCAGGCCATGGAGCCTTGCTCAGGAGCCCTGGGCTGGAAGGAGAAAGCATTGCCATGACCCAAGCAAGCCTAAGGAAATCCTTCTTGTTGACCAAGACAGGTGGTGAAGACCTGCTTCCCTGGCCATGGTGGGAGCAGGCTTTGCTTAGCTGCCCTTGGAGGCTTTCCTTTTGCTTGCCTCTGGCTGGGTTTGCTGGCAGCGCTCAGCACCTGCCAGCACCAGGGGGTCTCTCCCAGCTGGCTCTGGGCTGCCCAGCCCAGGCTGGGAAGCAGTAAGACATCCATCCAGAATGGTACTGCTTGTTAATTTCCCTTTTTCATAGCGAGAGCTGAATCGGATGGAGTTTGGTGCACTCCCCTATTTCTTACTTCAAAAAAAAGGGAGTTCCAAATGCACCAGTGAGCACAAGAAGTGTTGGAGGATATAGCCCTGCTCCACCTCAAGGAAAAGATGGCCATGGTCCCATCAGTGCAGCTAGAACAGGGTTAGGGCTTGTTAGTGATTCTCATAATGTATTTAATCTTACTAAACTTCTATTTTTTCTGAATCAATTGAAAGGGAAAGGTATTATTTTTGGAGTAGCAGGTTAGAAAAAGTCCAAAAACAACACTGAGTGAGCTGCTGAGTTTTCCTTTTAGAAATGATTTTTGAGCATTTCACCCCTTTGCAACTCACAATCATTTTAAAGTTGTTGTTGGTGACATAGGGCATTGACTCACACTTCTCTAATCCCAGGAAGGGTAGGGCTGCAATACTGGGCTTGCTGAAATCAATAGTGAACCTGCCGTTGATTTTAATGGGAGCAAACTTAGTTTTGGTGGAGCTGCGTCTTCTGTGTGTGGTTAGGGAAGGGCAGGAGAAAGGGAATGGGAAGCCCCAGGTCTGTGGCTGTTGTCCACTTGCTCTTTCCAAGCAGGCGGTGGCTCTAAGGACGCAAAGCAAGTGCCAGCTGCTCGGTGTCTGTGGCCGCAGTCGGGCAGGCACTGCTGCCCTCCTGTGGAGAGCAGGACAGACGGACGGCCGCAGGGACACAGGGCTCCAGCGTGGCTCTGGGGCGCTCCCGTGGCAGCCAGCTGAGGATCACCTTGCATGGCTTTGGGCAGGGTCACCCAGTCTAGCCCTGGCCTGCTCCAGGACTTTAAGAGCCAATTGACATCGCACTGGTCCTGGTGCCTGCAACAGCTGGGTGGGAATTGTGCCCATGCTGCATGCAATAGCTGGGTGCTGGAGCCACTGGGGCGAGCTGTTATCCTCTGCTAGTCCTTCAGTCCTCACAGCCAACAAAGACTCCTCACCTGGACCTGTGGTGCAGGAATATTTCTTTTCAAGGTTGTCCTTGAAAGTCTTCCATACTGAAATCAGAGCCTCAGTTTTAAGTTGATTTTTTATTCTGTAAAAGTTTAATATTTTGCTAACAGATAGTATAAAAAAATATTCAACCCAACAGTGTGATTGGAGTAAAGCTATATGCTGACAGGTAAACAGATAGCTAGAGAGCAGGAAAAGCAGGACACCTAATCACTGAAGAACAGTTATAAACAGCAATAAAATTAATATCTATATTAAACTAGCAGTGCAAAAAAAAACCAAACTGGAAGCAGCTTTACATTAAAAATACAGCTTTTTAAATACAGAAATAGCACCAATTTACAGAAGACAATCAGAAATGTAAACGTGGCAGATAGATTCAAGTATAAGTTATATGCTCAGCCTCCTCAACAACTGACTTGGGACAGAAAGGTTTCACAAACCCTGCAGAACTTCCTGGGTATGCACTTTGTCTCAGGGCAAATACAAATTCTGCTTTTCCAAATCTGCTTTGCTGATGAGTTGTTCGTAGTTTATTTAAATTCTTAGCTTTCAGTGAAGGTAAAGATAGGAAAGGTAAACCCATTCCCTCCTGACAGCCAACTGTTCCCCCTCACCAGTCCAGTTCAGCAGCTCAGGTACAGAACACAGCTGCCTGACTGCTTCAGTGGTCTCACTCTCTTTTAGTGAGAATTTTGCATTGACAAAATCAAGACAGCATATCAACATCCTTTTTCTCCTAGGCTCAAAACCTGCTTTCCCAGCCATGGGAAACCCTCATTTCCATACCTGCTGTATTTACAGAAACTCAAAACTCTAAGCAGAAATTGGAAATGGAAAATCCATTTTCACTCCCTGCATTTTCAAGTATAGTTAAGTTAGTTATGGCACACAGTAATATCACTGACAAGGAAAGGCAATTTTGGTGATGATGCTTCAACTGGAGCAAAGAGCCAATATTAGCTCTAATCCTCCTCCCTGCTCCCAGCTGCCATTTCACTAAAAGGCTGTATTGTACTAGAGGGAGGGAGAAGAGACAAGGTTTGGAGAATCAGCACCCATTGTTTTCCCTGGAACCCCAGCAGCTGGTTCCTGCTCCAGCAGCAACACATGCACGCCAGCAGAAGTGCAGGGGCAGCACTGTGCTAGTTACACACTGCTTTTCAAAGCAAAACTCATCTAAGTGGGTGTATAAGAAGAAATAATTCAGAAGAAAAAACTGTAAACTTTCATAACTGTAGTGTCATTAAAATATAAAAAAAATTAGCAGTCTGAAGATGTCTCTTTACCATCCCTGAAATTTCCTATGATAATTCTGCTACAGATTTTGAACCAGGGCTAACCAAGCCCTCTCAAAACCTGTTATTGGTCTATCTCAAGAGAAGGCCACATTACTCAAACCCTCAGCTTCACTAAAATTCTTTCTTAAATTTCATTTTCATTATAAAAATAAGATGCCCTCATCAAATCCCCAGCCTCAAAGTCCTAATCTCCCTTGACCAACAAAACAGCACATCCAAGAGTGCATCTACCCTTGGAAAATCAATGCCAGTACCAAAGAGAGAGCTGATCATGCTGGCCATTTGCTAAAAGTCCAGGCTAATGTGATGTCAACAGCAACACTTTCTGTTTTTTGAACAGGAGACTGCACAAATTTAATTGCAGTTTGCTACATTAGTGAAAACATACCCAAACATAAGAGCATTAGCTCTTAAAATTATATCTTGTATTGATAATAGCACCATCTATTATTCGAGAACTCTGAATGTGAACTGTTAAGACTTTTCTTCCTCATTATCTTCTCTTAGGGTATACTGATAATTTTTTATTAATTTTTTTACTTTACAACTCAAGGCTCTTGCTCTTTTCAACTTCTTTTTCTGGTTTAGATGGATAAGATCTCCCTTGTCTTCCCAACATGCTCAAAAGCACTATTAACTAGTCACAAAATTCCTGCAAGTGAAGAGTTAGGCACTTAAGTACATATCCCTTAAGTACACTTAAGTAAACAGATAAGTAGGCACTTAGTAGACTCAGGTTAGACTGAATCTAATCATGAGTGAGGTTAATGACTTATCAGCGTTCCTTGGTCATAAAGTCTAGACTGGATATTTAAACAGGAGATGAAATCTTAGCACAGTCCTCTCAGTGGTTTGTCTCTCTCAAATCTCTTTGTCAAATCTGATAAACCATTCAGGTTTTGTATTCTTTACATCTAACTTGCAAATTTTGATCAAAGTAAAAGTAAAAAAACAAAAAAAACAACCAACCCAAGGACTAATACAGTTCATTAACATAACTATAAAAATGTTAACATTCACAGTTATTTTGGTCTTAATATTTTTCACATGTATACATTCAATCATACTGTGTTATTATTAGGTTTTTCTAACCACAAGTGCTGGGCAAATTGTACAACAACCAACTGACATTCAAGTAATCCTACCCTGAGAAAATCTGTTATTCTGAAACTGCAAAAATCCTTTTTTGCACTAATCCCACTCCAACATACAAAATAAAAAGCAAGAGGCTGCACTGCAGAGGCATGCTTTGATAGTTTGGAACCAAGGAAGCAGTTGCTTTCACAACTGCAAGAGTTTATAATTTTCACCACAGATTTACTCAGGGTAAGTAGAGTACATGCAAATGAAATGCTTACCCCAGATAAGTGCTAGACATCTCACTTAAAACCATGAATAAAGAACCCCTGGGGACTCCAAAAGAATTTGTTTGCATCTCCTCACAGAAATAAGGAGAGTTTTCCAAATTAAAATCACAATTACAATTTGATGCCCACAAGGCTGTGTGAAGCACAGAATCTGGATTCAAATCAGTACTGAAGGAACAATTCATTAAAAGGATTTCTGTACCAAGGGTGACTTTGAAGAAGATGGCTAACAGAATCAGTGGGTGAATGGATAGTGGGGAAACATGCCAAAAGGGGTGACATTTTAACATGCTCCTCTTGCCAGGTAAGAGCTTGTTCTCTTGTAATTGATACAGGGTCCAAGGACAATCTGCCCACCTCTTGCAAAGAGCAGAATTAGTCAGGGCTGGTACTAGAGATTTCCAGTCTCCTCTGCACAGAGCTGGCATTTCTGGTCTGATTGCCTTCATTTTTCTTCCATGCCACAGGGTCTCCAAGACTTCCAGGAGTTTTGAAAAATGCCTCATGATGTGCAGGACGAATACTCTTGGGAGTGAGTGGAGCTGATGAAGGCTATTTATGAAAAAAAAAACAAAGCCCCAAAGTGATTCAGCAGAGTTCTCTCAAAGTCTACACACAAGCAGACAAATAGAGGATTTCTGGAAGACATTAATGCCTGTACCCTTTTCCATTATCTAGTGAAGAGAGGTCAGAACAAGGTTGAGGGGATAATCCAGGATACTACCTGAAAATTGCTACAACCAGCTGATTCCAGAATTCTGACACAACCCTCCTGTCCTCCTAATGTTTCTCTGTAGTCATTGCATAACACATAATGACAGATGGGGGGAAAACCCTTAGATTGCTGGGGGGTTTTAGAACTTGTCTAAGTTATAAAACCACTTCACTGTTCAGGACTAAACGTGCTATGCTGGGCTATGACTTCAACAGTGCCCCACACCCTGTGCCACCCCTAAGATGGACATGCACAAGCTAAGTGGAAGACAGCAGCTCTCAGTGTGCCAACTGGGCACCAACACAGGGGCACCAGCCTGCGGCACACACCGGGATCAGGCACCTGGCACAGCTACTTCATCACCACTCCTGCCCACCTTTCCTCCTTACCTGCTGCAGCTTCAGAAGGGTCACTGGGTGTCCCATACACACAGGGGAGTCCAGCTTAACAGCACTGCAAGACCTTGTGAGCACAGGACTCAGGTGCAGAGCGGGGTGAGCCGGCTGCTGTGGATCCACCGAAGGGGCGGGTGAGACCTTGGGGGCGACAACGGCCGTGGTGCTTATGAACACAGGGGTGGGTGATGACAGGCTGGACACACTGAAATTCGTGGAGGCAGCAGCTGAGAAGGAGCCATCGGGAATCGAAGAAAGAGGACTGGTGAACGAGGGAGAACAGACGAGAGGGAAGGAAGCCAAGGCTGTTGACGGCACCATGACACAGGGTACACTTAGAGAAGGCAACTGGTTCGCAGCCAGGCTGATGGCACCAGGGGCTTGGTTTGCAGAGAACAGGAAATTAAAACTGCTTAATCCTAAACCAAAGAGAGAAAAAAACCAAAGCATTAATAATCTTGAAAAAGGGAATTAAACTACTGTAACTTCATTTACAATAGGAAAAGTGTGTGACAGTAGAGAAAAGTCTGCCTAGGAAGTAAACTATGACAAAAACAATAAAAAATAAGGAATGAAAGTGTCACAATCCCCTAACTCTTCTATCCAGCTCGCTTTCCTTATTTGCCTCCATTTTCCCGCCCTAATTGTCTATTCACTGTACCTGCATCCATTTACTCTGGCCATATGAAGTACCAACCACACCCTATGAAGTACCAACCACACCCTTTCCTGTTTTCTGCTTCTAACTTCAATTACAAGCAACATCCTGGCTAAACAAACTCTTTTTTTCCACTAACTAGAATCATCCACTGGTATATGAAAACATAGACATTACTTTTAATGAGGAAAAAAAAGCCAGACAAACCAAACCCAACAAATGGGAGACACCCAAAAGGATATATCACGTTAATTTTGCTGAGAACAGCTGAACTACTGTGTTGAAAGAGAAGCTGCTCTGGCTCCCAGTTTGTCTGACCCTCGAAAACACCAGGATTAGCATTTTTAAACTGGGCATCTCCAACCTAAGTGAAATGCCATAGATCCCACTCCGTGTCACAAGTGAATCAAAGACTAAAGCAGTAGTCTGCCTCACATCCTGTTCCTACAAAGCAGTCATCCACTGCACACAAACATAGGCACAAAACATGATGGACACAAAATCCCATTGCAGTATTTTCAGCTGCTTCCTCTAGATCCCTCCAGTGCCATACAAGCAGGGCTGGCTACATTCCCAGTGCCTTGGGTTTCAGGGGTTATACTGATAATGCATGTTACAAGACAGTACAAAGTTTGAAGGTGATGAAATTCGTACACTCAGGAGATGCTGCTGCTCTATATTGGTCAGCTTTCTGCCAAATCTAGACTTCCAGCTCCTTTGACTTTTGAATGTTGGATAACTGTCTTTTTTGTACATAATTCATAACTGTCTTTTGCACATAATTCAGGCATGCAAACCCCATATTGTTCAATGCTATTCATGTTTGGGAACCTCAGAAAAATGTTTCTTTTCAGAGGAGCAATAGTTCACACTGAGTCAAGAGATTTCAGAGTTACTAAACTACTACAGAGAACTGCTGTCAGGGTTTCTTATGCCAAATATTCACCTATTTGTAGGACTCAGTATTTGCTCAGTGAACAGATACAGAGGTTTGGGTGCCTCTAGATCTCATGGCTGTCCTTACCAGCAGTAGGCTGAACATAAAGATACTGTGGTTGGAAAGGTTGATTGGCATTTTCTTTAGAGATGTGCTCATTTCCTGGAGGGGGTTCATCAGGGTTTTTGTTCTGAGATTGTTTTTCTTGCTTCTGACAATCTAAAGGCTTAGTGGACTCCTTGTTTGCCACCTCTGGAGCAGCAGGACTTGCAAGGTCAAGACGATTTGTTTCTAGATGTACAGCAGCTGAATAGCCACTTCCTGGGGAAGATTCTGCCTTGGATGACTCGGAAGGCTTCTAAGCAAAAAACAAAAGGGGAAATGAAGAGTCCAAACTGAAATAAAACAGTGCAATACTCATGAACCTTCCTCATGCATCTGTGCAAAGGAGCAGCACAAACATGATTAGCAAATCACCAAGTTAAAATTTTTGTTTGGGGATTTGAAGAGTCATATTGGTGATGCCTAAACCCTGTGCTGTTTGCTGCAGTTCACATTCAGTACTTGGGTACACTACATAAGAAATACCTGACCTCTGGGATTACTTTTTTATTGAGAAGGAAAAACACTTGATTCAAATGGTTTATATTCAATATTCAAATGGCTTATATGACATGGTGTTGAGCTTGACCCCTACTTTCAGCATTTAAGAGAATTCTGAGATAACTGCGCATCACCTTCATCATCATTATCTTTCTCTCGCCAGCCTGCTGTGGGCAACACTGGGCCTCAGAGAGAGGTACTCAGGCTGGAGAGTAGGGGGAAAGAACAAATCACATTTGCTATAGCTCAGTAGAGTAAGCAATGCTGCTGCTGTCTGGGAAAGCTCAAGCTAACAGGGGAAGATGAGAAGTAATCACTATATTGATTTCTTCCCCTCTGACCAATTGTTTTGCTGCAGAAAATGATCAGGACACTAATTCCAAAGAACAGCTGAGCATCACATCACTATGCAAAGCAACCCAAGCCCATTTTCCCCTGGTGGTGTGAAAACATCTCTCAGTTAATGCTTATACTTCCTGACACAGGGCACTTGCAAGTTTACGAACATGTGGGAGGCAGCGTTTTAATCTCTCAAGAGCAGTGCACTGAATTTCCCTTCTGAAAAC
This sequence comes from Camarhynchus parvulus, assembly GCF_901933205.1. Taxonomy (NCBI): domain Eukaryota; kingdom Metazoa; phylum Chordata; class Aves; order Passeriformes; family Thraupidae; genus Camarhynchus; species Camarhynchus parvulus. The sequence goes on along the minus strand of NC_044586.1, from coordinate 33,316,179 downwards.
ACTGTCTTAGGCAAAAGTCTTTCCTTGCTATGAGAAAGCCTAAGTGATAATGAAACTCACTTTACCTTGGGTACTACAAGTGAGAGGGGCAGATCACTGTGCTCCAACGTCTGCTTTTTGGCAGCTGGCTCTTCATCATCTGCAGGTGCAGAGGGCGATGAGCACTTGTGGGAGCTGCGCTTTTGGCAGGCAGTGGGAGGTGCAGCAGCCTGAGCTTCTGCACTCCTGTTTCCCAGGTCTCCTGCAGCAGGCAGGGGCTCACTCACATTATTTTCCTGAAGCCCACCACACAACATGAAAAGGGATGAAGATGGGAAGCACAGGAAGGGTTGGTTGGGGACCAGGGTAGGTTTTCTATTTTCTGTTTTGGACGCTGCTGGCGTGGAAGGGTGTGAAGCCTGGCTGCTGATACCATTTGGTAGTGAGAAGCTTGGCACATCTGCCTGAACCACAGGGAAAACTGCCTGAGGCAAAGGGTTAACACAAAAATCAGAGTCCCCAGGAACAGGAAGAAGGGAGAAAGGTAAGCTTATGTTGGATTTCTTTGCTGAATTTAGTATTGTTTTGGTGTCACAAGCTTTATTCCTGAAAAACAAAAAAAAAAAAAATCCAAATAGTAATGAAAAGAGGAAAAGCATTTATTCCAAAATTAAACCCCTATTTTATCCTTAGAAGCAGAGATACATATTTGGACATAAATGTGGAAAAATTCAACCCCCAAACAACAATACCAGAAAGGTCACTTTTTATCATTTCTAGTAACACAGAAGCAGAGTTCTCAGGTTTCTGATGGACCAATAATGCTTCTGGCTGCACTTGACAAGTCAATCATTCACAAATTAATTCAAATTGGAATAGGTGTAGAGAAGACAGATGACAGACAGAGATGCCCTTCCACAGAATCATAATTTGCTCAACCTACCCAGATAATAGGTCAAAGGATGCAGAAATGACCTATATAAACATATATGACAGAAAGAACTACTGAAGCAAAACACCAACAGTGGTACAAGTACAGATGGGTGTAAAATAACCATGGGGGAAAAAAAGCCATGCTGACATCCAGCAATATTAAAATATTAAAATTATAATAAGGAGATTTTATGGCAACTTTTATATCTCAGTCTCATCAATGGAATCTATCCTTAAACTAAACATGACAAGCACAAAGCTGCAACTGAAAAACAGCTAAGACCAACCTACCCAGTATCTTCCTCTATTTTCTGCCTGCAGACAGCTGCTAGATTTATCATTTTGGAACAATTTTCATCTGAATTCACAATACAAGCTGAAAGAACAAAGAGGAATTCAATTAATCAGAGACAGGTTTACCAAGCATATTTTGATACTGGCCATATAAAATAATTGCTATAATTTTTCAGTCCTGACACGTTTTTATAACATCCACTAATCACCTAGAGCCAGAACCTGCAAGACACTCAGAAATCTTAGTCCCACTGGAGACGTGTTCAACATCATTATTTCCTATAAGAGGGAACTGTGAAAAGCCCTGTAATTACTTTATCTTTTTTAACAACTATCCATTAGATTGCTACAATAAATTTCACTATATTAGGAACCATAATATAAAGCAAACATTTTGTGGCTAAAAATCTTTTCTTAATCAAGTTATCACAGAAGAAATTGTAGTATAGTTGCTATTAGTACAGAACAGAAATATTTACCTGCAGAAAATAAACTGCAGATTCAATTGCAGTTATGGCCCAAATTCACCTCATGTAACTTTAGGCATTTGACTGGAGGTTCTAAACCAGAAGTTTCATTATCACGTGCACAGTACAAATATAGGTACCTCCCAAGAATAGTTCACATATTTAATTATGCTGATTCACCCAATCAAGTGCCTTAAATTGGTGCATGCCCTCATTTGGGCAGGTCCAGTGGGATAGAAAAGAACATGCTTCATTAGTAGTTACCTTGCCTCTCTTGATGTGGGCTGTTAGGCTCAGAACTGACTTTCCTTCTGGCTGTTTCACAAGGCTGTGCACTATTAAATGAAGAGTGACGTGTAAACCTTTGCTTTCCAGTAGCACTGCTCTGGTACTGGGCACAGGCTTCTCTCTGTGTCTCTGGCAGAGGATCTGATGTTGGGCTATGCCCTCTCAGCTCATCTGTAGGGACACAATATTGTACAACAGTCCTTCAGGCAACACAGCTCATCATTTATGCTTCTGCCATATTACCAAACTTGGCATTAAGGGAAGAGACAACCTCCATATTATCTCAAACCTGTTTTGTTTCAGTTTGGGAGATAATATAGAGGCAACCTCTATATTATCTCACAAACTGAAACAAACCTAGAACTCAGTAAGCACCAGTAGACAAGGTAAGGGCTTCCTTCCTATTCAATCCATAGCAGCTACAGCAGCAGCTACACTCCAGTGTGCTAGCCAGGAGGAGAAAGTGTACTAAGATAGTATTTACATTATCCTTCATTTTACTTGTTCCTGGCACTGTCCTGATGCAAATATCAAAGCCAAAGGGTTTCCCTTTGCTCTGGCTTCTAGCCAAAGAACATAATCTTTCAGAGAAGCACTATGCCACCACGTTGTTCTGAGCAGACAAAGCTTCTGTAGAAGGGGCCATATGCAAGAAACAGCCCTGCTCTACCTTGTTATGGTCCCTTACAAAGAAAATAATTCACTGTATAATTATTAAGGAATTACCAAATTTTTGCAACCCAGAACAGCTGTGGACCCAGACTTGAAGATGTCAGTGCTATCTGCTATTGCTCTACAATTCACAGTTATGCATACAGTAATCTAAGTCAGTGTAAAAATACCTACAAGACACAGTATCCTTCAACACCCCTCCACAGACCCAGATCTTGGGTGCAAAGTCTAACAAGGGCAAATCTTGAGCTGGCAGCAATTAATAATCTCAGGGTACACATTGAATGCTGAGCTATTCTTTACACACAGAAAACAACATTTTACCACTTGGGAAGGGACTGTCAGAGCAAAAAGAAAATAAATGCAAGCTACACAAGTTACCAGGTTTTTCAGGAAATTCCACAGGTCCAATCCACTTGAAAGCTGGTTTGCGTCCTCGCTCCTCTGTGACATGGACTTTCTTGATCAAGCCTAGGCTGGTGAGAACGTTGGCAATATCATACAGTCTTCGTACCTTCGCTAACGAGAGAGGGCAGGAGTAGATAAGACAGTCAGGTTTACAATGCATATAGGACATATTCATGTGCTAATTTCATTCCAGACTATCACCACAGCTTTCATAGATGAGGTGGGCAAATCAAATTGGGATGGACTTAGGCCACCTCCCATGAAGTCTGCCATGCCAGCTCCCACCTGATTCATTCCTACTTCGTAGCTTAGCTGCTCAGGCTTAAACTCGTCTACCTCATTTGGATGGATATAGGTTAGGGAGTGATTACAGCAACTTGCCCAGAAAAGGCAGCTACCTCCACATAGGTAAAGAGAAGCTGGTGGAAAGCGGCACAAGAGTGCACACCTGATCACAAGAAGACACATATTTATAATTTCTGAAAATGTAACACGCTCAGAAAAATCTCTGATTCTAGTAAGTAACATCTTTGAGCTGACTATGATACCCACATATTTTCCAGCTAAACTCCTCACATTTCTTCTTATACTTGGGGTAGAATTTCAAGACTGAAGTGCAAGTACCTTATTTTAAAAGTACTTTAAAGACTTAAAAGTCTTTATCTCAGAAGATTTATTTACTAATGCTAAGTTCTCCCATGTTATCCAAGGGATTGAAGTACTAATCCTCACTAACTGAAAGCAAACCCTGCCATCCAGCTGTAAAAGATTTCTGGGGTAAAAAGAAGGAACATATTTCTCCAGAGAGAAAATTAATCCCATTAAATTAAACAACATGCTTCAGTTCTGAAACATCATTCAGAGCGGTACAGGAAACAGGGTTTAAGTGTAAAAAAAAAAATCAACAACAACGAATTTTCTTCTTTATTCTGAACCTGAACTTGGGAGACAATTGTCAAAGTGACTCTTGTCCATACCAAGCTCTGTTTTCACAAATATGCATTTGCAATGAAAAAAACCCCAGAATATATTCCAGGAAAAGATGCACAAATTGCTTTTGCTGTTACATACTGGTGTCTTTTTGCTGTCAGTCCTAACATGCCCCATTTTCTTTACTCACTGACTGATTGATTTGCCTCTCATTAGCCATCTTACTTTTAAATTTGCTGTGGTCCACTGTATCCTGGGTTTCTTCTATCAGTATCTTTGCAGCGACATCCAGAGTGACTATCTTGGTCTTGGAGACAAGGAACAGCATGACAAACTTTTGGCTCATAATCCTCAATGACTTGTCCTTTCTGCTGTTTGCAGATGCTGTGTTACAAATAATACCCAAGGCTCTTAGCATATGTCATCCATCACAGCCAGAAAGCTAGTAAGAAGGTTTCTCACACACAAAATAAGCAAAGTATTTCCTTGCCAGAAAGCAGAAATTAATTGAAAGGCAGCAAATAACTGATTAATGCAGACAGGAGTCTCTCTTCAAAGGACAATAAAAATTCAAACTTGCAGACATAGCTTTTAGAAAGTGGAATTCCAAAGCTGATTCTATGTTATGTTACACAGTTTCTGCCACTGTAATTTTGTGACTCTAATGGACTTTGTAACTGAAAACCATCATGTGTTATATGGGCAGCATGCAAAGAGTGGACAAATGAAGATGGTTCTTTCTAACAGGATAAAGCCTTTACTGTCAGATACAGGTTTGGGAAAGAACTGGATTGTTCAGCAGAAATTCCTGCCAGTCTGTAGGACAGAGAGAAAGATCTGTCTTGAGACCTCTGCTAGGGACAGAACAGAAGGAAGAATTCTGTACCTTTCATGGTGAATTCAGCACCTTTTTGCAAAGGATAACTTTTATTATTTAATGTAAAGGCAAAGCAAGGGAAAAAGTGACATAGTAAACTGGAGAAAGAGACTTTGTGTCTGTGTATCATCATACATTTAGTAATCATCCTACCAGAGGTGCAATCCGGTTCTGAAAAGTCCAGTAATGGTCTATCTTGAGAATCTGGAATAGTTTCCTTTTTCCGTTCTCCAAATTTGTACTCTAAGTCCTGCTCCTTGTGCTGGGAGGTCATTAACTCTCCATACTGCAGCTCTCCTGCCTCCTGGAGCATTTTCAGAGTTTGGCTGAGGTTGTGCCGGCCATGCCAGCAGTATTGGTTCTTGGCCACACGACTGACCAACTGCAATGACTCCAGGACATTCACAATATCGTAAATTCGTCTTCGCTCAACTCCTGTTTGGGAAGTGGGGGGAGCAGATGAAAGAGACAGAGATGCTCATCTTAGTTCAGCAGAAGCAAACAGAGAACAGGTTGTTCTCTAATAGACATTTTCAGTGTTCACATGGACACATTCTATTAGCTACATCTATATTTGCACACTAAAAATCTGCCCTATGCATGGCCAGCTTCATGGTATATTGCTCTTTGTCCGCTTTCTTAACTTCCAGCCCAGCCATGGCTTCAGCTCAAAGCACCTACACTGTGTTTAGAACTGATTGCTGACTGCCAGCCCCATTCACTCAGACCTACCCAAACTGCCTCAGGGTTTTCAGGGCACTTTGGCCCTTCCTTACAGAGAGCTTCAACACGCAGACACATACCCGTACACAAGCCTGTGTGTAACAGGGCAGAAAAGGGTCTGTCACAGCATAGAGATAAAAGACCCTCATACAGGAACCACGGGGAGTGCAGTCCTCCACTTGCATTTACAGTGACACAATTACTTTTACTTGCTAAGCAAGTACCAAGTAAAGGGGCATCAACAGCTCCACAAGGTGCAGAGCGCTGTAGAATGAGACCTACTGTTCTTCCCAAACACAACAGAAACAAATTATCAGTGCTGGCTAGGTCTAGTCCTATAGGAAATTTATGAAATATGTCCAATATTGACTTCAGCCTGACTGATATGAGCAAGGTGGGGGACTGAATATGAACAGGTTGGTGGCAATGCTCACTGTCCTAAGGGCTTGTGTCCAGTGCTGTTTGAAGCATGGTTCTTATAAGTAGCACAATGTACTATACACTGGTGGCAGCATCTGCACCAAAAATCTTCTAACAGTTAACATCAGCTGAGCAGAACAAGTGCTAGTTAGGGTGAAAGGTTTTGAAAACCTCCCTGTGGGAGGCAAGGCTGTAATGTTTACCCATTTGAAGACCAGGTATAATACTTACTAGTCTCAAACACATATTGGGTGAAACAATTCATGAACATTTGCAAGTGTGTGTAGAATTTGGAACAAAATATAATTCAGAAAAACAAGAGTGTTACACATATCCTGGTGTCTGTCAGGCACCAGCAGCACAGCCCTCTTTGCGGCCTTCTGCACGTTTTCAGTGAACAAAGCAATATACATTTGTAGCAAGAGCTGTATCACAGACATCATTTGTTACATTGAGAGCAGCAACATCAGCAGGGGGCAATTTCGAGGTCACTGAAGCAAATGGATACAAGCCAGGAAGGGAAAACCAAAGGAAGAAGGACAACCAAAACTTCCCCTTTCTGGGAGGTAAAATTTCCAACAGTAACTTTTAGAAGAAAGTTTCTGTTATTTAGGAAAGTAAGGTAATGCCACTCCCAACACAGAATAAAGCACTATTCATGTTCAGCTGTACAAGGCTGGAGCATGAGCATCTCATGCAAGCACATAAAGGAGTAACTGCAGAATCTAAAAGAATAATTAATTTTAAAAATAATTTATCTATTTACTTAATCTGTATTCTATCCTATTTCCAATTCACTCTACCAAGGCAAATAAACGGGTATTTCGAGGCCTTTCTTAACAGAGTCACAGAAGACATCCTTCTTCTGTTCCTTTTCTTCCCAAAACAGACAAATTTCATTTCTGCTATATCTTTTTTGTTGATACCTGAGTTTTAAATGTAGATGCAAGATTTATTTAGTTTAAGTCCAATTTTGTAAAGCCCTTCCTAGCTAAGAAACAAGCTCTCCAAGGACTCAGATATTTTTGCTATTAATGTGTCCTGTCTGAGTCCTCTCCCAAGTTTTATTACTTCTTGCAGGTATTTCATTAATCTTTCAACTAAAACCAAACCTAACAGCAGAACCAGCAAATGAGCTACTTAAAACAAGACATTTTCTCATGGTACTCTTGCAGTTCTTCCAGTACCTTTGAGTATCACAAGGTGATACTCAAAGCTACGGTAACCTTGATGAACCATGTGATCTTGGAAGATGCGACATCAAACCTGTTCAGAAGTTAGGGAGTAAACACAACTGATCTCCTACGCATGCCAGTTTGCAATTGTTTCTCCAAGTGTTTCATTTTGACAAAATTTGTTGTCTATAAATCCTCCTTCAAAGGGTTTGTAAATCCTATCTCCTTCGGTGTCCAATGAATTGAATATTTAAGAAAGTAACAGAGTTGGTAAACAGCTGGAAGCAAGATCTGTCTAGTAAAAAGTGCAGAAAGTCAGAAAGCAGATTTCAAAACGGTAGTGCTACCAAACAACAAAGACACTGAAGAATATTAGGCATTTCCAACTCTTGATTAGTATGATTAGAAGAGCATCCAGACCCTGGGAAAGGCAGATCTTGAAAGTAGTCTGTTAGAATATGATCTTAGGAAGGCCCGCCTGTTAGGTTACCCCAGGTGATCAGTTACCCCAGTTTCACAGGTATACATACCAAGAATTGAAGCCACTTCATCCAAAGAAATGGTAGTTTTCTCTGTTGACAATGGATAATTTGGATAGCGAGCTAGAAACTTTTGGCACAAGAGTCCTAAGCTTTTCTGTTTTCTGCTGGGCCTCTGCTTTTCAAATTCATCAACCGTGCTGTCATCTACTATATCATACTGTTAAAAAATAAATGTTAACTCTTTAGTGCAGAGCTTTTAAAAGCAAGACATAGTCAAGTGAGGCTTATTTCAGATGTTATCAATATTTCAGATCAGCTTTTCTAATTAAAAAATAAAAACATGGACTCCTTGAAAGCACACAGCACTCGGATAACACAACTGCAAGCTCTTATTTTGTCACACAAGACAGCTACAGAAAAATTCTTATCTGTGCAATCATGAAATAGTGGTCATGCATAAGGAAAAAAATCAGTAAGATCAACACCCAAGACTAGTAGATGGCAAGACTATACTTGGAAAGAGTATTTCTTTTGGAAAGAAGGAAGAATATGCTCTCAAACACTTCTGGATCTAATAAAACAGGAGATGCAGAAGCCATCAAGAAATTCCTGCAATACTTCTGTTTGCTGACTTTTACAGTGACTCTATCACTTTAAGAAAGTGGTGATGGGGAAGGGGTGGGAGCACTTTGCTCAGAAATTATAAAAGGTGCTACTCAGTCTTTGAACCTTAAACTTCGTCAAGATGTTACCTTAAGTAATTCTGTAGGATGGTCTGACTGTGGTCTTTCTGACCCTGAAGTGGGAAAAAACGGAAACCAGCAAAACCGTGGTTGCAAGAATGTAGGAAGAGGCATGTGTGTTTATCACAAAACAAGAATGATGGAAGATTATCTTCTGTGTTATAAAAGGGAAAAGAAGTCTTGCCCTCTGGCAAAGAAAAGCCTAAGGTGGTGTTAGCTGTGGAAACCTGCGTTTCCTAGCTTATGGGATCTTCAACTGTATTCAGCTAGTTGCAAGTAAGTTACCTTGTGGCAGGCTGGTGCTCTGAGAGAATTGAATTTTATGTGGTATGGAAATAGCAGTATTCTTACTCTAAAATTTTTCCTTCTTTTGTACGTTACCATTTTAAGTATAGAAGATTATTAAATGAAAGTTTATTAACTAGAAAGTAATTGAACTCTTTATAGTAGACACTGCAAAAATGCTGTGTGATCTTAGCAGGCTTGGAGTGGTAATGAACTAACCTTAAACATCAACTATTTTTTACCTACTGGACACTATGCTAGGAATAATCTCTAGAGAACTGTTTGCTTTGTTATGACCACGAAAGCTGCAGAATTTTTTACACTACTATTGCAACTGCAGTTGCTGTAAAAACTACACTTCCAGAGTGATCTGTACCTATGAAATTATGCTTCTCAGTAGGAGCCAGAACTATTGTCTTGTAACTGAAATCAACAGGGAAGGATATCCTACAAGAAATAAACCAGGAGAGGAAAAGCAGCAGTTGGAACAAAAAAAAAAGCACAAAGGAAGAAAACTGCAATGATGCTTACTACAATCTGATGTCATTCTCTCTAGGGAGAGACTTCATGAAGTGAGGACAGCAATCAACCCCTGCATTGCTTAAGTCTTGTGAAGTAGAAATTTTAATGCCTGACCTTGCTTTCTGACCACTAGTTTGGGAGCTGGGGGGGGAAAAGTGGGAATAAAGGGTTTCAGCAGACCACTTTGCAGGATAGTTGCAGATGGGGTCTAAGATTTGGAGAGTATATTCTCTCATTGTCAAATTTCTTTTTGAAAAGGATGCTTGTTTAAAACAAATCTGGCAATTTTCTTTCTAATGTGGTTCAAAAGTACGTCAGTTGGGGAAATCAAACATTTAAGCTCTACTTCCTTCATTGTCCTTTTAAGTAATATTCAGGCTCTTGAGGGGATCTCAGGTCCATTTCTAGTAACTCAGTTACTTTTGAAGTCCTACTGCTCAGACATTGCTGTGTAGGCAGCTGTCCCTGGGAATGTCTTACAATTCTGCACCATTCCATAGGGAGCAAAGAACCAGTTGGAAGGAATCTGAGGAGCAACTTAAGGAAGGTCTGAATCCTAACTGAATGTAAGGTCATCGTGTTCTGAGTCTCACCTGTAACGAATCAGGTGTGTCACTCTGCTCACTGTTTTCTATGGGTCTGAAGAGCTCTTTCTTCTTTTCCCTGTCCCTCATGTCAGGACTAGCAGCACTAACAAGAATCTTCAGGTTCGTAGTAGGAGTCCAGGGATCAGGTTGAGGTCTGTCAATGATCTTAACAGGTGTAATTGTATTTCTTTCCGGTGTGCAGCCTTTTTGCTTCGATAGATCAATAGGTTCATTCTTAATGGGAGTCTTTGGGGCCATCCTGGATCGATCATATATGTTTTCCTGTTAAAAACAAAGTTTTATTAGACACAAGAGGAAAAAGACATTCCATCAATCAATTTCATGATTCTTATGAAGTTATTTTTACTGACTTGTGCCTTGGCACTCATAGCTATATTTAGCACAGTTCTTCTGCCTTTGTTGGGAATGTTAAAACGTTCTACATGCTGTTATATTGGAGGAAGTATATTTGAGATACTGCCTTGAAATACAGAACCTGAGGTCAACCAGTCTAACCTGTGGCCTACTAGGCTTTTAAACCCTGACTGTTGTTACAAGAAAGCATTGCCCACAAACATAAATCACCAAATTGCAGGGAAACTGAAATCATGCACTGGTCACATTACACTTAGCAAGAAAGTAGAGTTCTGTTTGAAAGGTCTCGGGTTAAAAGCCATGCTGGGCATGCAGCTCAAACTCACAAAATATCAAACTAAAGGGGACATAACCTCATGTGCAAGGCAAGTTTTGCATCTGTACTGTCTGCTGCCCAAAGCAACTAAGAAAATCTCCATAACTGTTCCTTCACTACAGCTAAGAGCTGCTAGGAGGAAAAGTCTGATTCATCAGCTGATTTTTATAATTTCCTGAATGAAGCTCAATTCCTTCCAGTCCCTAGCTACCATCAAGTTTTTTTGTATTTCAGCTATGGATCCCTTTCTCTTACTGCAAGAATTATCACTACAGATGAACTCACTTCAAGGGACCGACTGAAGGAAGCATTATTGGTACCTTGATATAATGTATTTTATTTTGTGCTGTAAGAAACCCAATTCAGAAATTGAATAAAATCCTGAAACAAAATATTAATTTATACCGGATTACTGTAAGAACTTTCTTAAGTTTTGCCTTTTACTTGAGGTAATTTAATTATTATGTAGCTGAAATATATTTAAATGGGTGATTCCAAAGGTCATCCTAACAGGAACATCTAGCTAGAAAGTAGAAAAAAGTTCTAGTAAGAACTGAAACTGGCTTTTACTAGGAGCAGTTTTGTAGCATTCAGACTGGAAGCAAATTTGGCACATCAAAAGCATTGTGCTCTGAGCACTGATGAACACTTCTGCATACATTCATCTATGAATTACCTAAAAGGATGCAATAAATACATCTCTTTTTTTACAACTAACAGTCAGCCAGTTGTAACTTGCTACACTGTGATAAATAGGGGTCAATTTAGAGGTCATGGTACTTCTTAGAATATATATTCATATAGTGTTGGCACTCAATATTTTCTTACAATTTCACGTTTGGCAGTGAATCAACCGTCAAGTAATGGAGAAAGTCTATCTTCCCATAAAGTTCCTGTTCATTATGGCTGGTGGCAATGGAACTGCAGTGAGGGCAGCTGAAGCAACCTGTTGTTTCAGTACCTCAGATCTTCATGTTTGTGCAAATACCACAATGAAAAGCACATGACTATGCCCTTTCAAATCTTTATTTCCTACCATCAGATCTTCATTTTCTACTATCATGATTACCCACTAAGGTAAGAAACACTTTTACCCTCTCTCCTCTTTTTTTTTCAGTAGCTGCAACACTCTGTGAAGTCCTACCTGTATTGCACAAAACCTCAAGGGGAGTTGGTAGAAGTGCAAGATAGAGGACAGGAAAGGCCAGCCTGTTGAACTTAGTATGTGAGCAGGAGTTGAAACAAATCTCTGATATAATAGGAGTGGAATCTGACAAGAACTGTGTGAATTTTGGAGGACTCGGATTAAGCATGGACAACAGGTCATGAATTGCATCCAGTTCTTGACGGGAGAACTGCATTTTATGAATACAGGCCAGAAGCCAAGTGTAGTGGATGTATCCATGAGTGTGCTCAAACTACTGTTAATCAACAGAACCATGCTATTCCTGTGCCAAGTTAAGAACCTGGTGGATCTTACCTTTAGAACCATGAGTCTCTACGAGAGCCTTCTCCACCTTACCACATGGTAGCCATTGGGATACTTGAGTTCACTGAGTGAGTTCTACTCAGCTAAATGGTGTTTCCCGCTGTGTAGTGCCAGAGCGCAATCACTTCACTTACTGACAAGGGTGGCATGACTCAGGCTTCTTACACTGGATTATTTTTTTACCTTAAGGGTGGTGCTGGACATCCCAGTGCCCCAAGTGCTCACAGGTAAGATGCTGCTGTACAGTAACAGGGCAGAGCAGGTCCGGTGGGCAGCACTTCAGACGCTGCCCACGGGAGCCACAGAAGCGCGATCCAGAGCCCGACTCGCCCCCAAGCCCCCCGGCTGGCGGCCCTGCACTCGCGGGGCTGGGGCTCCGCGGCGCACCCCGCTCTAGCCGCCCTCCCTCCCTCTTCCTCTCCTCCCGCATCGCCCCGCGGCTCCGGACAACGCCTGCAGGGAACGCGCGGCGCCGAAGCGGACCGGACCCGCTCCCGGCCCTCCCGCTCACCTTCTGGGCCGCCTCGGCGCGGCCCCGCCGCCCCGGCCGGGCGCTCGCCAGGTCCCGCAGCGCCAGGACGCTCACCTCCATCTGCAAAGCGAGAAGGCGCCTTTAGCCCGGCTCTTAAGAGAAGCCGCTCCCGTCCCCGGAGGGACGCGCGGGGAGCGCGGCTGCTCGGGGCTGCGTTCTCGGGGAGGGAGGGAAGGAGGGAGGGAAGGCGGGCAGGGGGCGGGAGGCTCGGCGGGCTCCGCGCCCTCACCTCGGCCGGGGCCGGGGCGCGCGGGGGGCGCGCGGCTCTGCCGCTCCCGCCAGGCGCCCTCAGACATCGCTTTACAATCCGGCCAATCAGGCGCGGCCGCCGGGGAGCCCCGGCCGCGCCGCCAGCCAATCAGCGCGCGGGCAGGCGGCGCGCGGCATCGGGCGCGCGGGACGGGGCTCCCGCCCGCGCGGAGCCGTTTCGCTCCTTTTCTTGGCGCTGCCGCCCTCCCCCGCCCGCCCTTCCCGCCGCCCCGCCGGCCGGGCGGGAAACGCCGGGAGAGCCCCTGCCCCTCTGCCCGGGCCGCTGCCGCCGCCCTTCAACCTGGGAGCGGGGAGGGAGGGCTGAGGCAGCGAGAGGTGGCTGCCGCCTCGGCCACCGGCCCGTAGGAAACGCCGCCGCGGTGTCCGTGCCGGGGCAGCGCCGCCCGGGGCGGGGGCTGAGCGGCTCAGCAGCCCCGGGCAGCTCGGACAGTGTTGTGGTCCTCCACCCCATCCCCTGAAGCGAGTCTGCTGCCGGGAAGGTAGAGCGAGCAGACGCCATGGGGAGCGGTCTGGAGCCTTCGCTTTTCCCTGAGACTCGGCTCTGTGGGTTTCCCTCCCTTGGGACCTCATTAAATACCCAGATAAAGGGACAACTGGAAGGGAGCCGTGTCCAAAGTTAACAAATCAAATAAATCCTGGCAGCCTGTGGAGAGGTGCAGTGATGAGATTATAGCATTACAGCTGTACCTGTTGCGACTATGGAGACACAATGTTGCAAAAAAAAAAAAAAAAAAGGGAAAAATTCTCAAAATCATCGCTTTTTGCAATGCAGAATACTTCTGTTATGAAAGTAACTGCTCTTTGCTTGAGATCCTTTCTGGAGAAATTTGCTCTGTGCAATGTAATTAAATTTGTGTTTTGAAGTGTATTTAAGATTTTTACTTTGTATTTAGGATTTTTTATTAAAGTTGCAACAGCAGACATGCTGCTGAATTATTCCTGTCTTGTTTTGTTGTGGGAGGACTTCCCTCAGAAATAGCTCAATAGCTAGTAATGAGTTGTCACAGAAGAAAAATTCCAAGGCACCGTCCTGATAATTTATGAAAATATTCACTTTGTAATTTTTGAGGAATAGAAAAAATTTCTTTTCAATAAGAATGTAGAAAACAGCTAGATATTGTCTCTTGCATTAAATAATTTGTTAATTTTAAAAATACTCTCATTTTTGTCTTTTCAGCAAGTTCCAGTACACCACAGTTTCCTGAAGAGAATGAAATATAAACTCTCAGAGAACTTCCTTTTATTAAAAAAAATCTTAAATGGCCCTATACAAAACATCTCTTCATGTTTTTAAAACCTTCCTATTTTAAAGAGGAGCATGAATTCCATAACTGCAAAGTGTGTCTCTCAGTACGTGTTTGCAGATATGTAGACAGAAGCATTTCTAAGGAGTGAACTATTACTGCTGCTCTCACTCATAGGAACTCTGAAAACAGACTCATGAGAATCATAAGAAATGCAGAGTCATGGAAAATGTAGGCAGGATCTCGTGTCACAGGCTGACAAGCCCAGGCATGATTTCTAGACCAAAGGAAAGAAGCTGAGAAGAGAGTGTAGCAGCTGAGAACCTGCTTGTGTGCTGTGGCCCCAGTGACAGGAAATTGCCATCTGTCCCTTTTAGTCATCTACTTCAACTAAAGTGACACAGAAATATACATTCTCAGACCTTTATCTTAGATCTGTCACAGGCATTTGTGTATCCACTGCCAATAAACAGCATCTATTGTAAGGTGTGAAAGTTTAATAGGTCTGACTGCATTTGCAGCTCTAGCACAGAGCCTTTCTTGTTAAGACCTTAATGGTGGTTAGGAACTTAATATTTGGGTCACTTGCTGAAATATCATGGCATGTGCATATAGAAGTTCATTTGATCATTACAGTGATTGCTTGGCCTTGGAAATCTGGTAATTTATAAGCCATTAGTTGGAATATCTGTAGGTTGGCAAGTGACTCAGGAGGCCTAAGTCTAAATACCTGTTTCAATCATTACAGGCTGTGTAGGCAATGGGCCACTTTCTACTTGGGCTGTAACTGACTCGTAATACTATAGTTTTGCTGCTGGGATGGATCTGGGGCCTTATTTGACCTTCAAGACTTGTGACTTCTCAGAGGTTAAGGATGCCTCTGAATATAAATGGGTTAATAATAAAGGTCTCTCCTAGTCCTCAAGGGAAAACTAATTGGAATCACGTTTGACACCTTCATTCAATGTTGCTGTCATTTTACACTCACTGTATTCCTGGCAGCAGAGCTGGGGACTGCTCAAAGGGCCCTGGCTGCAATCTGCTGGGTTAAATTCAGCCCCACAAGGTGTGGAGCTCAGCATGGGGACGAGAAGCAGAAAAGCAGAGTTGGAGGGAGACAGGCGTCACGCCTGTGCTTAAAGAAGGTGCTAGAGCCCACTTTGGCACCGAGTACAGTAAGGGGTGTATGTGAGTCACATATATAGACTGAGGTGGGAGAAGTGAGACATAGCACCGGGTGGGCAGCTGTGGGAGCCACAGTGAGCATGAAGGGACACTGAGTGCTGGTTTAGTCTGAGGAAATGATTTTTATTTAGACTGGAGAAGTGCGTCTCATGGGAGGTATTGGCAGTGATTTGTATTCCTCTGTACAATGATTCTTCTGTAATATGGAAAAAAGAATGTTCAGGATTCACATATTAGACTGTTATACAATGTGATGACTATATATAACATGAAAGTATGCTTTGCTATTTGTTACGTATTTTTATATAAAAACATATTTGTTAAGCAATGCTAATATTTTCCATAAGATGAATACACAGTGTTGTAGCGCATTTAATAAGCCATTTTTTTGTTTTGTGAAATAAACAAAATCCAAATATCTAATAGTGAAATGCAAATTTTAACTGGTAAACAAGTTACAAGTTAATCGGAACAAAACTATGACACTGCATTTCCTTGCTTAGCTATAAGCAGCTGAAAGAAGGTTGCTGATTATCAGATAAGATTAATTGTTGCAGCCATCATATATCATAACATTTTCCAAGGTAATTTTTATATCTATTTTGATATGCACAGGTAATCTACTACAACTGGCAGGAGTAAGTTAACAAACTAAATTTAAACACAAGCACCTGCTCTTGAATGATTTTGTTATATAACTTTTTTACAGGACCAAAACCCATTATCTGATTATTTATGATTTGGAATGAATGGTACATGGACTAAGATATATATACACACACACATATATGTATATTTTTTCTATTTAGAATGAATATTAATAAGAATTAAGCATTTCTATTAGTTTATGTCCATTGGATTTGTAAAAACAGTATTTCATGCAAGGTAGAGTTGAAAGTGCCAGTTCTTTGGGATAGAAAGACTATACCTTTGACAGAGGAGATGGGTAAAAAGAAATATCAATGGGTTCAGCAGCACTTTTCATCTCAGAATAGGAAATAGTTTTCAAGACCTTTTAACCTGTATGACATCTTGCAATAGAAGAAATATGACGGACCAAAGACCCAGTAGTTCCTCTATTCTCTCTCATTTTCTTGGCTGCCTTTTCCTATGAGCTCAGTTGTGATGGAAAATTATATTTCTCCATCTGTTTTGGCTGATATTTGAAATTTCAGGTCAAGAGCTAGGAGAGAGGAAGAGACAGATCCAATTATGAGCTTTTATTTCCAATAAAAGCCAGACTGAGTCACCCAATTGCAGAGCCATCAGGGAATCTGTGTGTGCCAGCATTCTCACCAGCGAAGGTAGTGGAGTGCCCAGTGTCTGTTGGTGATAATTTCCCAAAATGCTGCTGACTTAGGTTTCCTCTCTTCCCTGGGATGGCCTGGAACTTCCCACCCTTCAAGGGCCTCAGGCTGCCTTGACCTAGGCATGTTCTGCTCTGGCAGGGGCAGTAGCCATGACCATTTGACATTCAAAAGCAGCTGGAGGAGATTGCATTAAGAGTGATTCTATGGACTTGTGGCATCAGTAGCAGGGCTGGGAGTGGGACCTGGACCCAGCAAAGCCCTTCTCCCTCTGTGTTGTGGAGTTACTTGCTTTTTGAAGATTGCAGCACTGTAATAGAGAACCCCAGCTCTGACAGGATGGGCAGAGAAGGGTTACAAATAGACCACAGGTGAGTGGCTCACTTAGTGACAGGGAAGATACACACATTGGAAACCATTGCACTAGAGGAGGGCATTGGATGAGTTTCCCATTTTCTGCCTGCTGTAGTTGCTTAATGTTCTATCAGTATCATTGCTTTGTCTCCTGGCTCTGTCTTATGTATAAAAATAGTAGGTGATTTCCCTGGACTCAAATCAAGGAAGGCACCAATGATGTTTAACCTGAGGCTACAGGTTCATAGAAGGGCCTCAGGTCTTTGGTATTTCCCCCTGCTTAATTCAGGTGCAACAATCAACAGGGTTGATTGCTCAGGGTTGTTGATTCACACAAGGCTGCTGACTTCCTGACTAGTGGGTAGTGTAGGCAAGTGCTTCAGCTGGTTTGAAAAATCCCTTCCAGGAGCTGAGGACCTGGCATGGCAATGCCTCTGTCCTTTTATGGGTCTGATCTCAAGTAACCTGACAAAGGTCACATAAGGAAGCAGGTAGCTTGCTAAGTCATGTGGCCCTTGAATCAGCTTTGCACCTGAAAATCACTTCCAGCTGCTGCTGTTAAAAAACCTGAATCTTTCACAAAGGACTGCACTGGTAGCATTGCTCCTCCATAATTTAGTTCAGAATTAAATTGCAGTTTGTATACTCTCTATGTAAAGTTCCAATTTCATTACTCTTCTCGAAGTGGGATACAGTTTGCTTAACATGTCCTACCCCAAACCTTCTCTGCTAGGGCTCAGGTATATAACTTTGCATTAAAGAGCAAAACTTAACTGCAAAACCATTTAAAAATTATTAAAATGACTACTGAAATAATACATGGTGACTCTAGAAATCCACCTTGGTCGTTGAAGCCCTGTCTTCCTGTAGACTGTATAATATCTTCATCGTAGATAGCCCTTGATCTAAAAGAAAAGGGTCTATGGGCGTCTTTCATCTGGTTGCTGCAGCAGAGAGAAGCTGTGTGCAAATTGTATCTTGTTAGGTTACCTTTGGTGAAGTGTTTAAATACCTCTGCAGGGCTCATTTTGACTCACCTGAGATGAATCAGGACTTCACAGCACAGGATGCTATTCAGACATGAGAACACACATCTATGGAGCTGCAATCCCCATCAATGAAATTAAACGTTAAGAGTTCTTTGTTTCTTTTGTGGAATATTAAGAAAACCCCAATAGAAGCTATTCCTGCCTAAAATTCTCAGGAAAAGATTTCTTGTTCCATAAAACTGTCAGTAGTTTAACACAAAAAGGGATGCATTCTGTGTTGTAAATATTCAGAACTGCTCTCTAGTGATTATTTGATGTTATTTTGTTGTGCAGAATGGTTCAGCAGTGCTAGACTCCTCCATGGACCTGCCACCTGAAAGTTTAACTATGGAACTGGCAATGAAATAGAATGCCAGGTATCCTCTTACAGATGAATGGTTTTCCTTCCTGATTTCCTGTCTAAAAACAGGACAACTGCTTTCCTTAATAATTTAAAAATTTCTCTTGAGACCAAAAAGGGAAAAGAAAAAATTTGAAAAATAGGCTCTTACCTGGAAATTACTATCATAAATGTTGTAACAGAAGTCTCAATATGACCCTAGTGATGTACTACTCAGGGAATTCTGTAAGACTGTTTACAGTTAGTGATAAAATCTATTCATGAAATATCCTCCAATGGAGAAAGAAAATCAACAGAAGGACAGGCAAGACAGAAAAACAAAGTCTCATGTGTTAAATTTTTAGCACAGTAGTCCTGGCAAAGACTGCCATAAACACTCCTAACTCATTTAATTTCTCTGCCCTGTAGTCTTTCATCTGATATGACTGTTCCTAGATTATAAAGCCAGAGGGACCATTAGATCATCTGGTTTGACCTCATGTGTGTTGCAGGCCATTAAAATTGTATTCATTACCCTTGTATTGATTCTAAGGACTTCTGCTTGGCTAAAGCTTGTGTTCCAGAGGAGGATGTGGTATTGATCTGAAGACAACAAAAGACTGTGAATCCATCATTTCCACTATTATTGGTTTAAATATTATCCCATTGTCCCTATTAATTTTTTTTCCT
This sequence comes from Camarhynchus parvulus, assembly GCF_901933205.1. Lineage (NCBI taxonomy): Eukaryota > Metazoa > Chordata > Aves > Passeriformes > Thraupidae > Camarhynchus > Camarhynchus parvulus. The sequence goes on along the minus strand of NC_044586.1, from coordinate 33,297,264 downwards.
TATTTCTAATTGGATTTTTTCTGACTTAAGTTTCAAGCCATTAGTTCCTGTTATGCTTTCCTACCTTAAACCCAAGGCCTTTCAAGTATTGCTTTTTCCCATGACAATAATAAGCAGGTCACCTCTTGCTCATTTTAACAGACTTCACTTCTCACTAAAAGCTATTTTTTATTTTTATGGAGCAGATCCTCTTGAGTGCCATCATACAGCTCATACAGGACAGCCAGGGGATCAGGCCCAGCCAGAATGGGCGTGTGAAAGGCAGGTCCTGTTTAACCAGCTTGGTCTCATTCTATGACAAGTTAACCCTATAGTGGATGAGGGGAAGGTTGATGTTGTCTGCCTGGACTTTAGCATCTAACACCATTTCCCCCAGCATTCTCCTGAAGAATAGGGCTTCCCATGGCTTGGACAGGTGCTCTGTTTGCTGGGTAAAAAACTGGCTGGATGGCCGTGCCCAGGGAGTGGTGGTGAATGGAGATACATCCAGCTGGCAACCAGTCACTGGTGGCATTCCCCAGGGCTCAGTGCTGGGATCAGTCCTGTTTAATATTTTTATTGATGATCTGGATGAGGTGATCTGGTGCACTCTCAGTAAGCTGGGAGACAACACCAAGCTGGGTGGGAGTGTTGATCTGCTGGAGGGCAGGAAGGCTCTGCAGAGGGGTCTGGACAGGTTGGATTCATGGGCTGAGGCAAATTGTATGAAGTTCCACAAGACCAAATGCCAGATCCTGCCCTTGGATGCAGTGCTACAGGCTTGGGGCAGAGTGGCTGGAAAGTGGCCTGGTCTTTTCCTGGTGGAAAAGACCATGGGAGAGCTGATTGACAGCAGCTGAACATGAGCCAGTGTGTGCCCAGGCGGCCAGGAAGGCCAATGGCATCCTGGCCAGCAGGACAGGGCAGGGATTGTGTCCCTGTACTTGGCACTGGTGAGGACCCTCCTCGAGTCCTGTGTCCAGTTCTGGACCCACCACTCCAAGCAAGACATTGAGATGCTGGAGCATGTCCAGAGAGCAGCAATGAAGCTGGTGAAGGGTCTGGGGCACAAGTCCTATGAGGAGTGGCTGAGGGAGCTGGGGCTGTTTTTCCTGGAGAAAAGAGGCTTAGGGGAGATCTTTATCATTCTTTTCATAAAGCAGTCCTTATCTCCAATGTGACAGCCCTCCTCACCTGTGAATTTTATCAGTCTTTAGGTTTTTGTCCTTGTTTGAAGTTTGCACATGCTGAGAAGATACCACCACAGCTGTCCTTTCACAGTGTGCTTTAAAGGCTTGCTGCTTCAGCAAGCATCAGCAGAGCTATCACTGGACTCACTGCCCATCAACCTGCTATGGAAAGGAGGACAGTTCCCACTGGTCCCTCATGTCATATATGTGCCATGCTCAAACAAAACTGCCTGGCTGGCGCCAGCTTCTATAAAGCAGGTCTACCAAAACAGATGAAGAAAATAACTTAAAACCACTTAACAACAACAACAACAACAACAACAACAACAACAAAAGGGAAAATCTCTGCTGCTGGAAGGACTGAAGAAGCTCTTAGACATTGATAAGATCCAGACTTGAAGCTAAGGAGCACATTAGGCAGATTTCAGCATCTAAAGTAGAAAGTTGTTACCATGACAGCATCTTGTGATCACCAGACATCTATTTTGGAATTTTGGCCACCAAACCTCAGAAGTCAGGTCTTCTGCAGGAGATACGGAGTTTTTACCTGAGCAGTTCCTGCTGCCTGGGAAGATATGAGGCTGCAGCCAGAGGTGAAACTGGGCCATTTACCCCACCACCATCAGCTGTCATTACTGTCAATAGCTATCTCTAAACTTGATACAAACACATCTGCATGGCCAGTCCAGCATAATGCATTTACTCAGTGGGGTGGGAGTGATAATACACCATTTAGGCGCTGGGGGATGTCAGTGCCAACTTACAGGTCCCTGACTCTCAGAGTGGAATCTGAAACTCAGGTCTGGTCACATTCAGCATTTGCACAGCTAGATGCCACACTGAAATGCAAACCCACATGCACAGTGGGAAGCCCTTTTCACCCAGACAGCAGGAGATGATAAGGACAAGACTGAGCCCTGAAGCACAGCTTTGTGCAAGTCTCTGTCCTGTGTGACAGAACCTGGTGCAGCAGTCTTCAGAACAACCAAACTTTGGGGTGAAATCTTGAACTCAAAGTGTACATTGCACAGACGCTCTGGTGACTGCATGTCACATTATCTGGAGACTTTGGTTTCAGAAGTGTATTGTCTGGATGTTGAACCTGAACTGGTGCCCCCTGACCTGCACTCATGCTAATAAGCCCTCAGGATAATAAACCCTCTTCACCTCCATCATGGGCAAAGTACTATTTAGAACTGCTGTTGCTTATATCCCTTTACTTTTTTCTCTGCTCCTACTCTTCCCTTTTACCCCAACGCCATTAACCAGTTTGCTTGGAACTGCCCTAGGTCTGTTGTTTTATAGGCAGTGATATGTCTGCTGTTTTTCAATATATTATTTCTTAGAGTTCTGAGCAAAGAGAGCTCCATGGTTCTTCGGGGGACTAATTGCAATCTGGCAGAGCAGCCGTGTTTACTAGCTGGACTACTTCCACACAGAAGCATTGTTTCCAGGCTATAGCATGGAGCAATACAGACGCACTCATGTAGGGCTGTCCCTGGGGTAATAAACCAGCACTAAGCTGCTTCTGCACAGAGACGTATGATGCGTCTCCAGCTGTGCTGAGGTCAGTCTGGAAGCCAGATAAATTGCCAATAAGAAACAGAGCGGAGCTGACTCTATATCTGAAGTCTCATACAACTGTGTTTTTAAAAATAATGAGACTTTAAAAAAGCAATGGTCCAGTATTACATTTGATAGATGGTAGGGGCTTATTTGAGCTGCAAAGGAATGAAGATATTTAGCACCTTGCAGAAGCAGACCCTAAATCTCTTGGTATTTGCAAGCATTTAGTATTATACTTACAATGAACTTCAAAGAAAATAGAAGTTTTATAGTTGGCACATGAAAGCTGTGATTTATCAAAATTTCTTCCCCAATATGAAAGGAAGCTTTTGGAGGTGAAATAAATCAAAATACCTATTTGTAATGATCTTGTCCAGGCTGGAGGAGAAGATAGCATTGCCATCTTATATGTTTTTGCCATCTTATGTGTTTTGTGGGATATATTACAAGAGGTGTCCTGGAGATTTCTTTAAATACATTTTCATTTCTCCAATGTTTGTAAGCCCAGAGTAATATTTTCCCCTTTATTTAATGTATGAAAATGGCTATTTTGGCAGGGGTCAACCAATGCCATAAAATTAACAACAGAACCCCAGCCTAATAAGGCTTAAAATGCCAATAGAAAATGGAGCTATGTGTCTCTGCTAAAAACCAAGTGCTATTTGATGCTCAAGACTTGCCCTATAAGCCCCACAAATCAGCTGGGGAACTGCTAGGAGTTTGGTGCATTTTAGGACCTGACTTACTACAACAGCTTATCAATTGCAGTGCGAGGGATTGGATATGAAAGTAGTTTGCAAGCCCAGAAAGCCCATCTACCCTCTAGTCAATTGCTCTTTTTGTTTCCTTTTTTACATTTCTTGCTTCAGTACACTATAGAGAAAGTCACAGAAAAATGCCCCTTCTCATCAGCTGGTAAAATTTCCAAATGTACTGTTCTCTATTTTTTTTAACTTAACCATTATGTGCTTAAGCTTGATGTAGTTCATACAAAGCAAATGGGAAATAAGATATTCAGCTGGAGCCTTTGGAGTGTGTTTTGAGCAGTGGTTTACTAGAAGGATCATCAAACTCAGTTATTTATATTCTTTTAGAAAATGCAAACAATACCTCTTTTTGAATCAGAGATAACATTACCTTTCCTCAAACATAACTCTGCCATACGCCCTGTAGGGGAGATGATAGTAAGAAATCAGAGGAAGGGCAGAGAAGGAAATCACTTAGATTGGGTCTGGTCAGCCCTGTTGGCTGCAATTAGCTTGTGTAAACACACTTAATATCCATTTTATTAAGGACTCCCATGCACATACAATCTGTCACTCACAGGAAGGATGGGTAGCAGGTTCAGGGAGGTTACCTTGGGCAAAGCTTACATCATCCATGTTGCTCGGTAATTACAGTTAGGGTGGGTGGGTGTGGGAAAACACAGGGAGGAGCACATCAGACTAAGCCAGAAGTGTGCCCTGAGCAGCCCTGTGACTCACAGCTAGCAGGGACAAACACTTGAGGGAAGTACCTCAAATCAGAATATACAGAAAGTGATCTTTTCCCTGATCATTCTTCTCAGGTCCAGTACTTCAAGGAGCTTCCTGAGAAAGCACTGGCAGCTAGGCAGTCACGTTGAGCAGCCACCTCTGAACCTCCCCTGCACAAAGTTGCTTTTGAACTCAGCTGCACTGTGGGCCACCTCCGTGTTCTGAAATGACAAGTTCCACACTGTAATTACACAGTAGAATTACACTGTGTGGAAATTACTTTGCTTTGAAATATGATGTTGGACTGAGTACAAAGGTTTTCTTTACATTAAGCTGTATGCTAAAAGAGTAAAATTGAACAAATAAAAGGTCTGCTATGATAAACCACTATAGGATTGATCTCCAAGTGTGTTAACACTGCTAGTTGACTTGCAGGTGTAAATCACATGTTTAAGTGACAGTGCTGCTCTTATTCCCAAAAGCCTTCTAGAGCATATGAATGAGATGCTGTGTTTGAGCTGCAGTGTGTGCAACCAGAGGCTTCTTGCTCCTTTGGGAATGCAGTTGCAGCATGAAATTGATCTCTTTCAGCTACTCTGGTTGAGCAGGTGAAAAGTGAAAATAATTATCAAGGCTCTGTTGCCCCTAGTAATTGAGTGAAACCTCTGAATATGCCTGCACTGCAGCTTGCTGACATAGTGTGCAATTGTCTGAAATGAGACAGTGCTCCAAATAAAGAACAGCACTGCTTTCCTCTTAAATGTCTGGAAAGCTGCAAAAACCAGGTAGTCTATCACATGCCTTTAAATCACTACTCATTTTCAGTGCAAGCATTGAGTGAATTGCTTATTCAACATATCTAGTGTCCTCTTGACACATAGCTGGGAATGCCAATAATTGGGCTCAGTGTAGTGGCTTGTGTCTTTAGATGAAATACCAAGAACTGATTTTACTGGTGCTGCCTACACTATGAAGGAAGAATGCCGTATCCAACATAGATAATTGGCACCAAATATTGAATGGAAGCCACTCAAACTACTTTTTTTTTTGTCTGAATACCAAGGATGGCTAAATAAAAGCTCAGGGTTTACTTTCATTGCTTGGTAAAGATTGTTAATAATCTAGTGCTTAAACCTTCTCACTCATTAAGAAATCAGAATAATTTCCAGAAAAGTCAGGAACTGATTTTGCTCTTATTTTCAGTTAGCCCTTTTTGGGGTTTTTTGTTTTCTCTTTCAAATGATCAGTACAAATGGGAAACGTAAAGATGCTCAGGAGGGAGGAGGGCTGTTAAAGAACCACCTGTCTGTACTCAACAAATATATAAGAAAATAATGAAAAAATGTAGCATGTATATTCTGTTTTTTAGCTTTACAAGGTTTAAAGTTTATAATGAGCTTTGTTCTGGTTTGATGATTCTTTTGTTGCTACATTAACAAAAAAGGAAAAAAAAATAAAATTACTAGAGCCGGTAAAGAGCCACTTGGTGCACTCAACTGAATGGACTCTGGAGCCCACAATTAGAAGCTCAAACCCTTGCCTGGGAGAGTGGGTTGTCTTGGAATAAAGACAAATCTGCCTCTGAAACCTGAACTTCTTGGCTTCCATGAAAGTATGATTAACAGCCACTAAGACAGCTTGGTATCAAAAATCCAGGAGGTGTTTTTAGTCTTGCATTCCTAACCAGGTTACAGACATGGAAGGATGCTTGAAGCACTGGTTTCAGGCTGAGGAGAGACAGGATTTCAGATCATCCTGCAGTCAACTGGATTAGGCTTGACCCAGTCTCTGCACATTGTGCTGAATACCTAATTTTGTACTTTCTGCAAGAAGACCTTGGCTTTAGGAATTCCACATAGATCTTGGCAATACCCTAATTAAATGTGAAATTGAGATCCAGATGGTGTTCATGCATAGATGCTGAATGTTCTCAGTTATGTTGGATCTGGACATTCCCACATGTTTTAGAGGAATCACACAGAAAGATGTGTAGCAAATTGAGGTATCTAGGGCACTGGAGGGAAATGCTGGACACTGGAGGGAAATGCTGAGTGATTTGGAAGATGAAATTGCATCCCACTGCCATCTCCAGTGAGGATTCTTGCTTGCATTTAGTCCAAGAACAGCAGGCTTTCTCAAGCATTCAGGTCATACAATAATGTGGCTTTTTGTACGAAACCACAGAACGAATGGGTCTGCTGCCACTGGCTGGTGACTGGTGACATTGATTCAAGGTCAGAATCTTGTTATCATCGCTAGAGATAAGAAGGAAGTATTAACAGGAATGAAATGTCCCTGCTCTGATTGAGACTTGATAACTTGTCTAGCTGAGAATGGAGAAATACACCTTTTCTTGTGAAGAGGCTTGTGTTATCAGTCTCACAAACATGTAGATGGATTTGTTAAAGTTGCTGCATTCCCCAAAAATTGGGAAGCATGTTAAGTACAAATTATTCAGCATTTGTGTATACAGTGAACTTAGGCACATCAATCATAGATGTGCCTAATTGGAGGTCTCAGGGTTTTGCTTTTCTTACGTTGTCTGCGCAGATGCAGTGTGATATAAAGTAGATTTGATTCATGAGGATGCTGATATTTAGAAGGACTGGTTGTCAGTCAATATTGATTCTGGAAATCTACTGTTGCTGGAATGAATTTGACAGAATAAAAGTTCTAAGTGTACACCTGTCACTATACATTTGTCCTTCCTGGCCATTTTTATAGGTGTGACACTGGCATCTGAAATGAAAAAAAAAGCCTATTAATAGTTCAGAGGTGAAAACAACAGTACGTAGAGGATGTGGTAAGAAAAAATGCATGGGGCAGCCTTCTGTTTTCCAAGTAATTTCAATGAAAGTACATTGACATACCATCTGTTCACTGAACAAGGTAACTCAAACTGGAGTGTGAAAAATCCTATTAAACTGGGGGAAGGACAGAAAGACATGCTTCAGCTACTGTGTCAAACCAGACTGTGAATATTCTGTTCATACAGAAAGATCCATGACTTTTGGATCCACCATGTGTCATGTAGGCAGAGGATAAATTCAGTGTGCTGTCAGCAAGAACTGTAAGGACTTCAGTGTACACTCACATCTGCATCTTTCTCATGCACTTGGTTTATACTGTCATCAAATTTGAGTTTAGAGAGGATGTGGGGGTTTTACTGCAGCATGGGGTCTTGTTCTCCAATGATTTTTCCAGATATTTCCTGCTTGGAAATTTCTCTTCCTCTTGTGGATTTCAGTGTTCTGTACTCATACCTTCTGAGATGTTTAATGATTGAAACATTTACCTTTCATTGAGTGGATATTCTGTCATTTCAGAGTAGACTCTCTTGGTTTTTATTCTGTAAGACTGAAAGACACAAGGAATTGGATACAAAGCACAAGACAAGTGTTTGAGAACTTTTCATGTCATTCCTGTATTTTAACTTATGTATTATTATTGAGAAGAATAATATTGACACAACACTTTTAAGACATTTCCTTTTCTTATGAAAGTCCTATCTGTGTTTCTGTCAAGTATTCCAAGAGATGTTCTCAGGAAGGAGTGTGTTACTGTGTTTTCCAGGAAACCACCTTCTGTGAGCAACTGGACTTCTCTGTTCAATATGCCATTCAATACATCTAGCCTTGGGTCCAGATTCTGTGGCCTGATTTTGATCAGCTGGATGACAGTAGCATAATTAAGTAAAGGGATATGACCAACTTGACTCAGCCTGAACTTTAGTCTTGAAATATTCTTGCTGTGTCTTGACAGATTCTCAAGGACATGGCAGGAAAATAAAACAAAACTGGAAAGGAATTTAGATTATTTATTAAATATTTAATGTGACTGTGCTTGAGGTATAGTGATTCTTCTTGCTGCTCATTCTGGTCTGTCTGCCCCTTGCCTTTCTGGAGGTTACTGCCAGCTGAGGTGTTTGCTTGACTGCTCCTTAAATATTTGGAATGATTTGGCTTAATGAATTAAACACACACACACACACACACACACACACGTACACGTACACACACACACATACACACATTCAAATCCAGGTTATTGTAATCTCATACTTCTCATACTTTCTTTAGCAGACATGTTGGTTTAAGAGTTCCTGTGCCTGGGTACGAAAGGATTTCATCTGACCTCAAGGAATTGCCTGGCCTAGTTGCCAGCACAGCCCCAGGAGCGCTTGGCACTGTGGTGAGGGACAAAATGTCTGAAGTATCTGAAGAGCAGAAGAGAGAAGCAGGACCTTCCTGGGACACAATTGCCTCTTACAGTAGGGCACAGGCAGCCCAAGGACAGGCTTGGTGTTCCATGGGTGTGTTTTCCACCTGCTAAAGGGCTGATGATCTTTCCATAGTCCTCCCTCTCCTTCCCATCTCCATTAATACCTATTTGTGGCATGTTTTTAATTTGGATCCATTTTTAATCTGGATCATTCTACAGATATGATTTAGAGCATGGTATGCTGAGGAGTTGCCTCAAAATAATACTGGAAAGAGTGAAGGAAATAATTCCTGGAGTCCAGAAAAGAGGGCCAAGGAGAGGAAAACTCTTCTAAATTGGCTTTGCAGCAGAAGGAAAAAGCTATAGTGTTCCAACTATCTCCTACAGAAAAAGCAGGAGCATTTTGTTTCTACAAGAACTGCCTTAGACGGGCTTCTCTCTTCAATTGGCTCTTCTGAGTGAGCTGCAGACTTCTGTGGGCATGGGGATGAGGGACCAGCTGAGTCTGGAAGATGTGACTCACCCAACCACTCCAAAGACACAGCCACCACAACAAACCCAACATTTCTCCACAGCAAACTACATCTCTAATGTGTCTTCACTAGTCTGACACAGCTGACAGTGGTACAGGCAAAACTCTTCTAAATGTGAAGGAGATTTGGCCTTTTCATGCAGCTTCTTGTACTGCTCAGACAAGCACAGAGCTGTCTGAAAGGATCTGCAGATGTTGTTGTACTGGAGAGGAGTCCTGAGGCAGTGAGAGCTGTAACAGAGCACCCTTCCCTGCATGATGGGCTGAAGACAAGACTGAATGTGTAGGAAGAAGCAGCAGTGTTGGTACTACAAGCCTTTTGTAGACAATTTCTACCAAGAAAAAAATGCTTCTCCCTATCTTGGCTATTGTAAAATGCAGACTTGGCAGAATTTTTTATCTTGACTCTAATATGTCGAATTTATGGGTTTGATTCAGCAACACCTTGAAATTTTATGGCCTGGGGGTTTTGTTGCTTTTTGTTTGTTTTTTGTTTGTTTGTTTTTTTGTTTTCAAGCAAAGGAGGTCAAACTAAATGAACAAAATGGTGCTTTCTGGGGCTAGAGTATATGAAAGATTCATTCACTCTTATTCATGTTCTCCTTTATAGTTATAAGGCATAAAATAGCTACCATAGCAAACCTTATTAAAAAGAGGAAGGGCTCTCAGAACTGGTCTTGCTATCCTGTTAACTATCTATTGTTCTATAACTTTCAGTTGTAAATGAAATGCAGCATTAAAACCATCCAATATTAACATAAATATATTTTGGACCAAGTAGATAATGCTATACCATGTACCAGATCAAAAATACATGTAAGCTTTAAAGCCGAAAGCATCTCTCAGGTGCTGGAAGTTTTAGTGACTTTGAAAATTTAAATTTGCTTAAATTCCAGACAGTCTTAAATTCTTCAGACTCCAAAGGCAGCCATTTGAAACCAAACAGATCAGGTCATCATTCTAGTCAGATGGGTCAAAACAATCCTTACCAATGGAGGGTGCATGGAAATTCATATCCAGGATTTCAGGTTCTGACTTTGACCCTTCATATTTCTAAAGTCCTGAAGTTTTCAAGAATAACAGTCTGCAGTAAAATCTTTTGGTTTAGCCCTTTCAGAAAGAGAGTGCCATGTAGCTGCCATGTGAGTCTATGGAAGGGTGGCTCCTAAGACTATTAAATAACATCTAATTAGATCACATAGTATTTGAAGGGTGCCTCTGTAGAAGAGAATTTAAACCCCAACTATCATCCTAATAATTATTGACAAGCTGTGTCTGGGGACAGATGAGCTATGGGCTCATCACTGCTTTGTTGTGTGACATGGAGCTGGTCACTGCTCTGTGCTATTTGTCAGTCTCTCTGTCTCCAAAGGCGGGAGGAGGATGCTGATCTTGGTAAAGCTATTTATGAAAACAGGAAGATATTAATACTTATATATGCAGTGTCCTAGTTATGCAATCTGCTTCAGGTCAAATTTGGATGTCTTGGAACAAAATCTTCAATCTGTCAAGGGGAAATATATCTGCAAAAGCTGCTGCAGAAGAGCTGCCAGACCAGAACAACAGCCTGAGCAGAAAGCCTCATACATGTACTGCAGGTTTCTGTTTGCTGTTCAGGTCCTGGTAGGATGATACCTTTCTGCCTGAAAACAACTTGATTTTCATCTCTCAATTTTTTGGCAGTTGTGTGGCAGTCACTTTGGAAGGGGCATCTGTCATTTCCTCCAGCAGTCTACAAGCCAGAGCTTGTTTTCACAGTCATCTGCTAGATGCTCTCAGCATGAGCAGCGTGTCACCTTCTGTCAAAGAGGAGGCAGGGAGGGAAGGAAAGAGAGACAAAGAAGGAATAATCAATTAACAAGGCAAAAGGCTAAAGGCAGAGAAAAATTAAGCAGGAAAGGAGAAGAGAACAAGGGGTTCTATAAAAAAGAAGCAAGTGAAGAAAATAGTAAGATTAGTGGAGGGAAGATAGTGTATGCTGTTATGTACTCAAAAAAGCAAACTGTGCCTGTTCACAAGGCCTTGTGCTTTTTGTTCTTGTGGAATAGTGGCAGCTGGAGTTAGGCAATGAGGCCTATCCCCAAGGAGGATCCCCCCAAAAGTGGTGACTGGCTTCTAGCTGAATCACTGTACGCATCACCCAACTAATGAGTCACCGGTGCCATTGCAGTTGCCAGGCTAGCAGCATCCCTGAGCTCAGGAAGTCCCACCATCTCTGATCTGCTACTCAGTGGTGTACAAATGGGGGAGAAAGGTGGCCCAGACTGGTCTGGAGGGATAGGAATCAGTGCCAAGGGAACTGGGTGCCCTTTTAGGAGATAGATGAGCAGGTTTCTCTGAACAAGTATGGGCCATTTTTCAAGCTCATCAAATAGACTTAGGTTTTAGCTCAGCTGCCAACAACATGATTTAGCTGGCTTCTGATTTATACCAGGTGTAAATATTGTGTGAGTTACTGGCTGTCAAAACTCTGGCTAGAGGTAGGGTTAAGTCTATCAGATTACTGCTTTAGTAAAGAGCAGGCAGCTGAATGTAACTTCTCTCCTGGGCTTTTAAGAAGTGCCTCGTCCATTTAGTCATAGCCATTCTAAGAAATATAACCCACACTCCTGAAAGTGCCTTCATCTTTGTAAAGAGTAATCATCTTTTTTTCAATGGGCTGTTTTGAGACATTTTGCAAAAGGCAATCTAAACTAAACATATTTGCAGTTAGTTGTCATTCCTTAAAAAAACACAGAAAGTTGTGTTACAACAAAAGATTGTGGGTTTCATGTGCTCTTCCACATACAGACCTTTGCTGTACTATAGTACTATAAAAGCTGCTAATTGCATGTAAAGGGATGTAGTAGAGGCAGGTGGGTGTCTGGAAGTGATGAAAGATCCTAACTGTCCAGCCAGGAAGCAAACATGTATATTTGGTTTTGTTTGCCAGGAATCATAACATCTGTAAGCCCCTGGACATGCCTGTGAGCACACACGGCACCGCACATCGGACATGCAAGGGGAAGCAGTGGATGTGAGACAAGGGCAGCATGTTGAAGTGAGATGGTAAAGCAGAGGAAGTTATAATAATAATCCTTGGGATGCATAAATTATGAAGTTCAGGGTTTTTTTCTTTTTTTTCCCCTTACATATGAGTCTCATCCACTGGAGGGACAGTGCTAGCATTTATGTCTACCAGATCATCTTTTCCCTCTTACTCACACGCCATAATACTGTATTCCCTTTTCTAGACACCAGGCGGTGTTCCACCATGAGGATGCTGCGTAGCAGGAAGCATTTAACCTGAAGAGAGATGGGCTCAAAGCCACAGGCAGCATGGGGAGGGCACCATCCGATGGCTGTGGGAAGAGGACACTCACTGCCTGGGAGTTCCTGGCTGTTGCTGCAAGGACACTGTTGATGGAAAGGACCCGAGGAGGGTGAGAATGAGCTCAAAATACCTCTTTACAAATCTGGTTGGGCTGATTAGTTAATGTCTGGCGAACGAGATTTTAATGAGATGTTGGACTTGCATGGGTAGGAAGCTTTTCTCTTGGAGGATCTTGAAGAGCTGTGTAGCTGGCAGCCTGCTAGTCCTGGCAGCTGTCTGGGTCCCAGCAGGGGCCCTTCTGCCACTACCAGGAAATTTCAAGGGTACTGTGCAGCCTCCTGCTATTTTATGCTGAGAAGTAGACTCTGCAGGCACCACAGTAGAAGTTACAGCTCTGAAAAGTAAAGGACAGAATATTAATGTCTCCTTCCTAAGTTTAAGCAGGGACTCTATCAGGTGACTGCAATATGGACAAGGATTCCCAAGGACTGTTCCAGCTGGGTGCCTTAAACAGTCTGTGGAGGCAGGAGGAGCTGAGAATGGTCCAAGGTCCTGCTTGACATGCTGGAGCAGTCACCTGCAGCTCAGGATAGACTGTACACAGCTGAACCGTATAGGCATGTGCTAAGCCCAGAAAGACACTGTCCTTGGGAGGAAGGTGTTGGAAAAAGAAGAGGTAGGGAGGAAAATCACAGACAACTGGTCCATTGGGCTCCCTGAGGCAAGAGGGGCCCTTCAGAAAGTCATGCACTTCTGACCTTTCCTTCAGACTTTATATTTAATCCCATAATATCTGGTCTTTGCCATAAGACTTTATGTGGCAGCCTGCGCTTAAGGAAATCTTTTATCTTCATCGTCTCTAAAGATAGCCTCCACCTTTCAGAAGAAGCACAAAGCACAGAAATCCTAGAACTACTAATTCAAAAAAGCAAAATAAAACCAGATCTCATTATATACCTGCTGGCCATTTCTTATGACAGTGTTGTGGCTGTCAACCTACTCCTTACGTGAGCTTTGCCTTCAGCTCAGAAGTTTCAAAATTGCCTTCTCCCCTGTTACCACTGAGAAAAAAAACACCCTTTGCAAATCTCTGCAGTTATGAGCTGTGAACTGAGCATATTTGAATTAACAGAAGTATTCCTCATAATTAATCACCATGAAACATTCATGCTTGTTTATCATGTCACTTGATGAACGTGTTTTACATAGATTTTTACATAGAGTAGCAGGAGACATAATGTGCATGACTTCCATGGATGAGCTGGCTGCTTCTGCTCTAAGATGTGTTAACAGTGGACTCCAACGTGCTTAGATGCTCCCATTCAGCTCTCTTTTTGGGAAAGCCACGAGGGAAACCAGTGGTTCAATTATGGAGCAAATCCTAGCCAGCTAACGAGGTGTCCTGTATTTTCAGGGCAGGTAATAGTTTGTAACTGTTGTCCAGATCCCTTGCAGAATGGGAGCCCAGGACTGTGACTGTCCTCTGCTGACTTGTAGGTAATGGTGATCTAATGTCCTATGGTGCATGGTCTCTGGTCCTTCTTCCCAGAAAACATGCATTTCTTGTGCCCCATATCATGTTATGTCCTGAGTATCTCCAAAAGCTGGCTTTTCCTTGATAGAGGGGAAAAATCACCAACCAACAACTATACATTAAAAAAACTCACCCAAGATAGATTGTCCATTTTATATGTAATTTTAATATTTATTACCTAAGTGCTTCTTACTCTGATTTTTGCATTTCATATTTTTCCTGCACTGTAAAGTTTGGGAAACATTCTTTGGTTTTGGTGTCTGTAAGTAGAATTAGACACCTGCCAAAGTGACACAAGTGTATCAAACTGGTACTAGCAACAAGGGATTTACTGGGCAAAGGAATCCTGAAGCTGTACATAAAAGCATCAAATGGCTGATCTGGTAAAGTATACCCTGACTTAAAGGAAACATTATAAAGCTCTTTAGAGCCTTGAGAATGGCTAGGCATGAATTATGCTGATATATGTCCACATTACTTTTTTATTAAGAAAGATAAGGATAAAACAGGAAAATCAATCATATTCAAGCAATCTAGAACTACCAAATACATCTTCAACTGCATTAGGCAAGAATTTTTATTCATTTCTGTAGACAAATACTTTGTCTTGGTCATAAACAAAATAAAATGTGTGTTTTTATCACTGGTCTGTTTAAGCTTTGCTGCAGACATAATGGAACAAAATGACACAATAGCCTAAGGCCGAACATTTTGTCTGAGAAGCCAATACTTTCTCTTTGTTATGCCTGAATGAATATTTATCTTAGGAGGAAAACATTGTTTTACCTCAAAATAAAATATTTCTCAGTGTTTTGGCTTTGATTTTAGTGCTGAACATTTTTGTAGGGTGAATGCAGTTACAGAACTGTTCTGGAAACAAACTAAAGTCTAACCTTGAAAGCTTAGTAACGTGAAATGCAAAAATCTAAATCTGTAGTATGCTTCTGTGTAGCTGAGGTGTTTTCTACCAGAAAGCTTTAACAAAAACAACCCCTGAATCTGGCCACTTGAAAAACATATCATGCAACACTACTCTAGTTATGGAATTTAATCTATTTCTAGAGGGACCTGTGCTATATCATTCCACAGTTCACTAGGATTCTGCTTCTTATTCAAGAACACTCACTGAACCAGAGAAATCTAGGTTTGACTCAAACTAATTAAACTTGTGAGGATTTACAAACATCAGTCAAAATCTTGCCAGCAAAATATTCAATGGGATGCACTGTAGAAGCTCAAACCTCTCCCCGCAAATTGAACAGCTTTCCTTGGATCTCCAGCTAGGAGTATGAGGCTTAGGGGATATCTTTGATTTAAATAGGGATTTTCAGAGCACAAAATGGAAACAAAATGCTTAGGGACCAAAATGTTTTGCAAACTTTTCCTAGTAGGCTTGTGCTGAATGTCTAAAAGTATTAACAGCTGAACAGATGATCAGTTTACAGATGGAAAGCTGAAATGCCTTAACCTGGCCTGTGTATGCACTCCTGACTTGGTGTCATGGTAAAGCAAAACATATTAAACTCTGCTAAATATATAGGATTTATTCCTTAGTTGCAATGAGTCAGAAGCATGCAGATGGTTGATTAAAATCTTTCTGATGGTGAGTCAGCTTCTCAGACCACAGTAACTCAGTTGCTTGCAGTTAACTTTAATGCCTGTTGTGGTCTGACTGAAGACTTGCTAAATGATAAAACCCCAACACTCTTAATTTTCCATTCCCTGAGCAATAATATTGCACCTGGCACCACACACACAACACCTGGGTGTAACACAGCCCAAGAATGTTCCTCAGAGCCTACATGTCATACAACCATTTCCACTCCCATGTTCTTTGATGATTCTTGAGTGAGGTGGGCGGATTTCAGTCTGGCAAATTGGTGTATTTTTATATCGGCACTGCGTCAGCCTGCAGAGCTGTGAACACGATTAAGGATTAGTGACCCAGTGAGCACAGGGCGTGCTTGCGTGTGTGGAGCTGGCTCCTCTCTCAGAGCCTGCACGGTGCTCACCAGCAGATGCCTTGTGCTGCTGAATGTCATGCAGACTCAGAGAGGAGAGCCAGTTCCATGAACGCAAGCATGGCCAGCCCATCTGTTACAGGATTCAGGCTCTCTCGGTTAAATCTGCTTCCTTCATGTAACTCATGCTTCTGCTGGGTACAATCCTGATTAATGGATGCCTGACTTAATAAAACATAGACTGGGTCTGTTAGGAAAATATATGTACTGAGCTGCAATTTTTTAAAACCACATTATTGCTGATGCTGGTGTTGAACTTTTTCTGCATGTTCTGCCTCTCACATGGTGTGCTGAGGGGTAAGAGATGCTCAGAGCATGATGGACAGCAGGTTCCAGAGGGTGAGCCCACTCCTGGTCAAGATGAAACCCACAAGTTGTGATGTAGGGCCTCTGGAAGTCTTCCACCTTAACAGAGAGGCATCTGGAACTGTGTTGGGACAGGCTAGGATGTTAGATTACTGTATTCAGAGAAGTGAATTGAACAGAAGATACTTCTGCTGCCTTCAGAAGAATGTGATGGCATTATGACTTTCAGTAGTAGGCTCTGTAGGAGATATGAGTTATGTCAGAAGCTGTAGCACTTACAGGAGCCCTGGTATTCAGTGGTGTGTGCCATCGGACACTCCACTTTCCAGTGAGGAGAGTTCCCTAGCTCTGGGAATGAGTAGGAAATATCCAACCCAGGTTTGTCCAGAGAGAAATGCAGCTGGTCAGGGAAAGGGTCAGAGGCAAAGGGTCTGGGTCAGAGATTACAAGTTTCTTCCAGAGAGCAGGAAATGGAGTTTCAGAGGAAATTATGGATCCAAGCTGGCAGGAAAACTTTAACGAATACAGATAAATATGTGTGTTTGCATGTTTTACTTCAGCACTTGCCTCAACTTGAGGTAGAGGCCAAGCAATACAGAACTCAACCTTCCATCAAACCCAGTATTTTTGAGTAAAGCCACTGCAATTGCTGTCTGTTTTGTATGTGTTAGATGATAGTCACCATGGAGGGGTGAAGGATGTCACTGCCAGGATGCTACTGAAGATCCCAGTCTATTGTAAGGACCAGTGTTACATTTATAATTAAATCTAGTTGTGATGAACCACAAGACTCTAGAGTAAATATTTACAGGCAATTTGGCATTTCCCTTAGCAAATTCTTCTTACACTGGATTTGCACCTGTTCTATCTTTAGTTACCTATACTTGAACAGCTAATGAGCTGTAAATTTTGGGGTTAAAAGGACAGATGATATCATTCTGACAACATTTATTGCCAGCTTCTTCCTCCATCAGGAATCACAGAATGGGTCAGGTTGGAAGGTACCACAGTGGGTCATCTGGTCCAACCTCCCTGCTCAAGCAGGGTCATCATAGAGCACATGGCATAGGATTGTGTCCAGATACTTCTTGAACCTTCCATCAAGGGTAGCTCCACGACCTCTCTGAGAAATCTGTTCTGCTGCATGGCCACCCACACAGTAAAGAAGTTCCTCCCTATATTCAGGCTAAAATTTCTGGGCTTCAGTTTCTGCTCAAGGAGAAGGAAGAAGCAAGATCTGGGAATGATTCTTTCTTTCTGGAGATAGACTGTGAATAGAGGAGAATTATCCATAAGAAACTTTATTTTGGAATATATTTTCAAATGATGCTGAGGGATATCCTCTCTTAGAAAACAGAGATATTCAGAGAACTTTATAAAACAGGTTGTTCCGAAACTGATGAGAAGAATACTAAACAATAAATTGTATCTCATGAAATGCCTTTCTTCTATCTACTGCTTTTTTTTCCTCACCAAACCTTGTATCTAACTGTGTTTCTATTGCATTTTTCAATGTTTCTTTATGTATAGGTCATTTCTGTTAGGTATTAATTGTGCTCAGCACCAATTACTCTCCCAGACAATAGTTGTAACAGGTAATATAGTAGCCCTACATTTGCTCAAGGGCTTCCTGCACAAAGGTTATCCAATCTGGTTCCTACTGAAATCATTATTATAGTCTTTTATTGGAATTTGATCAAACTTTTAATTTTATACCCTTTTGTGAACACTGAGGCTATTCTGTATCAGACAAAAGGAGCTCAGGGACCTCACAAAATTGTGTTGTTATTGATGAATAGTACTGAAAGATTGCTCGCTAATTGCCATTAGTTATTCGGGTAGTTTCAGCCAGCCAATGATATATTATTATTAATCCTACTTTAAATCTAAAGATGATTCTCTTCAAAGTCTCCTCTTTCATATTTTTCATTCTACTGTAAGGTCTATTTGCCATATTTTAAATGGGCTATTTTTTATCCTGTTTGAAGTATTGAAAAAAATTACCATCTTAGTAATTACTTCAGAACAGCAAATTACCAGTCACAGCATTTTATCTTCTAAAAATAAAAATGAAACATCTATAACTTTTGTTAGGACATAGTGGTTTATTCATTCCATTGTTTTTCATTCTATTTTTTGAGGGAGAGGGAAGGTAAGTTTGTGTTTGTTTGGAATAAAAAACAGACAGGAAGATGAGCAACTCTTGACAGAATGATCTCAGCAGAAAAATAACTGGGTTTGTGTGTACAGAGATACGAACAAAAAGGACACAAGAGATGTCTGCGAAGAATTTGAAGTTGATTTAGTGAGGAGTCCTGTGGGATGTTTGCAAGTGCTTTATTTTGAACATTAATTATTTTAGCAAGGTCATCATCATGAACACTGCTGTGTGATTAGCAGCAGAGTTAACTGTGAGCACAGTACTGCTCCCACTACTGGCTGATGACAATTGACAAGCCTCATGGAAAAGGCAAGGTTCCAAGAGGTCTCTGAACGAGCAACCAGCAATTTCCAGAGTAAGACAGGACTTGTGCTTCTTGAGCCTAATGTGTAGCAGAGGCAAGGACAGAGGACTGGAGACAGTATGACACGTCAGGTGCTGGGGGTTCATCAGGGGCAGGGTTTTAGCCAACAAGTCATTGCTTAACAATAGTGTTTTGTGACTAATCTGACAGCTATAGCTCCATGATGCTAAGCAGACACTGTCTTAGCCACAATATCTCTTATGTATCTTTTTCCCCCAAAGTACTTCTTGAAATTTATTCTTCTGTTCAGTAGATCACTTTATTGCAGGAATGGAAGATATAGTTTCATCTATTTCATCTCTTTCAATTTTTAGTTCAGACATACAAGGGGAGAATAGAGAGCCCAAGGCTTTCCAAAGTCATGCTGCCTACCATGATCTAAGGAAGGAGAACTTAAGTTCCATACTGTCATTTGGGATTTCAGGTGGGATTCCTTGAGGGTGCTGAAATTATCTATGGAGTCTGTAGCAAAACAATAAGAATTTGTCAGAAGAAAATGAAGGGTGGTTGTGGAGTTTTCTGGTTTTTGTTGAAAGAAATGGGGAGGAGGCTGTGGCTATAACAATAAAAGCATTTCCTTAAAGGAATCAAACATTATTTCTATTAATAGCAGAAATAATGTCTCTAATTAAAAATTATAATTAAATACATACATTATATATATTACATAATTAAAATATATATGTAGTGATTTAATTTGTTGACCCTTTATTTTCAGCCTTTTTTTGACAGTTCAATGTAAAGAAAGGGGTAGAGACTGCTGATGAGCAAGGTGGAAGAAGTACCATTATAATTCTATTTACACTGTGCAGACTGTGTGTGCCGATGCTTTGAAAAGGTGGGTTTAGTTTCGGAGAGATAAATCAGTTTTCTTTAAATTTCATACACAAAAAGAGGTTACCTGTGTTTTGTATTTATTATATTAAATTTACTCATAGTCTCAGTTTCAGGTAGAGAGAGATAAACACCATAATGCTCTTCTACTTTGTCTGGTTATCCACAAATTTAACTCATGGTTTTAAACACTGTTTTTAAAACCCTTTTCTGTAGGCTTGCACTGAATTTGTGTGGCAAGGTTTTGGTAGTGGGAGCAAGGATGACTTCTGTGAGAAGCTGAGGTTTCTCCCATGTCCCATAGAGCCAGCTCCAACTGGCTCCAAGATGGATCCACTGCCGGCCGAGGCTGAGCCCAGCAGTGACAGTGGTAGCACCTCTGGGATAACAGATTTAATGCTGTGGCACGGCAGCCAGGAAAGCAGAGTAAGAACGTGTGAGAGGAGCAACTCTGCAGACACCAAGGTCAGGGCAGAAAGGGTGGGAGGAAGCGCTCCAGGCACTGGAGCAGAGATTTCCCTGCAGCCCGTGGTGCAGCCCATGGTGAGGCAGGATGTGACCCTGCAGTCCATGGAGGTCCATGGAGGAACAGAGATCCACCTGCAGCCTGTGGAAGGGCCCACATTGGGGCAGGTGGAGGCCTGAAGGGGGCTGTGACCCTGTGGGAAACCTGTGCTGGAGCAGGGTCCTCGCAGGAGCTGTGGCCCCATGGAGAGAAGAGCCCACAGTGAGCAGGTTTGCTGGCAGGACTGGTGACCCCATGGAGAACCCACTCTGGAGCAGTGTGCTCCTGAAGGACTGCACCCTGAGGGAGGGACCATGCTGGAGAAGAAGAGCTGAAACCCTGGGAAGGACTTACATTTGGAAAGTTTGCGGAGGACTGTCTCCTGTTGGAGGGACCCCACACTGGAGCTGGAGAAGAATGTGAGGAGTCCTCCCCCTGAGGAGGAGGGAGCAGGACAGACAATGTGATAGACTGGCCACAAACCTCACTTTCATCCCCCTGTAGTTCTGGATGGGAGGAGGTAGATAAAATCAGAAGTGAAGTTCAGCCCAGGAAGAGGAAGAGGTGAGGGGAGGTATTTTATGATTTGATTTTATTTCTCATCAGGGTACTCTGGCTTTTGTTTGGGAAAAATTAAATTAGTTTTCCCAAGTTCAGTCTGTTTTGCCCAAATTGCTAGTGGAAAGCACTAAGTCATTATGATTGGAGAAAAGCTAAGAGTTTCTATCCCGACTTCCTTCTTCCAGTCAATACTTTACCCACAGCTTGTTTAATTTTTCTGATTTTGAGCATGACATAACCACACTCAGATCTCTTTAGCACATTAGGGACATCTCTGGGCTGGATCTTTGGGAATTAAATCACTCTCTTATTCTGTTTACACTAAAATTTCATTTATAAGGTATATTTATAAAATCTGCTAGCATAAGCTTCTTTTTCCCTTTTGACCTTTTGCATCAGACTCATATTCTGTAATACAGATGCACATAGAGTATCCTTGCAGGAAACTGAAGAGAGCAATTCAGAGCTCTAGTTCTCTGGTAAAGGCTGATCCATGAGTAACAGTCCTTGCTGTATGCCCTAACCTCATAAGGGAACAGACTATGGAACATGATCAGATTACCAGGGGTTTGGAATAGCCTTATCATGTGCTATTAACTATCCCACACCTCTGTCTCTCTTGCAGATATGCAGAAAAAGAAATGTCACTGCCTCTGAATCACAGAATCCTAGAATCCTAGAATTCTATGATTCTAGGATTCTAGGATATTCTGAGTTGGAAGGGACCCACAAGGATCATTGAATTCCAACTCCTGGCCCTGCACAGGACCATTCCCAAGAATCACACCATGTGCTCAAGACTGCTGTCCAAATTCTTCCTGAACTCTGTCAGGCTTGGTGCAGTGACCACTTCCCTGGAGAGCCTGGTCCAGTGCCCAGCCACATTCTGGGTGAAGAACCCTTCTCTAATATTCAGCCTAAACCTCCCCTGACACAGCTCAGGCCATTCCCTCGGGTCCTGTCACTGGGTACCACAGAGAAGAGATCGGTGCCTGCCCCTCCTCTTCCCCTCAGGAGGAAGCTGTAGACTGCTAAGAGGGCTCCTCCAGGCAGAACAAACCAAGTGACCTCAGATATTCCATGGATAGGTTCCCTTCTAGATCCTTTACAAATTTTGTAGACCTCTTTTGGATGCTTTCGGATATCTTGCTTTTATTGTGGTGGCCAAAAGTTGTGAGAGAAAACACTTTCCAAGAAAAGAGATAAAGGATCACTGTTAAGACAAAATATAAGCTGAAGAACACACAGTTGTTTCTGCTGAGTCCTAAAACTTGATTTACAAGCCTTAGTGGTCCACAGGCATTCAGATTTCTCAACGAGTGTCTAAAAAGGTATTTATTATGAAACTGAAATTGATAAAGTTCCAGAAGAAAGTAAAAAAGAAACATTGAATAGAAATTTAAATTGTCACTTTTCTTCATACCTGTCCTGTTTTTAAATGCGCACATGCAACTTAAGAGTTACATGATCATTCTTTTGACTTTGAAATAAAATTGTTACCAAATTATTCATGGTAGGCTTTTCCATATGCAGTTCAAACAACAAATTGAAACCACCTATGTCCACAAAAAAATTAGCCAGATTTATCACTGTCAGGCTTTAGGAAGTGTTGCTAAATGATACATGCTATAGATTGAGTCTGTGTCAGTATTTTCTTTGTCGTTCTTCAAATTGTATGTAATGCTGGTCAAAGGAGCCACCAGTTCCATATCACTCTGCATGGAGGCAGGAGCATAGAATCACAGAACCATCTAAGTTGGAAAAGACCCTTAAGATCCTCAAGTCCTGCTGTTAACACAACATTGCCAAGTCTCACTAGACCATGTCTCAAAGTACCACATCTTCACATTTTTTAAATACCTCCAGAAACGAGGACTCAACCACTTTTCTGGGAAGTTTTTTCCAAAGCTTGAGAGCATTTTCCATGAAGAAAATCCTAATATTCAATCTAAACATTTCTGGAATACATCATCAGAACAAAAGGATCCAAACTGAAATGCTAATGGTTACTCAGTGCATCAGATAGCAGCTGGGAAAGCGAAATTATAGGATGAGATATTAGAATGGTTAATCTTAACTGACAAAATCCTTGGTTCTATAATTCAAAATTCATCCTTCAAGAAATTATTCTATAAACCAAATCTTTTCCTGAGCCTAAACCTTGAGACCCTTAGAATGTACAGGACTCTCCTGAGGTGATCTGTCAAGGTTATTTGTCTCTCCAGACAGATAGCCAACCTATTTTCTTTGCGTTCACACTCCAAAGGCAATTTAATATAATTTGAGAAGTATGAAGTGAAACAGTGGGTACATACAGTCTAGGCCTTTCTGCCAAGTAAGCGGGTGCAGATTTTTAATTGTTATTTGATGAAGAGTTTCTATTGCCCCTTTCTCACAGCCTATATGTAGGTTCAAAAATCAAGAGTTTTGCACCTGCTTCACCTGCCCATCATATATGACATGTATCTCAATAGAAAGAGCCCAGGTTTCAAAGGGTTGAAAATGTCATTGTGATTATTTAGTAAAATAACATGAAACCAGTGGGCAGAGGTGGGTCTTTTACTGATGCCCCACTATTCTTTGCAGGCTATACAAAAGCACTCATGAAAACCATCCTCTGTCATTAGCCAGAGGAAGCACTTCTTAGAAAAAAATTAAGTTACTAAAAGACTATAAAACAAAAGAGGTGGGAGCCCACAATTTCCACTTGCACCCAAGCCTTGTTATCTCCTCTGAGGACCTCAGGGGTCAGTACTTCTCCACTTTCAGGATCCAAATCTGCACATAAATGCAGTCTCAAACTGAATAAGGCGGGAGGGAAGGAGGAAAGCTCTTTTGATTTAAGAAAATCATGGAAGCATTGAATCAGCAGGCTGCCAATAGTAACTAAAATATCCATTCCAGTGAGATCACAGCTCTTTGCTCACCTCTCTTCTTCCTCTCTAACCTATTGCTATCTACAGGGACTAACTCAAAGGTGTTCCTGTCATCTGTCTTATCAGGGTTAACTAGGATCAGATCATGAGTAAAGACTCCCTTTTAAAACTTGCTTCTTTTATTACAATGCTCTGAAATAATTTTCCTAGCCTCTGTTCATAGACTGAAACCTTCCCATCCCTTTGCAGCCTAACATTGAAGAAATTCAGATAAATTTCCTTGGTGTCTCTGTGCTTGCAAAGATGCAGTCACTCACCGCCGGCGAGTCCCTACGATTTACACTCATCCCAGAGGTTACTGGCAATCCAGGTGCCAACCATAAATAAACCCCATCCCTATGGCTGTTTTTGCTTCTTTCTTTTTCTACCCTGATCTTTGCAGCATGTAGCTGGTGATTGTAATCTTTCTGTGCTCTCTCAGCTTACATCAAGAGTGTACAGGAGGACTGGTTTGTATCACAGCTGACTGACGCTCTGGGTGCTGGGTAGGTCACCTCTAGGGTGCTGAGCTGCTTAGGACTGAGGGATCCAGCACCAGGCTCAACAGACCCTTATTCCTCTCTTTACTTGGAAAAAAAAATTCTGAACTGCAGGGACAAAGGCAGCTGCCCTTTAGGAAGGGCTGCCTTGTCACCACCCCCTTTCTTCAGACACAGTTTGCCCCTGCAGTGATTGCAGCGGTGTCACACAAAGCTGATGTCATGGGAGCTTGCTGCTCTCATGGGATGCTGCTCTCATTTTGGTGCGCTACCAGCACTGGCCAGGAGGCTCCTAGCTTTACCCAGGCCAAGTGCCCTCAGTGCTGTGGGTGCTGGCTGAAGGAGACAATCACAAATTCATCCAATTCTTAGTTGCAGAAGTAGTGGACAGATCCTTTGACCTCTCCATAGTGTGGGCTCCCTACAAGTCAAGATCTTAATGCTTCCCCTGCAGTGGAGGTGAAAGAGGATGCAATAAGGACATTCATAGTGTTTAAAATTCTGAAGTGCAGGCCATCCTAAGCCCACACAGCTAGGGCTTGTCTGTAGTGAACTCTTGGCTTGAGTTATGTTGAATAATTCTGCTGCTCTTGACTCACCTAGTAAGGGTTTCTCTCCAAGTCCCAGAACTCAGATCTACAGGATTTCTCACCCAAGCACACTGAAACCCCTGGGTGGGGATTGCTGGTCCCGCACCTTCCTGCAGTGCATCAATAGATGGCAGCAGGCAGTTCCTCCAGGAGCAGTGTTTAAAGCAGCGGCAGCAGCAGTCAGTGATGATCTTTGCTTGCAATGGTTTGAGATTTAAATCTGCCTGTAGACACTTTTTAGGATGCTGTCCCCATGAAAAGCAAAATGTGTTGGTTCTCAGGTAGGGTGTATGTTGCAGTAGCATGAAAGCAGCAAATAAGTATTGGTCTCTAACTCTATAGTATTGTAAGAAGATTAAATATTTGGAACCCAAGAGATTTTGTGCTACATTCAGCTGCTTTCTTGGCAGTCTTGAGTGTTCACAAATCCCACTTCTTTCATTCCTTCTTGAGTCGGATAACTTGGCAAAACTCTGGCAAGGGGATATTCTATTCTAAGAAGAGAAAATCACAGGTAGATTCCATGTATTTAAGAAGATAGAGAAAAAAACCCATGCCTTAAAGAAGGGTATTGTGCTCCATGGGCTTACATGCTCCCTTTCATTCTTAATATTTCAATCGTGAATTTTACACAGAGGTTGGTTGTTAAACCGTGTCAGTCTGTCTCAAGCAATGAACAGTAGCTGCAAGTTGTGTTAAAAATTAAGCTCAAATTCCACATGGAAGACTATAGACCTAGATCAAGCATTTGGCCAAATCAACCACCTATTCACTGATTAAAAAAAAAAAACAACCATGGGAGAACTTTTGGTATGTCTAACACTCATAATGACATGGCACAGAGCTGATCCTGCTCACTGACTGGGAGTTGCAGTAGCTGGAATTTTACTATGGGTCCAAGTCAGAGCTGGCAAAAAGCTCTTTTGCTTGAGGGAGCTCTTGTGCTGCAAGGCATTATGCCCATAGTTTAAAGGTATAGCTTTGTTTAGTTCTTCTTAATGAATGGTTGCACTACACTTCAGGATGGTTGTGTTGAAGATTACTTATGACCGGATGGAGGAGAGTTTTAATGTTCCATCTAGTGGAATGGAACCCCATTGTGTTTTTACACAATGACCCCCTCTTGTGTTTTACCCTTATGTGAGACTAAAAGGCTATGTAAGCTATCAAACTGATGGTTAATGGCCAAGCTTTTGCCTTGCAAACAGTATTAGCAGACCCTTTATCAAGAGGATGTGATGTCTCTGTGAACTGGCTCCAGTGTCTCAGGCACCAATTCATCATGGTCATTTACTGTGAAAACAGCAAATCTCAGTCTGCAGTGCAATAAAATGTTTTGCTTCCCAGATTTGTGCAATCTCCAGAGAGATAAAAAAAGAAATTTAACATCAAGTTTTCATGTGAAATGATGTAAGCATAAAATTCAATTAAAGTCAAGGTGAGCTGTACAACAAATTTCTGATCTCAACCTTCAAAAAAGACCTTAATAGGATGTTTTTAATACAAGCACAAACATTTCTGAGTCAAGAAACACTTCAGCTGAAGGAGCACATTTGAAACATGTGGAAGCCCCCTGCATGGGGGATTCTATTCCTTTTGGGGATATGTAGGTTCTTGGCCCTCTCTTACATCTCTGCCTCCGCAGCATAAGGTGTTTATATTTTGACATGTGGCTATATTACATGGTCTGGGGGGAAGGACTATAGTTCCTTGTTAATGTTTCAAGGCTTCTGTGGGCCTAGATGATTTTCAGACTTGGTCTCACTTTGAATATTTGTACATGTAACTGTACAATTTAGAGAGAGGAAAAGAGAGTGAACAGAGATAAAAGGTATTAGACTGATTTACAAAGACCTAGATACCTGTGTGTTTATATAAGAACTCTAGGAAGGCATTAAGGAAATACTGGAACCTTTCTAATATTCTATTAAAAACTATCATCTGAACAGACATATTTTTGATTTGATATTTCTTTCTAATTATTTTCTAGATTGAAAAAATCAGGATGAAATCCAGTGTATCTAAAGCTATGGAACATGAGCAGACTGCCTTGCCATCTCTTTCTTGTAGCATGTTTTTAGAAGGACAATAATTGAGGCAGAATTGCTCTGTATGCCTATAGTCCAAGTCTTGATGTGTGAATACAGTTAGTGTAAGCATTAACATACTATTCTAATTTTTTTTCCATTTGAAACAAGACCTAAATAGCAGAACAAACCCAGCTGCAGACACCAGCCATCAATATCTTTTCATTTTACGTTTCACAAATATGGCAGAGCTGCTGTGTTTGTAGTTTTCTACACAGCTGAAAAAGTCAGCACTGAATTACTCACCAGCCTCTGGAAATCTTTCACATGTGCTGGCTTCTATGAGCTGTAAAGCACCAGCATGCACACTCCAGAGGGCTAAATCACTTCCTTCCTCCATCCTGATGTATGTCAGGATGCATGTGTCTTCTTGGTGCCTGGGTGATAAGCTATCAGATTTATAGCCTCTGCTGATTGTTCTGGAATGTCCTCACAAGTAAGTTGAGGAAGCTAAAAATATGTGTAAACATGAGTGATAAATAACATCACCAAAATCCTCTTGCACAAACAAGAGCTCTTCAGCTACCTCACACTTGAAACCTGCTGTTTATTCTGCCTGTGGCAGCAGCAGTCATCCAGCTACTGGGATAGAAAGGAAGTGAGACACTTCACAAGGGTTTTGGTTAAAGGAAAGTTGCACTGGAAAAGATCTGAGCCATTTCTGGTGGTGCAATTTGATGGTGCGGGTGACTTGGTTCAATAGCTAATTGTCTCTGAAAGTGGTGCTCCCGTGGCTCTTCCTGCACTCACATCACTCTCCTGGGGCTGGTGCTCCCCTGTCTGCCCAGAGACTGCTGAATCAAGAGCTACTGCCAAGCTCAAAGTGTAAGGAAGAAGGGGAAACTGGGATCAAGCCTCTTAGCAACAAGTAGCTCTCATCTTTGCTTAGCTGTACTATTAACAGCGTTCTCAGGGCCTGTTTGAACACACTGATCCTTGTAAATTCAGCAGTTTGCATGGATTGCAAGAGCTTCTGGGCATTGCTGAATACAGGGAGGACAGATTTTGCTCTGTGATTCCAGCTTTACATTGGTGACATTTCCATCATCATGTGGAGCTCAGGGAATTTGGTCCTCTGTGTGGACAGGGTAACTGAAGCTTGTAAGTTCAGTAATGCTGGTTTTGACAAGAGGTTCCCACCAGCCCAGCTAGCAGTGCTGCTTTACACATTGTGCATGAGCAGGAAGCAAGAAGAACACAGTGGAAATTACTGTGGTTTGTTCTGATCTTTCCTTGAGTCAGTGCTGGCCACTAAATTATTAGCTTAAATCTAACTGATGTAAGGTGCATTTATTGTAATGCCAGCTCAAAATGCATGTCCTACTCACCAGAGGGATTAAATCCAGCCTCAGCACAGGCCAGCAGCTCTCCACTCAGCAATGAAGGGCAGGGCTGGGCAAGAACACCCCAGTCTTTGAGGCAGTCCTGACAGACATGGTGGGCTCACAAGGCCATGGCTTTGCCTCAAGGGATGGTTCTGAAGGACCAGTGAAGTGTTGGTTGGTGTGCTGCACAGGGGTCAGCTTCAATTGCCTGGATGACACCTGGTGTTACATCTAATGCTCTACAGTAATCTAGACTCCTGGGTTTTTCGTCTTGTTTTTTTTTAATTTCTTTTTACTTTGTCATCCCTTTCTTGGGTATGCCAAGGTATCTTGAATGCATAAGATAATGTCTCTCTTGGACAGCTGTGACTGTACTGTGACTGACCTGACTGAAAAATTTAGCCCCAGGAAGAGGTGTACAGCTAAGAATTGCTGTTATGGCAGTTTTAGAAGTTACTCAGCTTTGCAGTCCCATTTTTTTTCCTGTTATTTCCTCCTGGCTAGATATAACCAGGTGACTTACCATCATTGTCCTGCTCCCTTCTCAGCATGGTGACTTCTCATCACTGTCCTGCTGGATGTCTGGCTCTCCCCATGCATGGTGTAAAGAACCATGTGCCTCTATTGCAGCAATGATTTTAACCGTGGGAACTGGGATACTCAGAGTTTGACTCACCCACAAGTTTCTCCCTCAGTTGTCTCAGGACCTATGATGCAGCATCTTCCATAAATTTGCATCCATCACTTTGTCAGGTGTCTCAGAGCTGGAAGCCGGTAGACAGCCACCTGTGGCACAGCTGAGAAATATGACAATGCAACCCAAAAGGACCCTAAATCTGACCTTGGACATGGATGCTTCAGCAGACAGGTGAAGTGGCAGCTAGAGAAGGAAGAAATCTGGTGAGAGGGACCTCCCCTGGGTCACAGAGATGAGGGAGTAGCCAAGAGGGGGCTCTGTCACAGTGCACAGTGGCACTGCTGCCTGCAGACGATGTCAAGCTCCTGATACAACCTCCTGATAGTGGTGTTTTGCCCCAGGAATTCAAAGTGTAGTTTGGTACTTCTGTATCCCCTCAGGCAGATACGTGTGTTGGTTGGAGAACAGAAATACCCCACTCTGTGTGTGTGCTGTTTTCCCATGTGGAAATTGATTCAGCCTCACTCAGAGATCTCAAAATAGCATATGGAAATGTGTTCTTGCTTTCATGTTCATTTTGTTCTGCCTTACACCTGTTAGACTTCACATTTTTCACAGAAAGAAACAGCCATTACCTTTTTTTGAAAATAATATTTTATTTTTTTTTTCCCCCAGAGCCAGCTGAACACCTTGTTCTCCTGATCAGTTTTAAAAAAGCTGTTCACCTAAATCCATAGATAAGTGAGTTATATTCAATGAGGTCACTTCTTCCCAACTAAATGAATTTTCTTCCAGGTTAATACAATCTTCTGTTACACAGAGATTAAATTACTGTGTTTCAAAACCGTAAGTCTTAACCTTTCATAATATCAAAAGTTTGCAATTTTTTTGTTTGAGTCTGACTAGCAGAGTGGTTTACTAAAGCAAAACAAGAAATGATTCTTCTTCAAAATCCTCACAAAACATTTGAAGTGTTCCAACATTCACTTAAATAAAGATTGGTGCTGGAGACTTTTTTCTCTGCTGTCCCCAACTGATCTATTTACTGCCTTTACAGCTATAGCTACAAATGGCTTATGACTTCAAAAGTCAATTAGGAGACTGGCTTTGAATCTCTCTTCTACCTAACTCCTGTCTGTGGCTGATGTGTTGCCAAGGGAGCTGCATTGTTTCCTAGTGCAGCAAATGAATAAAGTTATATTTACATCTCTCTATGTGCTAGAGAAATAGAGATGTAGTTATGTATGCATTACCTTGAATATAAATCACATAGAGATCCCTGCCTCCTCTGTCTGCTACAAGGCATGAAAATGTCCCCCTAGAATAGAAATAAAACCATAAAACACCATGTCTGTAGCTAGAGATGAGTCAGATGCAGATTTTAGAAGTGGATCCAGATTTCAAATGCCACCCAAATCTGTGTGTGTGATCAAAGGTTTTGGTTCTGACCCAACTCTAAATCACCATAACAGCCTGGATAAGATCCTGAATCCATAAATCTCTACCATTTTATATGTCCATTTAACCAGATGGAGTTCCTTTCTCAAAGTGGAGCCATATGAAGCTGGGGGATGCCTTGCTGGGCATTGCAAGGTGTAGGTACACCTGCCAGGTCAGATGCAGGGCTCTCTTGTGGCCTTGGGCACACAATTTCCTCCTGGCTGGCATTTCACAAGCCATGGGGCCCAAAGGGGCAGCAGAGGAGCTGTCACAGTCAGGCATTGGGGACGACATTGCCATGCCATGGCACCTTGGGCATGGGGACATAGGATTCAGCCCTCAGCCTGGAGGTGCCCTACAGTGAGAGGCTTCCTGAAACCTGCCAGCAGGCTCTGCAGAAGGCTTGGGGCTGCTGCCAGCTGCAACCTGCCCAGGAGGAAGAAGGGGAAGAACTGGGCTCAATTCCCCTGTTTTAACAGAGCTTCTTGTCCTTGTTCCAAATTAAAGCTGCCTTTGTGCTCTTAAATCCACTGTCTTGATAATCCTTCTGTCAGTGGAATAAATGCTTCTTCCATGTCACAAAGTTGGTATTTGAAGGGTAAAATACTCTTTAAATTTTGGGTCACTGAGATCTGGTAGTTACACAGGCACAGACTGGCCAGCAGTCTTAGATGGCTAAGATATTTTGTGAATTCGTTGGGTGACCTTTAATGATAATATTATGTGTTTGTTTTGGTGTTTTTTTCCAAGTACAATTTAGGTTTGTATTAAATCTAGTTTGGTTTTCCAACTTTCATTTGGGATATAATGTTTTGTCCCAGATGCTTTTGTCCTATTTTCAGGACTACAGGCAAAACAAGAAATAAGCACACTTTTCTTGAATGATGTTTGCTTTCTCTTCTACTATATTTAAAGTTGCCATTTTGGTGGGTGGCGAAGGTGAATCAAAGCACCAGTTAACCTTCAGGTCAGACACAGGTACCAGACTTGAGTTGAGGCAAGTCACCCAACTCAGTGTGACCTATTATGTTCCATCTCCATATGTTGCATCCTTGAGAAGTACCATACATATATTCTGCTATTCAGAGCAAGCTAATTAATGAATGAGCTATTAAAAGCACGAGTGCTTATATCACCCCCGGTGGAAAAAGGACCTTATGTACCACTATGTAACATGACATTAAGCTTGACTGAAAATTATCCCTCTCAGTCATAATTAAACATGACTTAGCTCAAATTTAGTATAGCTCTTGAAATGAGCAAGTGATTTTTGTTATTAGGACAATGGAGGGGATGGGGTAGGGTGGCAGGTGATAAATTCTGACCTTAGGAACTGTCCACTCCCGCCCTGCACATTGTTCTCTTTAGAGAGGGAACTACTAAAACTAGAGAGTGGGCAGAAACATTCCTTGTCTACATTTAGGGGAAAAGCCTGCATTAGTGTGTTCAAGGTTAAGGCACAAAGGGAAGGAAAGCATTACTTTCAGCATACAGTAACAACTCCAACTCTAAATGAGAATGTTATTTCAAAAGTACATCTTCTAAAGCACAACTGTTCAACTTCAACCTTTTAAAGCTGTTTCTTGGTTTCTGAAGAGAAAAAGAAGCTAAAGGGTTGGAGCAGAAGGCATTTAGGATGAGAATTAGAGTATGAATTTGAAAGTCCAGAAAATTTTCAGATGCTTTAAAAAATCAAATAAAGACAACCTCTTAAATGTTTCTGAGGCATTAACTTAGATTTCTGGAGGCTTCTAGTTTCACAGAGACATTATTTTATCGCCTCAGTTCTGTGCAGAGAAAATCCGAGCTCATGAGCACTACGTGGAGATGCCATATGGGAAGCTTTGTAAGCCTCTGGCAAATATCTGTATCAAACATGCACTTGTGTATTGCCTTCTGCATACAAAGCACAAAATGGCAACTAACAGAACGCCCCAGCACCAGCGGGAGGCAACAAATTACCTTCTCGAACACTTACAGATGGCAAAATGGGACCCACCTGTGCTCCTTGTAGCCTCATCTCTGAGAATGCAGTGAAAAATGTTACTGCTCTAAGCTGGTGGTTTTTGTCTGTGGTTAACAAGAGAAGGCTCCATGGGAAGGGTGATGAACCCAGCACCTGCCTGGGAAGAATATGATCTAGATCAGGCTCTCAGGCCACCCTACTGCTTGGACAGCCACCCCACAACAGGTAAACATGTATTCTCTGCAAAGACACAGATGCAGGTATTGAATTTATTCGGTAACTGAAGGCTGTGTACATTTTAATGCTTCTGTGAGAAATACACATATGAATCAGCTCAGGCTGGGTGATGGCAGTGCAGCATCCTTCAGTGCATGGGGGGGCCCTCCTTCCAACACCCCTTACTGTCACATGAAATTTCCACATTAATAAGATTTATCTTGGCAGACCACAGACCTGTCATGGCTCAGAGTGAGGAATCTGGTCTTCAAGGAGCAGTGAGCCGGACGATACCCTTTATGGCATTCACCCAGGGAAGGCACAGGCTGCAAAGCAGAAATGTAAATCATTTCTTCCCAGGCAGACTGTGAAGCAGGGTGACTGTTATCAGGTCCATCCATAATGAAAATGAAAAATGGGCACATCAGTCTTTTCCCTTTTCACGTATATCTTTTGCACTCAGTAGTCTCTCTGAGCCTGAAATATTGAAGCATCTTTATTGAGCATTGATATATCGTACACACCATTAATTCAGCTTCATAATGCCATTACCAAGCAAGCAATTATGACCATCTATGCTGAGCCTCATAGTAGGTAAACATGTGGAAGCAGCCATCATTCAGCCCATAGAGATATTCTGTTCAAAACTATCTCATATTCTGATTATTCAGGTGCCATGTAGAATGCTGTGGATTCCTCCTCAAGCACAGCAGCTTTTAAGTGCTAAATTTTTCTGAGCCATTTTTACAGAGAGGCAGTTGCAATACTGCAACTATTCCTTGTACAGTCTCATCAATAACACCAGCCTCCCTCTCAGACACCACTAATAAATGCTGAATTTAGCAGCTGTATGCCCAAGCAAGGAAATCTAACTGCAGGGCTGTTTATTGCCTGGAGCATCCACTGATAACAATAAAAGAGATACAGTCTTTATGAAGATATTACATGCAAGCTAGATTATGCATCCATAGCTTAATTTAGCTCCCTTATGCTGAGGCATTATGATGCATTTGTTAATTACATGATCACATACGGTGTTTTCCACATTCAACTCCTGCTTCAGTTGTTGCATAGGATGCTCTGTGATGGGCAGCTGCTCAGCAGTCCTCTTTTCCCAGCTCTTCCATGCAGGGGTCCTGTGTCACTCTGACTAAGCACCGAGCTGCGTGAAATGGAGGTAATCAGTTTTTCCTCGTGTGTTCCTCTGAAGCATGAATTGCTGGGAAATCGGACTTCTTCACTTCTTCACAAATATCAGCACAGTTATCTTTAGAGCTCCTCTGTGATAAAATGCAAAAGGGATTATCCCATTTCAGATTGCATGGCTGAAGCTCATGCAATTCTTGTATCTACTGCAATATTTGCCTGAATTTGACCCCCAACATTGCCTGAAGTTATTCAGTCTCACTTCAGCAATCCCAGGCTGAGAGGTAAAAAATGGACATTTGATTTACAAGTGAAATGTGTGAAGCCTCCTTCAGAAAAGCTTTGAAATGCAGCAAACTCTTAACACCCATCCCTGGATGGGCTCCAGACTGTAACTCATAGCTTCCACTGAGTCAACAAAGATCCTCTTCCCAGAAGAAAGCCAAAGCAGGGATGAAGGGTTTTGAGTGGTTTTGTGAAATATCCCAGCAGAAAGGGAAATAGATAGCACATGGACCATCAGCCAGAAGCAAAGACCCTCCCTCTAGGAGGGGAAAATCAGTCCAGATCATGAGCCTGATAAAAGAGGGAGAAAACTGATAAGAGAGCTATGTGACATCAGCTCTGACTGCTCTGCCTGGAGTACATCTGAAGACCAAAGCTGCCTAAGCAAACACAAGTGCACACACAAGGCAAGCTCGTGTCTCAGCTGTGAGCAAGCAGAGTGGTTCTGCCGAGCCTTTTGGATCAGTCCAGTGCTACTGATGTTGATTAAATCCTTTGGCATGTACACCTGCCTGCAAGCCAGGGCTGGCCCAGACTTTATAGCTGTAGTGTTACATTAATGGCTTCAGATGGCAGGTCATGCCACTGATTTCAGCAAGGCTGTGTGGGCTGCTGCCATAGGTGGAAGTGATCCTTCCTCCTTCTGTAACCATAGAGGAGCCATGCAGGAACATTCCACAGGGACCATCAATAGACTGAGACAAATTAAGGCTGGCAAAAGGTATGGCTGTTGACATAATACTATTTGTAGTAAGAAATCTATCAGTTTCAAACAATCTTGACTTCCAAAGTGTATTTTTTATTGGATTTTCCATGCTTTCCACCCTTGCTGAGAAATTTTGTGAATACCAGGCAACATATACAAATACTATGTGAGATGAATGCTCTCAGGTACACAGTGTGATTCTTGGAGTTGTCCTGTGCAGGGCCAGGAGCTGGACTTTGATGATCATGTCGGTCCCTTTCAACCTGGGACATTTTATGATTTATTGTAGACATTTTAAACTGAGCGAAAGAGTCTGAGCACAAAGGGAATGTCTTTTTGCATGATGAACTGTGAAATCCAGTGCCATAGGAACATTCAGGTTACAGAGAGCAGGTATTTATACCAAGAAGCAGAATAAATAAATTTAGAACAGTAAGCTCCTTAAAAGATTGGTGTGGGTGAAGGGAAGCCTGAAACCTCATGCTTCCAGGTTAAGGCACTAGGGATCTGGAAAAAACTGTCCTATAACTCTGTTTTGTAGAATTTTATGTATTTTTGAAGTGTCTGCTGTGCCAAACATGGCAGCTTGATCCACTGTAGAAAAATCTGTGTTTCAACCTGAATAGGATACATCTCCCTTTCTATTATACTCATGTAAAATAGTCTTCATTCTCAATACATGGAGCAATTTGTAATGTCAATGCTGACTGGCAGTGTAAGAACTGACACCACGAAGCATAATAGTAATTGTGGCTTTTATTCCTCCAAAATGGTAGCACCCTCTGCAAATAATCTTTTACATGGTAGCCTGAAGATCTTGGTCAAGGACTGGAAAATGGGGGCTTGATGCCTACTTCAGTATAAGGAAGGTTTAAACCTATTGCTCCTGATTTTTAAGAGACAGTGCTACTCGTTATGGAAAAGACAAGATGAATGGGGAAAGACAAGAGGATGCCTGTTGAAGACAGGGGAAGACAGGTTTATATGTTCCTTCACCTCTGCCAGTTGAAATTGTGCAATTGTAAAAGGAAAAATTAATGGTCTAAGAACAAGATTACAAGCAACAGACACCCTCTCACCCCAGCAAAGTGGGGATTCTGGGCTATAGGTTGCACCCAGGAGTTGTTTCATTGCACTTTTCCATTAGTTGCTGGAAAAAATTGTTGGGAGGAGGAAAGGACGAAACCTGACAGAACAGGACTTAGATTCAATTCTGGAAAAACAGGTTTTGCCTCCAGTCCAGCAGGGTAACACCCTCACAGTGCCATTCTAGTACAGAGCACTTTTTATCCCTGGCCTGGCATCAAAAGGAGACATTTCCTCTCAATTCACAGGAAAAAGCATCTGTTGCCCTCTCCCAGCTGCACAGGGTTGGCCTCAAATCTCTCTAAGGAAACAACTGCCTCCTGCAAGCAACCTCTTGATGTTTATTAGCTGTGGAGGAGTAGGCACACACCCATTCCCACGGAGCTGGGATGAAACCATCTCTCCTGACTTTGGGCACTGGAAGCACATTTAAACCTGCCAGCTCTGACGGAGGTTTGTGGGCCGAGTCCCAGCACCTGCGCTTCATTTTCCTCCAGAGCGCATGGGGCCAGTCCTATTTCTGGGTCCTTAAAGGTGTCACATATATGTGCTGGAGCCTGTTGTGTTTGGGATACTTCACCTTGTATGAGGCTTGTGCCAACTGAGCAAATCCTGGTGTAAATGCTCCGTCACCATCCCACAGCAGAGGGAAAAGGCTGTTTCTGGCATCTGCAAGGGTCTCCCTCCTGCTGGATACTCTTTCAAGTGCTGTAATTCAAACGACCTTGTGCAGAAAAAATAAGGATCCAGGACATTTTACTTCTTGAACAATCTGGCAGCATTTTAAGGCCTGCTGCCTATTTTCAAGGCATTGTGGCAGCCCAGCCTGGAAGTACCGTGAGCCTCCACTGGCTGCATGGGAAACAAGGCTGCTGAAGATCTGTAGTGAGTAAAATCCCTAAAGGTGTTAAGTTTGTATCACTCAGAGGCTCTTTTCAGCCTAATTCCCAAAGGCTTTTACACAACCACTATTATAGCCTGAGCTCCATTCTCCTTTACATCCTCGCAATTTCGTTGGAGGTCATGGGGTTGTATATTCTATCACATTGATTTACTAAGAGGGAAACACACATACACTACCAAAAAATCGAATGAGTCATATTAAAGCAGGACTATTCCTTACAGTCTCCAGAGCTGTGCTGTTAAACCCTGAAATGGAAGGTTTAACAAAGGCAGGAGGCCATTCTCTCACCATCTCTAACCGCTTCCAATTTGCAGTCGGGTTTTAGTGGTATGAGTGCTGCAGGATTTGGCTATCATTGAACTTCTTTTTAAATGTTACACTCACTCAAAATCTGACAGAGGCAGATTTTTGTCAGGAAGCAGATGAATGAGATTCTAGTGTCTTGGCACTAGACAGATTATTTAGAATTCAGAAGATTAACTGTGAATCTGAATTTTAAAAGCATCATTTAATATTTGGCACATTATTAAAGCAATGTCAATTTCCAATTTTTTTTTACACATGTGTGGGTTCAATATAATTACACTTCTGTACAGTGTGTACACATTTTTTGTCTGTATAAATGTGTGAACTCACATGGGACCATTTTGTACAATTCATTTAAAAGCACAATTAACAGTCTCTTACCCTTACTTGTATCCTAAGTAGCAATATCTAGTCCAAAAACACAGTAGTAAGGCAAAAATGTTCCTAGAGCAAGCCAATCTCTTTTGGAAAACAGGAAAACTGTGTAGCTGTTTTATGCACATAAATACTGTTTAAGTGCATAATTACATGTAGGAAATTATTTCAAACACAGAACACAAGAAACATCAAATCAAGCATGATTCAGTATAGGCAGTCCTTCACTGTGCATTTCCAGGAGGGGAAGCCGCCAGTCTTAATCTGACATAGTGGTAGTTTCCAGAAATGAAAGGAAAGGCTGAAAGCAGAATTCGTTTCATGAAACTTTTTCATCTAAAAATAAGGCCTCTTGCACAAGCTGTTCACCTCGACTCCCTCCATGATCTGAGAAGTGAGAGGAGAGATCAAGAAGGAAACTCCAGTAGGTACCTTGTCACATGGTATAACAGGGTTATCGGGAGAGGGTTTTCTCCCAAAGCCACCAATTCCAATCACCAGCTAGAGAAACAGATGATTAAAACCTCTTTTTATTTTTAATGGCTCAAATTATATGAATAAACTCCACACTGTAGTACTTGCCAGAAGCCTCAGAGGAGGAGGGGAGGGGTACCTGTGGAGGGGATCACAGGCACAGCAACTTGGCTCTTGCTAGAGGTGAAATGTCACCATCCTTTCTCTGGTCCACTGGGAATCCTTCTGAACTCCACATTTCAGGGTTTCTCTGGGACAGTACTCTTTAGCAGGATTTCTGTGGCTCATGTTTGAACACCTGCTGTCTGTTGGAGCCCCGTGTTCCTGGAGAAGTTCAGCCAGTTGTCTGCCACAGGTCAGACAGGGAATGGCTGAACAAGGTGCCTTGCCCCACACGGTACCCTCTACCTGAGCTGGTTTCTTGCTCTGCACATCAGCCTTATACAGCCCTAGGTTTCATCACCCCTCAATTATTTACTTGCCCCTTCTGATTTAAGAATATTTTTGATCTTTTTTTCTGTTTTCAATTTTTTTCCCTTTATTCATGAAGATACACTATATGTAGGTTTTTTAATATGTTTCCCTCGGGGTTAAATTAACTATCACCTGTGCCTTATTTGGGAGCTTGTTTGTATTAAATGGGAGCTTTGTTTGTCTTAAATGCTGACAATAGATAAGATGGCAGTAGAACTATTTGACTTCCAAATATATGCTTCTGATTAGATTACTATTACGAACTACCCTAGGTTTAATTTCATTAGTCATTTAAGCATTATGATGACATATTTGTTAAGTTCATTGGTTTAAACAGAAGCCAAATGAACATGTCAGTGAAAATTTCATCCCTTGAAAAGCTGTTCCCAGACTCCTCCTTCCTGGCTATGCTGAGGCTGCTTGCTTAAAGAGCCCAGGACAGCACAGCATTGCAAACCCCATGGTACCTGGAAGAGCCTTGTATGAGCGCTTCCCCAAGCACCAAGCTGGCTGCTCTGGGCCAAGGATCTAGGCCTAAGAGAGCACAGATTTGTGCTAGTGCCCATGCACACTCACAAAATAGCCTAATCCCACCAAACAGCCACGATATTTTGTAGTAGCAGGGCCATGCTCTGCCTTACAGAGTGTTCTTGCAGCACTCATGCTTGTGGGTTAGGCCTGTGATGTCCTTTTGAGAGAACTAGAGGATATCTGGCTGAGGATTCATCTTCTTCCTATGGTGTGTTATTTCACTGTGCTTTCTTGAGACATATTTTGAAGAGTTTTTTCCTCCCAAATTACTCTATACATCATCACTGTTGCTCTAGATAGTACAGCAAAAGGAGAGCTAAAACAGTAATATAATATTTCCCTCATTCAATGGAAAACATAAATTCTTGTTTGCTTGTTTTTAAATCAAAGCATAAATCTGAAATTTTATTGGAACATGGCCTCTGCAAAAGGTTTTATGGGTATTTAAGAGAACATGAGCTGAAAAAAAATGTAAGTTTATTACACACTTGGATTAAAATTTTCCAGTTTCCCTGGTAAAAAAGTACAGCTTGTGAAAAACACATTAATATGCTACCTTTCAGATTTTCACACAAGGGTATAAATATCAACACAATAAATTGTGTGAATAAAGACTATTCAGGATGGATAGACAAGGATACTTGAGGTCCAAAATTTTCCTGTATTTTGAATAATCTCTTGTAAATATGAGAATAAAGAGCTCCATGAGCTCACCCCACTGCGTCAGGCCACCTGTTTGCTGCTGCTTGAAAACGAACTGGATCTCAAGACACTGGGGCATTTCTAGACTGATTTATCTCAAAGCCACTAAAGTCAACAGTGAGAGCTCCGTTTCTGGGCCAGACTTTGATGTTACTGTGCAGACTTGACATAATGAATAGTTTTACGCTGAAGTTTTGCCTTTATTTGTCTTTACTTCAGAAAATTTTCAGGGTTTGTGTCACCTAAAAGGTCACTTGCTATTCCTACGTGTTCAGCCATGTATCCATCTATGTGGTTCTGCATTTTTAGCTGACTAACTGGGGCAGAATTATCTCCTGTTTGCTACTGCGTGATGTAGGTCTCAGTTGTGGGTCTGTATTTTCTACACATATTACCGACTTCTATGTTTTTATTACCTCAAACCCACAATTAAAGCATCTTCATGGCAACATATAGGAAGAATACTAAAATATTTATTAGGAACAGTATCAGATGCTTGGTTAATTAGCATACAATTTCCCATCTGGCAATGTCTGAAATGGATTTGCCACTCTGTCTAAAGAAGAAGAGGACACATCCTCCATCACGGGAGCTCCCACTCACATCAGTAACAATGCATCCAAGGAAACCACTGGCACAGAACTATGTTCTTACACTGTAAATACAACCAACCAACCACCAACCACCCACCCAGCCAACCAACCAACCAACCAACCAACCAACCAACCAACCAAGCGCCTCACAGTTTTCCACAATGAGTGGATAAGATGCACGTGGCAAATATTAATATTAATGGTTAGGAAGCAGTATGAACCTTTGGTGAACTGGTGAAAAAATAGACTGAAAAATTGGCAGTGTTGCGGTCTTGTCTGATTCACATACTTAAGTACTTGTGTCCTCTGCACTTTCTCAGTGAGAATACATAATGTAATCAGAAATAAAATGCAAATTTTTAGCTAAGGAACGTAACTTTAATAAAAGGAGACAGAAGTGACTAGTATGATGTTGTGCTGGGACTAAAAGAAACACCTTTGGTTTACAACACTAATTACAGTGTGATCTGGTTTTTCTATTGTTTTGGGCTTTTGTTTTGTTAATTTAATCTATTCAATATTACTGAAACCAGGTCATATTCAATGTCATTTGCAATCTTCCTAACTGTTCTGGGGAAAACCATGCCATTTGTACATATGGCTGAAGGGGCAAATATTGAGGATGGATCAAAAGGAAAT
Organism: Camarhynchus parvulus; assembly: GCF_901933205.1. Taxonomy (NCBI): domain Eukaryota; kingdom Metazoa; phylum Chordata; class Aves; order Passeriformes; family Thraupidae; genus Camarhynchus; species Camarhynchus parvulus. Next base: position 33,256,805 of record NC_044586.1, on the reverse strand, counting down.
GATGGTGAATATCATCTGTAGAAGCAGAAAACTTGTTCTGTATATACCCATAAATGTTTTAAAGCCTAAATTTAGAAGCACTTATTCTAAAGAGATATGTTGATGTATGCTCTGTTGGATCTTTAAGATACCACAGTTAGAATAATTTATACACACGAACTAAGTTTCCCTTGATTTGTCGTGTTAACCAAAATAGAGATACCCAGGCTTTTGCTCTTAAAAGCTAATTGCTGTAAGTGGATGCCCTTTTATTTAAACTGTCTTCTAGCATTTTGTCTAAAAGTTTGTAGGTAATGAAGAGATCCTTTAGAACTCACTCTGGGACTGTAATATGTTTATTGAAATCAGTATGGGACCCAAAAAAACTGTACCTGAGGAATCCAAAGTGAAGCTTATAATGTTTGCTAAGTTTTATGCACAGTATTTCCTGATTTAAAAGGGATATTCCTGGTAAAGAACCGGGGGACACTGTCCCCTTTGGCATGCCATTTTTTAGCTTGCTCTTACTGTAGCCGCCACTTTCTGATCTAGCATTCCTTTTACATGAGACATTTCTACTCAAGTTTATGAAAAATGAGGGTGTTCTGGAAAACTCAGCTCTATTTTCATGTTTTAACATAAAGATGCAAATTAGGACCAGTATTAAAACCCTGACAAAATGGACAGAATTGTAAAGCAGAGTTTGTATTGGATGTAAGTAATTTGTTCTGACATTTTGTATAAACATTAGAAATAAATCAGGAGATTTACTATAAATAATGCTTACTGCTGAATAATTTGGATAAAAGATAGTTGCTGTTATGGAACAGCATTTTAGTTAGTGCTTTCAGTGTCAGTTTTGAACTGGATTTTGGAATTTACTAGAGTGCCCTTTCAGGATGTTTGTGTAGAGATTTCTGTGGACAAACTGGGAGGATGAAAGCATTAAGATTGTGCCCAGCTCCTCAAAGAGGAAAATCAGAATTTAGGTTTTGGGTACTCAAGGATCACCTCCTCCAAGCTCAGGAGCAATGCATCATAGCAAAGAGGAAATCAGGCCAAAATGTAAAGAGGCCTGCATGGGTGGACAAGGAGATCCCAGACATACTCAAGCACAAAAAGGAAGTCTACAGGGATGGAAGCAAGGACAGGGGACCTGGCCATAATACAGAGTCATTGTCTATGTGGACAATGATTGAATTCAAAAAGCTAAAAGCTCTTGTAGAATCAAATATGGCTAGGGACATTAAGGCCAACAAGAAAAGCTTCTATAGGTACGTGAGTATTAAAGAATGACCAGGGAAAATATGGTGTCTCTCTGGATGGAAATGGGAGACCTGGTAACCAAGGATATGGAGAAGGCTGAGGTAATAAATGATTTTTGCCTCAGATTTCACTGGTAAGTGTTCCAGCCACACTGCCAAGCCACAGGAGGCACAGCCACACTGCCAAGTCACAGGAGGCAAAGGCACTGGGAAAATAAAGAACCACCCACTGTAGGGGCAAATCAGGTTTGAGACCATTTAAGGAACCTGAAGGTGCACAAGTCCATGGGACCTGATGAGATACTTTTGTGTGTCCTAAGGGAACTGGCAGATTAATTGGCTAAGCCATTAATCATCATATTTGAGAACTCTTGGCAGTCTGGTGAAGTTCCCACTGCCAGGAAAAGGGGAAACACAATCCCCAATTTAGAAAGAGAAAAAAGGAGGACCTGAGGAACTATATAACAGTCAGTCTCACCCCTATGCCCAGTAAGATCATAGTGCAAATCCTCCTGAAAACTGTGCTAAGATAAATGAAAAATACAGAAGTGGTTGGTGACAGCCAGCATGACTTCACTAAGGGCAAATTGTGCTAACATGACTGACAGAGGGTTGAGATTAGGTGATCTTTAAGGGCTCTTCCAATTCAAACCTTTCTACAGCTCTGTGATTTTAACTGTAGACTAGTCTCATGTCACAGACAGCAGATATCTTCTTCCTATAGGAAACGCCTCTGCTCACATTAGGTGTATGCATCTTGGATGGCCAGATGAGATAAGCTCTAGTCTCCAATGGCATTTCTAATGAGACCTCCATGGGCTCTCATGGGAATCATGACAGTTCCCTAAATTACAAACCTGAGATGCAGTGATGTAACTGGAAATGAATTCCCCTTCTGTGGTTTAGGGCCTACGGAAGTCATTCTCCATGATACTTCTGCCTGAAATGTACTAAATTTTTTATAAACTGTATTTATGACAAGCAAGATAAGACGTTAAGAATGGGAAAAGTGAAAGGGAATAAATTGTGACACTCATGTGAGATGGGGAAGAGGAGAAGCTGATTCAAATGTCAATTTTCTAAAATAATTTTTACTTATTTAATTACAGAAGAACTTACAGGTTTGGGTCAATACAAATGGATGTTCTCGCAGCATAAGGGCAGTCAGTCCATTGCTGAAGCACCAGTAGCTCTCTGTGGTGCATGTTGCAACGAATGTGCTCTGTTGGTTTGGTTCCATACATTTATCCTCAATACAAGAGCTTCTGGATGGACATGGCATCAGAGCAGCCCTCAGCCTTGCAGTTGTCTCAGCCAGCACTGGGGAGATGCCAACTCAATAGTCAAATAAAACGTATTGGACACTTACCATAGAAAACATCACATTTCCTCTGTAATTTTCTTCCATTCCATCACTTACAAAAACCTCCAGAAAGACTCTTGCATTTCTGCAGCCTTTTTTTATTTTAACACCAAAGAGGGGTTTTATCTGACTAAGGACCTTTCTTGCCCAGGGTGAATCCTGACCACAAAGAGCAGTGGTACACATGTTCTTGGTAGTCTGTCCTGACTATGTAGTATGTCTCCTGGATCACAGAAAATGAGCTAACTGCTTTACTGGATCATGGAGCAAAAGGACTCTTCCCTTAAAATGAGTGTTTGGGAATCAGCATTATTTCCTGGAAAAAATCAGTTCTACTTTAGCCACTATCTTACCGCTAAAATCTATTAGAGATAGGTAAATATAGCTAAAACATTAATGGCAAAGTAAATATGTTTTGTTTTGTAATCCGACAAGAATTACATAATAATCACAGAGCAATTACATTAAAATGATTATAGTTCCATGTTACCTACAACTACTGATTGATATACTCTGGTTAGCACCACATGACACTGTTACTACAGCATAAACTCAGCTGAGTGTATCCCAGGTCTAAAAATACACTAGCTGATCAAAAAGTAACTCAGTCATAGACGCAACCCCCAACTTGTACAACTGATGTGCTCAGGGATGTACAGGCAAAGTCTAGTTATAATAATCACCACAATTTAGGAGTAACTTGAAACCACTGCATGTTGTAGTCTTAAAATGAGGTTTTATGATGTTAAAAGATGCAGAAATCTTTATAGTTATAGCTAATTCATGGCTAGAATACAAAATGCTAGTATGAGTAGTAATTTCCACATTTTCAGAAAAAATTCTTGAAATCAGTATAAGTTCTTTGAGCAATCTATATAGGTTTGAAAATTCAGGATTGAAAACCTGCCTAAGCACAAAGTGTATATATATAATTTGTATTTACATTTTTTCCATGTCATGCCATGGTTTCAGAAGAGGAGAACAAAAGCCAAGGAGAATAGTAGCAGATTTTCTGAGGAGTTCCAAGGCCTGAAAAAAATACCAAAACAATAAAGTAACCATAGAAGTACCATGTGTGATCTACTGAGTCTCTCAACTCATTGTGCAATGATTTTGCCTTCCAGCCTAAACTTTTGCTTGAACCATAGCATATTGTTTTATGATACATTCTTTCATGTTTTAAAAGCTGCAAATGAAGGATCAATAATTATTTATCCTCTTTGTTGAAAAGGAAGAGTTTTTCTAGACTAAGATTGTCTGGCTCTGGTTTCTAACCACTGAATCGTGCATCTTTTTCTATCAGAAAAAGCATTTAAATTCCGTTACACTGTAATAAAATAACCTCTTATCATTTTATTGGGTAAGACAAATAGACTAAAACTTTAGACATTTTTACCAGAAGATGTTTATCAAATTTGAGCATTCTTCCCCAGCTTTTCTATTTCCCTTATATATCAGTATAACGCCCCTGATCTCCACACCTGCAGCATCCCTGCACCCCCTGGGCACTGGGATAACCAGTGCCTTGCCCTCAGTTATCCTGCTCTTTGCTTCAGGTGCTGAGCCTGGCTGGCCCCTGCCACTGGGACACAGTGGCAGGAGGGAAAAAGCAGAAGGTGGAAACAGACTGGCCACCTGAGAAACAGAAGGGGCAGCTCCATTGGTGCCCACAGTCAGTTTTGTATTTTAAAATAACAAGCATTAGGTACAACAAACCAGTGGTATTTCCTTATTCCTTCTTGGGTGTGATGGAAATTATTTGCCCTTTCAGCCATTATGTTATTTTTTCTTATATTTTACAGCTACTAAAACCTTCTAAAAGCCACTGCTTCCTCTGATAGTCTCTGTTCTCCTTTATAAATGGGATTTATTTTCTCCTGAAAAATGACCTTACATGTGGTTGTGTTGAAACATGCATTCAAATGAAAGCCCCTTTCCAAGTGACCCTGACCTATGCCCATCATGTCTTCTCTCTTCATTATTTTCTTTTTGCTACAAATTCTATCAGCAATGATTTAATATTTTCTTCAAGATGGTTGAATGGGATGAAAGCACCTCCCTGGAGGCTTGTGCTCAAAAAAAACCCTAGCCATTGCAAATACCTTACTCAGATCTACCAACTGAGCAATCCTTGATCTCTTTAAAATGAGTCTGTATTGATTTTCTTGTACAGCTAATTTTTCTGAGAATGGTATGAAGGACTAGCTCTAATGACTTTTAAGAGTTGGGCAACTGAATCAAATGTGTAATGTCACAAAACTTTTGAGGTAGATTATAAAAATTTAAAAAAAACCCAACAATATTGATTGAACGACTTGTTCTTTCGACTCCTTGCTGATTTTTTCTCAGCCAGCCTTTCCTGGATTTTATTAGAGACCAATGTCAAGCTAAGCTTGTTTGTAACCTTGAAGGTCAGATTTTTTTTATATTCGTAGGATTTATTAGCATTAATAATTCAGAGGGTTTCTTGACCACCATTGTTATCTTTTATAGATGCATCTTACCTAGTTTTGCAAAGTAAGAATTGTCTAAACAGGATGTGGGGAAGGTGTTCTCTCTGCTGTGCCAGTCCCTAGTGGCTGACTGGCTGTTGATAGCTCAGCTTCTCAGCACCTGGGGGAAACCCTGCTTGAGTATTTCTGCCTTTTATACTTTGTCTAATAGCAGGTCCAAGCTGTTAATGGGATTTAATTCCATTTGCTCATGATGTATTTTAGTAATTCCTCCTGGTTAACTTTACCCTGGATGACCAGTGGTGGTCATCTTCTAGCCTTAGTAATACAATAATTACTTGTATTTCTACATTTCTTTATTTCTGCCCATTACTATCAGGGTCATTTTGGGTTTAGTAGTATTTCTATCTCCCTTTCATCACTTAATGAAGGGAGGCATTTCTCCTCTGAAGAACTGAGGTGTCTTTGCACAGACATGGGTGATTAGGAGTTGCTGCTCTACTTTCAGCAGAATCTGCTCTCTCTCAACTTGAAATAGAAAGAATATCCACCAGAGTACAGAACTGGCCTCCCTAAGATGGTGTATTTTTGGGTTCATTGGCTGTGGTCAGCTCTGTCCCTGTGGTTCCAGTGTTGAGTTTCCTCAAGGCTTTGCAGCAGAACAGACAGACTGAATGTGATGTGGAGCTGCTGCTGCCAAAGGAGAAGCAGAAGTGGGAAAAGATCTGGAATGATCTCCTGCAGAACCTGGCTCCTTCCTCCAGCCCCAAATGAAAGGGGAGAAGAGACTTTCAGGTGGTACCAACCTAACAGCTGCTCTTCTGCCAGCCTCCTCATCCCCTTAGCCCAAAGCAGGCAGTTCCCGTGTGTTTGGAGACCCTTCACCACTGTGGCACGGGGACCCAATCTGCCTGTGGCAGCCTGCTGTCCTGACCCACCAGGGCCACAGCACGTGTTACCCTGCACTGTGTCTGGGATGGCTGGCTACCGTGGGCTACAGCAGCATAGTCACATTGGTTTGGATCTCTGCTTGGTGTGAAAATTCATCCAAGAAGGACAAATGCCAACAGGAAAAGCCAAACTTACTTGAGTGCTACCGCACATACGTTCATTGTTTATCACTACCCTGAAGCTGGTGTCAACAGACTCTCTCCTGCTTGCTTTAGCTTGATTTTTTTTTCAGCTTTAGGAAAGTGGTGTTCTCAAAGAAACAAGTGTATGGACTGCTGGTGAACACTGCAGTAATAGCCTATAGCAAGTAAATGATCATAACGCCTTCCATTTACACTGACTGGCATGGTTCTTTTCACATGTAATGTGTTTTTATCTCCAAGTCCTGTATGTTTTCATAGACAAATCAGTAATATTACTGATTTCACTCTCTGGAAAGAGACTATTTGTCTCACAGGTTAAGGGGAAGAGATTTTGGTACTGTGCAAGCACTAGTTGTTGCTGATAGTTTGTGGTATATTGTAGCGTATGATGGTTTTGTACAGGAAAAGCCAGAAAATGACATTTGAAAGGACACTTGCATAATCATTGGTGGCTGATAGACTGGCAGAGGATATCTCAAACAAAAATATTAATTCTATTAAGTAGTGTGCAATTTAATACATTTGACTTTATAAGACAGAGTCTAGTTGATATTTTAATTCATCCCTTGGATATTATAAATGTATAGAAATATTAGTAGTTTCCAAAAAGAAAAAAAAGCCCTGAAAAGACATTGCAGTTTAGTCTTAGTGACACAGGTCTTAGCACAGTCTAATTTTTTCAGTTTCTTAGCTGGACCCTGAGGGCTGGTGGCAAGCGTACCCTGGGGACAAGGGGACACAGAGCCCTACCATATGCACTGTAGGGTGCAGTGAATGATAAATGCCACATAGCAAAGGGCAGGATGAGCCACAGGCTGTTCTCCCACCATTGCTGCTCTTATGGAAAAGGGATCAAATACAGAGGAGCAGCAAACCCTTCATATTAGGCATGGGGCAGTACAGCTCGTATGCAAGATAGAAAACTAAGAGGTTTTTTCCTGAAGTTTATTTGTAGTTACCATTGGGATCAACTTAGGACTTAATTGATGCTTGTAACTGGAGATATTATCCAGGAAATTTTAGCTAAACTGAATTTAGTTCTGAGTTTACCAAAGCTATGGGCACAAGGTAGCATGCACAGATTAGGGATGGCAGAAGCTTGCACAATTACAAGATCTTAAACCAATACATAATTCCTCAGCTCTGCTTTCCCTCAGATGCCTCAAGGGCCACTAAGGAGTTACCAAAATTACATGAATTGAGGTAATTCAAAGAAATTTGCTTTAAAATGCCATAACTTAAAAGAAGGCAGTTTTATTGCCAATGAAAATCATATGAGCAACCAACATGCACATTTATGCAAAAATCAGCCAGTTGGGTTTACAACAAAGCAGAGTAAACTGAATCCAGACCAAAAGGGATTTGTTAGCAGCTTTAGATTTTGTTTAAATTTCCCCATAGGACATCTGAACCATATGTGGAAATAAAATCCATGCATAAAACTGCATATTCCTGTGCAGTTTATTAGATACTTGACATCTCAATCAACATACTAATGTACTTCCTGAGACAACTCTTAAGCATCTGCAAACGTTTCCTTTTGATTGCTTTTTCCTCTTCCTGTGAAAAAAATCCTCCTCTTCTGACTGTTCTTCTCATGAGCTTGTAACCTTCCCTGCCTGTTCCTGTCTCAGTGCTGGCCAAGCTCAGTTCTATCTTTCTAGAAATGTGGTGACTCAGAAATTTGTCTCCTGATGTCCTCAGGCTGGGAGTGTCCAGCTTCTCAGGACGGTCTCCTTTGGCTTCGAACTCTGAGATTTAAAAGATAGACCTTGCTATATATACAAAAAGTGTTTTAGAACATTTTCATGTCTTTATGCTGAGGTTGGGTTTTTTTGTTTTGGTCAGAATTGTGGAACAGCAACAAAAAAAGTCTACAATCTGACTTGAGGTGTCTCTGGTACATAAATGTTAATAAATTAGGTAGAGCGTCTGTTCTTCATTCCCCGGAGGGAAGTGTCAAGCCCTGGGCTGTACTTCTGTGGCAGAAGTTGCTTCCCCACTTCCTCCTGGGCAGTGACTACATCTATTCTGTCTTCTGGAAACAGATCCTGGCCTGTGTATCACACAAACTGTGCTTGGGGGCTGTCCAGGAAAGAACCACTTGGCATGGGTCAAATCCATGCTGGGTAATGTGTTACTCCATCTTCTCAGTTAAACAGCGGGATGATCACAGGCCAAAGCTCTGTCTGCCACCCTGGTTCGTTTGCTAGAATAGGCATAGCCCCCAGATCCCATCAGTAGGCATTCCCAGGAAGCTATTCAGAGCATCTTGCCTCAACAGCTTGCTGGAGGAGCTGTTGGAGGAGGATAGAGAGATGTAGTATTTATAGGGAGAATAAAAGCCTAGCCCTGTGAGGGAGTGGCACTGCTCCTCCAGCTCACCTGCCCTGGAGTTTGCAGAGGAGCAGGCAGGAATCTGGTACAGCATGATAAAGGTTTTACTGCCTCTCTTTTGGGGTGGTGGTGCACATGATCACCATGATAACAGATATCCAAAAACCCCCTTTGTATTATGCCATCATATTTTCCTTATATATTTTCCTCCCTCTCTACCCTTGCTCTCTCTTTCCCTCCATCTGTCTCTAGACATCTCTTACAAGGGCTGGAGCAGCACTGATTCTGAATACTGACAGTTCCCAAGAATGCAGAATATCAGGAATTTGCTCGGACCCATTGGTAAAATACATCTTCTCCCTGCCAAGGTAGCCACACACTAACAAGAGGATGACAAAGCAAGCTATTCAGAAGAATCTCCTAAATGCAAAAATGCTATTCATTTGCCCTCATTGGAGCTCAGAAAGGCTCCACAAGTTGTGCAAACACTAATGAGCAGTAATGAAGACTGCTGTCCCCAGAGAGCTCAGATCCTCAAGTCTAAGCAAATGCCATTCCTACCAGTACAGTGAAGACAATCAAAACATCACAACCACAACCAAACACAGAGTGAGACGATTGGGCTAGGGCACCTAAATCCATCTGCTCTTCAGCTTTCACCTAGCTTTGGCTCTTTTCTCTTTCCAGGGTCACTCTGCTCATCAGGGCCATGCACTTTGATGCTTCTGTCTGCCCCTGGAGCTTGGAGACAGAACCTTTGTTCTGCTGCTCCACCACAGCCCCTTATGAGACCCTGGACCCCTGACCTCCAAGTGCTCTGAGCCAAAAGGGTCCTTCAAGACACAAGAGTTGCTCAGGCTCACCTGAGCAGCAACTGAGCTATACCAAAGCAGCAACTTTGGTGTATTGGTCCAGAGGCAGAATGTAATGTGAGGATAGAGCAAAAGTTACTTGCAACTTTATGCAGCATGGGAAAGATCCAGTTTCCCATAAAATACGTGTGTATGTCAGCAGTATTTTTCTGCACTCTTTCCCTTGCCCTTTATTTTAAATCAGAACATCTGAGGACAGTGTATGTCAGCAGTATTTTTCTGCACTCTTTCCCTTGCCCTTTAGTTTAAATCAGAACATCCGAGGACCTCACAGCATCCTTACTCAGCCTGTCCCCTCATCCCTATCCCCACCTTGCTAACTCTGAGCCACTGCATTTGGTTGGATGTGGAGAGCAGAGAAAAAGAGGGAAAAGAGAATATTTGTGTAGCCCAGTGGGTGTCAGGAGGCCATCCCTGCAGCAGGGAGGTCACTGGGGATTACACCAAGCTGGGGGGGAAAGAGCCCAGGCACTTGCTGGACACTGGAGGAGGAAAGAGATGAGAGTGCTGGGTTTCTGCAGGAGCAGATGGGCCCAGGTGAGGGTCGGTGCTGGAGCCACCATGGAGTGCAGGTGGTGCTCTGGCTCACGTTCAAACAGGGCTTGGCTCTGGCTGCAGCACCACCAGCCTGGCTCTGGCGTGAGCCATGGCCCTGGCTGTGCCTGCAGGAACACAGCCAGCAACCTGCAGCACCGACAAACTGGAGCTGAGTGAAGCCCAAGCTCTCTGACACGGGCTTTCCCAGCAGTGCCACTGACCTCAAATACCTGTGGGCTCTGGGCCTTGGTGGCCAAAAGGGGCCCTGGTGAGAGGAGGGTTTTTCAAGAACTTGAACAGACTGTGTGCCAGCTGAGCATCCCTCCCACAGTCTCCTGGGCTCTGAGTAGAAAGCAGCTGCCTGGGAAATAACTTCTAAATGCTAGCCCTAATTGAACTCCTGGCAAATACCATGGCAAGGTAAGCTGCTGCAGGAGTTGAATTTTTAGGAGAAAATTAACAAGGTTAATTTCAGCTGGTTTTTTCCAGACAAATAATGAATATGGGTAATAATTCAAACGTTTCAGTGACCAGTACACGGGAATGGCCCAATACAAAGCAATGGTGCTGATGGATGTTGTCACCTCTGTTTTTAGTTTGGAGGCAATATTAGGAGGCTGCATTGCTGAAGGAGAAGAATATTCATATCTGTAGGCACTGCAATCACAGCACCTGACAGACAGGGATGCTTCATAGTGACAATCAGAAAAGCAGAGACAAGCAAAAACAATTGTTTTACTGTTCTTCAAACTTCTACAATGGATTAATTAAAATAAATATTGTTTGAAGATACTGTAATAATTTTATTGCAATTTTTTTCAGGAAAAATGATCCGTTTATTAGGTTTTCTTCATCATGTTCACGATTTGCTGAGGAAATAAGGAGGAGAAAATAACAAATCTTACAAACATTTCTGGATTTTCAAGACGTTAGGTTTTTTTCAATACCCATTCATTATGGAATTTGAAAAACAAAAAGATATGTACATATGTATGTGACTGTAACCACATCTAGCTAAGATAAATTCTAGCTATATATTTGTTTATGTATGTTTATGAATGGCATATAATGGGCATCTTTAATAAAGAAGGAACAAACCAAACGAAATTACTTAGGAAGCAGGCAAACTGCAAAATTTTTCCATTCACGTTAGAAACCTGGCTATTGCTTTACAAAATGTCTGCATGGATGCCTGCAGGGACATGACCCTTGGTCCTTTCACTGTCCCTCTGCACTGCCTAGTCCTGCTGCATGGGCAGAGCAGCAGTGGGGCTTGAACAGGAGGAGCACTTAGTGGCTTGGAGCAGTGGTGATTGGAGACCAGGCTGCAACCTCAGCTCAGCTCAGCTCAGCTCAGCTCAGTTCATCTCAGCTCAGCTCAGCCTTTCTTCTGCTGTCTGACTTCAGCCCTTCTTCTTGTTCTTCCAGTGGGAGCAGAGTATTCACAGTATCTCCTTTTGGACATTAGATAATTTGGGCAGTGGACTGTGTTCTGGGGAATTTCACCTCCCTCTCTATTATACAGACATGAATCATGGAATCATTTAGGTTGGAAAAACTTCAAAGATCATTAAGTCCAACCACGAACCCAGCACGGCCAAGTCCACCACTAAACCAAGTCCCCAAGTGCCACATCTGCACATCTTTAAAATACCTCCAGGGATAGCGATTCCATCACTGCCCTGGGCAGCCTGTTCCAATGCCTGACAGCCCTTTCCATTAAGAAATTTTTCCTAGTATCCAATCTAAACCCCCACTGGCACAACCCGAGGCAGTTTCCTCTGGTTCCTTTGCTTGCTATCTGGGAGAAGAGAGCAACCCCCATGTACCTCCTTTCAGGTAGTTGTAGAGAGCTATGAGGTCTCCCAGAGCCTTCTTTACTCCAGGCTAAACTACCCCAGCAAGGACTTGTGCTCCAGACCCTTCACCAGCTCTGTTGCCCTTCTCTGGACACGCTCCAGCACCTCAGCATCTTTCCTGGGGTGAAGGGCACAGAACTGGGCACAGTGTTCGAGGTGTGGCATCGCCATTGCCAAGTACAGGGACACAATCAGGGATCTCATCCTGCTGGCCACACTGTTGCTGATACAAGCCATATTTTTGATATAAAAGTCAGGCCTGAAATTATGAGATTGGAAATTATTTTTGCAGGGCATAAAATCCAAAACTTTTTATTTGATGTCATAAATGCAAACAGCACACAGCTATTGAAAATATGAAGAAGAAATGTCTATTTATCTAACTTACCATAGTCAAATTTTGAAAGGGCACCACTGCATAAAAGCCCATGGGAGAGAGAAAAGAACACACAAAGCCTGACAAGAAAGACATTATATGTCTAAGCAAACTAATGGAGATGTTAAAACTCAGAAGCCCCACAGACATCTGCTAACTTGAACATGCAACTGGCAGCTATCACCAAGCTGTGCTCTCATGTGGTTCTTGGCTGTTGCTTGCCTGTATTTTCTAATTCCAGCATGTCTCCTCGGTGTTACTCCTACATGAACTGGCAGTGTTGTCAGAGGAAATCATGTCAGTGCACTGAAGACCATTTTTTGCCTTGTGAAGAAGTTAATTTGATGGATCTTGATGTTTAAAATAGAAATGCAAGTTCCATCTACACAGGGCTTTATATTCTGTACTGGGAACACTGGACCATATGAAGAAATCTTATTCCAGCCATGAAGAAAAAAACAGGAGGAAGATACTTCCTTTCACAGTAGGGTGATGAGGTCCACAAGCAATTACAATGGATACTCACAAGGTTCAGGGGGATCAGAACTAAAATGTTAACTTTCTTCAGTAGTCACTGAAACCAGTGTGATAAAAAAAGTAGTTTGGCCAATCCAACCTAGTTTTGGGCTCACACAGACTCTCAGTAGAAAGCTGAAGTGGGTAATTAATTATCAGGGCTAAACAAACTCTTGCAGTCTGATAATGATGTGGATCATACAGTGACCCTTTCCCCTTCCCCGTTCTCATGTGATAGATAGAAGTACCTCTTTTTGTACTATCCTATAGCCAAACCATCAGGCACCTGTCTCCTTTTCTGAAATAAAGTCCACTGAAAAGACTATAAAAATCCTGAATGAATATGACTAATGTCTTTTAGACATGTTCATAAAAATCCCCTTTTCATGGATTGACCTTTGCTATATATTTTGGGCTATTGGACAGGTGCATTTTGTCTATAGCTTTCACTGTCTTTATATCAAAGGACATGTTTCATAGCATTGATAAAATTCCCCTCTCAATTCCCATGAAGCAAACTCTTAAAGCTGAAGTCTGCAAAACAGCAATCCCTTTGCTGTTCTTTAAGCACTGGTCTCCTGGAGCCCACCCTACCTCAGGGCTTACTTTGGAGATGAAAAAAATATCAAGACATCTTGAGAAATACCCACACTGTTCAGAACAAGTTTCAAATGCAGCAGTGTAATTAAGTGTCTAAAAATGGCTTGTGAGGCAGTCTCTAATTCTGAGCCTGGAGCCCTGCCCTTTGGACATGGCTCTGCCATTCATGAAATGCAAAGCATCAAGATGCAATTCTGGGAGGACGTAGCTGCGTTAATGTGTGAGGAGAACAGAGAGAAGCTTGTAGGGCATCCCCCAGGAATCCCATAGCAGTGTGCCAAAACATGTTTTGATAAGGCTGTAATAAATACACCAAACACTTGCGGTAACTATGTCATTCAGAGCTCCCAGGTCTTATTTTCTGCAGTATGTTTGCCTTGTGATTAGGATTGAGCCCAACAGTGCTTCATGGTCTTCAATGGGCTCAAATAATTGTAAAAAATACAGTTCATCAAGATAATCTTCTCCATTTTGTTTCTTCCTTTCCATTTTTCCTCTAGCTAACTCTCTCTTCAAAGACAGATATAGAAAATTAACTAAGTAATTAAATGAAAGATCATCCTATTTCAGACCAATAATGCTCTATGGAATTTCTTCAGTCTGCAAATCACAGTCTTCCCTCTAGCAAGTGTTTTGTGCAATGTACAGCCACTCAATCTGATCATGTGTGACTTTGAGCAGTGGGTGGTTTTGTGCTTGTCTTTATGCGTAAAGGTAAATGTCAGCAAAATGAATGGAGCTTTGGGTATTCCCTATGTATTTGATGAAGCCCTCATACTTTCTCTACCAACTATACTGTAAGTGCTTGACTAGATTTATCAACTGCTTTATAAGGAGAAGCAAGAAACTCAGATTAAAGGTTGCTAAGTTACAAACCAGATAAAGCATAGGCATATTTCCAAATTTATATAAGCAACATGCCTAAATTAAAGAGAAGTGTGAGAAGTGGTTTGAGCTCAAGAATAAGTTAATGTGCAAGACAGATTTTTTTTTCTCTATTTCTTTGCATGGTTTTACTTCCAGCGATATTTCAAGGGGGTATTACAGCATACAGAACCTATTACAACATGCCAAGTATGAGAGAAGTAATGCTTAATACCCAGCATGGGGGCTTTTTAATGGTAATACAAATATTATGCAGCATTTCCCTCCCCAAGCCAAGCCGTGCTTGCCTTGAATACAATCCTCCTACAAATACAAACATGTACATCCTGGGTGTACAGGCCCCTGTTACAATGGGGACAAAGTAGAACTGCATTCACAGACAGATAACACAGACATTAATCCGACGATTGAAGAAATGGGATTTTGAACTGTGCAAATTCCAGTTCAAAGGAGGGATCCTTTTCGGTATAGATGTCTTTGTTATCAGCCTGTGTTTAGCTAATAAGTGGTTTATTAAAATGGTCTGGCTGTGAGTGGCTTACATACATATTACTGGGTTTGGAGTGGTCCAAAATTATGGCTTATTGTGCTAGAAGAGGTGTTAGGAGATGCTTCTGTTCACCACATGGGGAAGCATCATGCAGAAAAATGGAGTTCTTCTAGAGGCAACATTTTTCTGTTGCCTGCTTAAGTTCCAAGGCTTTATTTTGGTCTCATATTATGATTAGGCATCATCACAGATGGCTGTGTTTTGAGAGCCCTGTGTTTTCTAGCGAGGGAAATGCTGCTAGAGCATTGAGCACTCAGACTAGAGGTGAGTCCAGTAGGTGAGAGGTACCTCATGGCTGTCAGGAGCTCCCAGCTGTGGAGCCCAGCTCTCCTGGAAAAATGTGTGCTGCGGAGTTCTACTGCAGGAGAGAACAAACTAACTACTTTAATATATCTCGTGGAGATGTAACCATACTTTGCAGCCCGCTTTTGCCTTCAGAAAGGCTAACCTGATAGATTTATCAGGTGATTATCTCCACGTATCTAGATTTTTTAAAGAAAAAAAAATACAAAGAAAGAAAACTTTCAATGAGTTCCACCTACATATGTCCTGATGGCTAGAAATGCCTCTGTCAGGGTCTGGATAGCTGGGGCACAGAAACACACATTGACCACAGGCCTTTTTCTCATGCCCTGCTCCTTATGCAGGTGAAGAGTCCAGCAAAACCAGACAAAGTTATGCTACACCATATTGATGCCTTCAGGGAATTTCCAGGAAAAAGGTCAACTAGGCCTTCTGGATTCATTCTGGTAGTTAAAAACAGAATAAACACCTGACTTCCAGACTGTAGACACCACTCAGTCTGGCTATATCATCCCTTGAGCTCTGCAACATAATGTCTTAATAAAGTAGAATGATGTTCTACTTTCATCATTTTTTTAAGGAGTATTTTCACTTACATGAAAGAACAACAAAATGCAACCTGATTCTTATCCTTCTATTTAATTACCAGTCTTTCTGTTTTCAAGCAGTTTTATGGTACAGATAATTATTTTGAAAGGAGTAAGGAAGCAGGAAATAGTGCTTTTTTTTTAAAGTAGGAGACAAAAAAGTGTTCTGAAAGCCTTGCCAGACCAGACAGCAAAACATACCTTAATGTTGCTCAGTTATAGTAGGAAAAAAATAGTATGGCCCTAGATCTAATGGATGTTCAGGGTATTACTTGGCCCATGGGCTGCCTATGCTTCTGTCTGCAAGCCAGAAAGAGAGTACTGGAGACAAAAGTCCTGTGTTTTGGGCATTGATTAAAGTCCGTCCTTGTCAGAGGTACTAAATTTATTTCACTTTTCAGCTGCTATAACAAAATGCTCATTAGAAATAATGCGCTTTAGTTTGGAATCCTTTTTGCAGTAGCACATTTTTCCTTCTACTTAGCAATCAGTTTAGTCTCTGGAAAGAAGCACTTCCCATCAGTTTTTTACTTCTCTTTGTCATGAAGCCTTTCTCCCTTCTCAGCTCAGAGCCCTAGAGAGAAAGGAACCACCACTGCTGGTGGTTCCTTTGTCACTGGTGGGACACTCCATCTGTACCAGCTGCTCAATAAGAGACGCTCCTTGCTGCTCTGAGTACAGCCAGAGCACATACTTACAGCTGCAATCAAACTGATATGGTTTGGTAATCAATGTTTTGAGGGTTTGTTGTAGGCATGTTCTACATTTTCCTATTTTCCTTGCTCTAGGCAATATACCACTTTGAGAACATCCAGCAGAAGTGAATCCTGCTGCAAGATAAAGTTTTGGACTGAGCATTTAAGTCATTGGCCTTATAACTGGGTGCTCTGTTTTTAATTTATGTATTCAATGAGCTGACAATTTAAACGCTCCCTACCTGTCAGCTCTTGACTGTAAAATCCTTCAGTCTCTGCTCCTGGAGATCTCAGCCATCCCAAACAACCAGTGCCACTGTTTTGATCATTTCAGCCCTCTTTGAAGGGTTTTACACCTGTAAACTCCTTTACATCTGTGGTGGTGAACTGATGAGAGAACAGCCTGGAAAATGACCTTAAAGGGCTTTTCTATAGTCAGCCTTCAATTTTATTATGTTACCTGAGTTTGATCTCTCTTTTTAGCAAGGGAATAATGTGGCATTAACCATTGTGTCCATTCTTAACCAAGTCACTAGAAATTCCTTCAGAAATATCAGGAAGTTAAGTTCTGCAGTTTCTATTCCACAGTGTCATAGAATCTCATAATAATTTCGTTTGGAAGATGCCTCCAGGGTCAGCGACTCCAGACATTAACCCAGGACTGCTAGGTCCACCACTAAATCATATCCCCAGATTTTAAACACCTCTAGGGATGGTGATTCAACCACTTCCCTGGGAATCCTGTTCCAGTGTTTGATAGCTCTTGTGGTGAAGACATTTTTCCTAATGTTCAATCTAAACCTCCCCTTAAGGCCATTTCCCCTTGTCCTATTCCTTGTCCTATTTGCTTTTCTCACTCATCCCTTCTAAGATAAGCCAGAAGCTTTTAAACCTCCCAAGGAGCAGCATATCAAAGTGCTAAAACAACAGTGGCCTTTAAAGCTCTTTCCTTACATATCCATCTTCTCTTTTGTTCTCCTTTCATTCCCCTTTCCTTCTAGCAAAAACCAAGGCTTTGTGAAAGATGAAATCCCATGCGAAAGCTGCTGCAGGGATTATGACATCAAATTTAATGGGGTAGTCACTGTCACTTCTGAAGTAAGGTCTGCACTACAGATTTTTGTAAATCCTGTAAGGACCAAGGTCATTTGGGGCTGGATTGATTTTGCTAACTGGGCTTGTCTAACTCAAATTTGATGCCCAAGGTTCAGCCACCTAGGGTCCTTCCTAATTCATCCTTTTTTGGTGAGTCAGCCATCCTGCAGGTAGCCTTCTTTTTCCATTGATTGGGTAGCAAACAACCTGAGAAGAGATGTGCCATTTTTGGAGAGTTAAGTTTAGAAGAGATGAATCATACCTCACTATTCTGGTGCCTTCTTGCTGTCATGAGTCTTCTACAAGTTGAATCCCTGCATCCTTTAATTTACCCCTGCAACTTAAGTGGCTTTTATGAGGTTCCCTTCAGGAATCTCTCCTCGCTGTCAAAACTCAAGTGAGTGAGTCATGTCCAATGTTACCCACATGAGGCTAAATACAAATACACGCTTATGGAACAAGAGCAGTACTTCACAGCCAAAGCCCCAATTTGAACCTATTCCTATTGAGATTTTATTTATTATTTATGATATAGTCAGAAAATCTCACAGTAGTTTGTAAATTACATTGGAGATTACAGCATGTGCCTTCTAACCCAAACACTGTGACTAACAGAGAGTTTGGAACTCATTAGGGAAAAAAGAGTTGAATGGAAAATGAGAACAAGCTCCACAACTAAGAAAAAGGAGCAGGAGTTAGCATTAATCTTTCCAGCATTATCTGTGGTAAAGCTGCAGAGATGTAGCACAGCTCTATTTCACTTTTATGAGATTGTATCCACCAGCAGTGCAACTAAAAGCAGTGTTTTCAGAAACACATGAAAAATTCCAAAAGACCTTATTTTTGAATGAACCCAAAGCAGCAAATTCAAACCAGAATAATCTGTGGCAGAAAAAGATACACAACGTGCAAGAGTCATGGAGGTATAGTTTTTTTTAGACCAGCTGTAAATGAGGAAGAGAAATTTGCACTGTATAGTTCTATTCTGTATCATTTTCCACTTAAGGTGCATTGTCATACTCATACTAGATTTATTATGTTTCTGTTGAAAACAAAGAAGCCACATGCAGAGAGACAGGCACCCCCCACACCCAGAAATGCTCCCCACAGCCATGGTGTGGGAGCTGCAGCCTACCAGCAGCTCCCTGGGGGGGCTCTAATGGAGACGTGCTGAGATGGATGCTGTATCTGCAGCACGTATCCATTTGTAGAGAATCCATACATAATCAGGCCAGCAGGGACATCCGGAAGCCAAAACCACCATGCAGCAGCTCCATAACAATATCTAAGCCTGTGATGGTTACTAATATAATTCTGCAGATGGAGAATCACAAGGGTTCAGGACCAGTGGGGAATCTGGGATAACTGAAAGTTAAAAATAAATGAGTCTATCAAACATGAGACATTTCAACCAAGCTTATGTGAGGAATACAAGGCTGAAAAGAGTCTGTTTAGTAACAAACAGATTTAGTCAAAGGTTTAAATTCAACCTAGAAATAAAAACGCCTGGTAATACGGTCTAGCCTGGACAGCAAAAATGATGCTGATCAAGCAAAGAGATAAGAAAGTGAAAAAATCCAGGCTCTCTGGTGCTCAGTCGCCTCTTGTTGTCCTGATTCAGACCCTTCCCATCTCCTTGTCTCTATTTAATTAAAGCACGTAAATGGCAGCGCCGGTCAGCCAGCGGCTTTGCATTCGGCAGCCACGTCTCTGAGACTCACTGAGTCAATCTGACGGATGAGCAGAGTGCTTTGGCTCTTGCACTCATGGAGTTGCAGCCTCCACAGACCTGTGGTGCCACACAGAAGTGATAGGATCTGTTCCTGTGCCAGCGCTTTGGAGGAGCAGCCTGTAACTGAGCACTCGCTGCTCCGTGTGCATCCATCCTCTGAGCAAACCCTTTACTATCCCTCGCAGTTTACAATTAGCTGTCTGCTTTTTTCTTTTTCTTTTTTTTAATTGCTTGTAACATTTTGAAATAGTGTTTTGATTCACTGTTTTTGCTTGCTTGTTTGTTTGTTTTTTTGTTTGGGTTTTTTTTTTTTTGTTTGGTTGGGGTTTTTTGTCAAATATAACTCGCAAACAATGCAGATTGCTGTACTCCAGGGAAAGGTAATTATAGGAGAGGAGTAGGGGATTTCTGCATTGTTTTAAGAGGGAAAAGGAGGTTATAAGCAGTATCATAGAAAAACAAATAACAGCAAGTCTTATTATTGGCAAAAAACCCCAAGACTAGGAAACCAGCTCTGAACGGGGGAAGTACCATTCCTGAGTTCATTGAAAAAACTATTTTTTTTCTGAATGTGTTCAGTAACACTGGACAGCTGCTGATGTCCAAGTAAAAGTGGCACAGATAGAAACAAGCACTGATCATTTTATTTTTCATGTAGAGCTGTCATGCATCAAAGAACTTCATAGACACCAGTGAGGTCTCCTGACATCAGAATGGGCAAATGAGCGTTACACAGCAGATGGGGAAAATGAGACTTAAAAAGGCTGAACAGAAGTGGTCTCCCTGGAAATACAGCTCAGCAACCTCCTGCTCAGATAAGTACCTTCAGCCTCTTTCTCCATCCTCCCCTTTGCAGCCCCAACACATCTGTGACAGTTACTTGTGTGAACATTATCCTGGGGAGCTGCAGCAGGACTGGAGCATCTGACATGGGATCTCTTGCCATTGCCCCCATGCTATGCTCTGGGAGCATGATGTCAAGCCTTCCATCTCAGGGAATTGATGCCTATGAGATGTCCATTGGAAACAAAAGTAGCCAGAATTATCCTGCAAGAAACACTGGGAATCTCACTGAGTTATGTGTCACAGTCCAAACACATCACTATTTCATGCTTCAGCTGTTAGAATATTATTGGTCCAACTGAATGCAACCAGCTACAAACATTTAGGGTTAAAGTCCGAGATAACTTCTTCAGACAACTCCACTCTGGCAGCCAGCAAGACAGGGAAGGCAGTAACTGGTAGAGGGCATGTTTTACCACCAAATGAGCTCAGGATGTTGCAGGTTTTTTAAAGGAAGCCAATGCTTTGCTCTCACAGCAACCCTCTGAAAAATGACGGTAAGAATCAAGCCTCTCTCATAGAGAAACACTCTAGTGCACTTGAAATTGAAATTTTGAAATGAACATCAGCAAAAACCATCTACCTGAAAAATGTTGTTTTATTTGACGTGCACTAGAAATATGGAGAGGCCAATTTCATTGGCAGTTTCCTCTGGCTTTAATATCTAACTTCTCAATCTTAGAAATAATTTCAGACCTTTGACTCAGTGATAGAAAAATATTTAGTTTTGTGCACAAACCTGATAGAGGGCCAAAATCTTTCTCTTACAAAATGCAGAAATTTCTGGAGTTACTCCAAGGATGAATTTAGTCCCTTCTGTTCAAAATTTAAGACCTGCTGTTTTTCTGACAGTGCAGGTAATTGCTACAGCTGGAGCAAAGCTGTATCTCATCATCTCCAACCTCAGCCCCTCCTACAATTCTCTTTTCCCTCAGCAGAAGTGCAGTGAATCCCTCAGAGCATGCCAAGGAATGGATCCAGTGCTAAATCCTTGCCCAGTGGTAGCTGACTGGGTGTATCTCTGCAACCTGCAGCACATTCCACACTGTTTTCCCTGCAGAAAAGAAAGGTCAAGACCTCACCCTTGAGGCGAGGGTGTCTTGAGGAAATCCTGCAGATTTCAAGATGCCTGCAGATATTCCCTCTGTTCACTAGCCCTAAGTAGCAAGGACAAACCCTCTTGTGGTCGGGTCAGTTTGAGGCCTTTTCTTCCACTTATCTTCCACTGAGACCCTGGTGTGGCTCCTGTCTCCCCATCACAGGGGAGTTGCTGATTCGGCCATAGGATGAAAAGCAACTAAAGGCAAAGAGACATCTTCCAAATACAACAAGGTAAAAGTCTCTGCCCTGGAGAACTCAGGAAAAAAGAGACAGAAAAAAGGCACTAAGGAGATAACATTAGCTTGTTTTTACAGCTGGGGACCTGAACCTCAGAGCTGAGATTTCCACAGTAGTAATTTATGCAAGACTACAAGCTCACTCAGATCCATGGTGGAGTGGAGATCTCTCCACTGAGTCCAACTGCAGCATTTCCATCACATGGGGTGGTACAAGCCACCTGTCAAGTCCTGCTGTAGCTACACCTGTGTAGCTCTAAAACCTTCTCAAATGGGAGAAAAATCATCATTTGTGCATGGAGATGGGATGTTTCTCAGCTTTCAGGCTTCCTAGCAGTAATAATTCCTTGAGAAACAGCTGTGAAAAGGGCAGGATCAAGAGGGGAATTGTCAGGCACTGTCCTAAGAACAAATTTGCTGGCTTTCTCTTATGCCATTCTGATGTTATACGGATACACATGCTCACTCATAAACCCAAATGTCAACAGATTATATTTCTTTCCAAACAGGATTGTGTGTGAATATATATAACTTGATCTCGAATTAGAAAAATCCATCAGTTTTTCTTGTCCCTGTAGGTGCACTCATACATATGCACGAGTCTGTGTAGACATGCAGCTGTGGTGCAGTACACTACAAACAAAATGTGGAAGCGGAATTAGTAAGCCTAAAACACAGCAGACTCAAGAGATACATACCATACCAGCAACTCCCCAAATTCCAACACCTCCGTGGCTATATGCATTCACCCCATAAATTTTCAGACTTACTGTTACAAATCATTTCAATTTGCAATCTTTCCCTTAAACTGATTTTAGATTAATCTTATTTCTTCTTATTAGATACATCTTTCATGCAGAGTGTAAACCAATAATCCGCTTGTAAAGCTAGCTGGCATTGGCTCTCATCAGAGTGGCAGGCAGAGAGCTGCAGTTAACAGCAGTAACAGAGAGAGCCTGATTGCTGGGGGGCAGCACCTCGGCGTTTTCCTCCCTCCCTGCGGTGGGACTGAAATCCACGAATTTGAAAGCTGCTTGTGTCTTCACAGTCATCATGGAGTTGTCTGTCAGCCAGCAGCAATTAATGGCAACTGCAACTTTTGAAGATGAGAAATGTCAGCACCACCTGGAATTCCCGGAAGGAGAAAAGCCTGTGGACTTGTCTTCTGCAGCATGGCAACCTCCGTTGCCACAACCTATACACAATCAGACTGACCCTTAATCATTTTCACTTCTACCTATTGTGCTTGTTTGCTCACTAGTATGTGCTGGAATGCATGGACTTTGGTGTCTGAAGGATTTTTTCGAGTTTTTTCACCTCCTAATGTTTTGCAGAGAAGCAGTGGCCCCTAATAGTGCTGGGAAGAACTGTTGTTCAGTCTGCTTTGCTCCTGTTCCAAAAAGTCCTTGTCTTCCCCAAAACAGTTGTGACTATGCAATTAACAGGAGTCATTCTGACCATTCAAAAGGTGAAGCCTGGCCTTGCCTTATTCATTTACCTTAAATAAAAAAAACAATATCAAATGAACAGTTACAAACTGCCAAAAATTATTCAGTATTTTTAAATGAAATGCAAGAGGGAAGATTAACCAATGACACCATGTTTCAATTTCTCTAGCAGAAAGCCCAAGCTAGAAAATTGTCCCCTGTCTGTTTCCTAGTCATATATGGGCATTTTTCCTGGGAAGGTATAGTGTTCAACTATAAGCATCGGTACATAATTTGTGAAAACATAGTCTAGATCAGTCATTTCACACTGGTTTTCCATTACTATTTCATATTTTCAAGCATATGTTTTAAAATCCATGCAAAGACCTTGCAAGTAATTTTGCATGTGCCCTTGTTTTGGAGGACTCTGGAATGGACCTGCAGAAACAAAGCCCCGATTTTGTACTGATGAATCTGGAAATGAAAATGCAAAATATATTTTTGGCTGAAGGGATATGAGGAGGTCAGAGATACAATACAAATTACATCAAATACAGGATGTGACCGACTTAAATGAAAATTTTCACTTTTTTTTAGAGCTCCAGAGTCCTGAATGAATAAGAAGCAGCCTTTTTCCTGCTCTGAACTCTCTTAATGGCCATTGTAATGACTATCTACTCAAGTTTAAAGCCAGCTGTTTAATTACTAAATGCCAATATTTATGAAAGCCCAGCCCATACAAGTGATAATGACACAATTCAATATTTATGGCAAGAAGATTTTTGGTAAATATCAACACTGAGTAATCACAGTACTCTCTGTACTGCTACTAATTTCAGAGGACAATGAGCAACATTTCCCTGAAATTTAAAATCCAGAGACTATTCGTCCTTTAGCCTTTCAGTGACTTCAGACCCAGCATGTAGTAGCAGCAAGGAAGAACTATGATTTCTTATCTCTGAAAACCATTGTTGAATTGATGGAGTGAGGGATATTTTTAGGGTGCTGGGACTAGTTTGCAGGTGGTGGGGAACCTGAGGAGATGAGCAGCAGGAAGACAGTGCTTAATGCTTGGGCTTTTGCACAATAGCTCAGTGATTAGAAAATTTGGAGAGCAGGGGGAAGAGGTGGTCAGAGTATCAAATTCCCTTTGCATCCTAAAATCCTGCTTTTCTTGCTAGTAAACTCCAAAGCCTCTTAGAAGGGGCTTTTTGCCCTGGTCAAAAAGCAGAAGCACTTCTTGGTTTGAGGTCCTGTGAGATGCAAAAGTCCTTGTTGAGTGTGAGATCGTTCTCCAAGACAGATGATTCAAAGGCACCTACGCTCTGGTTTTGCTGGACTTCAGCCAGTGGGCACCAGATCCAAAAGCCTGTGAGGATGATGTGGGACAGACATCAGGGAGGGAGGGACTGCACTGCTAACTTTGTTTCCATGTAGTAAGGGAAAAATTGCAAATTTGAACATTAGGGAAGCTGTTTCTGTCTACTGCTGATTTATGTACTTACGTGTTTAGCTTGCAATTATATTTACCACATAACTGAATCCAGAGAAGAACCTCATGTTTATATTTCATTCAGGAGAAAACTATCTACTGTTAAAATATTTTATAGTAATAGAAATTATGGTAGAAATTATGTCAGCAGCTCACACCATTTCCTGCAGAGCCTGTTTCATGAAGGCATGTTGTAGAGCAATATTCATCTGAAGTAATGAAAGGTGTAAATTAAATGGAATAAAATTAAATCAAATTGAGGAAATATTCATTCTGCCTGGGAATGACCATACAGATATCTAATGCAGTTTAAATAATGCATCCTAAGTATTTTCCTTTATGTAACTTGATTACTCTTCCTGACCAACCCCACATAATAATCAGATGTTCTCTGCTGGAGTATTAACCAGGCTTTTGCCTTTAGGGGTCTGCTCTGAAGATGTGAAAAAAGATTTTACTGAATTCACTGGGATTTGCAGGGCTGGCTGAAGGCAGAGCGAGCACCAGGGGTGTGGCCTCCTGGCTGTAACATCAGCGTGCACCATAACAGGGAGCATCCACATGATGTCAGTGCAAAGGCTCATCTGCTCCTGCTTCCTCTCTCCCTGCACATTGTTAAGGGAAAGGAATATAAGAACAAAGAAGTGTGTGTTTGCTCCTGGGTCCGTGGAGAAGGGATGGTACAAAAATACAGGATGGGGAACATCTCTTTATACCCTCAAAGCAACAGGAGAATCCCTGGACTATGGGTCAAAATTAGGTGTTAATGGTTAGTAGCCACAACGGACCACTCTTTCATGATTCTCTTTCTATTCCCTAAACTTTTTATACTAATGAAGCTCCATGTGAGAAGGTCTTTTTTTTTTTTTTAATCTATTATGCTTTAGCTGCAGGTATCTCATGTGTTCTCTGTTCTACCCTGGCTTTCTGTCCCTAGGAACAGCAGTGGCTTCAGTACCTGGAATAATTAAATAATAGTAGCACAAATAAAGATTTTTTTTACTGTCATTTACTTGTGGAGGCTGAGAGGAGGGAAGTTGATGAAATGTCAATGACTTGTTGCCTGAAGAAAAGAAAGAAAGAAAAATGGAAAAATTTTTCAAGTAGAGGGATATAGTGAGGCAAGTAGAGTCAGAAGCCCTGTGTTTTCACCCAGTATTTGATCATAACCCTCAAATTCTTTTAGTTTCTTTACAAATGTGTGAAACAGAAATGTGTAGCATACATGACAACATGAACTACTATGATTATAATCTGTATATTATTTTGAAGGTTTTGATTACAGTATAAAAGCCAATCACATGGGGTTTCTTTGTCCTTATGATAAATAGCTTGCTTGCATTGGCACTGTCCTTACTTACGTGGGTTAAATTGCCACTCATATTTACATATATGTACATAAAAAATTGTTCCTATTGAATGTGATTGCAAGAAATTGTAAAATAGCAGTTATCAACCTCTTTATATCCCACTCTTCTCTTCTGGTTGTAACTGGCATAACTTTTGATGCTTGTTTTTCCCGTGCTGCAAATTTGTTCTTTTGCTCGATTTTTCTTTTGTTCAGTGAGACAAAGAATTCATGTGACTGAAGTTCATTTTCCTGTATGAGGTATGGCAATAGCAATTAAAAACTGTTTTCTTTTGAACAAAATATACATAGACTTATGGCTCATGTCTGAAAGCTTCATTAGCAGTGATCCATGAAACCAAACCTTTGACATGAAGATGTGAAGTAGATCCTGAAACAGGATAAAAGGAAAGGGTCATTCTTGTAAGTGCACATTAAATATTTCCCACTGATTCCAACAGTCTTTGCTGAATGGCAGTGTATGTAGATTTTGTTTTGCTGTGAAAAGCTGCTCTTGCCACCTGATATGGAGAACAAGTCAGCAGTTAAAGCAAATGACCCATTAAGCAATGGTTATAAAGAGATACAAATGCCTGTTCCTCACTAATTTTAGATAAAGCATGCTGAACAAAAGACTGATATTTTGAAAAGTTATTCACAAGACCGAATAATAACAACCTTTGATCCACAGTTTTGTCTCTGTGATTATCTCTCCACTTCTTCCCTCAACCAAAAATCCTCAGCTCTTAGTCATGATCCCTTTTGGTTCTTAATCTCCACATTTCAAGAAATTCAAGAGTTAATGTTCATAGTTCACATCTTAATTTACTAAGCAAGTTCAAGTCTCTTCAGTACCACTGAGCATATATATTGATTTTTGAGCTTTGGTAGTTTACTCAAAAGCATCACCTTTCCTTATTTCCTTTTAATTGTTTTTTAATTGGGGTTATGGAAGTGTTGAGATGTTACAGAGCATGCAGATCATCACTACAGCAAAGAACAGACAGGAGAAAGTTGTGGTTTAAAAACAGACTACTCAGACAACCTGGTTCTCCTTATTCCCACCCACTGCAATTTCTAACTTAGGCTCATGTTGGAGATATATTATTATATAGCTGCTTTCTGTGCATTACAAAGGCAAAGACATTGCAAGTCTTGACACTGCCTGTGCCGTGCCTGTATGAGTGAGGTGCAAAGTCAGCAAGAGAGCAGTAAAAATACAGCTGGGAGGCTTCTTTAATGGGTTACTGGCACCACATGAAGACTACATTAGTTATTTACTGCTGACATGACAAGATACTCCCTCAACAGGGATCATGGATTGAAAGAAAAGACATATTGCCAGCCTGAAATCTAAACTGTCCAGCCACATACCCTGGTACGTGCCTGCTGTCAGCTTCCTCCAAGGTTTTGTGAAGTTAGCTAACATTTATCATTTATAATAACTCTTTAAATAAAGTCTGTGCATGAAATGAACTAAAAGGATATGCCAAGTCATTGTACTCTCTTCAGCTGTGGATGTGGTCATTTGGCTGCCTCTGTTCTGTATCAGAAATGCCACATCTAAGACAAGGATACAGGTGCTGCCATCCCAGCCCCCTTCCTAGGGGTTTATATTCAAACGGGGGGCATTGTGAGCTAAATGATGGAATGAATCTGGATCAAATAGGCAAAATACAGTCAACATGCTCAGGAATAAAACCAAAGTAAAAGGGCCGTCTCCCTACCTTTGTATCCATGTCCCTTTGTCACAAAAGGGTATACATTTTCAGGACACTTTAAACCTGCATGGATTTAGCCCTTCAAAAAGATAACTCCATACCCCAAAGGATGGGAGGGTGATTGTTTGGAGTACCTATTACACTCTTTTCATTATTCATTGGATGCCTAGAGAAACATTTTGACTTCTGTAATTCTATATACCAAACGGGCTGGTGCCAGAGTTTCCTTTAAACGGGTGCAAGGAATACCTGAGCTGCCCGCACAGGGACAGTCACAGCCCTGTACCAACCCGTATCGACCTATGCACAAGTGAGAAAAGAGAAAATGATGCCTGGAGGAGCCCTAGCCTGTCAGTCTGTCTGCTCAGGATAACCTAAAACTTTAATTTACTCTGACTGGAGCTGAACACACTCAGGAAATAAAGCCAAAGTTGTTAATTTGAGGACAGGATTTCTGCTACCATTTAAATCCTATGCAGGGTGCTCTCCCTGAGTTCCCCTGTTCTGGAGCTGGAGGAGGAAGGCATGATTCTGTTGTGGTGGTACAAGGAGTCTGGAATTGCATACACAATAATGAATAAAGGCTCACTTTTGCTATATATGTAACTCTTTGCCAGCTGAAGCAGTTTCCTTATCAGCCTCTATGTTGACTCTGGCCAGGTGCCCTGGCCCTGGTCTGCTGCATCACTCCCACTCACACCCACTGCCTCAGAAAGCCTTTCAAGACTCCATCAGCCCTCACCACCTTCTCATTCTCAGTTAAGACACAAATCAGGACTGAGGCAATGTGATGATTTACACAGTCACCGATTGCCTGGTTCACCCCAGATGGGCTCTGAACTTGCCCCACAGCGACCTCAAAGGAGCCCATTGCGCACGCGCATACAGTGAAGAAATGGAATGACAATTTGAAACTCAGGGAGCATTCACATTCTCTAAGGCTACCTCTCTTCCAGAGAAGCATGGCTTTTGTTTAGAAACACAGTTTTCTATGTGTCCAGGGTGACACTCATTAAGACTGTTAATCCCCTAAAGTAATTTTTATTTACCTTTTCTTGCCCTTTTGCAGCACTGTCATCACAACTGCTTGTTGGTTTATAAAAATGCAAGGAAAAGGAGTTTGTGTATACAAAAAATAAACATTTCAACCGAGTTTTGTCTTGAAAGCAGAGAACTTTCCTCGTTTTACTGTAAGTAAGATCAGGGCAGTGCTGTAGCCTCCTTGCCTTCATTTATTTTGGCTTTTTTTTATATCTGTTCTACTATTCTCTTCACTTTCTTATAGAAAAATACCTGTTTTAAAGGCACAAGCAGTGTATGTGAGTATATATCTTGAAGGAAGCCAGCCAATACCCAGGTACCATGCATCCTGCTTAAACCCTGAAATCCCAGCAGCCCAAATGTTTTTCTTCCAAAAGAGTTGGGTGAAGTCTCTTGGACTGCCTTGGAAACAGGCGGGGTAGAGTTGTCAAAAGGAATAAGAGTTCAATTGTACAAATAATCTGCAGTTAATGTGAATATTGTTCGTTGCCAAGGTATAAATATCATACTTCATAAGGAAAAAGTTTCCAGCAGATGTTCCTGTAATCCTATTTCCTCCTGTTGCATGACATGACTTTTCAATGTTGTTCATATGTTCAAAAAACTTTAACAAACAATTTAAGAAATAATTCCTCACAGGCAGGGGAACGGAATAGATGACCTAAATGATTTCCAATTTCTACTGTTTTATTGTTATACTAAGTATGCTCATAACTAGAAGACAAAAGAAAAATATTTCTGGTGTAAAAAAACATTGATGTTACTTTTTAGAAAATTAAAAATAATTTGGTAAAAAGTCACGCCCCACAATTAAGTACTTGTACAAGAACTGTGCATCAGCCAGGCTTGGCAAATGGCTCTATGTGTGGAAAGTTATGCTGGACTGTGCCCTGGCCTCAGTACACTACATTTCTTCGGGTATTTACTGTATAATTTCCTGAAATATTTAACTAAACACTATCTTTTTCTTCCTTGCTTACCGAACACAAATTAAATTTGCAAGAAGTGCAGCTTCTCATTCACAGGGTTGTACCATCTCTCCTTTCTCTCTTCCAATCTGGAGACAGTTTGATTGTAATCTTTGAAAATCTCTTCCTGGGAAATCATCTTTACAATAAAAAGAGGGGAGAGAAAGAAGTGAGGAAAGTATTTGTCTCTACTGAAAGAAAGCAAAGTGCAACATGTAACATTTTAACCCTAGATGTGGCAGCAGCCCTCATGAATAGTATTGTGAAAGGAATTTCATTATTTTGGGAGTCCCAACAACAAAAAAAAAAAAAACAAACATGGACCTGTTGGAGCAAGTCCAGAGGTGGGCCATGGAGAAGAGAAGAGAAGAGAAGAGAAGAGAAGAGAAGAGAAGAGAAGAGAAGAGAAGAGAAGAGAAGAGAAGAGAAGAGAAGAGAAGAGAAGAGAAGAGAAGAGAAGAGAAGAGAAGAGAAGAGAAGAGAAGAGAAGAGAAGAGAAGAGAAGAGAAGAGAAGAGAAGAGAAGAGATGTCACCTGTACCTTAAGGGAACACACAAAAATAGCTGAAGAAGGACTATTTACAAGGGCTGTCATGATAGGACAACAGGGATTGGTTCCAAACTGAAAGAGGGGAGATTTAGACTAGATGGATGCAAGGAAGAAATTCTTTACTGAGAAGATGGTGAGGCACTGAACAGTTTGCCCAGAGGAGTTGTGGATGTCCCATCCTTGGAAGTGCTCAATGCCAGGTTGGCTGGGCTGTGAGCAACCTGGTCTAGTGGAAAGTATTCCTACCTATGGAGGGGGGATTGGAACTAAGTTATCTTTAGGGTCTTTTCCAACTCAAACCATTGTATGATTCTTTGTTTTTTAGTGCTCACTTAACTTCTCAGCAGGAAAGTGTAGGCAGATGTTTCTATTTCCTGTATTTACCAGAGGTGTGTAAATTGCTGTGGAGAAAGAAGGATCAGTTCAAGCAATGGTAACAGATTGGTCAACACTGGGTGCCCCAGCTGAAGGATGGAGGTGAAACAAATATTATTCCCCAAGACTATAGTGCTGTCATGCAGTTCAGTAAGTCATGTGCAATATAACTGAGCTTCCTTTAGTCACTTCTCAGCAGAACAAGAAGAAAAGGCTTTTTTTTCACAGTTTTCTTAATTCTGTAAATAATTTTAACTAATCGTTTACAACACATTTTTATCTAACACTTCCCATTAAAATATAATATTTTTATTAAAGATAAATTAATTTCTGAAAATGTATTTTTATTAGCTTTCAATAAAGTAGTGTTGTAATCAAAATATTTTCTCCTTTGTTATATGTCACTATTAGACTTAGACTAAAAATTAAGTTAATAATTTTGAAACAGTCTTCCAAGAAGTAAATCAAAGCTGGAAGTTAGATGGAAGCTAGTGGAAACTGCAAAGTACAAATGGAAGAATGAGAGCTTCTGTCAGAGGATAATGCACTCTCTGATACAATGTAGCAAACAAACACACATTTAAGGATTTTAAAATGAAGATTATTGAATCTGTAATTGCTATGTTTGATGTAGGTACAGTAGGTATTTATTTAGGATATATGTGAAGAAAACAATGTTATGTGCAGAGGACAAACTTCAGTGTCACGACACATGGCACTTCTTCACATTCTTACACTTCCTTACTTCACTGAATTTCAACCAGGTACAATGCATTTACCAGATAGAGCGAATGCTGCTCTCATTTTGGCAATAAATGAATCAAAGTTACCAGTATTTCAAGCAGACTTTACTGAGACAGATACAGTTAAGCAAACTAAAGGGTTTATAAATCATCTTTTCTAGATATCATAGGCTATCTTAAAAAAAAGGAGAAAAGATATTTATCATTAATTTCCACAGATAGATGAAGTGCCGATCCCTCTTGAATGCCAGACAAAAGATGTAAAATATAAGTCAGTGTCAGTGCAAGTTAGGGAGACTCTTCATGGCTGAGTTGGCTTCTCATGCCTCCACCAGCAGGGCTACCATTGCCCTGGAAAGCAATCCAGATCCAGGCTGGGACCTGAACCTGGGCACACCAAGCCAAGCTGTGCAAGGGTTTGAGACCTGAACCACTGGTGCCTTTCCTGAGTCCTCCTCTGCTGCACCTACTGCTCACACTTCTCAAGCCAAGAGCAGTGGAGTGCCAGGAGGAGGTGTCCAAGAGCAGATTAAGGTCCCTGGGCTATTTGTTTTTTGAGTTAAAAAGACTAAAGCGGTTTCAGTAGTACAATATACACATAGCTTGTCAAGTTTAGATCAAAGCTGTAGGAGAATAGAAGATGCCTGCACTTGGCAAACTCCTATTTTTCCTCCAGGAATGCTGTACATTCATCAAAGAGCAACTTCACAAGACATACTTTCAACTGTCACCCACTCATAAAAATATTGCAGCTGCCTTCCTTTCTTCCTCAAAAAAATAGAATGGGGCTTTCTTCCACTCCAGCCATCCTTCTCACTGTGCAGAGATGGGGACTGTGCTGGGACGTACAAATCCCTCAGCCTGGGGACAGGTGTTCATTCTCTCCTGCCGCCAATGGTGTGAGGAGCAAACTTGCAAGCAGGAGACACTAATAGAAGCAGGCATTACTAACAGAAGCAGGTGTCTCTCGCTTTTTTTTCTTTTTCTCTCTTTTTTTTGTTGTCACTTTCCAGTATTCTGTGAGCAGTAAACATGCTTAAATTTTTGCAGGGGAAACAAAATTTTTTGTTCTTGTTGTTGTTTGACTAAAAATCTGGGGGTTTGCCAAGATACAGATCAAATCAATAGCAATCATTGTCAGTGGGATTCTTTTTCCATGTTGAAAAGATTTAACAATTAAATTGCATCATTTACTCTGACATGTTGAGATTGCAATCATTATTGCATGGGCCATGCACTTATTCTGGATTACATCTCCCATTTATATGACCAAGTATTCCTTCAGTATGATGGACTTTTTGCCAAAAGATTTGATGTTCTGTAGAAGATGCAATTACTGTACACAGTTTGTGCATAAAAAGCAAACTACTCAACCTCTGACATACATATAGAGCTGAGAAAGGAAAGAAATTCAGTACCAGAGGTTGGTAAAATTGCTCATGGCTCAAGTGGTTGTTTTTAATGCTATTAATAAAAAAAATTCTCTGCTGCTGTTTTTATATATGTATAGTCAAATCTGGAAAGTGAGCATAAGAACATAATGTAGCCACAGTAGGATAATAACTTGACTGAAAAAAATAAGCACTCCCCACTCTGCCCCCAATTTTTTCTGGAATTGTTTAAAGCTAAAAACTACAAACTCCAAATTTACAGAGCTATTTTTTCAGAAGTGTGGACTATACAGTAGTGATAATGAAAATGAGAGCAAACCTCCTGGGATGGTGCTAGTTTGCCCTGCCAGATACAGAAACATTTCTATACTTTAAGTATTTTATGTTGTTTTTAATTTTCTTTAATTTCTAGGGAACAACAGCACCTCAGGTCGTTTTGATGTCGTATTTTACTTCACATCATTTCTGTATGAGGTGCATTTCTTTTCTTTGGATACTTCAGGAAAACATTATGAGGAGCCTGAAAATTGATTATATGAGCTGTGGTCAGGATGTAGCCTTACAGAAAGATCATGAGCACTAATTTTCCTTGCCAACAACAATTAAAATATGTAAGCCAGTATTTTAAAGAGTTTGAGTTGAATGGTGATGACTCTAAACTGCTCTTTAAAGATGGTGACAAAAGTACTTATGGGTACTTTTCCCCATTTCCCTAGGCTCATACAATTCTCTGTTTTTAATGCAGTAATCATAATAAATATTTCCAGACCTGAAGAAACAGAGCCTGAGAACCTGTCCATCATCCCTAAGAGTTTTTATTGTTCTCATAAATGTTTCTCTACAACTCTCTCTTCTCTTGGATACCCTGTGACATAACCATGCTGCCATAATAAGCCCTAACAGTAGAAGTCAAAGTCAGAGCTACTAAACTTATTTTACAAGGAAAACAGATAATGAAATGGCAAGTAGTGTCAATATACATTCATGGAAAAAATTGCCTAAGCCCTGCATGGCTCTGAAAGAGCAGGGCTTTCCAGTTATTTTCGAGTATTCTGATCTGCAGGGCTGATTTGCTTCCTGTGTGGGCCATAGCAAGGTCAGAATCCCTGCAAGCACACTGCTGCTTACATCAAGGTTTCTGTGAGCCTCTGCCTTGCTTCTGGCTTAGAAGACCTTGAAAAACAAAAAGGAAGAGGAAACAAGTGCACTTTTAACCAGGGGTGACTCAAGCGATGAAATCGCTGCCCCTGGCTGTGCTTTATGGAGCACAAAGGGGAGATTGACTGCCCATGATGACACTTGAACCTTGTGTCATTGCTGGGATCCCTCCCGGGTGCACCTTGCTCCTCGGACTGAAGGCACTGCCAGTGAGAAAGCTGGGGGTTAAAAGCAGCCTTTTTATTTTGGATAGTAATTCACTATTATTTGGGGACTGAGAGGATTTGGGTTTGAGTACTTACCGTAGCCTATTTCTGCCTTGGCAGGAGGAGGTGAGAGGTACAGAGCACCTGAAGCAAGGAGAGAGGAGATGTGCCAAAGAACTAGAGAGCTTGATTGCCCGCCTAGAGCAAGTGTTCATGGGCTTTGGAAAACTGTGGGATGACTGCTCTCACCTGCTTCATGACTTGCCTTTATTTTCCTGCATATTATTTCCATTTCTACTACTTTTAGTGTCTTTTGCTGCTCTTTGCTCCTTACTATGAATTAATATGCTGCTCAAAGCTAAATATCAAGTAAATTGATAAAGATAGGTTATTTATATCTTCTCAGTGTTTAAATGGTACAGAAGAAAGGTGGGGGACTTGAGCAGATCAAGCAATGTTTTGCCCCTGCAGCCCCATGTAAGTGACTAACTGCTTTGATGGGAGGTGCATTGACAGCTTTAGTTTGGATATGGAGGGAAAGTAGATTGCTTTTTGGAAGACACTTCCACTTTACTCAAATTTGCTATACCACAGCTCAAGGGTTAGAGCACACCTGGACAGTGTGACCATGCTGCAACTATCCCTGTGTCCATGTGTAGTTTTTTACTCAGAAGTTGAAACTTCTTATTTTAATTAGCTGCATTCATCAGGACCTGTTTTGTTTTCTGCTGTAATAATTTCTTGCTGGAGGAACACAGGAATCCAAGCACCATTCCTGCTGGTGAGGAACTTCTCCATCAGTTTTTAAAAGACAGGGCTGCAGCTTTAGGGATACAGAGCATTCTCCTTTAAAAGCTTAATTTCTGATCCTTATTTGACATTGTCAGGAGGAGATCACTGGGAATGCTGAGGGTGGCAGGATGGGGGACCAGCAAAGGATACTCTCCACAGCCTGCTCTTGTGCACGGCTCTCTCTGACAGTGACTCACACCAGCAAATCTCTGGAAAAGGGATGCATTTCCTGCTGCTGTGACTACTGGGGAAGCTGCTGCGTAATCCACATTTCTTTCCTGTTTATCTACTGGAACATGCCTTATTTCCTCATCTGCTTCAGGGGGAAACAGGGAGAAGCTGTTTCACCTGAGATCTACACAAGAAGCAGAAGGGTTTCCTCTGCCCCCTTCCTATCTGGGACAGTAGAGTCCAACACACATCTTGATTTTAAATCATTCAATCACTGGTGTCCCAGGAAGTGACTGGGAAATAACAACATAACCCAGGACACACTCAGTGAAGGAATGATTGGTCTTTTCTCTGTGTGTGTGTATGTATACACTTTCTGATGGATTTTTGGTCCTCCACTCTCACAGTAAGGGAGAATGTGGACTCCACTCTGAGGACATGGAATCAAGGAAGAAAAACCTCTTCTCTGAGGCTCCTTTTTATCACACAATGCCATATATCATCACCACTTTCTCATTTCCCAAGTCCCTTATTCCACCTGTCAGCACATGCAGCCTCTCTCTTAGGCAATCATCCCCCATTCCTCTGGTGATCTTGCAGAGCTCAGAGCCAAATTGAATTGTTGCTTGAGAGTACAAGTACAGTCTTAAAAGCCTGCTTACCCTGAGGAGGCAGAAATGAATTTCTGCAGACTTTAACAGAGATAGGCAGTCATTTCTCTGTGGATGAGGCACAGAGAGGACTAAAGGGTCCCTCAACTTAAAGGTCACAGGTTTCTTTATTTTTTTAGTAGCCACTCTGGAAAACTATTGTACCTTCTCACCTGGAAGAAAACCCTGGTACCTTCTGCTCTGTCTTTTATTTCCTCGTGATCCTCCTATTGACAGCAGGATGTAACAGCCTACGTAGAGACTGATTAGGTGTTCAGGAAAATGAAAACCATAAGTCTAGACTGCAGACTCTTGGATCTGGAAATCAAATACATGCATGGATGACTAATTCTTATTTTCCAGAAAAAATAACTGTACACTTCCTTTTAACTAAGTTTTATGAGTAAAACCCTTCTCACTGTGTGTTGAGCACATACTATTTGAAAGATCTGGAAATGTGTCATGTATTGGCAGTATATCCTAGCAATAAAATATACCCAAATTCATAAGCACCATCCTCTCAAACTGTTTTTGGCCAAATGTCTCTCAGAAATTAATGAAAAACCTTGACAAAGGAAGGAAACTAAGATGTAGTGGATATCAAAGAAAGAAATATCCTTTTCCTTTGGCATTCTCAGTCTTTTTGACCTAGCTTAAAATCAGCTGGTGAGGCATTGCTGCTGTATGTGACTTTGGAGAGGCTATAGCTGGACATATACAATGGCTCACACTTCAAACTGACAACCAAAACATTTTTGTATTTATAGAAAGGTCTCTGAACAAGTTTTCAAATACACAGGCTTTTTTTTTTTCAGTCATAATGTCCTGTTTTTATGTGTTAGAGTGTTTGGACATCAAGAAGAATATTTCATTATGTCCCTTTAAGAACTGTAAATTGCCCAGCCTATCTGCCAAGTGTAAGATGCAAGCACTGTGAATTTGTTGTCTGTTCTGTGGCTCTGGCACCCATCTGTCATGTGGGCATGGGTATGTCCCTACACTTTGTACCTCTCCTTGACTCCTGTACAACTCACTTGGATAGAAAACTTTGCAAGGCAGACTCTCCTGCTCACAATGTGGCTACTCCAGATTCCTCATGTTAGCTGGAGGTTAAGGAACATAACATGAATGGTGTAAATATGTAACACATCACAATAATGCACTTCACTGTTATTTCATCCCACTCCAAACAAACTTATAGCTTGGCCTCCAGATATTTGGTGAGATATACTCATAAAAGAATTTACCTCCATCATTTAGAGAGTTAATCTCTTGGTATAGGCTTTCATTCTTTCTGGCCTACTGTGATTATTTTTGCTGGAAGATGCCTGCCTCTGTTCCCCTGCCTTTCTCACAATAAGCCACAGCATGATGTTACTGCAGGCTTTTTGGTTGTCAGTCAAATTATACCACCACAGATGTCCCAGGGTTTTTTCTTCTGTGGATGATGTAGGCAATACATGCTTTTTTACCTCCTGTCCATGAAGCTTTCTTCTGTTATGTTGGAAAGATAATGGGATGATGTCCACTCTCTGTTAAGGCACAAATGGTAGCACTGGTAACATATCCATAGGTAATGCCTTGAATAGCATAATTCAGTGGCAGTGAAACCTTTGATTACTAGAAGGGAGGCCTTGAATTAGGTTCTATATTGAACAAAGAAGAAGGAAAAAGTGCAGATTACTACTACTAATGATCAGCATGTGATGATCCTTATTGCTAGGTAAAAGGCTGGTACATTTTTTACTGGTCAGCATTCAAGGGGCTCCAGTTTCAGCAGCAGATCTGCAGGAAGTAACATCAACATGGCAATGACCAGAGTTATTACTTTGTGGCTTATCCAAAATGCTCTTATTAACTGAAGACAGACATATGAGTTTTACTCATGACATTTGAGAGGTCAATGGGAATCCAAAACCAATAGGTCAAAAAACTTGAGAATGAGACTTATTTTAAAAATCTTAAGATTTATACTTTTGAAATAATGAGAAAATTCTTAAACATGCTTTCTTCTTCCCATACTCTGTTTTGTCTGGATTTGCCTTAATATGATTATTTGTCATTTTGATATTGCTTTCAGCAGGAGGCTGGATAGACAGCACTGCTCTCCATGGGATGCAGAGAAGAAAGGAACTGAAGTCTCCTTTGTGTTTCAGGCTCTCTTACACGGTTTGTCTCATAGTCTCACAGCACTCCCCACACCCCAGACTGGATGCGAGACTTCAAAAGGTGATGCATATCTGAACATAGAAGAGTTTGGCCACAGCTGATCCACAGATTTGTGAGAAGCAGTGTCATGGTAGTGATCAGTGCAACAGGGCTGAGCTGCAGGACATGCCCACCTGCTTGCCACACTTGAGCAGTGCAGGTAACTTTGTGTGCCTCCTGTTCTGTTCAGAGCTTGAGACAAAACACCTCTGTCTGCTGCTGCTGCAAGGGGCAGATGAGATGGTTTGAGTT